>NW_025335142.1:3148916-3778699 GCF_018152115.1 Drosophila rhopaloa | reverse complement strand
CAAATATCCATGAAACTTCGCAGCTTATCCGAGTGTTAATTAAGCTAAACAATTATTACAATTACCTTTAATTCTGCCTTTGTTAAATTTGTGCTTAGACGGGCGCAGTGCAAAATATACATGTAATATATGCATTTCCACATTCACAGATGGTTGTGAGTAAATGCGAGAATGATTGCAAAATTTATTGATTAATTAATTGTAATGTTATGGGTGAGCCATTTGGCCTCATACTCCCATCATCCCCTTCGATTCCACTCCCAGTCCATTGTCCGTTACGGTCTGAACCCATCAGACTGAGTGATTTGCCTCGACGCGCTTTTCATAATAACAAAACAATAAATAAGTAAATAAAAGAGTGCGCAAAAAGAGAGAATAATAAACAAGGTGACAAAGACGAGAGCTCTCTTCAATATTTATGCCAGGGCAGACAGGCTCAGAAAGCTAAAATTTACTATATAAATTGGACATGATGTACATACGATGTACATACATAGGGTTACTTGACCGTCAAACCGGATACGCATTTTAAATTTGTTTTATTTTTTTTATTTGTTGTCCCTCTATCCGAATTTGTGTGTATATGCATAATGGGACGTTACGGATTGTAAGCCTCGGTTCCCCCATTTCAGTTTCAATCTGCCTACGCTCATGTCAAATGAGTAAGCTTCTGGCATTTATATCAGGGAAACTACAAATAAATATGATGTCTATACAGCTATTAATTGATAGTGACTAATAAAACATTTTGTAAAATATTTAAATGCCAATAAATGATTTTAAATATTAAACTAGTAATAAATGAGTAAAAAATGTTATTTATTGTCACCATTTTGAATCAAAGTAATTCACTTAAATTAGAATTTATTTAAAAAGCAGGCCCATATTGAGATAAACCACATGGCGATAATAAAGTGATTTTTATGCAAATCATGAACACCAACAGAAAAACTTTACTCATGTGATGAGTCATCAAGCACGTCATTTTAATTCACAGTAAGCCCCCAAATGAAATATTGAAATTAAAATAAGAAATTCTATCGGAAAATATTATAAATATTTAGCATTGCCTTCATGAAAGGCAACCGAAAAAGAGTAAGTACATTCGTGATTCACAAAAAAAATGGAAAATGTAAAATTCTTCTTAAATGAGTTTTAAAATCCATCCAGAGAATATTGAATGTGCACATGTGTTTGGATTTAAAAAAGGAAATACTTCCTTTCTTCTGAGAACCACGCATCTGTTTGATTCAATTAAAAACAAAACGAATAGCAACCGAAGAAATGCACGTGCGAAAAACAATGACTAATTTTTGCTACAGAAAGGCGTAGAATGGAATCAGACAGATAATTTTCTTTAGTTTTCGACATGATTTGTTTTCCCTTTGAAACATCGCAAAACAAATTCATCCGACAAAGAATTGTGTTAGTTTGATTATCTTTAAGATTCCCATGAAGTCTTTAGACGATTACCATTTATCCACTATTTTCCGCATAAAAAACGGATGGTCTTCTGTTTTTATCATAAGTTTCTTTTTTTGCGTTATGGCCTTTTTGCGGACCGCAAAGGAAGTGAAAACCAAAGATAAACTTATGTTTGCCCTGCAAAGCAGATAGAGCAGTTCACATAATGTGGAAGTCCAATTTTTTGCGGAGTCAATGCTGCCGTTAGATAAAGCCCATACAAATGGACAATGCGTTGAACAAAGCCATCAATTTATTGCCATTGAATGCGTATTTCATGCATCGAGGGCTATTACAGGAGTTTCAGTTAAAAAAATTTTAATAAATTCGATATTTTTAAAAAAATGTTACTGAAGACCACAATGAAGTCGCGATTACAAATTTCTGAAATAAACCTGTAACTCAGAAATTAAGTTTTATTCAGAGCAGGTCACATATTTTCTAAACAATTAAAACTACCCTCGCATCAGCAAAAGAGTGCTTAACAATATTAACAACAATAAGTGTTGCGGTTCACTGCAATGCGGTTTACAAGCCATTGAAAATGTAATTAAGAGAGGCGGCTCACCCTGAATCACCCTACCTGAACTACTCCCCTGGCGGCAATTGTTTATAGGTACGGATTCTAGGCCCAAGACTATTGGGTAACGATGATTAAACGAGTGAAAGTTGGTTCGTCTGAGAAAGCTGGAAAGCGATCGGGGATGAGGATTTTATGCGGTTTAGTCTTCGCGTCTTTCTCTATATTTATGCCCATGTATGTGAGTAATGACACCCACAACATAAACCGCAGATAAGTCTCTTGAAAGTTAATGCCTTTGATAATGCAATAAAATTAACATTTTTATTCATTTATATTTAAAGCTGTCTCTTTGGCATTGCAATAAATACACTTTTACTTTCAATTGGATAAACTATGGGCATTTTATTGGCTTGATGCCAATTTTAAAGAAATTAAAGTGAAAAAGTAAACAAAAACAGTTAAACCGACAGCATTGTGGTATTTATCAGCTGCGCACAGAAATTCATTCAATAAGCTTCGCAGCGGGAATCAGGGAAAATTGCATAAGGCTTTACTGGATATAAATAAAAACCTTCACCCCTTGAACTTGAGATTAAAACATTTAAACATTTAACGATAATAAAATTGCAATTAGGAAAAGAAAATAAAAAACAATATATTGGAATCCTTTGTATTTGACTTGAATTTTAAGTATTTTTACTGCCATTATAAATCATTAAGAACAAGAAAAGAAGCAAGCTTCGGCAAGTCGAAGTTTATATACCCTTGCAGTTATTGCAAATCGACTACATTTCGATTTCTACGCCTATATTACTAAAAACAATGAAGCTATGTTGACTTTGCGCCGCATTTTGCCAGTAAACAGTAATTCCATAATACCTAAATATTACCAAATCTCAAAGAACAAAAATAAAAAATTAAAAACAACGTTATAATTTTTTGATGATATAGTCGCCCGATCTGGCTCGTTTCGACTTATATACTACCTGCAATAGAAAGACAACTTTTGGGAAAGTTTCAAGCAGATAGCGTTTGCCTAGAAATGGACGGACAGATGGTGATGCTGATAAAAAAAAATATATACTTTATCGGGTCGGAAATCTCTCCTTAGCAAACTTTTGACTGAAATTATAACACCCTTTGCAAGGGTATAAAAATAGGTTACAAGATCTACATACCTAACAAAGTTATATACGAAATATTAAAATGAAAAAATAAGACAAAAATTCGATGGAGTGGAAATGTTAAAATACTTAATTTTATGTTAGAAGTATCAGGATTAATATTCCCACACTTTTGAAAAATAGCTCTCCCTAATTTAGATTTTCCAAAATTCTCTTACTCGATTGTTTGATCAGATTGAATGGTGCTCCATATAGTGCACTCCTTATAGTTGAAGATTTCCTCTCCCTCATGTTCAAAGTTCAATCAACCCTCGCGGCAGAATCGTAGTTTAACCGGAAACATATGCACCGACTGCGTCTGATTAGATCCATCCAAACGCAAATTATTAGCAGCAAAATTGTCGGTTTGTTGTTATTTTTAAACCATGAATCAGACAAACAATTGCTTCCAATCGAAAGGCGAGTGCACGGACATTGGCGCATTGTATCTGGCAGTCTCGGGTCTGTCAAGTCAAGTCCACTTCAATGGCAATGGGCCAGCGAGCAGCACTTTTGACTAAATTAAGGTAAACACGAATTATCCAAGCCGGAGACATAAGGCAAGGGCGAGGCCACCAGGGCTCGGCACAGCACCTCCACAATGCTACCGAAATGGCAAACAAACACAACATCGAGGGGCAAAAAAAAAAAGGAAAAAAAATGACAGCCAAAGGTAAACACACGAAAACACACTCTTTGAGTGCGAAAAGAAGGCAATGAATTTTGAACAAACAATAGACCAAGAATAACAAATAGGAGCGGGGAAAATGTTATCTAAGGTCTGTCAATATCTTGAATACCCTTGAATTATCAAATTTTAAATACTTATCAAGATGTTAAAACAGATATTCCTTTTTGTGAATAATCGTATTGATACTGATCGCCTTTCAAAAGCATTGTCAATTCTATAGATACACCAATTTAGGATATACATAAAAACACACAAATGTATTCTTTTTCGATATCCCCTTCTAAACGAAGACACTTTAACTTTATAGTTGGATGTCCCAATTTCTTTTAAACCTTTAGTATTTAATGTATGCCTTTAGTAGTTACTGGGAGTAAAAAATATAACCGGAATTAGTTTCCACGGAGGACATTGGAAATGTCGGATTTCCCAATTAAGATCATTCAAATAAAAATGTTATCCTTAAACAAAAACGAATAAATGACGTAATAATTTTTTCCAGCTCTGATAATCAAATGTGCTTCCTGTTTGAAGTGAGCAACCAATTTATAATGATTGAGATCGCGCAAAAGATGCAATACCAAAAGGAAAAAAGTTATGGCAAGATTAAAAAAAGAACAAAAATATGCACTTGTCATAAATTAAAAAAATGTCTTAAACGATAACCATATAAAAATATTACGAAAGTTATGTGCCACATAAATAAGCTCAGAACAGAAATTCCAGTCCTGTAAAAAAAGTCAAGCTGGTTCGTTTTTGTCAACCAAAGAATTAAAATTAGGCAAGAAATATCGCATCAGAAATAATAAATTATTTGTAATACAATTTTTTTTTATCATGCACTGTAGGCTTGTTTAGGACAGTACATAAAACCTGAAGATTAAAGCAAAAGATTATTAGTATAGTGCCAAAAATGAGCGGAGCAGTTGAAAACCCGATGGATGAGCATTTCTCATATTACTGACTGACTGCCGATAACTGAGAACTCAAGCAGCGCTATACAAATACAAATTTCTGCTCTCGTCTTCCCTTTTGTTCGGAGATAAGCCGCGATCTCAAAGCCATCCAGCAGCTTCAGCAGCCGGAGACAGCGAGAAAGGGAGGGCGAGCGGTCCCGGTCCGGCGGTACCAGTGAGTCAGCACTGGAGTGCGACAGAGAGGGCGACAATCGATCAATTCGCTTTAATTGCCATTAGCATGCCGAATTGTAGTGGCTTACGGTGGGGCGGAAAAGGGAGGCAGCCGAATCGAATGGCGGCTGTGGGTCACAATCATTTCTTACGGGTTTTATGACGGTCAAAGCTGAGAGCTTTTTTCGCTCTATTCTTAGTTTTATTTTATTTTTTGGCAATATATTTACTCGTAAAATCTTAATTACGCAGTCTTGTTCGGAGAAAAAAACATTCTGGTGGGATGACAAACGAATTCAGATGGCAGGGCACACGCCTTTAGCACAGTGGGTCATACATTCTGGCGTCTGACTATTAGAAATCTGGTTTTAAAACAATTGCTATTATATAAAATATTTTTGTTATTTTGATGAATGACATAAATTTATATCCTACTAATTGTAGTATGTGCTTTTAGTATTAGTATATATTGACATTTATGGGCTTAACTGAAATATTTGGAGTATTGTATACTCATCACGAAACAGTAATAAATAAATGTACATATATATTGTACTTCTTTGAACTGAAGCAAAACTTGATCCTTGGCACCTTTATGGCTTTAACTAATTGAGTGTGCCCCTTTGTATGTTTGAACGTAATATGATATTACAAATGAAATATTAAACATGGATTAAGTGAGGTTTATGGAAGGAAACACTCCTTTTGGCTAAAGTGTTTTTCTTTTAGATCCCACACACCCATTCCACTGTACCCTGCTTGGGGAGTTGTGCAAGCCGAAGCAGAGAACAGAATCAGGCAAAAAGGGGGAGAGGCGCAGATACGAACTCAGAGATACACACGCACACCACCAGACACTCGCGGTCGCACATGTGTGAGTGGCTGACAAAAATTCAAGCGAACAAGTCGCCGCACACCCGATGAGGTCATCAATCACATGCAACAAATGCGAGGGCGACACAAAAAGCGGCAGGGGCAGGAAGCCAATCCTTAAGCCTCTATATACCAACTACTACATTCGCTTAGCGAACTGAATTTCTTAGATTGCTTTTTGAATATAAACAAACATTTCTTCTAGCGAATTTTAAAAATTTCAATGATTCCATAGAAAGAAATGATTTGAAAGGTAAACATTTAATGGCAGATGCAAGTGAATAATTTTTGAATTAATGGGTCACAGCAATTTGTAAAGTAATATTCTTAAAAAGCTTTTTATACCCTTGCAGAGGGTATTATAATTTTGGTCAAAAGTGTGCAACGCAGTGAAGGAGACATCTCCGACCCTATAAAGTATATATATTCTTGATCAGGATCACCTCCTGAGTTGATATAGCCATGTCCGTCTGTCCGTCTGTCCGTCTGTCTGTTTCTACGCAAACTAGTCTCTCAGTTTTAAAGCTATCGGATTGAAACTTTGCACACACCCTTCTTTCCTTTGCACGCAGTATATAAGTCGGAACGGCCGGGATCGGCCGACTATATCCTATAGCTGCCATATAACTGATTGATCGGAAATGCCATAACTTTCGTGTTTGTAAAGTTAGGAAGTTGGGATTTTCTATGGGTTTTATATTTGGCCAATCAATCCAACCTACCAAATTTCATAAGGATCGGCCGACTATATCCTATAGCTGCCATATAACTGATTGATCGGAAATGCCATAACTTTGGTGTTTGTAAAGTTAGAAAGTTGGGATTTTCTATGGGTTTTATATTTGGCCAATCAATCCGACCCACCAAATTTCATAAGGATCGGAAGACTATATCCTATAGCTGCCATATAACTGAATGATCGGAAATGCCATAACTTTGGTGTTTGTTAAGTTAGGAAGTTGGGATTTTCTATGGATTTTATTTTTGGCCAATCAATCCGACCTACCAAATTTCATAAGGATCGGCCGACTATATCCTATAGCTGCCATATAACTGATTGATCGGAAATGCCATAACTTTGGTGTTTGTAAAGTTAGGAAGTTGGGATTTTCTATGGATTTTATTTTTGGCCAATCAATCCGACCTACCAAATTTCATAAGGATCGGCCGACTATATCCTATAGCTGCCATATAACTGATTGATCGGAAATGCCATAACTTTGGTGTTTGTAAAGTTAGGAAGTTTGGATTTTCTATGGATTTTATTTTTGGCCAATCAATCCGACCTACCAAATTTCATAAGGATCGGCCGACTATATCCAATAGCCGCCATATAACTGATTGATCTGAAATGCCATAACTTTGGTGTTTGTTAAGTTAGAAAGTTGGGATTTTCTATGGGTTTTATATTTGGCCAATAAATCCGACCTACCAAATTTCATAAGGATCGGCCGACTATATCCTATAGCTGCCATATAACTGAACGATTCGAAATGCCATAACTTTGGTGTTTTTAAAGTTAGGAAGCTTGGATTTTTTATGAGTATTAAGAATGCATCATAGGAATAATTTTGGAGAATATAATTATAGAGTATTCTGCAAGGGTATATCAACTTCGGCTCCGCCCGAAGTTAGCTTTCCTTTCTTGTTTGTACCTCAATTTGTTTGAAATTAATACTACTAATTACCCCTGATCAATCACACTAAATTATTTTGCTCAAAAAATGGATACTCCTTTTTTTAATAATTTACCGGCAGAAAGTAGTCAGTGCTTTTGAAAAATTTATTACCAGGACGCACCACGGAACTGTAAAATTAATACTTTTAATATCTTCGTTCTTTTGCAAATTATATTAAGTAGTAATCCGATTTCATAAAACTTTAATAGCTAAAAATGAATTTACTTTTGAAAACTTTGCCAAAGATCTTCTTATTTTTAAGTAAAGAATCTATATTTGGTATAAATAAAACGTTCTTATACTATGAAGAAAGATACAGAAATGAACCTTGGCATCTGGTTTGATGGAGTTGGACAGTATTTAATTGAGCTTAAAGAATTGATATTTAAATTTTTAGAAAGATTAGAACACCACTTACCAGAACTTTGGCAAATCGCCGGTCCAGCTCGTCCGTGGTGGGCATGGGCTGCTGGCTCCGGCTCCGCAAGCTCGGCTGTCGGACGTGCTGGTACTGGGAGCTGCAGCCGATGTCGTAGCGCAGATCCTGCTTCTGCAGCGTGCCGCTGGAGACGGAACCATTGTGCTGGTGGCCATTGCGCATCGATGGGTGGTGCGGATGCGAATGCGGATGGGGATGCTGCAGCTGCTCGTCGGCGTCTACATCGGCGCTGGTGATGGATCTCGACTTGACAGCGCCCATTATGGTGGCAAAGCGACCTGAGCTGGAACCGGAGACGGAGCCGCCTCCTCCTCCTCCACCGCCTCCGCCTCCCCCTGGATCCTGTAATCCCCTGGAACCGGATCCTCCGCCGCCGGCGTCCTCGATGCTGGCCGCTTGGAGCGCTGTGCTAAGGGACAGCGAGAGGGAACCCCATACAGTCCGGCAAAGGGCACGGGTGCGTTCCGGGCAACTTGAAAGTTGCTCTTTGATTCCGTTGAAGATATCCAAAGCGGCTGCTGCCTGTTCGCTGCTCTCGAACGTTCACAATTGGCCAATCGAAAATTACTTTTGTTTGGTTTTGTTTTTTTTTTTTAGGTTTGAAAAGAGAGTAAAACTGCTGTGTTCAAATTTTGATAATTTAATTTACTTCTTTCTGACAATGTAAGCAAAAACACAATTTGTTGTCGGTGGTGCAACGGCGGCACTCACACTTTCACATATACACGAACACAGTCACACACGGATGCAGGCACAAACACAGACAAAGACAAAGATTTTGATGAAATCCTGCGGCAGGCGACGCCTCTTTTAGCTTTGTTCGCAGGTTTTTCCGATCGGGGGCGTGTAATTTGCTTACATATCGCTTCGCTGGCTCATTATAGTCGAACTGGGACCGAGGACTGTGAGAACCGAGAGCAACTGCAGTTAAATGCACTTTATTTTGCCGACCGACCGCACGACGACCGCGCTTCACAAATAATCCGGACAGTGTGACCGTGGTTTGTCAGTGAAAGGAAACCAACGGCTCGGAAAAATACATTCTGAACATACTAGTAAAAATACTCAAACCGAAGACTCAAACCATGAAGGGAAACTTTGTTAGCCGTGGCAATTTTTGTGGTGTATTGCATGTAACCCTTAACAGGCACACTAGAAATTAAATGTTTTGCTAGTTTGCTAGTTTTGTTAATATCATGCAATCGGCGGCTTGAAAAGAGCGTGAAACACCTTAAGATGAGCACTCCCCGCAAGAACTATAACAACTTTTCACCTTACTCGCCGCGAGCTGGTCAGTATCCTTCGCAGTCGGCAGACTACAGGTCGCAGCAATTCGGTGGACAACAGGCGCCTCCAAACTCAAACTTTGGCTTCTACGAGGACAAGTCCCAGTCAAATACTCCGCACTTCTACCAAAACAAGTCTCCCCAGGAGACGCAAAGACATCGGCCCTACGGACAGCGTGGAAATTTCGGTCGCGGAGGCAACTTTAATCGCAGGAACCAACCGAACTGGGACCATAATCCGAGGAACCAACAAAACAGAGAGGATAACCAAGGCAGGACCTCCTTCGGACAGTACTTTCACCCCTCTATGCTGGAGGATCCCTGGCGGGATTTGATGGATCGCCACGAGGCCATCCACGGACCCAGCACTGACCAAACCACACCTAAAGAAGTAAAGGCCTCTTAAGTTGTAAGAACTACTAGTTTAAATATAAAAATGTATAATTCTAGACAAAGGGCTAGTACAGCGATTGGGTTGGGTAAATCCTTATAGGATCTATATATAAAAATAGCTCATTTATTAAGAGTGTACTTATTTAAAGACTACTCAATAAATAAGTAGTGCATACAAATTGAGTGATGCATAAATCTCTGAACAAAAACCTGAAGGGTTTCAACAGAATAATGAGTTTCAGGGAGAACAAGTTATATTGAGTCGTTGTTGAACGTAAGGCATACTATTAAAAGGTCCATCCCCTCAAAAAAAAACACCGCTTAAGTTGTAACGTTTTATAGAATTAAGCAACAGTTTCTGGTTAATGAAACTCGTGTATATGATTATAAACTTAAGGCTACCGCATTCCCCGATCTCTCAGCTAAAAGTGCTGCTGTTGGTGTCGCTTCTTCTCTAGATATTTCTCCCAGTCACCGGCAATGCGATTGTAGATGCCCATGGCAGCGCGAGCATCCTCCACGGAGTTGTGCTCGCCCGTCTGGATCTCCTGGCCCAGCACGGCCATGGTTAGGCGCTTCAGGCTGGGTGTGTGGCCATTTGAGACTAGTTTACAGAGCGGTTTGTAGCGCGACGTGTCGCGGATGTTCTCGAACGGATGGCGGATGCTTAGGACGGCGAGGTCGTTGCCTAGGGCGTGTCCGACCAGAATGCGGCCGTGAAGCAGCTTTACGACCTCGTCCTGCACGGCGACAAAGTCCTCGCCATTGGCAATGTCCTGCGGGCGAATGCCAGATACGCTTGTCCTGTAGTCGGTGACCTCCTTTCGTGGTTTCACATGTTTGTCCAGCAGCACATGACCCACGCGGTTCACGATTGATACGCGGGCCAGCATGTCGTCCTGTCCGTTGTGTCCCACGCCCACCATCTCGCAGTCCATTGCCAAAAACCGATTGCGTTGAGCCTGCTTCTTGATGCGCGTGCGTGCAGATTTGGTGAGTGGTTGAGATTCCTTGGAGTCGGTCGCCTCCTGGTTCTCGCTTCCAGGAGCAGATCCTGGTGGCGCTCCTCCGGCAGCGGCCATCCAGTTGGAGCCTGCTGACCGGCGACTTGTGTTCGGCTGTTGCACCTGTAATCGCTCCATTGAAGTTTGCAGCTTGCGCTGATGCGGGGAAACCACATTTTTCGTGCTGCCACCGCTGTTGTTGCTGTTGCTGGAGGAGCTGCTGCTGGCCAGGTTATTTACACGGCTGCGGTTCATGTCGAACTGCTTCTGACGTTGGCTAGCGGACATGGCGCCTGGGCATCAATATATTCCAGTTAAATCCTGCTTTTGTAAATATCGAGCAAGTAATGCGTTATTTTGTTCGAACACCATCTGCCAATGTGACCGATTGTGTTTTGGGGATTTTTCTTTTAGTATTTAAATGATATTAATACGAATGTGGCCGCGTTCAGTATAATAAATTTATCGGAATTGTTCAAAAGTAAGTTGTTTACTGAACTCTACCAAATAAACTGAAATATATCAAAATGAGTATACTTAAGAAAAAAAACCCCCTGTACTTGAATTTTTTATTGAAGGTACCATTTCATGAAGTAGTAATGACGAATATTTTGGTTAATGAATTTAAGCGCGCACAGAGGATTGTATTCGAAACGTGATCAGCTGTATGGAAATACTTGTGGTATTTCGCTATACTAAATACTAAAATTCTGGGAACATAAGGCGTGGATTCGAAAGATTCTCTGATTGCGTTTAAACTTTAATCTGCGCATTTAATTGGAAGTTTTAAAAGCGATTTAAGATACAAGACAATCATGTCAGTATGTTTAAATTTCGTAAACGGGAACTGCAAATACGGAGAAAGTTGCTACAAAGAGCACGTAGACCTCAAGTAAACGCTCTTAAGGACAATCAAAATTCGCAACTATCTTATCTTTGATTATTTTCTAGGAGAGTCCTAAAAGAGGACATAGAATCGAGTATCAACGGACGCGTGTGGCCCTTCTCGGCTTACGGCCCCTTTTATTTGAAGGGTAATTTTCCCAACTTTATAGAGGATGACTCATTCGAGGAAGTCCGGTTGCGGTACTATAAGGCTAAACGAATGAATCTTGTCGAGGTATATTACCGCCAGTTTTGCCGCGATTGGATGGTGGCCAAAAACAAGCTCCACAGCTTGCTGCAAATGTCGAGTCAAACAGTTTCCACCATGATCGACCTTTACCAACAGCCAAGTAAATACGGTAATCCCTGTTGTGCGCGCAATTCCATGAGCGGTTCAATAAGGGCTCCAGCCTTTAAGGAAAGCAACCAGGCCCAACCGGAGAAAAACCATCCTTTATGTAGTTGTGGACAGAAGCAAAACCTGCAAACAACAGGAATATGTTTTGGTCAGGATACTGGCCAAACCAAGAACAATTGGAATGATTCTGTAGGGAATACACTTACTCCTCAGCCCTTTGGAAATAGTAATGTGGGTTTCAATGATCAAGGGAAATTCTTTTTCAACGAGAAACCTAATCCTTTTGGTAACTCTTTGGTGCAGTTATCTGAGGAGGAATCACCGACCAAGGCCGAGGAGAAGAAGTGGGGAAAGCACCCTCCTGCACCGCAGAAGATCATGGAGTATCTGGACAAACACGTGGTGGGCCAGCACTTATCCAAGAAGGTGCTAGCGGTAGCAGTATATAACCACTACAAGCGCATCCACAACAACTTGCCGCAGCAAAAGCCGCAATACTCATCTGACAACGTCGACCAGGACGTAACTCCTCGGCTCGATCAGCTGCAGATCTCTGGGAACTGTTTTGCGCTAACAAGTTCGCCAGAGAAAGAAATACCGACCGATGTCGGACTCGGCAAAGAAACCACCATCTCCGAATCCAACTCGGAGTTGGATCGGGAGTCCGAAGACGTCAATCTGGAGAAGAGCAACATCATCATGCTGGGTCCAACGGGATCTGGTAAAACACTTATCGCCAAGACCATCGCCAAGTGCTTAGACGTCCCCTTTGCCATTTGTGACTGCACCACTCTAACGCCGGCTGGTTACGTCGGCGAAGACATCGAGAGCGCACTATTGACGTTGCTGCGGGCTGCCGGCAACAACGTGGAGCGCGCACAGACGGGCATTGTTTACCTGGATGAGGTGGACAAAATCTGTGCCTTGCCTCAAAGCAAACAACGCTGTGACATTGGCGGCAGGGGCGTCCAGCAGGGCATGCTCAAGATGCTGGAGGGCAGCTTAGTAAACCTCAGCGGTCGTAAACTACTGTATGGCAACAAGGTTCAACTGGATACTACGAACATCCTGTTCGTGGCTTCGGGCGCCTTTACGGGCCTTAACAAGATCATTGCCCATCGCCTCAACGAAAAGGGTTCCGACCTGGCCTCGACCAGCGAATCCGGATCCCCGCTTATGGACCAAGATGATCGGGATAGGTACCTGACCAAAGTACAGACATGTGACCTCGTTGAGTTCGGAATGATCCCGGAGTTCATTGGCCGTTTCCCAGTTGTAGTGCCTTTCCACAGTTTTGATGTCAGCATGCTAGTACGCATCCTGACTGAACCGCGCAGCGCACTGATAACGCAATACAAGGCACTGCTGGATATGGATGATGTGAACCTGACGTTTACCGAGGAGGCCGTAGAGGCAATAGCCCAACTGGCGATGGAGAGGGACACGGGAGCACGGGGACTACGCTCCATTATGGAGCAACTGCTGTTGGATCCAATGTTCTTAGTGCCCGGGTCAGACATTCGGAGGGTTCACATAACCGCCGACTGTGTGAAGGGGAAATCCGCACCCGAATACAGCCGAGATACGAACTCCTCGGATTCAGGAATGAATTTAATAAATTTATAACTTTAATGGAAGATTTATTTTCAATTGCTTTTATAGACAAATGTGACAAAGGAGTATCAATTGATTTGTATAAATTTAATTGAAAAGATAAAAATAAAGTAGGTGGCTATTTTTTTGAGTGCAGTAAATGATTCGAAATAACAGGACGATATCGTTGGATTTCGTATTTTCGAAACATCACCGAACGGTCGCACTAAAATCCTATTCACTATTTGTTTATTTTACTGTTGGAATTTTCAAAATGCATGCATAATGCAGAGTGCACATCCCAGAAAGTTCAGACCACTCCGTCAGAGGTTGTCCAGCAGCCCCCATAACTGTGCCAGTGCATTGCCAACAGCTTATGAGTCGCATTCCGGCCGTGTGCCCATTCCGACTGACAATTGATTTGTTCGGTGACAAGCGGCGGTGGAGAAAAGTGCCGATAAAGCAGAACTGGAGGAGCAACCATGAGCGTCAGAGAAACCCAGATGCAGTCCTTTCACACGCGTTGTGGCCGCTCCATCCGGCTGTACAATAACAACCGGATGGCTCAGCGCTGCATGAGGGATTTCAGTCATGCGCTGGTGTTCAGTGCAGAACCCCTCGAGGACGACGTTCTCTTCGAAGTGGTCATTGAGAAGAAGGTGAGTGGCAAATTCCTCTACAGAGAGTAACCAATAAAACACACTTTCTGCAGAACACCTCCTGGGGCGGCAGCATCGAGATTGGAGTCACAGCCGAGTCGCCGGACGACCTGGAACTGGTTGCCTGTGCCACTGCCATGCGAAACGGCACATGGGTCATGTCCGGCATCGATGTGCGCAAGGATGGGCGGCGCCTGTTCGAGTTCTATGGCACCGACCTTGAAACGCTCAACGAGAACGATCGGGTGGGCGTCATGCGCACCTCCGGCAACGATCTAATATTTTATGTGAACGGGGAGTCGCAGGGAGTGGCCGCCAAGAACATGCCAAAGCCACTGTGGGCCCTCGTCGATCTTTACGGGCGTTGTGTGCAGGTGTCACTTTGTCCCCGTGATGGGAGCGGTTCCGCAGAGGTAGCTACATTTATATCTAATGGAAACATCTATACTTATAATGTTTATATTCCCTTATGTACAGCTTTTGGATTCACCATTGCAGCAGCCTCTGCAACAGGTTGTTCAGAACCTGGACGTCGCCATGAACGTGAACATAGTAGTGGATTCCGACGCGTGGATGCAAGGCACTGGCACCGTCTCCGGTCCTGACGACCGATTGTGCTTTCACACCCGCTGTGGATCGCTGGTCAAGCTTTCGCCCAACTTTCGTTCCGCCGAACGTCGACGTCCGCTGGACGAGTTCAACAACGGCGTGGTAATGACTCACAGGCCACTGAGGGACAACGAACTGTTCGAGATTCGCATCGACAAGCTGGTGGACAAGTGGTCGGGATCCATTGAAGTTGGCGTCACTACGCACAATCCCACGGTGTTACATTTTCCGGCCACTATGACCAACATGCGATCGGGTACCATAATGATGTCGGGCTGTGGCATCTTGACCAACGGCAAAGGAACACGCCGCCAATACGGGGAGTTCAATCTGGATGAACTGCGCGAGGGAGATCGCGTAGGAATGATGCGCAAGGCTAACGGCAACCTTCACAACTACATTAACGGGCAGGACCAGGGAGTGGCCGCCACCCGAGTGGCAGCTACATTGTGGGGCGTCATTGATCTCTACGGGATGACTATAAAGGTTACAATCGTGGACCGCGATGAGCGTGAGCAACAGAATCTTGTCACCCGACGGAACAATATAGTGGCGGGTATGAATGCTTGCTCTAGTGGAGCTGGAGTTCTGCATCCGCAGCACCAGCAGCATTCCGGCACCCCCACGCTAAGTCTTCTAAGTCCGGAGAGTGAGTTAAATGTGGCTGGGGCTGCAGGCGGTCTGAGCGAGACCATTTCCAGTACGCGAGCCATAGCCAGGAACGACGATCGTCTAACCTTCCACCACATCTGCGGCACTCACGCCACCGTCACCCAAAGCGGGAGAACAGCTCTTCGACCCAAGTGAGTCATTGCAATGAGTTCATTCATGGCTATGAGTTCCTAGTTTATTTAATCCTCTTCAGTTAAATGTCTTTTTTTTTAAGATTTCAATATATATTTAAACAATTTTTTAATTATTACTGCAGTGCTGCTGATGATTTTAACAACGGTGTGGTGCTTACACGACGGCCCCTCCGTCCCAACGAACTGTTCCAGGTGCGACTTGAACGCGTGGTGACCAAATGGGCGTCTTTAAAACTATTAAATAGAAAATCAGTTAGCCAAACACCACCAAAAAGGATCGAGGACTATATCCTATAGCCGCCATAAACTGATTAATCGGAAATGCCGTAACTTTGGTGTTTGTTAAGCTCTGAATTGAATTTCTATGGGTTTTATTGTTGACCACACACAGCGCCGACGAGCTGGATTTTCCCTTCACCATGACCAATGTTCGGTGAGTCTTGCTTATTTTTCAATTTAAAGTTGTAATTATATTAAATAATAATTTTCCTCCACCAGTTCCGGCACTTGGATGATGACGGGCAACGGGGTTATGCAGAACGGGGTCACTGTAATCGAGCAATACGGCCAAAATCTAGATCGACTGCAGGTGGGTGATAGAGTGGGCGTGGTGCGCAAGGACGATGGCACGGTACACTTTTGGGTTAATGGAGTGGATCAGGGTCCGGCTGCCAGCAATGTGCCGGAGCGAGTCTACGGCGTAATCGATTTGTACGGACAAGCGGCGCAGGCTAGTATCGTGGACACTTCGGAGTGCGGAAGCCCGGACACCGGAAATTCCACCATCTCGAACACGACACTGTACAGTGAGGTTCCCCTGCGGTTTCACAGCATCCACGGCGCCAATGCAGGCATCTCGAATAGTGGTTTGACTGCGTCGCGACCCAATTCCTTGGCAGAGTTTAATGACGCCATTGTGTTCAGTAATCGACCGTTGAGACAGCGGGAACTGTTCGAAGTGGAGCTGGAGACAATGGTGCGACACTGGTCGGGCAATATCGAGATCGGTGTGACGGGCACACGACCGGAGGATATCCAACTGGCGCCAAATGCCACCGACCTAGAGGCCAGCGACACAATTATCTTATGCGGCCCCATGATTTTTCACAACCGCAAAACCATACGCACCAATATTCTTCTAGATCTGGATACTTTGGGGCCTAGTACCCGTGTTGGTGTTATGCGCAATGGCGACTTTATCCATTTCTTTGTCGATGGAATGGATCAAGGACCGGCCTGCGAGTGCCACGCGCCCAACATTTGGGCAATCATTGATCTGTACGGGCAGTGCGCACAGGTGAGTCTTACGCAGACACAGCTTGACATCCGTGCTCCGTACGCGACCAGCGAGAATTCGCAGAGCTGCCAAGCCACCTCGGTGATTCAGCACCCGGCCATGGAGACGAAACACCGCTGGACTTGCGTATCGGGCAATGTAAGCCTAACCAAAGATTGGACGGAGGCCTCCCGCTTTACGGGAGCGGCGGCACCGCTCTCTCATTGCCTGGTCTTTTCCGAGCATCCCCTCAGCGTGGGTTCACCCTTTGAGATCAAGCTGACATCAATTAATCCCATGTTTGCAGGTGAGTTGCTGATCCTTAAACAATTCCTTTTCAAGATAAAGTACCTAATGGATTTAAATTATAATCTTCCTTAGGCTGCCTCAGTATTGGGGTCACGGATCTAAATCTGAGCGACGAGAGCGTGCGCAAGAAGCTGCCTACCAGCCTGCGGAGGATTCCGGCCAACGTCTGGTACGTGAACGGGAACGAGGTGTGCTTTAACTCGGGCTGCCTTCAGCGCTCGCTAGCCTCGCTCGAGTGGCTAAGGGTGGATGATAGGATCACCCTGGAGCGTGTAGAGAACTCGCTTAACATACTGCTGAACTCGGAAAACGTGAACATCCAGTTCCACAACGTACCCAACGATGTGTACGTCGTGGCGGAACTGAGAGGTTCCACGATGGGTATTCAGGTGATTTCCGCCCAAGGACCAGCCTCGCCTCTACGCCCATGCAGTTTGCGGCTACAGGACTCCATGGACTTTGGCGTGGATCCACTGAACAAGCAGGATAGTTCCATGTTGGAATCCATTGATTCTGAGGCACAAAACTACGAATTTTTGGATGTTTCACAGAAAAACGCACGGCTCAGCGAGGATCGCAGGAGCGTGACCAGGATTAAATCGTATAACCAGGCCATCGTGTGCTTGAATAAACCGCTGTGCAAGGGAGAGAGCATCAGCATCAAGGTGGACGCCCTGAACAACAAGTGGAAGGGCACTCTTGGACTGGGCGTTCTGTCTGCAAGTCCGCAAACTGCTCCCATTTCCCTGCTGGACTTTAAGCGAAGTTGCTGGTTGGCCACCCACGACTACGTGAACATCAACGGCCAGGTGATGGCCTCCAAATACGGCGACGCCCTCGAGCAGATCCAACTGGGGACGGTCATTACATTAACCTTAACCCATGCTGGAATGTTGAGTATGTCAAAACGTGTGTTTGCTTTAAAAAAAACTAATTTATGCCATTGTTTAGTAATCATGGTTGGTTCAACTAATCTAGAGGATCTGGCCAGCGGTCTGCCCAATCATGTATATCCAGTGTTCGACGTGTACGGCAAGTGCGAGAAAATAACCTTGATTACGGGCAACGATGCTGGCCGCACTGGGAACGCAAATGGCACTCCAATCCTTGAGGCGCCCGAGGCCCTGGAGTTGGATAATGGCATGCCACAGCAGTGTGAAAAGGCGCACCTGGAGATGCACGAGAAGGAGAAGGACACGGAGCAGGTGTGTGAGTCAAGCAGGGATGGTCCGTCCACCTCCGGTGCTCCATCAAATGCCATGTAAGTGATCTCAACCAATTGGTCTGTTTAATATTTTACAAGGCTTTTTTCGCAGGACTCGTTCGGTTATGGAGAGCGTTTCGGAGAACTTGTTGCTTAATATTTCTATTAAAAATCGAACTCTGGAGCAGCAGAGAAACGAGCTAGGCGGATCCTCGTCGACTTGGTAAGCTTTTCTAGTCAATAAGTGCTCACGAATTCAATTTTCGTTCAATTTTTTAATCCATTTAAGTTGACGAAATATATATATATGTTAGTTATTTGATTTTTATTAGCTGAAAACAAATAACTTGAACTGATTTTTCAGCTTGTGGTTACGAACATTTAATCACAGCATTGTTTAAAAAGTTTCTTACTAACAAAAAATCATTATTTTTCCTAACTTTTAGTTGCCTGCGCGAGTCTCTTCAGCTGCAGCATAATACTAACCTAAATATTCAGCGCAGCCAGAGCACACAGAGATTCCAGAACTCCCTAAATACTTCGACAACGGCAGCAGGATGCAGTGGAGCCAATGGCTCCACAGCCAATATTCAACACCTAAGCAACTCGGCTGTTTATGACACAAACAAAGAGTACGATGACCTGCCCAATCCACCAATCCCTTTGGCTAATTCCATAGACGAAGCGCCTGGGGTCACAGCATCGTCAGCCCCAACGATTGATCACAGCGAAAACAATGCGGAGGCGTTGGAAATGAGTACCAGCAACGAACGTGAAATGTCCGGCGAGCCGGCGGCCAACGATAATGTCCTGGAGGACGATGAGATAGACTATATGAACCACCTGTTGCTGCTGCAACAACTCCAACAGAACGAGTACACGCGACACCACCTGATGCCCGATCAGGCTTCGCTACTGAATCTCGACTTGCCATCGCTCAATTCAATGGAATCCGACTCGAATTCCCTCGGGCAGACGCGACCGGGAACCGACTCGCTGAGATCCACAGCCACTGGCGCCAGTGTCGAGCAGAACGACTGCGAGTATCTGCGTCAGGTGAGACGCTTCTGTGCCTCACTGGTCCTGCCGCAGGCCTTTTTCGACAGCCGACTGGAGCCAGTGTGCTTCTGCCTAAAGTGCAGTGGACCCAGCAACGGCGGAAATGGCGATAAACTCGAGGGATGGGTCTATTTCAAGCTCAACCAACAGACGGTCAATGTATTGAGCACTTCGACGACGACTGCATCGACCGGTGGTGGCGTATCCTCAGCGACCGTTCCCCAAGTGCACTTTGATCTCAACGGCGACTGGTTGCCGTTCTACTACATGACACGAGTGGACAAGATTAGGGCCATTCTAGATCGTGGCCAGCCGCTGCCACTAGAAACGGAACCGGACGAGGAACCGGCCGCTGCGGCGCTGAAGGATGAGCCAGGTACCCGGCTAGAGCTGTACTACTCGCCCAATGCCACCGTCATTGAGCCCGTGCTGCCTCAGCATCACTTTGCTTCCGAGCAGGGGTTGCACCGCATCTCCACCTCCTTCGAGGTCTACGTTCGGCGACAGTCCATTTCTGGAGTGACCACCGGCAAGGCTGCAGCCGAGGCAAAGAGGCGCAGCCTGGGATCTGGTGATCACGATCATGGTGGAACGGGACAGGGCGCCGAGGGCGTGGGTGGCACACCTTCCACCGCCATTAACGAGTCGTCGGTACATCTGCTGAACGATCTCTGCTGGTTCACCAAAGAGGCAGGCGCCTGCATAATCAACGCATTGATAATTAAGCTGGACAGGATCGAGGAGCAGGAATCTCATTGAGCGCACAACACCACATTTGCACTAGTCACGGCCGGTTTATATCTATTAGTCCTTTCCTTTACTCCCCACATTTTAATCACGCTCAGCAGCTACCCACACCAAGTCGCATTCGCATTCCTCTTTGTAAACGAGTTTGTATTTTATTCTAAGCGCCAATAAAATAATCGCAAAGTTAATCAAAATGTCAATCAACTGGTGGGTAAAAAATCGAACTTGTCACAAATATTGATTACCTCATAACTTATTTTAATTTTTTTGAAAATCCTTTATTTAAGAATTCCCAATGAAAAGTTATACAACCGGGTAAATAGAAAAATACCTTCAATACAAAATGATTCAATAGTTTTTTTTTTTCTTTAGTATCGTACTTATATTAATCATATTCCTATAGATATTCTCTAATGTTTTTTAAAGTTCCCGTTCCAAACCGTTAATTTAAACACAAAATAAATAAATGCTTAGTTGGAATCATCATTTTTTTATTTGATTATTTGAATTCCATTCATTTAGTGTCGCTTGGTTGATTTTGTTATTCAAATATATGAAAAATGGTCGATTAGAAATTGTTTTAGGGTTGTTTCAGTTTCATTTTGCATTATCCATCCACACAGCAGAAGCAGGCATGTGGGGTCCTTCCTCTCCCGTTCTTCCTTTTTCTACTATTGTTCGCCCGCATCCCTTTTCCATCCGTTTCTGGATCTACCAGCGGCTGCAGGTTCATTTAATCAAATTATTCTTACACATGTAGATTGGTTGGTTGGTTGCATTTTGTTTGTTGTGTTGATTTTGTTGGATTTTCTCTGCTAGTCCTGAAGCAAGTGCATATACAAATGTTGTTTCATATATGTATGTTTACTGTTTAAGTTATCGTTATTATTATTATCATTAATCGTTAGCCAATACCGTTGATAGCCGGGAGCAACCGGATAGCGAAAGGAGCTGGCGCTCACTCCACATCCATGGAGGGATCGTTTCCTGCCGCGCTCTGGGCGTTGTTGTCCACGTCCATTTTGTCGCCGGACTTAGCCGGCTCACCGCCATTCTGTTCCGTATTCGCTTCCCCATCCTTGGGCGGTGTCGCCGTCTTGGCCGGAGTCGGCTTTGGTTTCGCCCGGTTTATCACCGAGCTGACGCATGCATGCAGGGTGTGCACCTCCTGGCGCACGGCAGAAACCTGGACGGGACTGTCAGCGGTGCGCGGCGACTGTGAGAACTTGGACAGATTGGCATCCAGCCATTTTTGCGCCTTGTCCGCCGTCTCCGAGATGTTGATGAATTCGGTCTCAGTAAGGTGATCGTACTTGGGCACACCCTTACGGAATTCAGCCACCGCCAGGCGGGCAATGGCAATGCTATTCTTCAGCTCATCAAAGGCAGCAGGGCCCTGCTCGTAGTCGCTGGCGCGCAGCTTGATGGGATCCGTCTTCTGGTGCAGGCTCTGCAGGCGGCTGGTGTAAGTCTCGCGCTCACAATCCTCCCCATCCTCATAAAGCCAGTTCTCGAGATCATTCAACTGAGCCACAATAGCCTCGCGCTCGGTCTCAACTACGAATCGCTCCAAAGGTCCACCCTACAAACAAATGTAAAGAAATTGTTACTCTAAGATTTGTAGGGTAAAATGTTTAGCTAAGATTTCTCTTACTGGATGCTTAAAAACATTAATATAACATAATTTCGGTTTAAGTACCTGCAGTTTGTTGCGCATATCGTAGACAAACTCCTCCAAGGCATTTTTGGCGTCAATGCGTTCTGTCTCCTTCTGATCGTTGCCAATCATTTTGACCTCCTGTTGTGTGTAGTTGCCCAGGTCGACGGGGCTGAAGCCGTGGGTGGTGCATTCCAGCGGCAGCTCGGTAGCCTTAGATGGCTTCTTCTTCTTATCAGCACCCTGATCAGCAAAAGAGAGGCAATTCGTTTAATCGAAATTTAAAATATAATTGTTTTAAATAAGTTCAATTCAAGTTTTCCAATATAAAGAGAAAATTGGAGCAGCAACAACACATCAACAATAAAGCGAAGAGGGGAAAACAGCTCCAAGCGACAGCCTACAATATGAGCACAAAGAATTTGTATGGGTGTTGGTTTTATAACAGCTCATATAGCACTGCAGGAATTGGTTTGATTTTGAATTTTGATCAAGGGGCCCGCGTTTTTCTCTGGAGTATTTAAAAATAATAAGAGAAAAGTATGTGAAAATAATAAAATAAAATAAAATTGGCAATTTGTGTAAGCTTTTTTTTAAAACATTTATTTTATGTTGGGAGCACACATAGGGTAGGCGGCTTATGAGCGGTCTTCTTCATTCGTTTCATTTTTGGTGGAAAGGATAAAACATAGAAATTTAAAAAACCACAAAATGGTTAATTTCGTGCTTTAATTTTGTTTTTCTCTTTCATTATTAAAAATTTCCAATTTATTGACACACAAATATGGAAACAAAGAATTTTGATTATTTGGTGTTTTCTTTTTTTGTTGGTTTTGTTTTTGAATTGAAATTTGAGAAAATTGAGGAAAACGTACCGAACTAAACCAGCCCTTGACCCGCTGTGCCCACCCTTGTCCGCCAGGTGATGAGGCTGTTGATGTATTATTATCATCCTCATTCTCACAATATGCCTACGAGAGATCAAAACGCGCGCGTTCGCAAACATATCCAAAACAAACAAAAACAAATATTGGAGTGGTTTTTTTTGTATATATATGAATGATTTATATCAAATACACTTTCATGTATGTCTATACATATTTAAACAAGAGCGATACCAGCCCCGGTTTCCACATGTCCGATTATGGTAACGAACGAAAAATCTTAATGATCAATTTATTGATCTTAACAGTGCAATAAATCGTTCACTGGTTGTGTAATAAACAAAAACAAATTCGTAAAACATGACCAAATTAAACTGTCGCTGGAAGAGGTTTCTTAACCAGACATTGAAAACCGAGACTAGATGGGAATTAGTTAAGAAGAGCGAATAGGTAATACGATTAAGGCCCGCCTTCTTATTTCAATTGTTGTTTATAAATAGCTTGTAGCGGTGCACAGTACAAAGATGAGAAAACGGACCTTAACAATTAAGTCAACCAATCAGAAGTTATTTCGGAGGTATGAACAATTATGAAGGTTTGCAAAGCCGCAACAAAACTGTTAAGCAAAGAAACTAGTCTACAGAATAATAATAATAATAATAATAGGTAATTTAAAAGGAAAACCAATTTTTGCTAAAATCTGGTGAAAATTGTAAAAATTTCTAACAAAATTATGATTTATTTACACTAACTTTGACGGAAGGACTGTGTTAGAGTTACGTTAAAATCGCGCTACCAAGCTAAGTATTTAAAAATTGCAATTAAAGAAGACTTATTTTACAAAAAAAAAAAAAGACAAAAACGCCTTTGCGGATAAAACCTAATATGGCTACGCCGTAGGGGCGGTTAGTAAAACAAAACTAATACAGAAACGACAACAGTAGAGCAACCCCTATCCACAACAGAAGATGATGAAACAGTGATTGAGTGAATTGATTGGGAGATGGCGGACTCACCTCCTGCTGGCCATCTGTGGGTTCGCCAGTGTTGTTTGCCTGCTCGCCAGGTTTCTCCTCGCTGGCAGCCTGCTCGGCTGCTGCGGCAGCCTCTTCCGCCTCCTTCTTCTCCACCAGGGTTGCCGAAGAGATCAACACGATGCCATTGTTGTTGATGCGCACCTTCAGCTTCACATCCTGGCCCTCACCGCGCTCGGTGGGCTTCACATCCTTGACCTTCCACACGCCAATCGTTTGATCCGGATATGGCACCTGCTGGCCATAAACAATCGAAACGTTGAAGGGCCCCTTGCGGTTGATTGTCAGCAAGCGGCTGAACGGCGACGCATGGAACTGTGGGAAGATCTCGATCTCTCCCGGAGCGGCGGAACCCTCGCTGTCCCACAGCACCTTTACGGCGTAGTTCTGAAGATCGGTGACGCCGAATTCACGGACGCGCACAGCCGGCGACATAATAGCGCATTGCAGGGCAGCACCGCGGGACACAGCCTCATCCTGGTTCAGAGTTGTGCTTGCCGGCTTGTTAAAGACCTTTGGAAGACAACAAATTTGTCATAAATTAACTAGAAATATTAAAAAGCTAATTAAAGCCAGAATTGGAGCTTAAAGCTCACCTGCTCAATGAGCTGCTTCACGGATGGAATGCGCGAGCTGCCGCCAACGATCTCCACCGAGTGAATGTCGTCCAGCTGCAACTTGGACTCGGCCAACAGGCGCTTGAAAGTCTGCTCAACACGCTCCAAAACGGGAGCGCACAGTTCCTCCATCTGTGAGCGCTGCATGGACGACGAGACGTCGATGTCGTCCAGGAAGCACTCTATGTTCAGCGGCAGCTTGGTGCTGTTGGCAGACATCTGCTTCTTAAGCTTCTCGATCTCGGTGAGCAGGCGCAGATTGGCACGGGCATTGGTCTTGGCGTTGATCTTGTAGCGCTCCTGGAACTCCTTGGCAAAGTAATCGCCTAGGGCTAAATCAATGTCGCGCCCACCGATCTGGTCCCAGGTGCTGGCCAGCATCTTCAGTTTGCCCTTGGTGAAGGCACAGGCACTGGCCTGCAGTGACGAGTGCCCAAAGTCCACGAAGATCACGTTACGCGGCTTGTCCTCGAACAGGTCGTTCTTGTAGAAGCCGTAGGCAAGCGCCGTGGCCGTTGTTTCGTTCATCAGCCGGAGCACATTCAGACCGGCAATCTGGGCGGCATCCAGAAGAGCACGACGCTCGGCATTGGTGAAAAACACGGGACAGGCGATGACGCAGTCGTTAACCTGCGTCTGCATGGCGGCCGCCGAGGTCTCCTTAAGTTTGGTGAAAAGCATCGCCGTCAGCTGCTCCGGCCCGAAATGCTGATCCTCCTCCAGGTAGTTCACCTTGATGCCGATACTGCCGTCACCGCGCGCCTCCACACGCGCTGGAATGCTCGTGAGTTCGTGTTGTACATGGGGATCATTAAATTTGCGTCCGAGCAGGCGCTTGAATCCGCCGACTGTGTTTTTCATGTTTGTCACCTGCTGGTTCTTGGCGGCCACGCCGATGATCCGCTTCTTGCCATCAAAAGCCACAAAGGAGCTGCAAGAGGGCAGGGTCAAAATGATCAGTTAGTGGATAGCTGAGCAGGTCATATAAGGCTAAAATATCGTAGTTCAATGCCGTTATTGGGAGTGTATGACTATTCAATCGATTTTAAATGAGTACAGTGGAAAACATACATATAAAAAACTAAATGAGTTTTTATGGAGACATTTTGTACTGGAAATATAAATAATAATAGAAACCTTCAACTGAAGGTAAATTATGAAAAGTCAAGCGTTAAAAATAATTAATTAAGAATATTGATAATTTCAATTACATAGACAAAAGTTGGTGAAGCAACCATTATTTAAATAACATTTAAAATATTTGATTACAAAATGTAACATAAAAATTATAAAAAAAATTAATAAATAACAGAAAAATCTGTTTGGATAACATTCTTTTTTAAATTTTGGTTTCATTAAAGAGTTTAGCATACAGGGGTTTCACTGTGTCTGCATACGGCAGTGTGCGTTTGTGTGCTGTCTGTGTTTGCCGGCTTTGAATTTATTTCTGACAACTTTGCACACGTTTTATTCTTTTTGCCGTATCTTCTTGGACCCTCTCTCTCTCTCTCTCTTCACAACAGCTGCTGCTTTCCTCTCTCTTCACACCTTTGATGCTGCCTTATTGACCGCATGACGCATGCATTGACATGTATTTGTGTAAGTGTGGTGTGCCAAAAAAGTAAGTTCGGACAAGTACGGGAAAGTAGAAGAGTGGAAATATGGGTCCCACGCATTTAAATCAAAGGCACTCATACATAGGCAGTCCAATAAATTGGAGAAGAGGGGAAAAAGTTGAAAGGGAAGAAATATGTGTGCTCATTAAAATTGCAACACTTTTTATGGAAGTGCAATCGGCCAAATTTAGGCCTCCCCACACAACCAAATACAAAATGTAATGCTCATATCTGGATACACGTATGTTTTTCGGAGCGTTACCCATAACAACTATGGAATTTTCTAGGCGCGCTCTCCTACAAACACACGCACACACACGCGAGGCATGACTTACAAATTCAACATAACCCCAAAAAGGCAAAAAAGTCGAACGATTATGCGGACAGCAAGCTTATCACTACAATCTGGGCCATAATCCGGAGAATCTGAACGTGGTACTTACGGTGTGGCCCGGAGACTGTAATCGTTGGCCAGAGTCTCTATACCGCCAGATCTGGCCGCCGCCACATAGCAGCCCTCATTGCCAAAATCGATGCCAATCACGGACATTTTCTTCGCCTCCTTTTCGTCTGGCCGCTTTTCCGATTAAATTAATTCAGTGCCGACACGCTTTTGGGTCTCTGCTGTTGTAGTTTTTTTGGAGGCGGAACAACGCGATCGCTTAATTTTCTTTGTTTTTCAGCTACTGCAAAATATATATATTCAAAGATAGAGACGGGAATTAGATAAAAAATATACTGGCACACATGTGTCGGCTTGCTATCTGCTCTTTTTGTATTACAAACAAGCCCAGAACATTCGATTCGATATATGCTTTACACATTCACATTAATTATGGATTTTGCTTTTCGCCTGCGAATGGAAATTTCTAGCGTCCGGCCTTCGTCACTTTTCTCACTCGCTCGCACGCAAAAACACCGTAGGTGAAACAACGTGGAAAAGCGCTCACTTTGTTTGGCTTTTCTTGAATAAATGAGTTATCACATGTGGGGCAGATTAGTTACGCACGTTTTGGCTGATAATGGGTAAACACCTTCGGGATCAATTAAATTCTAGCAATTTCAACTCGGCACCGCACGTTTTTTACTAGAGCTGGAAAAAAATCGATGTTTATTCTATACAATAGGTGGTTGCAGAAATTTAACTATCGATAGGTATGCTGCACTTATCAACAAATGACAGTTATCATTGTAAAAAGTGCTCTTTACACTGCCTTGAGTTGCTTTACGCGATAATCGTGCCCTCATTGGGCTAACTCAATAGCTCGAGTTACGAAGCTGTTTGTTTTGATTTTGAGACGGAAGGTAAACAGTTTTAATAATTTGGACGCAACTATCGCGTTAGCTATCGATAGGTAACTCGCGCCAGTGTGAAGAAAAAATTCGAAATGATTCCACCTGCATGACGATTCTTTCCGTTATTTTTGAAGTAACTTGCGCAAACTACGATAATACTTTATCTTTGTTGAAGAACAGTTTTATTATAGTTTTTAAATTATCCCTAACCCATCGGCAAGCTTAGGGAAACTTTTTGGATCCCTGTGACGGAGCTGGCCCCTCCACCGTCTCCTCGATGAGTAGTGGCGAGCTCCACCGCATGAGAAAGTAAGCAGATCCGGACTTGTCGTTCGTCCCGGACAGGCGATTGCCACCAAACGGAGTCAATCCATAATTGCTGCCAGTACATCGCTCGTTCACGTAAAGGTTGCTGGCGGACATGCGCAGTTGGTTGAGGCAGTGGAGGATCACCTCATCCCGACTGGCGAATATAGATCCGGAGAGCGCATACCTGGACTGGTTAGCGGCCAGCTTAAGTGCCTCCCCAAAGGAATCGTCTGCATAGACAAACACCGGCAAGAAGGGTCCGCTGCAGGGCTCGCACAACAGCGAATCCAGTGGATCCGTCACCCTGATGATCGTAGGTTGAACGAACCTACCAATGCTGTCGTCGCAAAAGCCTCCGCACAACTGATCCATGTTCTTAGTGCGCTCCAGAAGTTTCTGCATCCGGTGGAATCCGTCCACATTGACAATCGCCCCCATATCCGTTTCCAGCTGGACTGGATCTCCTATGATCAGCTGCTCCGTGGCCTCTAGCAAATCTGCCTGGACTCGCGGCCACAGAGATGAGGGCACGTACATGCGAGACAACGAGTTGGCATACTGCCCGGCGAATCCGAAGGCCGCCTGCATGGTAGCAGAGACCACGGACTCCACCTTTGCGCTGGCATGGACAAAATGAAAGTTCTGACCCGGACACTCGGCCACCAGACGGGGAAAGCAGATGTACCGCTCCATCCTGTCGCTCACCAGCTTGTGCACATGCCTGTAACCAGCCGCACTGCCTTGGGAATTCAATCCGGCAAAATGTACGGCATCCGTGATAGTGTCCAGGAACAGACGCTCGTTGGCGGGCACAAAATTGACCACTCCGCTGGGCAGACCAGCTTCCTGAAATGCGCGGTGGATGAGAAAGCTGGCTGGTGCCACCTCCAAAGAGGGATTCCACAGCACGGTGTTGCCCATCAGTGCAGGACAGAGAGCCAAACTGGCGGACAAAGCCACCGATTCAAATGGAGCTAAGGCAGCAACGAAGCCATCCATGGGCCGTAAGTGAAAACTGGGGAAGACATTCATATCGCCTTGGATCTCGAAGCGCAGCTCTGACAAGTGTTCCAGATAGTCGGCGTTGGCCCTCAGCGAGCTGAGCAGCCGCCTGATGTCCCGCGTCGCATCGTCGGCAGTTTTGCTTAGGGTCAACATCAGGAAAACTCGTAATCGCAACTCGTCCTCCTCGATGATGTTTGCCGCACGCCGCCAAATTGCCAGACGTTCTGCGATGGGTACCAGACTCCAAGTGCCCTGCGCCGACAAAGCCGACTTAATTGCAGTCTCGATTTGCTTACGATTGGCGTAGTAAACCTGTGCCAGGATCATCTTAAGTTGATGAGGGCAAGAGACCCGTTGCTTATCCATGGTGTACACCGGCTCATCTCCAATTATTGTGGGCACTTCCAGTGGCCTGCGTTGGATCTCCTGAATGGCATGATTGATCAGCACAGCCTCGTTTCTGTTTACCCTTGCAGAACCTTCCGCCGTCTGGTACTCAGATTCCGCATCTTCCTGCTTCTCGCTCTGCTCCTGCTGGTCCCTTGTTGCTTTCCCTTTGTCCACAGAGAGTCTGGCCTCTCCTGTGATGCTGGCCATCCCCAGCCGGCCACACCTAAAGGACCAACGTGTGGGGACCGCGAACCCCAGTTTGAGCATCTCGCTTAGCCTGTACAATTTCAATTTGAAGCTTTTAACAGGAATTTATTCTACATCTGCCAGTTTTATATGCGTATACTTAGGTGTAGAAAAATATATGTGTAAATGTGTGTTTAAACAGTGCGTTTCGCAGTTGTAAGACAGTTGCGGAAAGGGGAGTTTGTGTGCTGCTGAATTTGAAGGATTTCAAAACATAGGAGACAGCAAATATAAACATAAAGGTCCAATGTAGACGAATCACAAATTTTTGTGTTCAAATGATAAATTTTAAAAAATTGATATAAATTAAATGTTTTGGACTGGGATTTAAACAACTATCTTACAGTGCGGAAAGGCCCGTTTAATTCTTTGCCGCATTTTTGAGTTTGAAACCAAGTGCGCAAAACAAATTGTAAGTAGGAATGGCTCAAAAATGTCAAAACATAGATTTAGTGACTAACAAAACTTAGGACTAGGTGGCATTCGTTTCCGAACTTCGATGCTGTTGCATTAGGAATAATTTTGAACACATGGAATATACGTTGATGATGAGAGGACAAGTGCGGAAATCAGCACTTTCCTTAAAAGCTCATCTGGATATGTAGTCTTATGGGACTCGTTGTTTTCTTGGTGCTATCGCTTGAGCATTTTCGTCAGATTTGTGTGAAGGTAACGCGTTTCTAAGGTCACTAAGGTGCTAAACGTGCCGAGTCCATGTCCATCCAGCGGGGGAATGCTTCGGGGTTACGTCCTGGCCTTCTATTCGAGTCTTGGATTGCAGGTTTCTAGTATAATGCTATGCAGTCTCTTCTGGTCCCATTGTAATCGACGATTCTACAACTGTGCCGCCAATCCAGAGGCGGAAATGTTGTCGCCCGCCCCGGCCGTTTTCCTGGCCTCGCGACAGACCAGTACTGGGGCCACACAAATCTCCACCTCGAGACGGTGCCGCTGGCGACCGTACTCGATATACTCCCGCCAACAGGGCACGGGACTGGCTGCTCCGATGCGCATGCGAGGCGCATCCGTCTGCGCTGAGGTCGCAAAACTATCGTCCAGAACTTGTAGAACTGCCTCCGGATTGATCTGCCGAAGGTGAATTAAATTATTATCAGTGTAAGAGTAGGGGGACCAAACGAGGCTATTAAGATTCGATAAAACGTTTAACAAAACATATTAATAGTAAAGAATAAACTCGGATATCAAATATCTAACGTTAAACTAAAAAAATCATTTTCATAACATGCTTAATATTAGATTAATGGACTCACAAACTGGGACTTGCAGACGTATCGGTGAGCAGTGAGGGCCGCCTTGGCCGCCGCAGCCCGGGTGTTCTTCCACTTGGATCCGGCTGTGGTGAGTATGGCCTGGTAGGCCAAAGTATGAACGTGGATCCGCGAAATGCGACGCCGCCTGGGATCACCAGAGCTTCGGTCGCTGAAGTCCTCTAGCATACTAATAAAAACCTGCCGCATTTGGTCGAGGGTGTGAGCAATGCGAGGGTTCCAATCCGTTGCCAGGGTAGTCCGTCCGTAGGCCAACACCTGCTGCAGGTTGGAAAGCTCCTGTTCGTTCATACCCAAGGAGTCTACAAAGGGCAGGACAAAATGTTGGAGCTGCTGCAGTAGCCTTAACTCCACGTAAGAGGCCATCTCGAAGTGGTTCAGAGTATCGGCCGGCTGGCTGGTCAATTGCCTCTGCACTTGTTGCAGTCGTGCCTCACGCTCGCCAGGATTAAAGGTGAACATGTCCATCATTTGAAGACCACTTACAACCAGCAGTTGCGGGTGGTACACCTTCAGCGCATCCGTCAACTGCTCCACGGCGCTCAGATGCGGATTGTTTCGGTCGTTGTGCAGGATGTAGCGATTGGCGCGGGGCGCCACATACGAGCCCCAGGTGTCGCCGGCCTTGTACTCCAGAATAAGGTGTATATCATCGTTCGGAATCTCGTCCCCTGCCAGACGGATCTCCTTGGGCAAAAGCGGACGCAATCTGGAGAATATTTTGGAATTAATTAACAGAAATTTTTAGTTTATATTTTAGATATTACTTTTTCGACATGTGGGCGCCCAGTAAAACTTCAGCTCCCTCCATAAAAAAACGCACAGCCATCAGCGGGGCGTTTCCACCCATGTACCACTGGATCCGCTCCTTATCCATCACCTTAGCGTAGCCCACCAACTGTTTAAAGAGAGTACTATTTGCCATTACACGCCTGAAAGGAGAACAGAAAATTTTAATCGGTAGTTCATGACTACATATAACAATTTTTATGTAACCTAAAATATTTATTCAAAACTAAATTTTATCTGGTCAAATGAATGCAGTTAACCACTAACGATTTGTAACGTATATCCATTGGAACTGAATGACACCAAGTTTTTGGTTAGGGGCTTTAATCAAATGCATAAATCCACTGGATTTAAAGACAAATTTTAAAAATAAAGGAAACCTAAAGCTTTGTTGACCAATGCTTCGAAAACTAATCATTCATAATTAATAAGATATTTTAAATCCTTCTACACTTTTATAAATTTAACGGTGAATTCCCGGACCACCATTAATTATACCAACTTACTCCGCTGCAGCACCGTTCTGAAAGTAATAGGCAAAGGACTGCAGCAGCTCGTCCTCGTTGTTGACGATCTCCCGGGATCCTGTAGTGACTACGGGGATGCGCCGACTGTAGTAACGCTCTAGAAACTCAGTGGCGTTTATCTGTAAGTCAGTGCATGCCCCGTATCCGATGGCCACTTTGGGCGCCGGTTCCAGGGCTTGTCGCTTAAGTGATCTAAAATATTGGGACAGATAAATAAATAGTGCCATAACAAACTATTATAGTATTACCCCTCGATCGCCAAGAGGCCGGTGAGCAGAACCGTCGTCCTGTTAAGGGTCTGCAGCGATAGAAAAGCCTGCCAAATGATTGACACGAAGGCTGTAAAGACGGAGCAGCCGGTCAACCAACCCATGTAACGCAACGCAGTCATTGTGGGCGTGGTTTGTGTGATTGCTCGTCCTTTGTGCCCTCACTTCCAGTTTTTAGTCCCAAAGAACTTTGTCAATGACTTCCCGTTGCTCGACTACTCGTACTCTCCTTATCAGTCGAAATTATCGCCCTTTTTCCAATTGTTATTTTTTGGATGGGCTTTCTAGCCAGCGGTGGCACTATCAAGGTCCCTAAATAATCGCGATAGTATCGAGCTTGTTGGTTTTTTAAATTCTGCGATATTTATTTTAAGGAAATGCAATTTTGAGATTAAATATATACAAGTACTAAAACGTTTGTAAAAAGTTTTTAATTTATCACAATATTAAATATAAATAACATATTTTATTTCAGCTCACACATAATAATAATTACAGTTGCGTTAAATATTTTTAGCCATAACATAAGCCTTAACTTAAAAAATATTAACTGGGAATTAAAGTAATAATTCCCAATTGGTTAAATTCACTGCTTCGCCCTTATCAAAGTTCTCCACCGATAGGCATACTTGTTTTATGGCCTTTTTTAGTATATCTCTCACGCAGCAAAGTCATGTCTAACGGTCGAACTGCGGTCACACTGCTTGCATCATCTCCCAGCGCGTCTGTAAAGTGATAAAATAATTTTGCTTTTGAATCGCCTTGAGAATTTCCGTCACTCCATATATAAATATCGTGTAACAGCCTGATTTAGTCGGGCCCGAGAGCATTTCCCCCAATTGGTTGCGAATAGCTGTGAACTTCGCTAATTCGGCACGCTAATTGGCAAAGCAAAACCGATTCGATTCCAGGGAAGGAGACGCATAAGCAGAAGAAGGGTGAAGAACAAAAGGAGGAGGAAAACAACAGTTAATCGTCAAATTTTACAGGCAAAAGGTGAGCAACTACGCCTTGCACACACATCCATGTACAAACATGCACACACAAACGGCTTATCGCCTGCGTATGGGTATATATACAAAATTAAAGCAATATTTGCACATCCGATTATTACTATAATATTTCGCGTCCATATATTAGCAAGTGTGAGTGCGCCTGCCCTGGATTTCCCTGCCAGTGTGCGTGTGTCTGTGTGATGAAATGCAATTTTATCTTAGCATTTTGCGCGCCTCCGATTTTCGTTACCCCTGTGATTCCTTCTTTCATTGCCCCCCATCTCCCATGTCGCCATTTTCGTACCTTCGCTAATCTCAATCTCTCACTTGCCTATGCCCCAAAAGGCAGTCCACAATGAGCTCCGCGGAAGAAAACAGCAACAGCCCGGCCACCACGCCCCAGGACAACGAGGCCGCCGAGCAGGTCAACCTCACGGATCTCGAGAAGATCGAGGAGGAGAAGCTCAAGTCCAAGTACCCCAGTGGAATGCGAGTACCCGGAGGTCACTCGGCCTTTCTCCAGAAAAGGCTGCAGAAGGGGGTGAGTGCTTATGACCTCCTAAAACTTTTTAATCCATGTAGCTAAGGACTGCTTCTAAATCAATAGTTATAGCTAACTGTAGATACATATATCCTAAAAACATCAATAAAATCTATATATTTTCGATCATCTTAATGGGGTTGCTGTTTACATAATTTTGTAATGATTGCTTTCCTAAATCTATAAAACTAATCTAAACTGTCAATGCGGTTTCATAGAAAACAGAGTAATAGGTTTAAATTTTGATATTGGTTTGGAAAATATCTCAGGAGTTTATCGATTTATGAATAAATATTTTGTACCTAATGGAAAATATTGAAAATCCATAAAGTCACATACCATGCTCATATATGTAACTTAATTTCTCCCCGCAGCAAAAGTTCTTCGACTCGGGCGACTACCAGATGGCCAAGCAGAAGGGTGGCAGCGTTAAGCAGGTCTTTGCCAACAAGGTGACCACCGGAGAGGCCATTCCCACGCCCGAAACCGTGCCGGCACGAAAGACTTCGATCATCCAACCCTGCAACAAGTTCCCAGCGACAAGCTAATTTACTCACCTCTTACACCTTCTATATCCACAACCTCAAATGCAGCCAGTTCCCCGTTCCCACTTCAAATGCTCTATATTTAATTTTAAAGAAAAACCTAGTGCTAAGATGGCTACTGCCGGATTGGGCAGGCATTTCGCGCGGAAGTTTAACCTGAATTTGAAGCTCCTCGTTCCCCCGTAAAATTTAAACGCCACCGCACCAGCCAATCTCAAGATCCCGTCATCAGTCCATCTCTCAGGCCGGGGAAGCGAAGATGGCAGAACGCAGCACGAAATTTATTGCAACAGTTATATATATCTCTATTTCTGTAACATTAACTAAACTTACCCTGATCGTACGTAGCTGTAAGTATTACGAGCATAATAAATTTAAGTTGGAGCCAGCCACACACATATACAGTTCTCGTACATTACTGGGATTCCCTCAACTTCTTATAATTTACATTTGCCTTAAAGTTTTAACAAAGACTCCATATTGCATGGAAAATATTTAAATTTTAAAGAGCTCCCAATCATAAGCGGTTGAAGGAATTTCTCTGAACATTTGATAATAAAATAGGTCGCTGCTGCTTGCAGAGTTAAATTATTAATGCGAAAGCCAAAATGTCGAGTTAAAATAAATTTGTAAATCAAGCAGAGCTAAAATAAATGTATGTACGTACCTACTAATAAGAGTGATGATTTCCTGGGGCGCTAACCTAACAACTGAATCGGAAGATGTGCCATACAAATGTTTGCCTAAATGATAAGTGCCTGAGTGGCAATGCGCCTAATTAGCTCGAAAACATTCGGATGAGAAAATCTGGTAATTTGTTATTTAAATCGACAGGCAAGCCATTCAAATAAACAAAAAGAATTGGACAGTCTAGAGAATCTTTGGGTTTTTAAGAATTGTAAAACTAAGATGCAATTTGATGATAAGATAGCGCAAAAAGCAAATAATTGTTAATATATGTATATAATATATATATAATATTTTTTTGGCAAAGAAATTAACTTTTTGGCCCACAGTGAAGTGTACAATAACCAGGTTCAAATCTCTGCTAAAGATATCAGAGTTTCCAACCTTTTGGATTTATATTTTTCTGGTATTTTGTGATATTTTGTAGTAAATTTTCGGGAGTAGTATCGGTATTATATTACAGTCAAGCCGCAACCACACTAGTGGAAGGCGCAGCGGTAATAAACGAGAAAAAGCCAAGTTTAAATGCAATTTTTCCGTATTAAATTGCAACTGAAATGCACTTCAGGTTAAGCACTGCATCGCCCAACAGTACCAGAAGTTCACGAACGGCTTAAAGTCGCGCAGAGGAGGGAAAACACGTTGAAATGTAGATGCCCACGAGCAGCCGCCGCAGTAGCAATAACAAAAGCAAAAGTGAAATTAGCGCCGCCAAAGAAGTGCAAGTGCTCAATAATAAGGCGGCGCCATGGAGAACCTCAAGATAAGCGACAAACTGTTCGAAGATGTGATCTACTTTGTAGTGGGAAACCTGGACGACGAGGTAAATCTGCGAAAAGAATCCTTCGCTGTTGCTGTACTTACATTGTGCATGTGTTTGTGTGCGTAGAGTGCGTGCGTCTGTGTTTGTTTTTACAGGGTGGCTCGAGCGCGGGCGGAAAGGGTGACCCGGGCACCTTAGCAAAGCGCGCCATAAATGTTGCCGGCAAATTGCCGCCTGCTCGTGTGTTTGTGTACTTGAGTTCGTTATAGTATTGGTGCAAAAATCAACTGAGTTTGTTTTGGTTTTTTCCTGCATAAGAAAATATGACTATTTAATACTCTTTTATGCGGTATTTTATACTCTTTGTTAGTCCACTTATTTCGTAGGATTTTTTACTCTGTTATTGAGTCCTTATTTTCTTTATCCAGGCAGCTAATGATTACAAATTAAACGAATCGGCAATTGGCAGTTTATAAACTGCATACATTTAAAGCTAACTTTATGGTAGGCTGAACAACATTAGATAGATCTTAAACGCTTATAAACTTTTATTACAATAACTTATAACTTGACCCTTTGACAGATCGAACGCTTTCTAAAGAGCGGTGGCGCCCAGTCGAAGCTGTTTCTGTCTGACCAGATCACGCATATGATATGTGCCACCAACTACAACGAGGAGGAGCTGTCTATGAACCTTGACCTTTACAGTGCAATTCCCGTGACCGAGCAATGGATCGTGCATAGCGCAAAGCTGGGCCGAATGGCCTCGACGCGGGCCTTCGACCCGAGTCCCAATCAGCTGCGTCTGATGCGCGGCATTCGAGCGGCCATCACCAATGTGGTGGCCGGGGATCGGAGGCGCCTCTACGCCATGTTGACCTACCATGGTGCCGTCGTTACGCATAGTTTCGGGGCCACTAACACGCATCTGGTATGCGGTGCGGCCAACGGTGGCATCTACAACAAGGCGCTGGCGCTGCCCAAGAATGCCATCATCATTGTGACTCCCGACTGGGTGACAGACAGCCTTAAATACAAGAACTGCATGCCGGTGGAGTCGTATCATCCCAGACTACTGAAGCCGATCGAAAAACAGAGAACGCAAAAGCAGCAGGCCACGCAGCAACAAATCCAGCAGCAACAGTTGCAACACCAACAGCAGCTGCAACAACAGCAACTTCAACAACAGCAACAACAACAACAGCAGCAGCAGATCATCCAGCAGCACACACCTCCTACATCCACACTGTCGGACATCCTGGGCTTCGGGGAGGACAGTTTGGCTGCCAAGAGCATAGCCAGCATCAAATCCCAGCTGCAAGCCTCTGCCGAACAAATCCAGCAGCAACAATTGCCAGTGCCCGCCCAGCAACAAGTGGTATTTGTGCGCCCCCAGCCGCAGGGGCAGCAGTCAGCGCAACAATCGCCACACCAGTTGCAACCAGTCGGACCCCAAGCACCTGCTCCACCTCCGCACCCACAGCATCAACAGCAATTGATAATACAGCAGCAGAAGATTATACCCGCCAATCTACAGCAGCAACCACAGAATCAGCAACAGATCAAAAATATCCTACAGCAGCAGAGGCAAATAAAAAACACACAGCAACAACAACAAATTCAAATGATTCAGCAGCAACAACTAATGCAACAGGATCCCCAGGCGCATCCACAGCAGCATCCACAGCCGCAACCTCTACCGCATCCCCAGCCCCTTTCCCAGCCAATTCCACAGCAGCACGCGCAACAACACCCCCAACAACAGTCACCCAGACTGCCAACAACTCCAACAGGTCGTCAGACACCACGAACACCATCGACGACACCGCAGCCCGTCCAATCCCCTCAGCATCACCAACAGTTAGTCCAACAACAACAAAGTGTGCAGCAACAAGTGGGTCAACAACAACCTATTATACAACAGCAGCAAATAGTTCAGCAACAAGTTCCCCAACAAGTTCAACAGCAACAACCACAACAACAATCTGTGCCTGTTTCTCCACAGGTCATACACCAACACCTAATGCGGCAGCAACAAATTTTGAACCAGAATCAAATGCAATTGCAGCAAATAGTTCAAAGCGGTCAAGCTCTAACTCCACAACAGCAACAACAGCAGAGACAAATTCAGCAGCAATTACAGCAAGTGCTGCAGCAGCAACAACAGTTGCAGATGCAAATGCAGCAGCAACAACAACAGCAGCAGCAGAATCTGCAACAACAGTCGCCACGGATGGTGCAAAACCGTTCGCCGGTAATGCCTCCGAGTACACCCTCACCATCTTTGCAACAGCAACAACACCATACCACCAGCAATATGTTGCCGCCACAGTCACCTCGTCAACTACAATCGCCTGCTCCACAGATGACTCCACCACCCCCGCCCTCGCCACAAAGCGCCCAACAGCAACATTTGCGTCAGCAGCAACAACAAATGCAGCAGAGTCGTCAGCAGCATATGATGGGCTCGCCGCAACAGCCACAACCGCCTTCTATGATGTCCCCGCAGCAACAGCAACAAATGCAACCCTTCCAACAGCCCGTCCATCAGCAACAGCGCATGCAGTTGCAGCAGCAGCAACAATTGGCCCAGCAACAACAGCAGCAGCAGCAGCAGAGTCCGCAGCATATTTCTCCCCAGTCACCCCAGATTTCACAAACTCCACCAATGCAAGCCAAGCTGCATCAGCATCAGGCTGTTCCGGGACATGCCGCCCAGCCGCAACAATCCTTCTCCCAGCAGAAGCCTATTGATCCCACGGATCCTGTCCAAGTGGCTCAGGTGTTAAGTCGTTCTGCATTGAGCAGCAATCAGGACTCGTTAATAATGAGGCAACAACAATTGAAGCAACAACAGCAGTTGCAACAACAGCAACAAATGGCACCACAACCACAACAGCAACAAATGCCACAGCAACCGCAGCAGCAGCAACAACCACAACAGCAACACACCCCGTCACCGCGACAATCTCCGCTGCAGCAACAACCCACCACGCCCACCTTACAACAGCAGACACAACCTCAAAATCCTCAAGTAAATTACAAATATTTTTTATATGTTTGCAGATATTAATACCCATTTCGTTTTAGCAAATTCAACAACAGCAGCAACAACAGCAGCAGCAACAACAACAGCAGCAGCAACAACAGCAGCAGCAACAACAGCAGCAGCAACAACAGCAGCAGCAACAACAGCAGCAGCAACAACAACAGCAGCAGCAACAACAACAGCAGCAGCAACAACAGCAGCAGCAACAACAGCAGCAACAGCAACAACAACAACAGCAGCAACAGCAACAACAACAACAGCAGCTGCAACAACAACATCAGGTCTTGGCACAGCAACAACCTCAGCCTGGACAACAAGTCATCACCCAGCGCCACGTTATAAACACATCTACGGCCCAAGGACAACAAATCATTCAGAGCCATATGTCTTTAGCTTTGCAGAAACAGCAGCAAATGTTGCACGTTCAACAGCAAACACAACAGCAGCCGCAACAGCAACAACAGCTTCCTCAGGCACAGCAACAGCTTTCCCAGGCACCGCAGCAACAACAACTAACACAACAACACCCCCAACAACAACAAGTTCAATTTACACAACAGCAGCAAATCGCGCTTGGGGGAGGTGGTCAAGTGCGAATAATTCAGCAAACAATTCAACGACCACCATCTAACGTCCAGCAACAGCAGCAAGTTTCACAGCAACAGCAACAGATTATTGGCCAATTTCCACAGCAACAGCAATTGCAACAACAACAACCTCAGCAGGTAGGTTTATTTATAAGATCATCATATAGCTTTCATAGGAGCGATCAGAAAATTAATAGCATAGAAGCTTCGACTTACCAATTCGAAGATTTTTGATTCGTTTGATTACTACGCTTAAAATATAAAAACACTTACAACATTTTTTGTCGTTTTTCAGCAGCAAATCCTTGGAGTTCAGCAGTCACAACAGCATCCCCAACAAAAAACGTTTATTATTAGTCAGCAGCACTTTAATCAGCTCAGCGTGCAACAGCAACAACAAATTCTCGCGCAAAATCCGCAAAGCCAAAACGTTTACGTTGTCAATCAGACCCAACAGCAACTTGTGCATCAACAACAAATGTTGCAGCAGCAGCAAATTATACCGCAGCAGCAACAACAGCAACGGATACAAATGCAACAACAGCCGCAACAGATTGTTGTAAACCAGCAGATACTTAGCGATCCGCAGCGCTTGCAGTACCTACAACAACAGCAGATGATGCAAAAACAACAACAGCAGCAACAACAGCTTGTTGGTCCGCCGCAACAACAGCAACAAATACTCATTCAACAACAGCAACCTCCCCAACAGCAACAGATATTGCAGCAAAAACTTCCCAACGACCCCCAGCAGCAACAGCAGCAACAAATAATGCAGCTCATCACACAGCAACAACTGCCGCAGCGCACGCCTCCCCCACAACAACAGCTAATACTGCAGCAACAGCAGCAATCACCGCAACACCATCAAATGCAGCAGCAGCATTGGTCACCCCAGAGCCCTGCTGGCGGTCAAATGGCGCCTAGCACCCCGGGAACGCCCACCAGTAGCGTGGGAATGCAGTCTCCATTGCCCGGAGGACCAACAACCCCACAGCAGCAGGCTCAACCACAACCACAATTTGTTGCGCGAGGATTGCGTCCGCAAACCTCTTGGCCGGGCCAGCCACAACAGCAACAACCGCAACCCCTTCAGCAGCAGATCGTGCTACCGCCACCTCAACAACAACAACAACAACATCAACAACAGGCACAGGTGGCGCAACAACAACAGCTGGTACTGCAGCAGCAGCCACAACAACAGAAAATAGTAGTGGATGAAAAGACTCACGCACATATTATGTCCCTCGATACTCTAAAGCGTGCCGAGTACATTACCAAGTTGAATCAGCAGAACAAACCGCGAGTAATGCTTCGTCAGCAGGTGGCTTACCAGCCACGACCCGGTGCACCGGGCAACATAGTCACAACACGACCGGCCGGTCCCGTTCCGCCCGGGCATATTATTGTCCAACAGCAAATGCCACCGGGATTAACGCCTCAGCAACAGGTACTCTGGTTACAGCAGCAGCAAGGAAAAAGACAGGTTGTTGTTCGTGCCGGAACTCCTGGCCTGAGTCCAATTCAACAGCAGCCGGGAGTGGGACCTCCGCAGCAGCAACAGTCGCCGCAACAGCAGCCTTTTAACCCAAATGATCCCAACCAGCAAATGCTGATGCAGCGGCAACAGTTGCGCGTCCAGCAGATTCCCATTCAGCAACAAGGGCCGCAGCAGCTGGGCAAGCAAACGGTGCAGCTCATCACTGGACCCAACGGACAGCTGATAGAACAACAAACGATTGTCCAGCAGCCACAGCAGCAGTCCACTCCGGGCACGCCCACCACTCCAGGCGCTGCGGGCGTTATTCCCGGAAATGCCAATATAATGACGCAAACTTTGGTCATGACAACAAGTAAGTTAAATATACGTATTGCTAGGAGCTACATAAAGTTTTACAAAATGTTATACATCCTTAAGGCAGGCTTGCACCTTGTGAGGTCAAAAAAATCTATTTTTTTTTTTTGCAGTTTCGGATACATACATGTTAAAATTTTACTCTCCTAAATTTTTAAGTCGAAATCTCTTGAATTACGAAAGTTATCGGCCGTTTGGTGGACCGGTGTCAAGCGCGTTGCCATTATAGTGCAAATTTTCAAACGCGTTTTTCTCGAAACCATGTTTTCCGAGTTGGCGGAAGTCGTACAAGCCGCAAAAATTGAGCAATCGTCATGAAATTTTTTGTACATGTTCCTCAGAAGTATGTGCATGGCATAGACTAGGATCTTTTGAAAATATTAAAAATTGTTTATTTAAAAAAAATAATGAGTATCGAAAAAATGAGGAAAAAACCGATTTTTTTTTTAAAAGCTCATAATTTTTGCATTTTTTATGTTTTTTCAATTATCCTAGTTCAAGCCATGCGAGCAAGTGTACAGATTCAAAATATATTCGTTTTTTGCGTGTCAGATTATTTCTTAAAATTCCAAAAAATCCGCCATGAGGACGAGTTTTTCGCGGACATGCCGCCATTGTTGGGTACTCCCCCTCCCCCCTTCGCTTGGATCGCACTCAAAAAAATTGTGAAGCTTCAATAAACTGTACCCTACAACTGGCTAAAATTTTATTCCCACACCTACCATACTTTATAAATTCCAGAATAAAATCAGGTTTTGGGCGCCAACAAGGTGCAAGCCTGCCTTAAAATGAGTATATTGAATACAAAAGCTGAAGTTAAAATAAGTAAATTGAATTGGCAAGCATAATGAATTGGCAAGCGGAAGTTAATTTACTCATTAAGGGTGTACTACAAAAATTTTTATATTCAAATTTGAAATTAAAAATTAAATTAAAAAACTATATCGGTAACAACTGTAATCCATATAAAAATTTCATTTCTGAAGCTTAAAACTAGCTTAAATTAGGTTTGAAATTGATGGTGTTTTCTTAAAAATCGAATGAGGGGAACATTATAGTAATAACTAGACACCGGATATTGCAAACAAATATTCGGAGAATATAAACTAAGTAAATAATCAGATCCTTTGAGAAAAAAACAGACTATACAAATGAAATTATTGTTGAAATAGTAACCGCTTCTTTGCACACAGCACCCGATGGACAGCCCCAGCAAACACCACAGCAGATGAACCTGAAAACCAAAACGGCCTTGGCCAACATGTTGAGCAACCGATTGGGAAATAATGGAGCTCAGCAGCAACTAATTCAATTACCCGATGGCCAGCAGCAGCCACAACAACAACAGATTGTCCAACAAGTGGTGGTGACCGGAGCCATTCAGCAGCAGCAACAACAATTGTTGCTGCAACAACAACAACAACAACAGCAGCAGCAACAGATGGTTGTCCAGCAACAACTGCCACCGCAGCAACATGTGGAGCCTCCGTCGGCAGCTGGAGCTCTGAGAATGATGGGCCAGCAACACAGCGCATCCGCCGGCGTGCCTGGACCTCCGCGAACGCAGCAGGAGTTGCTGATGTTGCAGCAACAGCAGCAGCAACAAATGCTGCAGCAGCAGCAAATGCGCAGAGTGGTCGCCGTACCGCAACAACAGCAGGCACCGCAGCAACATCTGGTCCAACAGCAGATCGTGGTCGCTCCGCCACAGTCGCCGCAGCAGCAGCAACAGATGCCAGTAGGTGTGGGTGTGGGCGTGGGAGTGCCAGTGCAGCGGACACCTCACGGATACATTCAGAGCCGTCCTGGACAGCCGCCGATACCGATGCCGCAATTTTATGGCCACAATCCGAACCTAAAACTGCCAGCAGATCTCTTTCTGGTAGGCTGCACGTTCTTTATCGTGGAATATGACGAAACAGACGGCGATGAGCTTCCCATTTGGCTTGATACGATCAGGCAGTTTGGCGGTGATATCGAACGAGTCTACTGTCCTCGGGTGACGCACGTTATCTGCCGTACTCAACGACACGGCGTGGTGATGCAGGCGTTACGGGATGCCAAGCGTTGTGTCACCGCTTACTGGCTAAGTGATATTTGCCTCAAGCGGCAGTTGATGCCTCCCTGGCAGCCGCTTCATCTGCCATTCCCTAGCCAGTTTGGCTACCGCAAGCCATTGGAACGCTACATCATAACCTCTGAGGGATTCGAGGGCGAGGAGGTCGTGAGACTACAGCAGATGGCAGAGGAATGCGGAGCCATCTACACCTCCTATCTGTCCAAGGTGAACACTGTGGTCGTGTGCAAGCAGCTCGAGGGCAACAAGTTCAATGCGGCCAAGGAGTGGAACATCCCGATGGTCAATGCCCTTTGGCTGAGCGACGTCTGCATTGGCAACCTGAGCGGCCTCTCTCAGTACGACAATCCCAAGTACCAGCAGTACAATCTGGTCGCTCCATTCCGCATCGAATGCAACTTGGTGGCGCATCTGCTAAGTAATCAAAAGCTCAACTAATGCCTGGTTCTATTGAATACTAATGTGTATTTTTCCTTTTTAGCCGCTTGGAAGGCACCCATTAATCTTACCCAGGAGGCGCACGAGCGAGTCAAGCGTCATCTGGCCGATCCTTATGGCAACGAGCACAAACTAAAGCGCCAAAAGATGAACTCATTCCAGCAGGAGCAGCTTCCAGAGCAAATTGTCTGCCTTGAATTCCCCACAACCACCAAGCCGCCGAAGGTTATTTTCTCTCAGGTCGCCGATGCTGAGGCATTAAAAAAGGCTGTGGTGTAAGTATAACTAAAATATCAAAAAGTTTGCGCAGACACTACATTTGTAGAAGTTTGAGTACAAAATTATGAAATTTAAATAGCGTACAATTTAAATACTTATCCTTGATTTTGTCTTTATTAGGATTTTGGGTGGAATTGTGGTGGACAGCCCAGCAGATGCCACTCACCTGGTAATGACACGCGAGAGTCGTACCTGCAAACTAATTCAGGCTTGCTGTCATGTGGACTTTGTGCTTAAATCAAGCTGGATAGCGGATAGTGCCAAGGCTGGTAAATTTGTGCCAACCGATCCGTATCGCATCCAGCACATACCGGTGGACGAGAACCTACAGTTTAACCTGAACACTGTTCTCTGCGCACCCACTCGTTCCACACTGTTTGCTGGAAAATACTTTCATGTGACGCCGGACGTGTTCCCAGCCCGAGAGGAAATTATCCGAATGATTGAATCGTCTGGCGGTAAAGTGGAGCCAAAACGAAGGACCGGTGGCGCTGTAGCGGAAACACACATTCAGGCACCAGACTCCTACATCATTGTGACCTGTCCCACGGACATGCATCTTTGCGCAGATCTCACGCGGCACGGAAACCCAAAATGCCACATTGTGTCCACTGAATTCGTCATGAGCTCAATACTCAGGCAGCAGCTGGAGATTGAGCCCAACCTGATACCCTATTTGTACAACAACAACAATGTTAACAGCTGCAACAGTAACAAGTCCTAGCGCCGTGTGTTCTGGTTACTGTAGAGCCAAGATAAGATCTTAAAATCACTGTATATTCACAAAAGAATTTATGCGAGCTGTTATATAAATATGTAAGAGAGCATGGCAGATAGACAATTGAGCCACTTTAAAGTGTCATTGGCCGACTTATGCAATTATTTTTAGCCTGCCATTTTCTTATGATATACCAACACAAAACTAGTCCACAGAATTCGTAAATTTCGATGGGCTTGCAAGAATGGTAGAGTTTATATGGTCTTGGGCACATCGGCAAATCGGTCATAGTAATAAGTAATGTATCCTTCTAATTTTAAATAATCAATTTATGTCAGATTTTAGCCTCTGAGCTAACTCATTTAATTGTATATATTTCTAATATTAGAGAATAATCTTACCGTTTTGAGTCTGCCAATAATACACAAATAGATTCTATATTTAAATAAGTGGTTCATATATAAAACATCATAACTGATGATTATTTTTGTGGGCTATTATAAATTTTTGGCATATAAAATTTTATACATAAAACAATGATTGACCGAACTGGTATGTATAAAAATTGATGATGTAGCATGTAATAAAAAAATACCTTAATTAGTGTTAGGATAAAAGATTCATACAATCATTTTATATATATTTTTGTAGGTTCAGGAACCATTACCTTTAGAAAGTCACAAAAATGTACACATACATATATATCCTAGAGTATACGAAATGTTTCACAGAAATTGATATTGTCGGCTATTAGAATTTTAGGTACTTTTCACATAGGTAAAGCCAATATTTTCCGAATACATATTAGAGTTAGTTAGGCATTGTACGAAGTGTATGAAATAAAATAATATAACTCAAAAATATAAAATCGTTAATGAATGTGTTATTTAATACGAAGGTTGCTTTAAATGCTTTTTTTTTCTAAGAATCTTTTTTTTCAGGCGGTTTGGGTGAAAAATCGGTACTCACCATTTTTGGCAAAAATACAATTTTCGTTGTTTAACGAACTGCACAAAACATTCATTCTTTTGACCGTGTGTCGTATTTTGTCAAAGTTATAAAAAAAAACCCTATACAAATATTTTATTGCCACAAACCCGAAAAAAAACATCTGGCTTTTTTATCATAACCCTCGAAAAAAATGATCATGTGTTGAAATATCATACCTTGTTAAATTCGGTTTAAAATTTCCAATCATGTGGCATTCACAGCTTAAAATAAAAAAATAAATAATAATAATAATAAGATCCGGAAAAATCAACTAATTCAGTTTTTTGATCAAAGTCCTGGGAAATAATGATCTGCTTTTGGAATAATATACCTCTTTGAATTCGTCATAAAATTTTCAATCGAGTGGCATTCACAGCTACAAAATTTTCATTTGAGTCGATTTTCATAAACTTTTCATCAAATCAACTTTCATTTTCGGTTGCCAATATATTGGCATTCGCAACAACAAATTTTTATTTTAGACCAATAAGCAATCATTATCGATCAAAAAAATTACAAAACAAAAAAGGAAAGCTAAAGTTGATATACCCTTGCAGAATATTCTGTAAATTATATTCTCCAAAATTATTTATATGATGCATTCTTAATACTCATAAAAAATCCCAACTTCCTAACGTTAAAAACACCAAAGTAATGGCATTTTCATTCGTTCAGTTATATGGCAGCTATAGGATAGCGGCCGATTATTATGAAACTTGGAAGGTCGGATTGATTGGCCAAAAATAAAATCCATAAAAAATCCAAACTTCCTAACTTTAAAAATATCAAAGTTATGGCCTTTCCGATCGTTCAGTTATATGGCAGCTATAGGATATAGTCGGCCGATCCGGCTCGTTCCGACTTATAGAAAGACAACTTTTGAGAAAGTTTCAGGCAGATATACCCTCTGCAAGGGTATAAAAAGCAGATAATTAAACAAATTAGATGCAAATCAAATAGCATTCACAGCTATAAAATTACATTTGAATAAATATGAATCCGGAAGACCCGGAATAATCAACTGTTTTTTGGGAAAAAATTTAAAGTATGTAAACCCTTATAAAAAATGATGAAATCCGGAAAAAATCAGCTTTTTTTCTGTTTTTTGATCAAAACCCTGGGAAATAATGGTCAACTGTTGGAATGTCATACCTCGTTGAATTCGTTATAAAATTTCCAATATATTCGTATTTACAGCTCTAAAATTTTATTTTAGTAGATTTTTCGCAAAAAATAATGAAGTAACCTTGAATTTCAAAATTAGTAAGATTCAGAAAAATAAATAATGTATATAAATAAATGCAAAAATCGGTCAAAAATAAATTATTTCAACCAATCTGGAATCGATAGTTTAAGTCCTTAGCTGCAGAAAGCTAAGTTAAATCAAAAAAGCCTTGTCTATTTTGTAAAGCCAAACCCGGATAACATCAATTGTACGGCTGACATCTTAAATTTAAAAGACGTAATTAAAAATCATGGGTTTATTTTCATTTTGTTTTCGTTTTATTTTTGTTTTTCTGTTTTTTGTTTATCGTTAAAGAATCTTACGAATTCATTTGTAATGTATTTTACAGACGAAGCTTGTTTGCCCACTTCTTTAGGCATGCTTGTGTTTGTGTTTAGTAAACAATTAACGTATTTAATTTACATCAGTTAAACCAAGGTACCTTATGGCTAAACCACTATGCTTAGACTTACAATTCAAATTCGGACTTACAAAGAATTTAGGTGTAGAGTAAAAATTATTACGAGTAGGTATTTTCCTTTCAAATAAATTATAAATAATTTCGTTTGCTTTTAATGCTAGAACTATCAAAAACCGTATTACGAAAACTATGCACTCTTCATCAATATATTTAATTTTTATGATACTATAAATAGGTTTAATATAGGTCTTGTTTGTATTGTACAGCGCTAAAAAAAATTAACAACGTACGTTTCATAAAATCGGCTTAGTAGACTTCAGTTAAATATTTTACACTTATTCGATTACATAATTAATGTGGCATATGCATATTTACAGAAATAAAAACTAAATATACTCAAAAAGCGCTTTGCCAAAGACCACCTGCATGATTTGGTTATAGGTTAATATAAGAAATAAAATTGCGTATGTACAAATTTAAATGTATTTTGTAAACACCTTTACAACTTATAAGTAGTTTTGTGTCAGCTTATTATCAGTAACAAATTCTATCTGAATTGATTACGTTAAATAATTTTCTCACAGGGTCAAATTAATTTTTTTTTTAGATTTATTTGATTTAAAACCTTCCAATTTTGTAATGTGTGCATGGCTTGGAAGTAAACAAGTTTGATTTTTTACATTGATAATAGAAAAATGCTGCAACAAAGAATGTATCTAAATCGGTTACGAAAGTCAAATCTTATAAATTTAACCTGGATAAACAACAGAGCAAATAAAGTTTTTTGACACATTCCTCGGTGAGCGTTGATCAGAATAAAATTGTTCTAAACCTATTGACAAGCTAAACAAATTATATTTAAATTTGCAATGAAGTATTTTACTAAATTATTTGTGAATTTTTTACTTTAGGAAAAATTTGGGAGATAAAAAAAATGTACGCCTAATTACGAAAATGGCTTCGTAAACTTGCTGTTGTTGACTTTATTTACATTTTTTGTAACGTTCGATTAGCTTAATTTCATTCAATTAACCATCGCTTTGTACTCTGTTTTAACTAACATTACTTGCCTAATACGATAACAAGTATTTTTCTGTTTTCTCCGTTTGGTTGCTTTTGGATATTTAAAAATATTATTTACAATGATTTTAGTCCCGGATTCTGCCTTCTTGGTCTTGATAGCGATTTTATTGTATACTATTCGCCAAGATTTCATTCTAGGTATTGGATTTTTAATATTGCTTGCATTTTTAAGTCTGGCTATTCTGTTTTTTTCTGGGTTAATATTGTAGTTTACTGGTTTTAATTGTTGTTCTTCTTTTATTACTACGATTACAAGTTATTCAAAATTTAAACGAAAGTTACACAAATTAAATTATATAGGGATGGATACTCCCCGCAACTACTTTAGGCTCTTCTGCAATTGTTAAAACGAAACTGTTCTCTAGGATTGCATGAACTTAAGAATTAAAAATACATATTCAATTACTAAACGAGCCAAGAGTGGTTTCTAACATCTTTATAACTTCAATTTTGGCTGCCTAATCGGTACTCTATGTGCTATGTAAGTTTTGTTTATATCTCGCTACATAGGCTCTATTTATAGGTGTTTAGCATATACATGTGCATATATTGTAGTTGTAGTTTTCTTGTTTGTAAGTAATTTAAGCGGCTTGTTTGCTATGACAAAAACGATACTATTAAATAACTAAGTAGTTTAGTAGAACGTTTATCTTTCTTTCAAGATGTCCCAATTTTTTTGCTATGCAAAATTATTTCTGTTTTGTAATGTACATTGATTGCATCGTCTTTTCTTGTCGTATTTTGATCTCAATCGACAAAACATACAGGTATGCAGCTCATACTATATGCGCGTTGTAATTTTCTTTATAATTTATCGTTTAAAATAAAATAACGGGTTGGTTTTGTTGTTTGGTATAAGGAAAGCGCGAGAATCTAATATAGAAAATTGGAATCAATCTGCAGTTTTGTGGGCTTCGTTGATGTTGTATTGAATTTAAAAACTGGTTTAGTTTTCTGTTCATCCGTTTGTTGTGTGGCTTACTGTTAATAGAAACGAGTTTATAAATGCCTTTACCGTTTACTATTCACCATTGTAATTACCATTTTATAAGCCATCCCGCCTGGCTGCCGCCGTGGTCACTTTCTCTAAAGCACTAGCAGCTGCGCCTGTGCCCAATCGCTCGATAACCCGAGAGTCACAGGAAATGGTCCGCTGCAAGCACCGCGATCTCTCGCTCATCTTCTCCTGCTGCTGCTCGAGTAGTGTGGGGGCAGCATTAAAGTGGCCTCCTGCGGAAGAAAGAGTACGTTTAGAAGTAGTCGTTAACGGGAGCAATGATTTCTTACCCTTTGGCTTGTCATCAAACATGTGCAGCTTCTGAGCCGTGCTCAGGATGCTGTTCACCGTGCTTAAGGTGGTGGCCGCCGGATCAATAATCGCATTCTTGATGGGCATCCTACCACCAACAACACCCAACGCCTGTTGCAGATGATTACCGCTGCTGCTCCCGCTCTTGGTGGAGCTGCTGCTCTTATTGTTGTTCATATGGAGGTTAACGTTTTGCTGGGGATGGTGGTGAGCGCTAATCGAGTTACGCCGCTCCCGAATCGCAGCCTGGAAGCGTTCCGGCGACTGTAGTGAGCACTTGTTAATGGTGTGCGGCTTGGCGAAGCCACGATCTTTACTAGTTCCCGTTGGTGTTGTGGGGGTGGTTGGAGTGGTGGGTGTGGTGGGCGTGGTCGGAGCAGTGTCTACCGAAGGACGATGGCGCATCCGATACTCGCTGATGGAGAGCTTTCGTTTCGGCATAGGCATAGGATCCGGGACCGTGAGCATGGGATTCAGCCGCGGATCATGGCTGGCGGTTCGCGTATACAGCTTTAATGGAGTAGTGGCAGGAGGGGGCATTTCAACCGATGCAGCGGCAGCTGTGGCCGCAACTGTGGTGCCACTAATTGGCGTGACAGCTGCAACACTGGCGGGTTTCGCTACTACCAGCGATACTGCTGTTTTGGAGGATTTTGTAGACTCCAAATATTCGGCCAGACTAGGCATAGTGTTGATGGTGGGACTGGGGCTGCTGCTTGGTGTCGGCGGATCCTGCAATTTGCCGTAGATGGTATTGTAGAAGGGCAGCGGCGCCACCTTGGCCGAGCAATTGTTGACTATCGGTTGAGATGGATGGATCGCTGTCGGCGTGGGCTGGGTTATCAATACTGGGATGGGAGCAGCCTTGGGAGAGGGAACTGCCACTGGAGTGACTGTCGGAATCGGTGTCAGACTGGGAGTGACAGGCGCCGAAAGTGCCGCTTTCTGTATGTGGGTTGTCTTTTGCTTGCTGTCCTTGTCCTTTTCTCTTTCCTTCTCCTTGCCCTTTTGCTTATCGTGCTTTTGCTTCTCGCGATCCTTTTTCTTGCTCTTTTTTTTCTCCTTCTTTTCCTTCTTCAAAGCGGCCGCAATGAGCGCTTGCTGCCGACTGCCACACATTGACTCCCGCCGACGGCTGATAGCAGTCAGTTTTCCGCTAGCAATAGCAGCCGCCAGACTCATGGATCCTCCACTCGCCGGAGTCGCGATGTCCTGGTGATTGTTCTCCTTGCGGTGCTGCTGCTGTTGAATAGCCGTGGGGATGCCAACCACTGAGGGCGTGGTCAGCGGCAAACCCAGGCCTTTGCTGCTGTTTAGAAGGATGCTGCTGCTCAGGATCTGACTGTTCGGCTTAGTCAGCTCCTGCTCGAAATTGGTCTGGCGCTTCTTAGTTGCAGGCGGTGTGCCCAGCTGGGGCGCGGCCATAGGCACCGGAGTAGCCGTGACTGGTGTGATGCACATGGACATGGTGCGACGCCTCATCTGCTGCTGTTGCTGTTGTTGTTGCTGATGCTGATCCACATTATTGTGCGCCATGTGCTTAGTCTTACCATTTGCCGTAGCAGCTGGCACACTAGGAGGCACTAGAATCGGCGCTGGCAAGGATTTGCAGTCTGGCTTCGTCGGCAACGATGTCTTTTTCTTCGTTTCAACGACTTGCGGTGTTAGATTCGCAACCGCCTTTTGCTTGTCCTTATCCTTAGACTTCTTTTTGTCCTTTTTGGACTTTTTCAGCTGTTTCTCCTTATCCCGCTTTTCATCCTTATCCTTCGATGATTTTTTCGACTCTGCGCCGCTCCCACCACTGCTACTATTGCTCTTCTGACTCGAAAGAGCGGATGTCGAGACTGCAGAAGCCTTCTTGTTTCTAGACTGCAAGTAGGAAATATTGGCTGCATGGAACGACAGCAATCGTTCCTGTATATCGTGCTCGGTGAGATTTTTGGTACTCGGAGGAACAGTTGTTATTGCCGACGCAGTCATGGTTGTTGTCGCCGCTGTAGCTGTAGCTGCGGTTGGTAGGGGTAGTCCCGCCACTGGGGGCGCTGCAACTGTAGTTATTGGTGGTACTGCCTCTAGTTTGGGCTTCTTCTTCTGCGGCTCATCCTCCAGTTTAAGAGATTGTGGTCGAGCCTTGACTACCACTTTGCCCACATCGAGCAGAGTTGCTGCCGCGGTTGTTACTGCGGCCGCTGCAGCTGTAATAGCTGTCGCGCGGAGCAGCGATTCGCCCGGCTTTGGTTCCACCTTCACCGGCTCCACTTTATGCGCCATTAGCTCAGGAGTTGCCTCCACTTTGGCAGCCGCTTTAACAACGGAATTTTCCAATTTTGGTTCCACTGCGGGGGGTTCAACTTTAGGCTGCTGATGCGGTTGAGCCTCCTGACGATATAGCTGATTTTGCTGCTCACGTTGCTCCTCCTCTTCGCGCTTCACCTTTACCATTTCCTCGAATTTGTCGCATGCCTGGCTCTCCTCGCGTTCCACATCGATCTTAACGTCATCGGCCGCCGCACTCGTGTCCTCAGGTTCGATCTTAACCAGGTTATCCTCGGCCACTATTTGATGAGTGCCCGGGCTGGGCGAACGCAGAATGTCCACATCATCCTCCTGCTCCTGCTGGTGGTGTTCTGTTTCGACCTTTAGTCCAGGCATTGCGACATTGTCTTCTGCTTCCTCCTTGGGTTCCCCGATAACATCGATGTGCGGCTCTTCGGCTTCCACATTCGAGCCGTTGCTAATCACCACCAGGCGGCGCTTCTTTAGCGGCGTACTGAATCCATTCGCCAGTGGTGAGACCGTGGGCACCGGCTGGGGAGAGGGCGTGGCAGCTGCAGAATGGTTTGGCTGCTGCTGCAGTTCGTCAACCGGAGTGGTCTCCTCGCTAATGGCCTGCCGCAGCCAGCGCTTCTTTACTGAGGAATTGTTTTGCAGTGGCAGATGCAGTTGTTCTCGGGTAGTGACTGCCGTTGTAGACTCCGCCTGATGAATGAACTGTTCCACCTTAAGTAGAGCTGGAGCTGGCGAGGATTGGCCTTGGGGCTGGTGGTGCAGCTGCTCGCGTTCGCCGTTGATCTCGCTCATGGCTGCCTGCACGAGGCTGTCCAAACCGGAGGCGTGTTGCTGCTCGCACTGTTCCGCCTGCTGGAACCAGTTGGACATAAGCGTCTTCTTGGTCTTGGCCCCGCCGGGAGGAAACTTAAATTCGCCAAGTGATGGTGACGCTGTGGCTGGTTGATGTTCCAAAGGTCCCATTGCAGCCTCGATCAGCAGACAAGCGCTGCTCACGGAGGCCGGAGTTGCGGGTAAAGAATGCGATTGCGATGAAGGCGATTTGAATGATTCATTGGGAGAGGAGTTGTTGTGGGCCAATGCGAGGAGAAGACCTGCCGCCTGATCCTCTGATCCACTGTGATGCGTTTGTGGATGCTGCACTTGATCCTCCGATTCTGAGTTAGTCAATGCATGCGATTCACCATCGGATTCAACCAGAATGCTCTTCCTCCGTTTGTTATTGCTGCCGCCAGAGGCCATGCCATTGGTATTGTTGTAGCTGCGGCTCACTTTACGCTTCTTCTTATTCCGACGCTGGGCAACAGCCGCCGAGGAGGCGGAACTAGTTGGCGTGTCCACATCCTCGCTGATGGAAATGGAGCTACCACGCTTGTTGGGCGAGGCGGGTGAGTTGCTCGCCTGCCTCTTGCCACCGCTGCTTTGACGCGTCTCCTTCTTACCGCGTGCTTCCTGCTTCTCCATTTTCTCAATCGCTCGCAAGATGGCTTCCAACTTGCGATCCTCTCGCGACTGCTTTGGTTTATCCTTGGCCGGCGTTCTCGTGGTTGGTGTCGTAGTGGCACTGGACGACACATCATCCTCTCTCGACTCGGCTGGCGAAGGAGTTGCTGCTGGAATTGAAGCGGCGGAGACTGGAGTCAATGGCTGCTGCTGTTGGTGCTGCTTGGCCGGTGTTTTCTTTCCGCCAATCACTGATGCCTGAGCACCGATAGTTATACTGTTGTTGTTAATGTTGTTGTTAATCACAGGCGCCACACTCTTTGTTGGTGAACTTAATTTCGTGGGCGTGGTCACCGGGATTGCCTGGGCTCCGCTTGAAAAGATTATTTGCGGCTGGTGTTGTACGGACTGAGGTTTTTGCTGCCGTTGTGGCGACTGAGGGTAGTTCAGATGCGGCGAATGTTGTTGTAGCTGATGCGGTTGTTGTTGTGGAACTGTTTGCTGTTGATGCAGTTGTTGCTGGTTAGTATGTTGGTGGTGAGGTTGCGGTTGTTGCTGCGGTACTGTTGACACTTTGATGGGCGTCATAACATGCGATGTGGGGGTAGCATGCAGAGTTTGCAAAGCACTCACTGCCATTCTAGCCTCATCCCCCATTTGCTGATGCTGCTGCTGTTGTTTCTGTTGCTGGTGCAGGAAGTTTTGCTGTTGTTGTGGAGCGACCACATGTTGCTGTTGTGTCACTACTGCATGTGGCTGTGGCGATTGTTGTTGCTGGGGTTGCCGCACAAAATACGTGGCCATGGGTGTTTGGGCAGCCGCAGCTGCTGCAATTACAGCCAACGGCTCCTGACTTTGTTGCGGTTGTTGCTGCTGCAGCAAAGAAGATTGCTGCGGCATGGGCAACAAAACATGTGACTGCTGATGCGGCGGGGGCTGCGCCGTTTTGGGCAACTGAGGTGAAAGCATCGGCGTGAGCATAGGCGTGGGCAACGCAGCAAGAATCTGTTGCTGATGCTGTTGTGTCGGACTTCGTTGTAACAGCGACAATTGTTGCTGTGGCATCTGGTGCGTGTGAGACTGTAAAGTCGGCGACTGTAATTGGGTGGGTGTGGGCGAGGGAATGGACACCGATGGCGACGAGGAGGACGTGCAGATGCCGGAGTCATGGAGCACACTGGACATGGACACCGAACAGGAGTTGTTGCTGCTACTGCTGCTACTCCCACCGCTGTTGTTGCAGTGTACTCCGGGAACAGGCGCCGTCAGCGATGCTGCCGTTGGGGAAGGCTTGAAGCCAAGGTTCAACTGTCCCAGCTGCGGACTATTCAGACCCATCTGACTGCTCTCGCCGCTGGAGGAGGTTGAGCGATTCCTGGAACTCGGCAAACCACCCGCTCCAGCCGCCACCGCCGCTCCCACGCCCAATCCCATGGTTAGCTGTATGGCTGCCGCACTGTTGGCCGCCGCTGCCGCAGCCGCTGCTGCCGCCGCCTTGTTCCGATGGCTGCTCCTGGGCTGGGCCGGGGGAGCCTGAAGCTGCTGCTGCACCGCCAGCGGAAGAGCAAAGAGGCAGTCACTGCCCATGTCGCAAGCGCATCGCGTACTCGTGGGCTGAATGACGGCAGCGTGCGACTTCTTCTGCTCCACCGCTGCCAAGTCATGGGGTTCGTGCCGCACTGTAATCTCCGTCTGAGCCCGTATGTGCGTCAGCGCTACTATATACAAGTGCAGCGTTCCCTTCTCGAAGTAGTGCTGCAACTCAGCATTCGGACGGCAAGAGCGACGCACGAACCGCGCATCATTGCCATACGTCCGCGTATCTACGCACACTTCTGGACCTTTGAGATAAGAAGGCGGTTGCTGCGTCACTTGCGGCACACTTCCGTCCGGCCGCAGAGTCTGCATGGGCGCCTCCACGCCGGGCAGCTGGTAGAAGAACACAAACTGACCCGGCGTCTTGTGCGCCTTGAAGCTATTCAGGTAGTTGCTGGGCGGCGGCGTGTTCATGTTGACGGTGGGATTCTGGGTGCGGAACTGGGTGGTCAGCATGTACTTGCCGCGTAACTCGTGGATGGGGGCATGTGGGGCCAATTCCATGCTGCTGATCAGAACCTTGGCGCCCGCATACGGAATGAGCTGAGCGCGTTGCTCAAGCTGCTCACTGCTGCCGGCAATCGACAGTTGCTGCTGGATCTGCCGCAAGGCCTTGTTCTCCGTGTTTTGTATGCTCTGTAGCAAGCTGGGCTGCTTCTGAATGGCATGAAGGCGAGCGCGAAGCTCCGGAGAATAGTGGTTGGTCACGGCATACTCGTAGTTCTCGATCCACTGGCGTAGGTTGGCGGCGTGCTTTTCGGCAGCCGTCAAAGCGGGACTGCTGCCCCCGCCACATGATCCATCTCCGCTAGACTTGCTCTTGCGTTTGCTGCTCTTCTTACTCGATTTGCCGCCACTGCCGGAGGGGGTACCACTTCCGCTGCCACTCTTCTCGCCACCCATTCCCACACCGCTCTTCTTGGTTTTCTTCAAGGCGGAACTACTGACCGCGCTCTCTTTGGTTTTTTTCGACTTCTTGGACATACCGGTTCCCGTGGCGAATCCGCCATTCAGGCCCGATGCCAGCCTGTGCTGCAGCTCCTCAGACATAACCAACCCACCACCAAGTCCAACGCTGAGCGTTGTTCCTGCCGCCACGGCGGCAGCTCCATTTGCCGCTTGGGTGGCCACCAGCATCATGTGTTCCTTTCGCTTTTGTCGCTGCAGTGCTCGAGCTCTCGCCTTGTCCACCGCACGTGGCTGACATAGCTCGCACATGTACTCCTCCGGGATGTTTTGGCGGTCGATCCCCATGCAGTCCACGTGTTGCCAGGCACTATAAGAAAGTTAAATTAGTGGTTAGCTTTGGATTGCTTTAAAATAATCAAAAAAGGAAAAAGTCTTTGAAGCAACAATTTTAATTCAGTTTTTAACTCCCAGGATACTTACGAGCACTTGTCGCAGCAAATCATATACCCATCGTCGTGGGTAAGTTCGCAAATGCAGCGCGTAACAGAATCGTCTTCAGCCTCAGCTTCGGGTGCCGTTTCCGTCTCCTCGCCAGGATCAATATCGGTACTGGCCAGTCCCAAACGGGAGCTGCTACTGATAGCAGAGTGGGCATCATCATCTGTCACATGACGAGATACTAAATATATAAAATAAAAACATTATTTAGTTAGTATAAATAATAAATTGGTGTGGATTAGAATAAATTAGGTGTGTCTCTTTTAAAATTAACTTATATTACAAAACATTTAATTTATTATATCAGTTCGTCCCTAAACAACAAATTTTGAATCATCTTTTTTTTATAAAAAAAAAAGGGTCGTTTTAAAATATTTTTAATTTTCTGCTGTTTTTTCCTCTATACTTACTTTGCTGGCCATAGAAGCTGCCATATCCGCCTGCAGCTGTGGGCGTGACCTGACCACCGGCTACAGTGACACCGATTCCGCCCAGCGACCACTGCTGCGGCTGCTGAACTTGCAGTGCTGCTCCTGGGATCGTGGTGTCTCCTGTTGCCTGCTGGGACTGTTGCTGCTGTTGCTGGGAGGCATACGTGTGGTCCTGCATGATGGCGTGCAGCTGTTGCAGGCGTAGATCCTGCGTAAGCACCGGCACTGGACGTACCTCCTCTATATACAGCTCCTCATCGTTGGCATTTAGATGGTTGGGTCCCAACGAATGGGACTGTTGTTGTTGTGGCTGCGCTGTAGCATGGGTCGCGACCTTAACCAGTGCTGGCGACGACGGTGGTGCGGCATCCACGTGGACTGGAACGTTCAGCGGCGTCAGGTGAAGAGGCGTTGCTGGCGTTGGAGTGGTCGTGGCGAATCCGCTGCCACTACTGCTCCGCAGCGCTCCGAGATTACTCATGCTGTGGCTTTGGGCCAGGCTATTGCTGCTTCCGATGATGCTGTTCACGCTGCAATTCAGGGATTGTTATTAGATTGAGCGGTTCGAGCTTTCTTGGAAATGTCACATTTTATGCTTTGCCATTGACGAAGCTAATTCTTCTAATGCAATACAACTGAGCAGCTGGCCGACAGACGTAAATACGAATTTTGACACTAGTGAAAGCAAATTATCGATGCTTTTGTGAAACATTGTCAATTTTTCATCCCTAAACATCGATACATTTGACAGACAAATCGATTCTAAACGGTTAACATTTAAAAGCTTAGATGTCAATGCAAATATTTAAACTCGAAAGTCATTTATGTCAGTTAAATAGAAAAGGCTTTACAGCGACTATTATTTTTAAAATAATCTTAGTTAGATATTTAATTACATTGCCATGCGAAGGAGTGCTTACCCGTGCTTGTTGTAATACTCGATGACCGTAGGGGCCTTCCGCCCGCCACTCAGCACCTCGTGCTGCAACTGCTGATTCTGCTGAAGCTGTTTCCTTTCCAGGGACACAGCCCTACTGCTGGGAGCGCTAACTGACTGCCGACGCGCCGCCGTTGCTGACGACATATAGGAGGAGATGGCCGCGCTACCGCTGGCAAAGCCATGCGAAGAGATGCTCACTGACGGCGTGGTGGCCACCGTAACCGGTGGCGTTCCCGTAACCGTAAGGAAGGAATTCGACGAGACCGGCTTTGAACCGGCTGCCTGGTAGTGAGCAAGCAGAAGATTTCCAGGAGGATTTCCACCAGGACTACTAGCAGCTGCGCCATTACTACTGCTGCTGTTGCTGTAAATGATCTGTGTGGGAGGCGGCATATTGCTGCTGCCCGTAGCTGGAACCTGTTGAAATCGCTGCTGTTGTTGGCTAAACGACTTTTGGGCCATGCTCTGCAGAATTCGAGCAGACAACTCGTCGGTCATCTGAGTGCCGTTAACGATCATCACGTCATCGGTGATCAGTGAAGAGTTGGCTACCGAATGTTGCTCATTGTCGCTGCTACTACTGCTGTTGTAGTGGGTTCGCTTTGTCGCCTGTTGCTGCTGCTGTTGGGGATGCTGCTGGATGACGGTCCCATGTGAGTTGACAAACTTGATGGTCCCTCCGCCAGCAGCCTGAGTCTGCTGCAGTAGGTATCCTGCTCCGGCAACATTTGGTGACGTCTTGTGCTGCAGTTGCGTTCCTTGCGGCAGGCTGATCTGCTGTTGCACGTACTTGCTTGTAAGTTTGGTGACCTTAGCGGGAGTTGGCGTGGTCACCATTGGCTGTTTGCTATAGGTTCCCGTCTGCTGCTGTTGTTGAGGCAAAGCGGCAATGGACAGGGCAGTCGTCTGTTTCACAAACTTTGCCTTTGCGCCCGCCTTGTAGGTTTGCTGCTGTTGCTGCTGCGTGATGAAGGTTTTCAGTTGCTGGGCTTGTAGTTGTTGTTGTTGCTGCTGTTGTTGTTGTTGCTGCTGCTGCGACATGTTGGCCACGCTCTTTACTGTGATCTTTTGATTGGCCTTCTTTAACAGGGCTGCATTACCAGCCAATGCTGTTGCCGTGGCGTTCACAAACTTGGGCTGTGCCGGCTGCACCATTATCTGCGACGGAGAAGCCGAGACATACGACTGCAGGCGGGTAGCCACTCGGGATCCCAAAGTCACCTTCTGCAGCGTGGCATGCGGATGATGTTGCTGCTGCTGTTTAAAAGCGCCGATGCTTCCGAATTTCTGGGGCTGCTGTTGCGGCTTAGCCGGCGAGGCCGTCACATACGGCAGACTCTTGGCACCCAAATAATTAATCTGCTGCTGCTGGGCGGTTCCTCCTTGGACAGGCGCCTGCTTGGAGAGTACCGTGAGATTGCTGAGCAGGAGTTTAGAGTTGTGAGGCGGCGCCGCAGCCGAGGCGTCTATGATGACGTTACTAGTGCTACCGTCAGTGGTCACAATCTTGTAGATCTGGGGATTAATCAGCTCCTGGCCGGAACTAGCCGAAGTGGCTGATGTTGCAGACAGTGCTCCGGTTCCGGCTGCTGTACGCACCGCATACTTCTGCGTTGGATTCATCGACTGGGACTGACTGGCGCTGAGAATCTGGCGTGTACTGATCGACATACGGCGCTGCATGATCCGCAGTTGTGCCTGCGTAGGCAGACTGCTGCCATCGATGACAATGTGTGGAGGCGGCGGCTGGGGGCCACCGGCTACTCCGACGCGATTGATGCTGCTCGTGCTGGCGCCGCCACTGCCGCTAACGGCGGGCTCCACGAAGACCGTGTCGTGGCTGGACATGGGCATGGTGGTGCTGGTGCTGCAGATCGGACTGCGAACTAAAATTAAACGTGTGTTTAGAGGAAGGGAGCCTAATTCGGCTTGAGAGTTCACTCTCTTGGTAGAGTTCGGTTTCAGTAACGGTTTCAGTTTCTATTTCACAACACTACTTCACAGGCAAAGTCGTCATGTTGCTGCCGGTTCTGCTGCTGCAGTTTCTGCTCCTGCTGACGCTGGCCCTTCGTTGACGTGCCCCCAAAACATTGGGGGCTCAATGCATAACCTCTGGCTCTGGCACGGAGGACGGAGGGTGAGACTCCCTGTGGTAACAATTGTAGGCGTAGGCGGTGGTGCGCGCTCGATTTGCATAGACGATGTCCAACTCTGTGCCACATCACATTGTCAGCCATCACAATCATAACGCTGCGAGAGATTCGACGACTTCCTCTGCGTGCTTCCTGGCTCCTTCGCTACTGCTTCCTCTGCTTCGCACCCTGTATGTAGACCCTTATCCTGTACCTGATATGGTCTTCTGAAGATGATAATCCCGCTCAATAGATTTTGCGTTGTTGTCCGTCGTTGTACGTTGCAACTTGTATTTTTTGGGTATGATATTCATATAAACGATCTTTCGTTGTTTCTGGAACGAGCCAAAAAAAAGGATTACATTAACAATGTGATAAATATAAAATTTTGTTTTTAATTTACTGTAAATTTAAAATATAATTTAGACCATGTTTAAAAAAAATGTTTAAAAGTGCAAAAAACAAATGTATTTTTTTGGTATTGTTTTTTAAATTGGAAGTTAAAAAATAGTTTAGTAAAATGAGAGAGAAATACCCCTAATCCGAAATTCTCGACCTGTCATTATCGATAAAATCAAGGGAGGCACTCATCTCTATCGTACAGGAGTGGCATTGCCAACTGCAATTTCAATTCGCGTTATGTAATAAAATAAAAAGCACAGCGATGCCAACGGGCGCCAAAAATACGCATGCGCACTTCTAACATCAATATCTGCGCTTATTCTGCGTATGTATTTTCGTCTACGCTTTCGAAATTTGCTTCGTGGTGGCTGCTGCACTTGCTGTAAACTTGAACGCAGCATCAGGCAGCGGAAAATTTACGAAACAGCAAAGCAAAAACCGTGCGAAAGGTGCGCCAAAGCAAAGAAAAGCAAGCAAGGGATTGTGCATTGTTTACACTTGTGTGAGTGTGCCAGTCCAACTCTGTTTGTGTGTTACCCCCCTGGCCAATAAGAAACAGCAACAACGTTTAGCACTTGTGCATTTGGCTTTTATGGAAACCAGTTTTTTTCTATTTTTCTTTGTTTAAGCGCATCGCTAAATGCTAATGTAATTTTCAATCGATTTGACTTAACTTGATCTTGTTTGTTTTTTTATATATATATATAAAAAAAAATATTTTTATCAAAAATAAATAAAACCTTTGAAAAATTTTGTCAAATTATCTGTACGGTTATAGAAATGCAATTATATATTGACCATTTATATTTAAATTAAATTGGAACTGGAACTGAGAGACGCATAATGTCTCATATAAGATTTATAAAAAAAAAGAAAAAGAATCAATTAAATGTTTAGAAAATACAGTGAAAATACCGGGTATTGATTAATTCCCTATGAACCCTACAAAATGGATGCATTTACCTTTTTAATAATTTTGGTTTGTTCTCTAAACTTTTAATTTTAAAGCAATATCACCTCCAAAACAAGACATTCATCCTTTAGTCTTCCCTCAAGATTTCAATATTTTGTCATGTTTTGCTAACAGTTTCTAATTCTCTAATTTATTGCACATTTTGCGTGTTTGTCTCGTCGTTCGCATTGCAAAGCAGAGAGCCAAAGCAAAGCGGAGCGAAAAGTGAATGCACTAATTTTGCCTTGGCATCCGGCGCGGCATTCATCGCTAGTTGTTGTTGGGGTTTTTTGTCGTTGCTTTTGTCGCTGATATTTCAGTTTCTTGTATCTATTACACATTACACAGGCAGGCAACTTGCACTTGGATGTATCCCACCTGAGTGTGTGTGAGTGATAGCGATTGTGCTCTTTGCCAATTTGCGCCTATTGTAGATACAATTCCTAATTGAAATAGAGAATAGGGATGAGTGCAATTGGTTCCCCAATTGAATAGTGAATCTGGGAAAAGCTTATGTAACCTTTTGTTTATTTTAAAGGCCGTTAAAGCTAATCGATAAACTGATTTTACAGCTTCAAACGGAGTTATATAATTAAGGAAGTTTCATGTTTCACTTAAGATTTCTCAATAGGAAGTGAAGAGAGGTCAGATAACGGTGCGAATGGACTGCAGTAAATTTTGATTTGGGTTACACACACACCCATTGGCATTGGTACTTTATCTGAACATTTACAACGAATCTTACAACGCTGCTAGTTAAAAATACTCATGCGAAAGAGGGACCGAGGAGAATTTTATTCTCTCATCCTCGAAAAGAAGGTGAAATACACACTCACAAACACACGTGTGCAAGAGCCCTACCCCAACCCCAACAAAAACAACAACAAAAGCAGCAAGTAAAATGCGCGCCATAAACAAATTACACACAAGCTCACAAAAAAAAGCCCCATTGGGTCCCATTATCGGGTCGTGGGTGTGAGCAAGACAGCAGCAGATCTACGTAAATCGTGGCTGAAAATGCACGTTGGAAACTTATCGCACACATACATCAAAATATTCATACAGATGCGGATTCAAGGGGGTAACCTACGGATAGTTACATTCACTGTGACACACTCAATATTAAGTTTAGTTATTCAAAAAGATATCATAATTTAAAAAATCTCCCCCCAAAATTAGCTTTGCATCCGCCCCTGCTTTCGTGTTGGTTTTTTGTTGTTGCTATGGCTTTTATTGCAACGCTAGATGAAGTAGAACAAATACAAAGCTTATCGACACACGCACACAGTCAAATGTGTGGAAAAGAGAAAGCCTTCTATTGTGATCTTCCGAATAAAATTGTACCTACAATTAAAAATAGTAATGCTGCTCATATTAGTTTGTTGACCAATGGACTACGTGACTGCACAATAATATTGGCACTGCTTTGGCTGTACATTCATTGACACAAACTGCAGCCAGAGAATGGGCTTTAGCTTTTGCATATGGGCTAATTGCAATAGTTGCAGTGTCAACTAATTGCGTCTTATTTTTATTTGCCTCTGTTTTTGCACGGCTAAAATGTGTGCTTAATTCAATCAAATAGGGTAGAAATCCGATTTGATTTCAAAGATTATTGATATCACCTACACGACAATATGGAAGGGGTGCTTTTATGGTTGTGGGGGTTTGGTTTTGGTGGCGCGACAACCCTTGAAATTATCGAAAGCCTTTTGCTTTCTCGAATTTACATTTGTTCCATGGTTGCGCTGCGCTGCGCAGAAAATAATTTAAAACGAGCGCAGTGCAAAAAGTTGTCTATCAACTTTTGCTTTCATTTTGTGGCGAAAATTCGCGCGTACAGAGAGCGCAAGGCATAAATAACAATTTCAAAAATCACGTATGCGCAAAGAGTAGAGCAGGAACATTGGAGCAATGCCCGTGTGAGAGAGCGGGACAAACATATTGACCGCTTACAAATACACGCACACTGTTAACTGCGGCCAACTTCATGGCGTACAAGGTAGAAATAGCGAGAACATACAATAAAAAGTTAGACGAAAACAAGACGACGAAAAGGGAAAAAAATTAAAATCATTGTTCTAATTTTTCGCATATTGGAGAAACATGGCGTCCTTGTTGTTTTATAACGGACTTACAAATATTTAAGTTCACTTTATGTACTGATTTTTTGCCCATGTTCTCTACTGGCTGATGCGCATGTCAAAACATTGAAGGAGACAACACAAATACTCGGCATACACATTGCTATGAAAATGCGGCAAGGGTGTGCCGATTCAAAATCTGATTTAATTATTCCTTAACTTTAGCAAATCGAGCAAAACAAACTAAAATAAAATTGAACAAAACAATTATTTAGAGTTGGCAACTCTGTGTATGGGTCATTACTTCACGTTGCACAAAGCGGAATCAAAAGCAAAACAAATGAACCAGCGAACGTGCGCGAGGGAGCACGCTATATACACGGCCAGTGGGGAAAAGAATATGCAATCAAATATGGCGACACAGAGTATGCAAAAAAAAAAAAAAAAAAAAGCAAGACAATGGAGGCATCAACAAATGAAATATTTTTAACTTCCCCGAATGAACATTAAAACAGATTTACAATTACTTCGGAGCATATTTGCATAACTTATTTGAATAATTTTTTGACGAACCAAAAGAAGTTTACGATTTGGGCGCGCACTTACACTCACATACACACACACACACATGTTTTACTCACCGTTTACTAGGTTATTTTTCCGTTTTCACTTCATTTTGCACAACTCAGTTTAATTTGACACAATCTACGTGGTTTTTATTTTTCAGAACTTTTTAATTCAACTTTTACAATACAAATTGGATTTGTATACACTTGGACACTTGTTTTTTTGTTCTGTTGCACATTGTTGATTCGTAGCATTCAGAAAATAGCGCGACGCTGTTTTGAACGTTTACTACCTGCATAAATCAAAATGTTTTTACTTTGATTAATCAATTTTATTATTATTAATACCGTATGGCACAAGAAACAGAGGATAAAACGCGCAAGAAAAACACATACACGGATGGGGCAAAACCCATGTGTGGGAGTGAGACGTCTAGTTTGTTGAGCCAGGCGCACAGCTAGTGTGACCGTTCTAGCTTGTGGCCCAGGCATGCCAACTGTCTATTATCGGCTATTTTATTTTGTTCACCGAGCTGCCCAGCTTCTTCTTCTTTATTTTTATGTTGCTATGTCCCTGCTTTAGCCTATTACTACTGCGCCTGGCCATTCCGAAATGCTGTACGTACATATTCCGATTTCGCCTTTCCGCCTATTCGTTGATACTCACACAAACGTATATCTGTGCATGCCTTTCGACGTAGGTATTTGTAAAATCTATACACACGGATATTGGCGCACATATACACAAAACTAAAATAGTTAAATGTTATTAACTAGTCCGCTACAAACTATTCACATTTTGAACGTTCAAAAAAACTGCAGTTTTGGGAAAATCTGGAAATCACAGATACACAAAATAAGCAAATAAATGAAACTATAGCTTAATGACAATAAGTCGAAATGAACTAATTGGCCAAGTTTCGTACGAAGACTAGGAAATTATTTCAGAAACGGAACGCACAGTCAAGTAAACTATACTTTTTGTACAATTCTTTATATCTCTCCTACACTCACACAAATACTATATATATGTATATATAGACCGCGGCTAGTACACGTTTAGCGTTGTCTCACTCCTACCTACGCTCCGCACGTATTTTCCCTCTCACATTGTGTGTGTTTTCCTCTTTTCCAACACGCTAATAAGAAATCGTAAATTAAAAGTGCTTTTGCAGCTAAACTAACACGTTTCACGGGGGAATTTCATAGTTCTGCGATTGCCGCGCTCGCATACTACGCTCCCAGCTATTTTCACAAATTTTTTGTTGACGTTTCGAGCACAATTTTCACACGTTTTGCTCACAACTTTCCGCTTCTAAAAAATTAGCGACTGACCAACCGAAGACGGTCACACTACAGCGGGCGATTAATCGTTATCGCTCAACCAGGGCTGTGCAACGTTTACTTTTAGTGTTTAAAAATTGATTAATATTAAAAGCCCGTTCTTATTTTTTTTTAAATAAATTTTTATAGATGTTGGCTTTATACAAAAAATTGTTGTAAATAGCTTGTGCGATGTATTTGAATAGTTTTTTTTATTGCAAACGGTTAATTTTTGTTTTCGATTTTTTTTGCCACATGAGGTTTATTTTGCGGAAACTGAGGAAGCCACACTGCTGGAAAATCTTAATTAATAAAAAAAATATTTTATTTAATTATTTTGCACGATATTGTCCAAGCCAATTTGAGGTACACGAGTGATAGTTTAACATTTACTGTAATTTTGCTGTTGGAAAACCAGAACCAAAAGGTCCATCTTGACTTCATTTTTTGTTGACCTGAACCCATGTTTATAATAGAAATATTAATATTTGTACTGTTTACTTAAAGATACAAAAATAAAGGACACCTTTGAAAAGTGAGGGGAAAAATGGAAACGAATGTGAACCCTCTGGCCGTAATTCTTGTTTACTTCGACAGCAAGGGAGATCGTCTTCTATATAGATATCCGTATCAAACACTTGGCCAAACGGAGGCCAGCGACGAGCAGAGAAAGTCCAAGTTTGTATTCGATTTTTGAACTTTCAACTAAATTAGATTCATCGAATCTCACACAGAAAGCGAAATCCATATGCAGTGGCCAATGTCGACGACCTGCTGCAGACGCCCACTCACTTGGGGGGTTCCAAAGGCCAAGGGCAATTGCAGGGATTCGCAGACGAAGTGCTTTCAGCCCTGTTCGCCGTGAAACCTCAGCTCTGCAATCAGAAGTTTGAGCTAAAACTGAACGATGTGCGCTTTGTAAGCCATCCTACGTTGATTCCTCACAAGGAGCAAAGGAGCGGAGCAATGGCCAAGCAGCAGATGCTTATCAACATTGTGTTTGCGCTCCACGCCCAGGCCAGCTACTCGATTGTGAAATGTTACCACGAACTTAGCAAGCGTTTGGGTTTGGCACTGAAGTTCGAGGAGCAACGCAGTGGCTATCTTACCGAGCAGACGGCTCACATGGCCCGCACCCACGACGAGCAACAGCAACAGCCGCTGGAACGCATCCTAGAGCTGGTTGCAGAACGCTGTAGCTTGGCCCAAGCCCTGCGCTCCATATTTCACGATCTGTGCACCACCGGCCTTCTGAGTACCTCGCTGAATCACAACCTAACGCTGTGCTTTTGTCTGCCAGCTAAGGCGCACCAATTACACAAGAAGGGCAGCATGGTGGACCCGGAGACCATAGATCGCTGTCTTCGTGCCTTGAAGCCCTATCATGGCATGCTGCTGCTCGTGGACTTTGCCGAATTGCTAGACTGCGTCCCGCCAACAGGGGCACGCATGCTGTGGCAACTCGTCGACGCCTACAATCCGCTGATAAGCCTTCAGAGCATGGCCTCCAATGCGGACTTGAGCATCGAACACGTGTACAAGCTGGTCTCGCATTTGGTCTACTGGGCCAAGGCCACAATTATATATCCGCTCTGCGAAACAAATGTCTATGTGATCGCGCCAGATGCGCCACTGCACACAAAGTCCCATTTAGTGGAGAAGTTTTCCGCTCGCTTTGCCGGTATGTCGCTTTTCGAGGTGATCTCGGATTTCTCGTTGCCAACGTCTATTGGGCACTTAACCACACCCCTGCAGCAGCCGGCACGTCAGGGTATACTCGCACAGATGGTCATTTGGATGCTGCAACACCATCTCCTAATCCAACTCCACACCTACGTGCAATTTATGCCCAGTGAGGATGAGTTCGGGGACTCGGCATCCTGCAGTAATCACCTAAGGGATATCGTCAGCGACGAAGAGGGAGATCAGGAACAGGATGCGGACGAAGTGCATGAAGGGTCCATGTTGAGCATGTCCAGTCAACCGTTGCCCGTGCCAGCGGTCTCGGTCGGTGCACGCCGTCGCGACAACTCCGAGGACCATTCTTCACTGGCCTCCGACAACATCGCTGTGCAGCCGTCTTCTAGCCACAAGTCCAACTTCAGCATCACCGCATCGATGAGCACTGACAACTGCGACAGCCTCGATTCCATGGAGGACGAGCAAAAGTTAAAGGAGTTGCTACAGGTCTTTAGCGACGCGGATCGTGCCGCCATCCGTCGAATTCCCGCTTCCGCAAATGTCGATGATCTCTCGCTGCTGGTGAAGCTCTACCAGATGGGCTACTTCAAGAGCGAGCACCACCTGGAGGAGATAATGTATTTCGAGAACCTGCGCCGATCACAGCTACTGCAACTTCTGGATAAGTTCAGAGATGTGCTTATCATCTACGAGACCGAGGATCCGGCAATCGCATCTATGTACAATACCAAGTAAATTAGGTCAAATTGTTCATTCCTAGAAATGTCTGTTGTATGTTTTTGTTAGCTTATGAATGTATAATCTATCAAATAGAAATGTATCTAGTTTATAAAATCTTGGAAAGCAAACCAAATTGATATTTGGTTTTAAATAAATCGTTTGTTATTTTTTCAAGCACGGGAACTACATATGTATGTATATGAACTAGAGAGTTGAAAGTTAAAGAGTTATTTATAAAATTGGTCACGCCTACTTTATCACCCACATATCAATTTTTGGTGTTGAAGAAAAGTTTGTAGGCAGAATATATTTATTCTGTTCGATTTTAGCATTATACGAACTTTGTTCAAAGCACATTGTTTTAAACAACTGGATTTACATATATGTATGTCGGAAAGGTCTCCAAAAGAAAACATAATAACATTATAATTTCTTTGCTTTTAAGCAAGAAAATCGGACTACTATATAAAACGGGTGAATTTACTTTCTGACAGTTAAAAATGTTAAAATAAATTGTATGCCCACTCTACTATTTAAAGAACTATCGATGTTCGAAATATGTACGCGCCAAATTTACAAAAATCGAAATAATATATTATCATTTAAAATTGTGTCCCTGTAATTTAAAATTTGTAGCATTCCAGATCCTTTATCTGATAAAAATATAAAATGAGAACTGATCCGATGAAAAGATTATGGTGAAACACCACCAGATAATGCAGTTTTGCTAGGTTTGGTATTTTTTGGTATTTTATTCCCCAGCTGAAATTTTTACTGCAATTGTTTACCTTCGATTCATCCTGGAAACAACTGAATTTCGGTTATGCTGGACATCTCGCAAATGTGCCGTGTTTGCAGGGACGAGTCCGACTGTCTGGTGGACCTGTTCGCCGAGTCCTGTGCCTCCAGCTGGGATCAGGAACAGGAACCGCATTTGGCGACCATGCTAACCGAGTGCAGCGGATGCAGCGTGGCCAGATCGGACGGAATGCCGCAGTTCATCTGTGTGGAGTGCGCGAAGGCCACCAGGAACGCCTTTCGGCTAAGACGTCAATGCCGAAAGAGTCGTCACTACTTTGACCAGCTGCGTGCTATGATCCAGGAGCTGGAGGGCATTGAAGCTGGCCTGAAGATGAACTCGTGCATCGAGGACGGAGCAAGTCCGGAGGCATACGAGCCCCAAGGCCTGGAATCATTTTTTGGGGAACTCGTGGAGCTTAAGTATAAGTCCCTACCATCGCAGGAGAAATTCAGTTTCAAATGCGATCTGCCACCAACTCCTCCAGACAGCAATGAACCCATGAAAACCTACTCTTCGGTGAGGGAAATAGTCAATAAAACCACTACTACCCGGAAAAGGACGGTATCCTACTCGGAAAGCGAATCCTGGAATCCAGAAAGTGACCCTGACAAAGACGACGATAACAACTGGCAAGCCTCGAAAAAAAGAAAGTTGCAGAAGGTTCGGAAAGCCTTTCAGTGCCCACACTGCGTCCAATCTTTCTCCCATAAAAAGCATCTTGAGGTACACATGCGGATACACACTGGGGAACGGCCCTTTAAGTGCTCCTTATGTCCGCGATCCTTCACCCAAAAGGGAAACTTGGCGACCCACAACAGGGTTCACACCGGCGAGCGACCCTTCAAGTGTCCACATCCAGAGTGCAGATCCAGCTTCCGGCAAATTGGCCAGCTCAACGTCCACTTCCGGGTTCACACCGGCGAACGACCTTACAAATGCGACATTTGCCGGTGTTGTTACAGGCAAAAGAGCGGCCTGCAGAAGCATATGATCCTACACACCGGAATAAAGTTTTTGCCCAAAAGCCAAAGAATTGAAAAATGTAGCATTTAAATGTTTCTTTAAATTCATATCAAAAACTTTCATTCGCGGTTGTCAACAGAGAGATTTGGTTTCTAAACAATTGGATTAACAATCCAATATATTCCTTACAAATATAACTAAGCCTTCATAATAATAATCTCTACGCTTTTAAATAGTTTTTAATGATTTCTTTGTTTTTGAAATATTAAGAAAAAATACATTTCATTTGTGACGTGCCTACATAATCGAATATTTAATATTTTACCAATTCTTAAAAACTTTGTTTCAAGTAATTTTTAAACTTTAAGTTTTGCAAATTCCATCAGCCCTTAAAACCAAAAATAGTGTAAACATTTTGCACTAAATCAAAATTTTGTTTTTGTCTATTTAAGGTAGGATTCTAAGAAATAATAAAATGTTTTCATGCATACTGTAGAATCGAAGTGCTGTTTTTTTTACCCTTTCAGTCGCTTTTTAATTTTGTTCATATAGTATACATAGTTTATTTATAACATATTTAATATAACAACTATCAATTAATGGGCTAATAAAATAGTTGGTTAAACAAAACGTATTTATTTGAAAAGCAAATCATAAGAAGTACAGTTATTAGTAACCTACTTAAATTTATCCTGGAATGGACTTTTATTTGTCGTCCTTAGACTTAGATATTAACAAATATACTTGGTATTCTTCTTCTCGATATACTTTTGGTTTAGATTCTGTTCCATAGATGTATTAGTAAACGCGGTAAATAAGATGGTCTCGCGATCGACAGTCGGAGGAATTCTATTTAAGAGATCGTCGTTTGGGACGAGTGGCATTATTCTGGGATCCTTTTGTATGGGTGCGACTGTGCATGGTTAACTGGGCCTTGCCGGTAAAACTTTTGGGGCAATCAGGACATTTAAAGGGTCTCGGCTTTTCGTCTTGCAACTTGGGTTTCTTCTTTTTTGGCTCCAGGTAATCTTCGTTCTCATCCTCCTCTTCGGGTTCGCTCTTGACGCGATCCACCAGACACCAGTCCTCGGCCTCTAGGATATCCAACGTCTCCCGGTCTTTTTCCTCCTCCTTCACGCGTTCCAGGTAACCGATGTTCCTTGCGTACCGCCTTCTGAATCGCTGAGCACTCCGCATCTTCCTTAGGCATGGTTCGCAGACCTTCATGGGAAAACCGTCGTCCGAAGAAATCGGAAACGGGCAGCACTGTTTCAACAGATCAGCGGGCGTGGGTTCCGGTTCCTTGGCCTGCTTAAGTTCGGCGGACAAGCTGTCCCCCAAGCTCTTGTTGTCGTATATGTCCACCAGTTCCTCCGCCTCGCCCATGCACACGCGGCACATCTTCATCAGATCCTCCATGGCCATGTATATTCGATCAGAATTTAATTCTATTTTGAAAGGAATTCACTGCCCCGATCGGTGTGACCGTCATTCGTCAAGAGAAAAATATAAGTTGGCGCCATGCCAGGAAAGCATTCTGCACCCAAAGAGGATAATGATGTGATGTTATTTTTGTAGACGGTACTCATACCCACACTGTAATAAAAAAGTACTAGAATTTATAGTGTGTTATAAAACCAAACAAAGAAATTTATTTTTCAAGTTCAAAACTACCTTAAAATAATATTTATTAATTAACTAAATTGTTTAAGAATACAAATAAAATATACATGTAAAGACAAGGTTTTTAAAATCTTTTAAAATAATGTAAGAAACTAAACCGATAATTTGAAGATAAAAACGTTTAAAGCTTAAAATGGTTTTTATTGGCACCCGTTAAATTTTGGCTAAAAAATACCTGAAAAGTGTTGTAAGGTGAAGTAAAAATTATATTTCAAACGAAGAGTTTTGATGCCTAATTAGGATTCCTAATTGGAAATAAGTCTTTGAACTATGATTTTAAATATATCCGACGTCTACTAATTAGTAAGACGTCGGATTATATTTTAATGACGGTCACACCGATCGGGGCAGTGAATTCCTTTCAAAATAGAATTAAATTCTGATCGAATATACATGGTCATGGAGGATCTGATGAAGATGTGCCGCGAGTGCATATGATTTTAAAGACTTATTTCCAAGAGATCTTAAACGCTGGCTTAATTATTTACATTTATTCTTTCACTAAACAAATTTCTTTCATTAATTTTTACTTTGATTTAAGCTTTATTTTAATAAGTTTTTAAGAAAAAGATGCGTGTCAAATTAATGATTGCATATAATGGTTTTACATATTAAGAAAGAAAGAAAGTTAAGAAAGGTTTCTACTTAATTTCGATTTCTGCAAGAAATGGCAGGGACACCAACCCATAAATCTTGATCAACAAAGTTCAACTGGGCAGTGGTCATTGCCTTCTAAGCTTATCGCCCCATAGAATATATGTACATATATATACATACATACTTAAGCAACATCATGAAATACTAAGATAGTGGGGCAAGACCACAAAGCTATAGTCAGCTCCTTCTCTGACCAACCGAAGTAAAGATAATACTCAAAAGACATTGATTACAGAAGAGTTCATAAAATTTATTGTATATTTAGCGCCCTCGGGGCGGGAAAATAAAAGATTACATAAAATAGAAAGATTAGAGTGCAGGGTTTATCTACATCTCCACATAGGTGGGCATGGTCATCACACCGCAATTGTTCTTTCGTGCCGACATCAGGATATAGCCATCGTTACCCCAGTACGTGGACCAGGAGTTCTTGACCAACCAGTAGTCCTCTCCGTTAATGCTGCCATAGCCCACTGCCAGGACCGCGTGATCCAGTCCATCCACATCGTTCTTGCACGAGGGTTCATAGTAAACGCCGTGGGAGTAGAAGCTGAAAGTCCTTGGTGAGGCGTCAATTGCCACCGATAAAGGTCCATGCTTGAGCAGCGCCAGCTTGAAGGCATTCGGGTCGTTGGAAGTCACATTTACGAATCCCTTGATTGGCGCCACCAAGGTTACGTTGTTAATGTGGCAGTAGCCATCCTGTCCCAAGTAAGGACCGTACTCCTCCTCTGTGGGCACTCCACCGGACTCCAGCATCCACTGGTACACGCGGAAGTCCTCGCCACCATCGCAGCCATTGTTGCCGTAGGCCCAGGAGCAGTCTATCAGAGCTTGTTGCGATAGCCGGACAAGATTGTTGCCGTTCTTCAGGAAGAAGGCTCCCTCCAGGTGACCAATGGTACCAAACGACCAGCAGGATCCGCAGACAGATTGATCTAATGAAAGTTTAAGTAAAAAAAAATATATCAATGTGAAATGTATTGTGCTAAATGCTTCTAAAAGTTAATGATTCATGGGAAAACCTAATTCTAATTCTGCCTTTGTTTTTGCACAGAATAGCTGATAATAAATAATGATTAATAAAAAGAAATAGGTGGCTTGAATAAGTAGGGAATTATAAAGTTTGCACCCACCTTTAACGGGAGTAACGGCACCGTATAGCCTCCAATCGTACTGGTCGGGAATTTCGTCCTGGTACTTGGCAACATTATAGGGGAACGGCTTGCCGGTGTTGTACACTCCCGACGATTTGTATCCGCGACGCGCCTTGAGTTCCTCCTCGGTCTTATCGGCCAGGTGATTAACAGCCAAAGTATAGGTAAGCTTGGCTCGGTTCTTTGAGTGAATGTAGCGCAGGTTCTGTCGGAAGATGTTCTTCCGATGCTCGTGCTCAGAGTCGGTGCGATAGGAGACGCCGTGCTTGTGCTTGAAGTGGTGGAAGGCCTTGTCCACATGCTCATCGGTCCCAGTTATAAACTCCTGCATAGGATTAAAGGTGGCATAGTGACCGGTGCCGGGTCCAGGAAATCCCACGCACTGCAAGCTGTCGTCGATCTCAAACACTTCGTTGGGTATATCATCGTGCTCGTAGCTGTCGTAGTCCAAGTAGTAATGATCGTAGTGGGATCCCAGCAGGGTGTTATAGCCCCTCATCTCGTATCGCACGGGAATGGGCATCCGACTAGAGGGATAATGGGGTGACTTCTTGTACCGCACCCACAACGTATAGACGTTCTTCTTCTGGCCAATGTTTGACTCCAACCGGAACTTGTCGCAGGTATAACCCAAAAAGGTTTCGGTGCCCACCAGGCTAAAGGGTTTCGCATCGGGCAGGATACTCTGGATCTCGACTGCCTGATCGGCGGTGCCATTCACCTGCAGACAAGTCAATTTGTTGGTCTCCGAGTGGGTGGTGATCGGTGCCAGTTTTAGCAGGGTTCCGAACTGGCCCTCGCCGGCCAGCTGGTACGTCTTCACCATTCCGCCGTAGTAGTCGATACGGGATCGCTTCGTGTTCTTGTCATACCAGGCGTAGAATGGCTCCGCAATCTCGGCATACGGAATAAAAAGTGTGCCCTTGACTATATAATTTGCATCCCATCGTGGTGGTTTCGTGGCATCCACTATTTTTTCGGCGAAAGTGGGGAGAAATAAAGATGGGTAAAAATAAGCGGGAATTAAAAAAAAATACGAACGGTAAAGGGTCGCCATTGCGGTTTAAGCTCACGCCACCGTCTTAGACATGTATGTACGTATTTATACAAATTCTCTTATGTCTTAATTTGACTAAATATATGTATGTACTTGCGACTGTTCTGTTTTATCTACATATTTCTTAAAAATTTTAAATTAACAATCCTTTTTTGGAAAAATGGTTGAAATCAAGACACTGAAGCTGTGAATTTGAACTATGTACATACATATGTACATATTTAAAAATCGAATTTGTTAAATTAAGTATTCCCATTATTATTAATTATTTTAACTTAATTAGGAAAATATAAAGTATCAATTAATTTTCAACCACTTAACAATGCAAATAGTTTTAAAAGAATTAACAATGCTAATAGTTTGACCTTATTTGTTGTTTAAATGCTGCAGTTTAAAACACACACATGCAAAAAGATTATTCTTTGTTTGGCTTAACAATTTTTGCAACCTAATGTTTTTAACTCACCCGACAAAGCCAAGCCTGCGAGCAGGGCTAAAGCTAAAAACACTTGCATTCTTAAGAACACACGAAAGGAATGTCTGGAATATCAATTGATACGATTCAGCTATACTTTTTTAGATTAACTACCAATCTTTTTGAAGAATTAAACTGTTCTGCCGGCTCCAGGGTCCGACTGCTATAACAACAACTTCTTTGAGTGAGAAACAATGTGACCGGGGAATCGTCAATCAAATATACCGTCGGGTTCTTGTAAATATAGTTGTTATACCATTTTTATTTTTGCAAATATACCAATACCATAACAATTTTTTTTTCTTGCTGAGTTATTAAATTTATTATATATTTTGAAACTAAATTAATTGTGATTTTTTTTAAATTATATAAAAAAAATTTTTTCTTTGGAGATCATTGTATCTTGAAAAATTAAAAAAATTAAAATAATCAATATGAATGAATTTCTTTAGAGATCCCTTAAAAAGATACCTTTAGGTATCAAATTATGCAAGATGATTAGGCTCAAAATAATAAAGACTTTTTATTCTCGACTGCCTTGTCTAATACAATGAATTTTATAATTTTAAAAATATTTGTACTTTAATCTACATACAATATGTACATATTTCTTACATTGATTTTTACTGAGTTAACCCCACAAAGCAATATTATTTTTTTTATCCTGGACGCCTGAAGCTTCCTTCCTTCTTCCTACAAAAAGTGCAAAATCAAACAATTCACAGTTGATATGAAGTATTTCACTAATTTTTTTATTTTACATAAATATTAATATTCGAAAAACAAACACAGTTTAACTTTGACGGTCTTTCGACAGAACCAGCTGAAAAGGCCGTTTACCGATATGAGTTCTTATGTGGTCGTTAAGATATTTAACATTTTTGAAGTACAACGGGCAAAAAGAACATTGGTGTGGACTTTCTTGCCTATGAGTAAGGAAATGCTTTGTAAGAACTGAATTTTGACTAAAGACCTCTGGGCAATGAGGACATTTTTTTCTATGCTTGCGGGTGTCGGTATGCAATAAACTGTGTAATTCAAGCAGGTTTAAGAATGAAAAATGTTTTGAGCAATGGGAGCACTTGTACTTTCGCGTTCCCTTAGTATTATGAGTGAGGATGTGGTTCTTTAGAGTGGACTTATGGGGATAGCACTTAAGACATTGCGGACACTTGAAAAGACTGCCGTTGTGAATTCTAAGGTGTTGGTTAAGATTATATAAAGATGCAAATGTTTTTGGACAATAAGAACAGTGATGGGGCCGTTCCTTCGTGTGAGTTTGAAGGTGTATCCTAAGTTTTGATAAATAGGTATAGGTTTTCGGGCAGTGGGAACATTTAAGAGGGTGATTGTGGGCTAATCTTTTAGATTTTTTAGACTCCTTGATATTAACCAGACCCGTGCATTCATCAAATGCAAAATCTTCGTTCGATAATTCATTATAAATGGGCTCATTTCTTACTTTAATATTGTCGTTGATAAATGTCTTATTTTCCTCTAGACCTGCTTTATCTTTTCCGCTTTTCATATGCAGTTCTTTGAGATCTTGGACATCAAACTGGTGGTATTTCTGATACCAAGTCCATTGCTGGCTTTCACAGTCTGAAGTTATGCTCGATTCTTCGTCCAGGAACTCCATCTCATTGGCTTCTTCCTTAACATGATACAATACTTTGTCGAGAAAATCATTCTCAATTGTTTGCTTCTTAACTTGGTTATCCAAATTAATGGTTTTCTCGACATAATTAGACCTCTGACTTCTACGATCGGAAGTTTTGACCAATTTTTTCTCCTGGAGATGTACCTGAGTGTCTGCTTCCCTCAATTGGTTAAGCAAACAATTGACTTTTTCGCCAAAGTTCAATTTTTTAAATTGTGCAGACTTGCACAATTCTTCGTCTTCGTCTAGGAACTCCTCATCAATGTCTTCCTCCTTCATTTGGCCATGGAAAAGGTTTGCTTTGTAGTCCTGCTCCAGATATTCTTCTTTCCCTTTGCAGTAGAGTTGGTAGCTTCTCTCGTAGGTTTGCTTAATCTCAAAGGCATTTTGCACATCCTGAAGGCAAGGATTGCAAATCACTTCAGGAAGTGAATCTCCTTTCTGAACTGAAAACCCCGTACTTTCAGATATCATATCCGCTATTGAAATATTCAATGTTTGGGAACCATCAAATATGTTAACCAAGGCTCTATCCTTTACCAGACAAGCTCGACATATTTCCATTATTGCTCTAAAATAGATGATAAATATGATAAGAAAATTGAATGTATAAATTCATTAAATACATTACTTAAAATTTTGTAGTAATTCCATACATATCTTTTGTTTGTTTGCTGTAAACTGCTATATTCAGTGTGACCGCATCATGTTTGATACAAAATACCACGTTATGGAATAAATATAGCCGTTTTTTTTATCCAAAAATGTAAGACAAACTTCTAAAAAATATACATTATACATTAATTATAAAATAATTCTTTTTTTATGCTTATATTTTGGAAAACCCTCGAAATAACAGGGTCTAAAGGAAATCACGTTTAATTCAAAACTTTGTTATTTTTAAAAGTTTTAAATGCATATTTTATTAATAATATTTATTGTTAGGCAAAACATCCAAAAAATAATACTTAAATGTATAACATGCATTATATAAATTTAAAAAATTGATTAAAAAAATTTATTTTTCCTATCTCTAAGATGGCTTTTTTCAGTTATTTATTTTCCTATTTTTCTTAAAATATAAATTAAAGGCAAACAGCTGACTTTAAAGTGGTGTCCCAGTCGCTCGAATTTCTCTTTTCTCCCTCAATCTTGGTTAGCAAAACGGATAGGATTCTCATCCCCTTTTTTTAAAACTCAACCCTACGTCAAGTTCTCCTGCATTGCGACCATTCTTCTCATAGAACCGAAAGTCCAAAAACCGAAGACCAGGAACAGATGTCAAGCAACTACCGAAGGAGCAGCATCGGCGTCCTCGCCCACGCATCGTCCTTTACCGTTACTGCAGTGGGTTCGGTTCAGTTCCGATTAGTTCGCCATTCGCATAAGAACCAATACAAAATCGCTTAGCTTTTTTGTACCAGGGCGAACTAGACAATGTAATAATATCTGCTAATGTGCAAAGCGTGGATTAAAACTAGCTCTAACACAAAACCCATACAAGTGCTCACTGCAAAATCGCAATTAAAATTGCATTAAAAATTAAACGAATCGCGTGTGTGTGTGTCTCTGTGATGCGGAAAGTTTTGGCTGCGCCAAATTGGCAAAAGTTAAATGATTAAAGCGTCAAGTTTGGCGAATTATGTGAAAGTTTTAATTCGTAGGCGAACACAATGCTTCGGTGAAATTGCCACTGGAGAAAAACAAGCTCGAAAAAGGTAAAAACGTGGCTGAAAATCAAATCAAACTTTGATTTATCGCTGATTGGTTCCTAGTTGGCTGTTTGGCAGGCCATTTAAGTTGGCACACAAAAACAAGAACTCCCAGACGAATTTGTGTATATATCTTCTACATAGGTACGCTACAATACATAGCTGTATGTATGTACATATATGTTATGTACGAATCTGTGTAGTATTATAGGCCTAGTGGAGCATTTCCTGCCCTTGTCACAGTTATTACGTTTTCTCTATGCTGCTGCTCTCCAACTCACACAGTCACTCATCAAAAAGTCAACAAAAACAATTTAAATTATGGAAAAGCTCAAGGAGCAGGATACATGAAAGCCTTGAAAGCCTCTTTAGGCGAAGATAGAAATTAATATCGAACGAAATTTAATTTTAAACATTACTGTCATAGAAAGAAAATTTTTAGATGGATTCTAAAAAGATATTATAAAAATGCCTTTTATTTGCATTTACTTTTGATTCAAATGCTAAAAGGTTTTTTTTAAATTGTATTTTTAATTTTTGAGATAATTGCTAAAAACTAAGTTTGTATATTGCAACAAAGTTTCGAAGCCGCAGAGCTCAACTTTCGTTTTCTGGAAATATATGTATATGTTTTATCACTGGGAAACATTTTAGATACACTAACCGACTAATTTTTTAGCATTGTTCTTCAGCTTAAATTAGTTAAATTATAAATAAAAGTGTCATATTCTGTAAACTATTGGCACTATGCCGACAAATAATCAAATTAAATAGAGTCCTAGTTAAGCAATTGTGAAAAAAGTTAATATTTTTAAGTTTAACTTTATTTAATAATTGCTCGTGAAAATTTTCGTTAACATTTAAAATTACGGAATTGTTTTGAATTTCTCATGCTAGTGCCGAATAGTTCACTTTTGGAAGCATACTTTTACGGGTCACAGCGGCCGTTACTTTGATTTTGTGGGAATCAAAATCTGTACGGCCCAGCTGACTTGAGGTCCTAGTAAAAGACAAAAGCCAAGCGCACACACACACGGGTGTGTGTATATGTAACCGAAAAATTGTAAAACTTTTATTACCTTAGAGCAGGACACACTCCGAAGGGAAAACGGAAAGTGCTAAAATATATTGCACGTATGCACGTGCATGTGTGCCCGAGTCTCTCTCTGTGTGCTTGTATGTGTTTGTGAATGTTATTCGTGTGCGTCTACGGGTCCTTTTTAGCTGTGTGTAACCTACATTTTAAACGGCATCGGCGACACATAAGAAGCCAAAAGCCGTGGCCGAAAGCAAGTGGGCGGGCAATAGGGGCGGCGGGACGTATTTCGGCGTATGTAAATTTGCCTTTATCAGTGCCTAAAAGTAGGAGCCCACCACACACACGCACACGAGTGCAGTTTTCGCAAAGTCCTTATGTACCGCTATTCTCTGGGGGCAGGCGCTCTCTCTCTTTAGCTCCCTCTCACTTGAGTAAGGGTCTCTCTGAGAGCGCCGAGCTGCGGCGATGCAGAATGCAGGATGATGTTTGCGTTCGTCGCTTCCGTTACCGTTACTGTAACACTGCCCGTCTCCCTACCACTCCCCCGCATGTCCTTGCACCCATACAAGTGCAGCAGGACGTGCGTTCATTCACATCTCCGCTGCAAGTGTGTGCACTCAAAAAAAGGATTTTTACGCCTTAAATCAAGTAAAATATAGATTAGAATTTGAATATCTAGCCGCAAATAGGAAAATATGTTTTGTAAAATCAACAGAATTGATTGTCTTTAAGTTTGTCTTTAAAGTTTTAGATATACTAAACATTTTTATAAATGTTGAAAACTTTTGTTTTAAGTTGTTTCCCAAAATGTTTGATAAAGCTAAAACGAAATTATAATATTTTTAATACAATATACTTGTAGGAGTAGCACTAAACGTACTGAATGATGTATGGATAGGTTGTTAATTAAATAAAAAACACAGTTAAACTCAAATACAATATAATTCAAACGATTTTTTTAGTGTATAGAATGTCCACTAAGTCCCTGTGTATCCTTTTCGTCCTTACCTCCGAATCCCCGACGCTTGTTATTGGACTTGCATTTCCGCTATTCCGATTTTTCCCCCAGCCGGTGTAAATTTATATGCATAGTGTTGGGCGGAATTGCATTATGAACATTTTAATGGTTCGCCGAGACATAAAAATATATCGCACTTACATAAATTGCTCTGCTCTTTGCTGGTTACTCGCTCACTTTTCTCCAAGTCCATTCCCTTTCTACCCCGAAAACACAGAGCTTTTAAACGTGTCCGTAATTACATAAACATTTTGCCAACCGTAAGGTTAGAAATATGCACGTATTTTTGTTTGCCAACTAAATGCCTTGTTAGGTAAATTTTCTTTAGAGTGCGGAAAGTTTTAGTTTCCCTGCCGCTCCGAAGGAATAGAAAATAAATTGCCCTCAAGGAAATGCAAATTGTTTTTCAAATTATACATCCACAAGGAGGAAGTTTATGTCTTTGTTGTTTAAGATTGTTATCAAAAAGTGAGCAACTGCAAGTTCTTAAATAGTTTGATGGATGCGCTAAACATTGCCGAGGATTTCAATTTAGATCGTTTATTAATTGAACACCCGATGAAGATAACATTATTTATTATTATACCCTTGCAGAGGGTATTATAATTTCAGTCATAAGTTTGCAACGCAATGAAGGTGACATTTCCGACTCTATAAAGTATATATATTCTTGATCGATATAGCCATGTCTGTCTGTCCGTCCATCCGTCCATCTCTACTTTGAAACTTTCCCAAAAGCTGTCTTTCTATAGCAGGTAGTATATAAGTCGAAACAAAAAAAAAAATAAACTTCGGATTGCCGAAGTTTGCTCCCTTTCTTGTTATTGTTTAATATAAGTCCGAAGAAAGAAACTGACAATAATATTCAAAAACCAAAACATGAAAATCTAGACGAATTGTTTTTGTATTCCATTTTCCCATCCAACACTAAATATTTAATCAAAGTCAAAGCTGTTTCCCAGCGAATAAAAAATCACCCATACGACATGTGTGCTATGTCAGATGTTGTTTAAATATAAATAGATTTCGTTGCTGGTCTTACTATAAAACTAATTCTCAGGGAGCACAAAATATATTTAATAATTCTGCAAGTGCAAAACAAGCTTTATCATGTAAATAAATTTTCTAAACACAACCCAAAGCATTTTTAAAAAAGATTTAAATTGCTTTGTCTTGAAGTCTAATACCGATTTCCAAATCATTTAACACAAGAAATTGCCTCTTGAAACTTTCATTGCAAAACATGTAAATGTCAAATACAGGGGCTAGATTCTGACGATCTGTTCCTGCCCCTCAAACGTGCCCATCAACGTCAGCAGCCACACCTACAATCTGCATACATCTGGCACTTGCCATCATCATCATCGTAAGTGCTAACAAGACCAACACAACCCACCGACCGTCATCATCCTCGCCGTTATCGTCCTCAGAGCCAAACACATATTCCATTATTATTCCCGCTGTTACGTCCCACTTCATATCCCACTTCTGGCTATTTTTATGCCATTTCTGCATTGTTCATTGTTTAGCGCACATTATCGCATTTTCCTCTTAAGGCATCAGCCGCAGATATAACAGCAGCCATATCCTCCGCTCACCTCCTCCTTCAGATTCCATGTCAGTCCACCGTCTGCAATTGTAAATGGTGTTAGGGCAGGGTATATCACGGCCACCATGGGGATATAATCTGCAAATCCCTCTTAAAATATTAGGGATTGAAAAAATAGCTGGTAGAGAAAAAAAATAAATATGTTTATTTCGGGAAAAATATATGGATTAGTCAGATACCATTTAAAAAATTTAAATGAGTATTAGTATACAAACGCATAAGCCATAAACATACAAACTACATTATTGTTGTAAGGTATTTAATCAGAAGGAAACCAAATAAATCTGTTGAATTTTAAGGTCAATGTTAGTTCTTATGGGATTTCTATAATGTACTTATATTTGCGCCTATTTGACTTTTTGTTGCCATCTGAATGCTTACTTTTCATCCATTTCATTGTAAGAAATCAATTTGGTATGGATGACCTATGAACCCAATAACCCATCATACCCTCTTGATATGGGATGGGTTGTAAGAGGGAAACTAAAGCGATGATTCAGATTGTTGCCACACTCACTAAGCTGCCGCAGCGGGTGGCATACAAGGATGTGTGAAAGGGTGTATGGGGTATGGCTGCAGGATGGTATCTCTCTGGGGCATACAAACACTTGGATGCGGAGTGGCTTTTATGTGCGGCGCAGTGCACTGGATAGACGGGATTTCTGCTGGCAATGCCACTGCCAGAATGTCGGGGTTTTGAAATCGAAAACAAAAGAACCTTTTGTGGCAGCCGATGATGCTGTCTGCTCCTCCCTTTTTGTTATCCTTTCACCATTAAACAATTGTCGCCTGTGCGCATCAGTAATTAAGAGTCCCTGTGCATTTGTGTCTACATGTATAGAGCCATAATTACTATTTATAGATGCTATTGGCTTTCGTTTAAGTAGATACACAATGACCAAGCGCATTGAAATGAAAATGTGAACCAACCAAACTATGCAGTCAAAAGAAAAGGCTGATTATTATTTATAAATATTTTAATTTTGTGAGCTCCTTTTCAAATGCCTTTTTAAACTTACCTTTTTTGCATAATAATTTATGTTTATTTTAAATAACTCGTATTATCTAACACCTGGCAACTTAGTTTTTCAACAGCAATTTGAGTTATTTCCAATAGATAATTAATTTTGTTTAACGTTTGTATTATTTAAAGGTAGATTCTACTCTTTTATAAAACACATTGATTTATGAAAAGTAAAAATTGTAATTTTTATTGTTTTGTTGTTGTTTTTATTATTAATATTGGATTAATGATCAAAAAGGTTTTGGTTTGTACTGGTTCACATGGTTTAAAATTGTTGAATGCATATAACTCTCTACAAAACTTTTCAGTTTTAATTAAACTTTTTCTTCTACTTGGGATATATTTATCAACTTTACTTTTTTGAAGGCTTAACCTGTGCGCTTGCGTTTGTTGGCAGCAGTATTGGGATTCTTCTTGATGGTTACAGGTGTCTGTTTCTTTTTGGCCACAGGTGTTTGTCTTTTGGCGGGCGTGGCAGCAACTACTTTGCGTTTCGGGGCAGCGGTGCTGCTTCGTTTTGGTACAGCGGTGGTGCGTCTGCGTCGTCTGTTTCTACGACCTGCGGCTTTATTTCCTTTGGAGACAGTTGATTTTGTGGTACTATCCTCAGATGAACTGCTCTCGGCACTGTTATCTGAAATGTCCCCATCGCTTTCATCTTCTGATAATCCAGACTCAGTGGTGGTAGTGGCATTGCTCTCATCATCATCATTATAATAGTAATAGTCTTCATCATCGTAATAGTCGCTATCTGCAGCACCCGCCACGTAGGCTACCAATATGACCAGGCTTAAGACCAGCAAGAGCCTCATTTTATTCAGATTCAGCGAACAGATAGGTAACCGTATATATACACTTCTGAAGTGAAAATACTTCCATGCTGGGTATTTATAATTTTCTCTTGCTTTTATATAAAGCAAATATATAAAGCTTTTTTACATTTGGTACTTGAATACAATGTACATATTTGGTTTTCAATTATGCTTTTTTATTGTTGCTGGCTTAGAACACCTGTGCTTGCTATTTCTTTGTATTTCATTTTTGAGTCGCTAAAAGTTGGTTTTAAGAAAATATAACGCATTAGAAAAAAGGAAAAAACAATTAAAGTACCATTTAATATAAAAGGAACCAAGGTTAGCATTTCTAACAATAACAAAAATTAATACAAGAGTTTAAAAAAAATATGTTTCCCCAAACTAAGGTGTTGGATTTAAAAACACCTAAATTTTTACAACTTTGCAATAAAAATTTTTTAAATAAAAAATACTTATCAAGACACAGGGCAAGTGAATATATATTTAAATTATAAAACAAGGTATCTTACATATATTTATAGATGAAAAGAAAGGAATATTGTACAAGTAAGAGATCTGTCACCAATATTATTTTACATCAATTGGTTTAAAAAGATCTCTAATCTTGGCAACACTTAGTGGATATGTAAATCACGAATGCTTTTTTGCGATTGAATTTTTCTGAAAACTTTACTGAAAACGTATTGATTTGAAAACATCTGGTTAATCTAGAATTAATCTATAACGATAAACAATTAAATTGTTGCCTTTTGAACAAACGTCTCGATTTATATTCCAAGCATTATCAGTTATTAGGTAAAATAAATTTTGGTGTAAATTAAATAAATTGATTTTTACTTTTTAAGTTCGCTTTAACATAGCAATTAATTTGTTATAGTATTTGAATTTGGCTAATTTAGCTGGATTTATCCAGAACGTCTGCGTTTGTTGCCTAAGTTATTTTTTTGCTTTTTAGCGGCAATAGGTGTCCCCTTCTTAGCTGCCTGTTTTTTGTTTCTCTTGGCACTTGGAGTGTTACGACGTCTCGGTGTCTTATTTTTCTTGTTCTTCCTGTTATTTTTACCATTTCCCTTTTTTTTGGCATTATTTTTTTTATTTTTTCGAGCAGGAGTGGATAGTTCCTCATCACCGTAGGAGTAATCCCAATAGCTATAGTCGTTGTTACTATCGTCGCCAGCATCTTCATCATAGTTTCCAACGTCTTCAGAGTTATTCGTATTGCCATCCACAGAGTTATCTTCATATTCAACATTAAAGTCATCTTTGGTTGCAATTGTAGAATTATCAGCATTGCTTGCATCTGTAGAATTATCAGCATTGCTTGCATCTGTTGAATTATCAGAATTTTGTGCCACTGCCACATGGGCGAAGAATACTGCCGATGTCAGAACCAGTAGAAGTTTCATTTTCGCACTTAGAAGATATCGTGATCTAAACGAAGAAAGTTCAAGCCGCTGGTTTTTATAGACCCCTATTTGTCCCAATTTAAAAGTAAATATTGAGTTTAAGAAATAAAATAAAAAAAATTAGAAATTTTTCGTTAGCTTACTTTTGGGACAGCTGTGTGTCACTTTCTAGATTATAAATTTGTTTTAGAAATGATATTCTTAACCCATTGCAGCCAAATCTAGTATTCTAAAAAATGTTCTGAAAGAAATACTTTTGGTTAGGTGTTCGGAATAGATAAATCTACGATAAATAAATGCGCTATATTCTTATTCATCTTTCATTTTGAGAAAAATAATCTCGAGCTTTAGTCCTTTGCTATTTCTTCTATTTGTAAAAATTTATAAAGTTCATTAAGCTTTAAGTCACTTTAGGTACCAAAACAACTTAAACTTAGAACTTAAGCTTTTAAAGAAACCGCATAATTTAATTCAACCATTGGTCCTTGGATATTTCAACTGTTTGTAAAACGCAAACATTTAAAAACGGTTAATATAGGTGATTATTTGATGCGATGGCACGCACTGCTCAAATTATTTATGGTTATTTTAGTATAAGCCGCACAAATTTATATGTTTGACCTTTTTCCGTGCAATTGCAGCTTGGGATAACGAGCCGGGACAGGCAGAAGAGGACGACCAACCCAGATTTGCAAAGTTCGTGCCATAAATCTGCAGTTTGCATGGAATTAATACCCAATTAGGGTGAGGGCGGTAAAGGGAGGTGTAGCACATGCACATGCAACACACATTAGTGGGTCACTCGAAGATGATGACGCTGCTGACCGAAACAGCCACAACAAGAACAACACCAAGAACAAGAACAAGAGCCACTAGAGTCGGGGTAAAATTATATAAAATTATCATGCAGGGCAGGCAGTTGGCTGGTTGGCCACTTGAAAGCGGCAGGCGGGCCTTGGCTAAACATCATCATCAGCAGCAGCAGCAGCAAAAGCAGCAGCGACCGGCGACGTATACGTAATGTGCGCCATGACGTATACGTAATGTGCACCAGGGTTTGGCCAATTTGTCCAAGCAAACACTAAACCACTGAGCCAAAGCAGAAACAAAAACAGAAACTCGAGCTGAACTGAAACACAAAACTGTTAACGACATCAACGAAACTTCTCGGCCAAATGGCGAAAGTTATCAAACAATTGCGAATTCGTTGAGAAGACCGTGCAGCCGTTGCGAAAATGACAAAATGGCGAAGTTAACGTTGCCTTGTCTACTGCGGCGACTGCAGCTGGTGGCGCTGCAACTGCAACTGCAACCACAACAACGGGAACCGGAGCAACAACATCAGCATCAGCAGAAGCAGCAGCAGCAACACCAGCACCAAAATCCACACGGCTGCCACTTGATGGCCATGCAACTGGGCCAGGCCATGCTCCTCTACGGCAGCTGTCTCCTGCTGATCCACGCCTCCGTATCCGCCTCTGTCCTGGCCTCGTCCTCGGACTCGGCTGCCATCCCGGTCCAGGTGAATCTCTCCTCCGCGGTCCACGCCTTGGAGGGATCTACGCCTCAGCAGGAGCAACTCGAGAAGCGCACGCGGAAACGTGATGCCGCCAATGTGCCTGAAGATGACGAATATGGCAGTTATCCGGACGACGTCGACGACTTGGAGGCCTTGCTTAATAATAAGTCAGGTGAGTGCTCAACCGATACACACACATATAGTAAAACTAAAATAATTGCATAGCAAAATCAGTAATTTTTCGAATAATATAGTTTTAAATTAAAGTGCCCATTTTACAATACGTTATGCTATAAAAACAGAAAAAATTGGATCCGTGAGATAGCTGTAAAAAATCTGTATAGTTTGAATATGTAATTATTATTCAGAATTACCAATTACAATTGAAAACAAAACTCATTTACCAAAAATTACTTACCTAACTTCTTGAGAAAATTAAAGATAGGAAATATAAGCATTGATAGAGCATTATATTCTTTTATTTTATTCATTGTTCTCCAAAAGCATTTTAAATGCCCCTTTTATTAAAATTGTATTAAACGTGTCTTAAAATATGAATGTAAAAGTATTTATGTATATCTACTAAATAAAATGTTAATTAAGCCACCAAATTCTCCCAACAGCACTTTGTATTCAAATCTAAAGTGTTCATCCCTATTTTTCATTTATTATTTAATTTACTTATTAATTCAAGTTTTTGCTGTAAAAACTTATCTGTGCACTCCTTTGTATAATCCCATTTGGTAAATGAATATTTGTGGCTGCAGTGGCAAAGGCAAATAAATGAAAATTGTGTTGATAATGCACTTGGCTAGGGCTGCGTTTCGTTAGTTTGCATTGACCTTTGGTCAGTGCGGAGTCCCAAAGCGAGTACCCCAGAGACCATGAGAGCCATAAATTGCACAACACATCCAAATCCCTTCGCCACGCTGGTCCTTCGTTGTTGTTTAACTTTTATTTTTGGCATGCCCTATCCACCTGGCACTGCATCTGCCGCAACAGCTGCAGGATTCGCCTCTTCAGTGGAGGTCCATGCAACATGATTCACGGATTCATCCATTTTATTTTGGCCATGATGCGGGAATTACAAAATACCACAACAAGGAATGGTGGCACACAGAAGGTTGTGTTTACTGTGTGGCGAGTAAAAATCCCTTGGATGTGCGAACAGATAATATGGGATTTTAATGGAATTGAATTGAATATGCTATTTGTAATTAAAAATCAATTTCCAAATGATAACCCAAAGATGAATAGCTTTTTGTGAAATTCACAGAACATGCCTTTCTCCAGAAATATTTGAAACACCTCATTATGGTAATTAGTTAAAAATTTGTACCAGAAAATAATATTGGATTTTAAGAGGAGTGCATTTAATATGTGAACACACGATTTAATAATTTACGATTGAGTTAAAATTATTGAAAGCTTTTTGTGAAATTCGAAGAACTTCCCATTTGTCCAGCAATATATAAACACCACATTATGGTAATTAGTCATTGTATGTGCCAAAAGATAATATTGGAGTTAAGGAGAAGTGCATATAAAATGTGATACACACAATTTTGATTTACGATTGAATTAAAATTATTAAATGTAAAAGGAATTTGTGCCCATTTCGCTAAGTACCATTTGATGATATTAAAATATCAAAACATAAATTATAGATGTGTGAAAATTTCTATAAATATTTTTAAAGAAACCGAATACAAAATATATTTGTTTAACAGCCATATGTTTAAGAAGCTGAATCACTAATTAGTAGACATACATTATATAATATATAAATTATGATTGATTTTTTCTTAAATGTATTCTTTTGTTAAGCAAATTAATTTATCGTGCAGCCTTCTGTTCATTTTGATAGCCTCACATTGATTTAATTTGCGTTTCGTGGAGCTTAATTGTTAATGCAAATTGGCTTTGCGCATTGCAGCTAAGGGGAAATATATTGGAGCGCCGTGCAACGAGCTGAAGTGTGACGTAAAGCTGCTGCATGTGTCCTGCGACAAGGAGTCACAGACCTGCAGCTGCGAACGCAATTATCCCGTGCAGCTGGGACTGATAAAGGGTTGCGCCAAACGTAAGTTGTTGCATTGACACAATGGTTTTTCCCCTTGAACTGTATATATTCCTCCCTTGGCAGCTAAAAAACTGGGCGATCAGTGTTTCTACGACGAGACGTGCATCTACAACGACGAGAACTCCCTTTGTGTTCAGGTGCGGCACAATGCGATGTGCCAGTGTGCCAGCGGATTCCACTCCGTAAGCTATGTGAAGCCAACGCGTCGCATCTTTTGCACTCCAGGTACTGGTCCCATAATAAACTGAGCACTTGAGAAATCCAACCAATCCAAGTTCCATAAACAATAGTTTGGAAGAGATTTCTTTAGCACCACGATTCCTAAAATCCAGATTTTTATCAGTGCATTTTTGAAAGCATGCTTTATGAATGTAGATCATTTAAAGTTAGGTTTCATTTTAATTAAAATTTTTATTTTAACGTTGATAAATTTGTGACGCATTTTCATATTAGTTTTTCTAAGTTACCGATCACATGTTTAAAGATGATCCACAATTGGACTTCTAGAGTCTATAACTTTACCAAGTTGAATCCGATTTCAAAGTGACATACCGCTTAAGAATTGTGGTTGTTTTCTCATAAATTCGTTAATTTTTATAAATTTTTGTATCCTTTTTCATGTTAGTTATTTCTAAATTTCCGATGACTTGTAAAAAAGTGACCCAAAATTAAACTTATTCAGTCCACAAATTAACAAATTTTAAAGTGACATAGCTTTTGAAACTTGTGGTTTGATTCTCTAAAAATCTGCATTAAAATTTTTAATTTTAACGTTGATTACTTTGTTGACCCATTTTTATGTTAGTTACTTCTAAGTATCCGATGACTTTAAGTCAACTTCTTAATAATTAAGAATCTTTTCGTAGATCTCAGCGAACTGAGTTCGGACCTGCCCACTTTGCTGGGCGTCTCCACGGGGATCGCAGTTCTGGCCGGGCTCATCTGCATGGTGCTGCATCTGTTTAGCAAGACGAAGTATCCACGACATCGAAACTACGGAGACGCCAGCATTCCGCCTCCCATTCTGTACTCCAGCGATACAGGTGAGTTGTTACCAATCCGGATTCGTTAGATATTAGTGGCTTATTCATTGGTATTAAATTAATAAAATACATATTTTTTAATAGAATATTTTCAAATTTCACTAACAAATAATCATTTTATAGAGTTTATTTTCTCTTTTGATAATCTTTATTTTTAGTCCCTGCTTAAAGCATAATTGTCAATCATCCTTTCATTACAATTTTTAGGTACCATTTGTATTGAAAGTAATATTATTGCATTTATGTTAACACCTAATATTACGTACAGTTGCAATCTATTTGTTTTTAGGTTTTTCAAAGGGTTTTAAGGGTTCCTATTTATTTTATTCTACTCATGGATCGATTGCCTTGATTTCAGGGATACCGCTCACCGTTCACTCGGGGCGTCCGTCGTCGCGTTCCAGCATCCGGTCGACGGGATCGATAGGCTCCTTTGGCAACCGACGCGCTTCGGCCGGCGGACTGGGCGGGACTGTTGCCGGAGGAGGCGTGGCTGGCGGGACCGTCGGAGGAGGCGCGGCAGGAAGCGGCGGCTCGAAGGGCATCCTGGTGTCGACGTCTCGAACAGGTGCGGCTAGATCGGCCGCCATATTGCTCATATCGTGTCACATAGCGGCGGTGTCCAAACAGAATTCCCGGGCCTCGTCGCGGCACACATCCGGAGCGGGCTGCAGCCAGCACTCGCGGGACGACCTTGATGATGGTGGTGTTGGAGGTGGTGGTGGGAGTGGGAGTGGTTGCCGCAGCTGCGAGAGCACGCTCTCGATGAACCGCCAACTGCAGAAGCAACTTAACCACCAGCGGCATCTGCTCAGCTTCGAGCTGTCGCCGGCGAGGTCAAGGAATCAGGATAGATTTAGGACATTGTTGGGCATGAATGGCATTGACAATTTTGGGGGCAATGAGGAGGAGGACGATGAGTGCGGTCCGCATAGCATAGAACCCAGCACAACAGTCCCTCATGCACATGCCCATGCCTACGATAGCGATCCGGCTGATCCAGGTGGTGGTGGTGGTGGTGGCTTCGGCCTCGGCTACGGCTGCGGACATGTCGGTGTGATTGGTGGTTACGGCGATGCCGACACCAATGGCGGCGACTCCAGCGGCGGATTTGCCACTGGCGCCGAGCTGCACCACCTGCAAATTGGCGCACTGCCCACGCCGGCGAGTGAAACGCCCCGATTTGCGGTAAATCAACTCAAACATCAGTCATCCCAGCATCCATTGTTCGATCGTGTGGTCTGCTCATCCCCATCCGCATTCCGTATCGCCATGTCCATGTCCATGTCCAACCAAACAGCTCCACATCACAACAGAAACAAGTTCATCTATGTGCTATTCGTATCTGTTCAATCGTTTTGCATCCCATCCCGTTTAGAGATACTTCAAAGTCTGTGCTAGCCCTTAGTTTATATTGTACTCTTCCAGATCTTGTCATTGCAGTCAGTTGTGTACGAACTTCAAATTGTTGGTCAATTTGTTATTTTAAAATAACTCATTTATGATTTAGTCTCTCATTAACCAAAAGACTCCCATACAATTTAATTCATTATATTATTTTTACTATTTGAATTTCTATCTAAGAAAAATTAGCTAAGAATCTCAACTCAATTACAGTTTTTGGCCATTAGTTTATTAGTTATGAAAATAAGCGCTATAGAATACCAAAAACTATTCTTGCAGTTTAAATGAACGGTTAACATAAAAATCAATTTGTGATATGAGTAAGCATTCCTTTAATTTACACTGAATCCAATAACTTTGTTTAAATGTTAATTGTTCATTAACAAGACATATAATTTAATAAATTTCTATCATTCATTTAGCTACTATCAAATTCCTTCTCCGCATAAATATCAGACTCTGTATTAAAATCATGTCTCATGAGCCATAATTAAATCTCGCAAATTGGATTATTCATGCAATCACATATCGTTAATTCAGCTCAGTTTAATTACAGTTGGAAACTTAATTTGTGTACATTGGCGTTGGTTATCCCTATCCCCCTGCTTGTCTAAATAGTGTTTTTATTGACAACTCTGTCTAGTTAAATACAAAAAACTACAAACCAATTTTGTGTTTTCTTGATGATTGATGTTTTATGTGCTTCTGAGCCCCTCTGTTTCCAAATACAAAGTTGTTACATTGTTTTAATTTCTCTATCGTTACCAAAAAAAAAAACACAGACACACACACTGCGATACACACACGCGCACTAAGCCACCAAATAAATATAGAGTTTATATTTAAACCAATTTAACAGACCAAAAGCTATATATAAAAACTGAGAAGAGAATGAAACAGAAACTCGCCTCAGGTTTATAGACACCATTTGATAAGGAATAATTGTTAAAAGCCACAGATTCTAAGGATGATCAAATATATATTTCGACAAGATGATATTGAAGCAATATGGCGGTGACTATGTTCATAGACAATTCTCCCTAACTTCCACAAAAAACAAAGTAATATTGCATAACCGTACACGATTTTTTAGCTAATATATTTAACTATTGCAAATTAAGAAAATTATGCCACATACTCACATAGATACACCACACACAAATACGATTGCATGCCACGATTGCATCCTGCCAGCAGCAAAGGACACTTGTCTGCCGCCAGGATTCTCCACGTCACTCAACCTCCGGCTGACCTTTTGCCGGTTGAGTCCCCAAAGTTTCCACACACTTTCCACACACACACACACACGAATCGATAAACGATATGAAAATTTTCTTCTATATATGTTAATCCTGCAACTTTATATGTGAATGTCCTGCGCTTCTTCCTCTTCTTCTAAATCTGCTACTTTCTTCTTCGCCTTGAATTCTGAACTGAAGATGACTGCATTTTGAAACAAACAAACTTTTCTTTATGAATTTCCTTTTTATCCTCATTCTTATCTTAAAGACTAGTTACAGGATATTTGGAAAGTTATGTGAATTCAGGAAAAAGGTCAAGAGTTTGTACTATTTGGCGTATGAGTAACATTCGTATACGTAATATTCTTCGAGTTGACGAAAGTGAATTTATAGTATATATTGGCCTTAAGAAGGCGGTGACTGAATTTATAAATACGTTAAATATTTTTCTGTGTTAATAACTCTTATTTTAATATGGATATTTCAGTTAAAAATTGTTATCGGTATTAAAATCAAGATGGTATGCTATATGGAATCTTTGAAGACTTGTTATGATTTACGAGTATAATTTAGGATAAGAATCGGGAAACACTATTTTACTCACTATAAAAGATAAAAAAGGTTATATTTACTTACCCTTAATGAGGTTTTATGAGTCGGAGTTAGAGTACCAAAGAATTTTTAAAATTTCTTAACGTTATATGGCTGTTCAGGAGTCTTCCGCTGCTCGCACTCGCTTAATTTGCTTTCCAAACGCTTCGGAATGATCTTTCGCTGTGGCTATGCATCTCTGTCTCCAGTCTTTCTCATATACTTACTATCCTTCTCTTCCACGCCGTTTCTTCTAACCAAAACGCTTCGATACTCACTCAGTTTAAATACAGCAATCCCATCCGACAATACCCCTTATAGATTCTCCTGGCTGACACCTATATTTTGGTCTCTTCGCTTGTAGGTTCTCGAAGACCAAGTCTAGCGTCGGTGCACAGCACCAGTTCCTCGGTGCGCAGCTACAGCATGATGCGCTTCGAGAAGGAGACGCAGCAGAAGGAGATCCGGCAGGAGATGAAGCTGCGGCTGGCCCGCCTGCAACAGCAGCAGCACCTCACGCAGAACAAGCCGCAGATCGTCATTGGTGAGGCACTAATGCAACATGGCGCCCTCAGTCGCGTCACCATGGCCACGCCCAGTCCCCTTACGCCCAATTCATTGGACGAACTGCTGCCGTCCCTGGATGAAAATCAGGAGGTGAGTTACTACTCCTAAAAGTCTTAGGTCATACATGGTGCCAATTACCCTGCAAACAGTTATTATGCTGAAGAATTCGCGGCTTAAGTTGGTCAATTATTTAAACAAATAACAAGGTTTTTAAATCTCTTTAATTATTGTAATTTGCAAGCAAAGTCATGATTCTTTTGTGCTGAAGAATTCGCGGTTAAAGTTAATTCGTTTTGAAGATTTTAATGTCCCTAAATGGTTTTAAATAAGGGACATATCCTTTAGTGGCTTAGTTTGGGGATTGGTATCAAACACAGGGGGATATAATATAATGAATAGTAGGTCCCTAAAAACCCAAAATCCTATTTAATTACTATCTTATAAAGGTTATTATTATTTAACCTATCAACAGTATCCTCCCAGGCTGGAAACGACGTTCAAGCATCTTATACAGCCTCAGGTTGGAGGAGCGAGTGGATCCTCCGGAGTTGGGGCCGCATTGAGAGCAGCTGCCTCCCAGTCATCCCCGGAAAGTTCGAACGGATACCACGGACCCTGCAGCTCCTCGACTGAGGCGCTCTAAAATTAGTTTCAGCATAAGTAGGCCTGAATAGTAAATTAGATCGTAAGTAATCGAAAATTTCTCATCTAATTTGCGTAGAAGGCAAGAAGTTGCGTTAAAAGCCCGTTGCAAATTAAATTGAATTCAAATTGAACGTCAAACGTGTTGTAGACAGCTTAGATTATGTGTAACATAGTAAGTAAACCAGATAGATTAAGTCTAGAACTAATACTAATAATAATATGAATAAGTGAGTTCTCAAATTAGACAGCCTTTGTGTGTATCATAATACGTAGGAGCTAATCGAAACATTTTATACGTGTGTGTATATTGTCATACAATTTTTGTAGAAGTTATACAAGCGAAAATCCAGCTAATGAGAAAAGGCAGGCCAGGCCAAGTGGTCGGGGGATTGAAAGGAAAGAGCATAGAGCCGGATTGTAATTGCTGCTGAAGAATTGATATACCACTTGGCTTTCATTTATTTAGATCAACATGAATTGATTAGCGTAAATTAGTCTAGTGTTTATCGTTAGTGTGAGATAGTACTGATAAAATATACGCAAGATGAATTTATACAAAATCGGTTTATACAACAGTAGTTTCTTGTACATTGTACTCACGATGATAACTGTATCGGAATATGCCAGATTGTTCTAGCTAAATCAATAATTATGTTAAGCCATCGCCACGAAATAAATCAAAAGTGTTAATAGATCCAACTAAGACAATGTAAGTGAGGCGGTAAGAGATATTTTGTTCTTTGTAGGAATAGGAGTCTCTAATGCATATTCCGAATGCTGGAAGTGCAAAGTCAATTTTAGTTTACGACTTACGAATTTTTCTACAGAGGCGTTTCAAGTGAATACAATAATCGAAAATGTGTAGATCAAATGTACATTACTTAATCGGTGGTAATATTGTTTAATATTTGATACCAAGGTTGTTGACTGTAGTTGATGTTCTCTACATCGTTTGGTTCCATGATTTATTGTATCCTATCTATAGATCCGTTCTCAATAGTACGAAATACAGCAGCTATAAAGATCGTTACATATACACCTATACAAGCATATACATAAGTGTATGCATATTTGTACTTAACTATGCTATACATACGATGAGTAGACACATATCTGGAGTTCAGTGTTGGTTGATGTTGGGAGTATATAGAAATAAATGCAATTTTGTGTTTTCAACTACTCGTCGTGGAGTTTTACTTCTTGAAGATTTTTTATTTTAGATGAAACCTCTGAACTTTTATTTTGATCTAGAAACATTTAAAACAAAATCGAAATGGGAAACTTTTATATATCTTCAACATTCGAAAATATCATTGGGAATTTAAGTCTTTGAAAAAATTGTATGATGCTTAAGTAGGGACAGGAAATTAATTTAATATAACTCAAAAACTCTTTACTGATGGCTTATGTCTTAGGTGATTGAACAGCCAGTCCTGTTTTATTTAGATATACAAACTAAAATAATTATTAATTAATTACTCAAACAAAATTTGGGACAAGTAAATTTTAATTGAGATTTTGGGGATACAAAATTGCTAAGATTTGGCTAAGAATTATCGAATTTCTAGGGATAACAACCAAATTTGAAACCACTTGGGGTGGAACCGAAAAACAAGTACTCCATTCCATTAATCAACCTCCTCGATGGTGGGGCCAGAGCCGCCAGTGGCACCCGAACTGGGGCCTCCTGTTGGGGGCGGTGGTGGTGGTGCCATTCCTGCGCCCTGGTACAGCCTCGTGATGATCGGGCTGCAGATCCTCTCCAGCTCCTGCTGCTTGTGCTCGAACTCCTGCCGCTCGGCGAGTTGATTGGCATCCAACCAGGCAATGGTCTCACTGGATCGCTGCTGGATGGTCTCCCGATCCGCGGGACTAAAGCGGCTACTCATTTGCTCGTCATCCAGGGTGGAGCGCAGCTGGAAACAGTAGGACTCCAGCTGGTTCTTGGCATTGATCCGGTCGCGTTGCTGCTCATCCGCCTGGCGGTATGACTCGGCGTCGTTGACCATCCGCTCGATGTCCTCCTTGGAGAGACGTCCCTTGTCGTTGGTGATGGTGATGCGGTTCTCCTTGCCCGTTGACTTTTCCAGCGCCGTCACATTGAGTATGCCATTGGCGTCGATGTCAAAGGTCACCTCCACCTGGGGCACTCCCCGCGGAGCCGGAGGAATCGCCGACAGTTCGAATTTTCCCAGGCTGTTGTTATCCCGAGTCATCGCTCGCTCACCTTCGAACACCTGGATGAGCACGCCCGGCTGGTTGTCCGCGTACGTGGTGAAGATCTGCGTCTGCCTGGTGGGTATGGTGGTGTTCCTCTTGATCAGCGTGGTCATCACCCCGCCAGCGGTCTCAATGCCCAGGGAGAGGGGGGTGACGTCCAGCAGAAGCAGATCCTGCACCGCTTCCGACTTGTCGCCATGAAGGATGGCCGCCTGCACTGCGGCTCCGTAGGCCACCGCCTCATCGGGATTGATGGACTTGTTCAGCTCCTTGCCGTTGAAGAAGTCCTGCAGTAAACGCTGCACCTTGGGTATCCTGGTTGAGCCGCCCACCAGAACGATGTCGTGGATCTGGCCCTTATCCATCTTGGCATCGCGCAGCGCCTTGGCCACCGGCTCCATGGTGCCCCGAAACAGATCCCCGTTCAACTCCTCGAAACGGGCGCGTGTCACCGAGGTGTAGAAGTCAACGCCCTCGAAGAGCGAGTCGATCTCGATGCTGGCCTGTGTGGAAGAGGAGAGGGTCCGCTTGGCCCGTTCACAGGCGGTTCGCAGACGTCTCAGTGCCCGCTTATTTTGGCCCAGATCACGCTTGTGCTTGCGCTGGAACTCCTGCACGAAGTGGTTCACCAGTCGGTTGTCAAAGTCCTCGCCACCAAGATGAGTGTCCCCAGCGGTGGCCTTCACCTCAAAGATGCCATCCTCAATGGTCAGCACGGATACGTCGAAAGTGCCACCGCCGAGATCGAAGATCAGGACATTCCGCTCACTGGTGCCCTGTTTATCCAATCCGTAGGCAATGGCCGCCGCCGTGGGTTCGTTGATGATGCGAAGGACATTCAAGCCGGCAATGGCGCCCGCATCCTTGGTGGCCTGTCGCTGGGAGTCGTTGAAATAGGCCGGAACCGTGACAACCGCGTCTGTGACAGAGCCACCCAAATAGGCCTCTGCCGTCTCCCGCATTTTGGTCAACACCATCGAGGACACTTCCTCCGGATAGAAGCTCTTGCGCTCACCCTTGTACTCCACCTGGATCCGGGGCTTCCCGTTCTCGGCGACCACCTCGAAGGGCCAGTGCTTCATGTCCGACTGGACGGTGGCGTCGTCGAAACGGCGGCCAATCAGCCGCTTGGCATCTGCAAGTCAGAATCAGTCGGTCAGAATCCAATGAAACAACATCAGCGCACTTGGACAACAGATTCGCTTTATTAGCTAACATTTAGGGCTGGTATAGGGTATGTGGGTGGTGTCGAGTCTGGTATTTGGATTTGTATTGCAATGTGTCTGGGCAGGTCTAGGCTTTCTAGACGGATTTCTATGCGGACCCTGAGACTGAAATGAAAGTACAAAAAGAGAAAGAAGACTCGCATTAGATCTGCTCAGCAAATCTCACGGATTGGATGGAATGTATTTAAAACGAAGGGACTAGAGACAAACGCTGAATAGTAGTTTTCGGTTTGGTAAATGTGAAACTGGTAAATTGTAAAAAAATATCTTTGAAATGTTAAAGTCCATGAACACTGCCATGAATAATAGGTAGTGTAAACGTTAAATTAAAATACTACAACTAAATCTAAATAGGCTTTTATAAAAATTAACTTTCAGACTCGAAACTCCCTAACTTAAAGCTCTCGAGATTCCAATATTCCATTTCTTTATACTCTTCCGATCAACTCTAATAAAAATTTCAATTCTTTTGCAACAAATATATCGTTATCTCGTTTAACTTATTTTTGCTATCCCTAATTTGTTATATCATTCCATTCTAGCTCCGATATTTAGAAAACCTACTCGACAAAAATCTGAGAAATTCCACAGCCAACATGAACAATATTTATGCGAAAGCAAACGCTTCTGACAATCCATAACAACTTGCACTGAGGCTTATTTTCGTTTATTTGGCCGACACAAATGATGCCAATAAACATGGCAGTTTTTGTTGGCACGGACCGAACTTGGATGCCATTGGGACTCGGAGACGGCGACTGAGGAGCCGCATCATCGTCCGCACCCCGGGAGACGGGAAAAAAGGCCAAAGAACTGACACAACAAGTGGAGGTGTCACTTGACCAAATGGGTGGGGAAATATTCAGGAGGAGTGGATGGAGGCTGCAGTGGGAGGGATGGCGATGACTCTCTCGCATTGGGAGGAAAATGCAGTCACATTGCACACATTTTGGCGCCAGCGAGTGAGAATTTTCTTAAAATAAACCAAAAGCGAGATAATAAACAAAATGTGCGCATAGTTCATTCATGAAAACGTTGCCAGTAATTAGACCAGATTTTTTTGCGAACCCCAGGCAAAGATCGAGATAGCGAGATCTGTGGCAAGGACAGGAGACTCAGAAGACTCACCGAAGATCGTGTTGTTGGGATTCATGGCCACCTGGTTCTTGGCCGCATCGCCGATCAGACGCTCCGACTCCGTGAACGCCACATAGCTGGGCGTGGTGCGGTTGCCCTGGTCGTTGGCGATGATCTCCACCTTGCCATGCTGAAAGACGCCGACACACGAGTACGTGGTACCAAGATCAATGCCAACCGCTGGTAATTTGGGCATCTCGGCTGCGGCTTTAATTAGACGACACCACCACCACGTCAAAGTCCCACAGTCAGAGAGATCGAGAACGAGGCGAGACGAATGGGAATCGAAAATGAAATTAAAATCACAGTCTCCCCATTTTTGTTGATTACACAACGGAGTGGATGCGGATCCTCACCCAAATACCCCAGGCAGTCAGCGCTAGTCCTTTAGAACGCGAAACGATATAGATACAGGGAGATGATCAGGAACAGCAGTACGAAGGTCAGGACTCGGAAGAATTCGAGCGCCTTCTCTTTTTGCAGCTCCACAGCGTCTTCCGTTTGTCCTCACGTTGCCACGATGAAAACCAATCTGATCCTGCTCTCGACCTCGGTTTCTCTGGGTTCTTTCTTGGTCTGTCTCGGACCAACTATATCGATCGCTAATAGAGATTGCAAGATGATGCACGCGCCACGAATGCCACCAGAGAACTGGCAGACCGAATGTTGCGACAACCGATCCCTTGCCAAAATCGTTCGATCATCGACGATGCTCTGGCAACATAACATCGGTGCTCATTGGATATACTATATGGGATTCTGGGATTGATTAAGATTCCTCACCTGGCAGTTTGTTGTTCTACATCAAGTAACAATTACAGAATCTGATCTTTGCTGGTGAGAGTTGTCACTTCGTGCCAAAGAACTACGTCACCTAAAAACAAAAATAAAATGATTTATTATAAAAATTAATCTCTTAAGCCTGGTACTCTTGACCAAAGAAAATGTCTAAGCAGAAAAACAAAAATAGTCTAAATAAAAATAAAGATTAAACGTTTTGTTTTTGGCTTTAAAAGTAATTTTTTTGTTTGCTTAAAATATTAGTCAATAGATACCCTGCAATTTATTTATTGTTGTGTGCTACAATATTTATTTGTTAAAATTTAAGGAACAAATTGATTAAGTTTTTTTTACAATTAAAGCACTGAAATGTAACAGTCCCTAGTATAGTATGAGTCACTAAACACATTTAACTCAACAAGAATTGAAAAACTATTTTTTAAATCGCAACTTATTTGAAAGCCACAAATAATGCTTTAAAACATATGTTAAAAGACAAACTTAGAAAGTAAATATGCCAGTCAAAGTCAAGGGTGGGTAGTCAAAAAATTACTTACATCGATCTGAGAACAAATTGTTGTTTATTGTATTTATCTAAACATTAGTTACACAAACTACATTGGGTTGGCCTTGTGAACATATGTTTTTTACTTTTATTTCTTGGCATGCCCCAGGAATGATATAAATGTCCCAACAGAATCAGTTTTAATCATTAACTGTTTTGAAGTTGACCCACAAAGACAATAGCAGCAATGAAATACTTTGTGATCTGTGCCTTAGCTGCTCTCGTCCTCCTCCAGGCTTCATCGGCATTTAAGTTTAATCGCGTTATCTATGTCGTGCCAGCACCCGCTACCACTGCCGCCACCACGGTTGCGCCATCAAGTAGCCCCACAACCGCCGCCACCACTACAGCAGCTCCTGCCGTCGTTCAGGTAGTCTACTGCTCCTGGAAGAACAACTGGTGTCGCACCAACTCGAATACCGTAAGGAATTGCAAGTGGGGCCTCTGCAAGTTCAACGGATAAAAGACAATAAAAAAACGTTACCCATTTTTTAGCACAAATCTCTTGGTTTTTATTTGAAAGTCTGGCTTGGTCAAAAAAGAGACTTACTGGAACGGTTTCATTCTTAACTTGATACTGGGAAAACCACACGGATCTGACCCGCTGCTTTATAAGGCTCTTACGAAAGCGTTAGCAAAAATAATAGTCCATACTAATCTTAGTGGCTAACTAAATTCGATTCATGCAAATCATCACCTAATCGGGTTAAAGCTTAATGGGTTAGCGCTAGGATACAAAGTAGAGGCTTGGTTTGGATTAGTTGTATGAATATTAGTCAGTTGATGAGGGTGAAACAATACTTGACCCTTCGAGAGGACCTTTACAGATTAAACTAATACTACACTAGGGTTAAACAATGCGGACTAAACTTAACTTAGGATATGCATATGTGAAGCTTCAATTGATTGAAGATTTTAGGTTTATACTTTTCGCACAATGCGGCATAGTTTTATTAAGAAATTGTTCGTTGGTAACTAACAAAAGATTAGTTTAACTTTTCAATTTGGCAACACAAAAGTAACTAAAAACAGAATGTTCACGGATGATTTACAAGAATTTATATATTAGGTATATAGCACATAAGTAGAGCCAAAGTAGATATATTTCTTTAGGATACAAAGGGAATAGTCATATACTCTGCACCTCATGAAATTACGAGTATAATAATTTTCGATTTGGAGCTAGTAAAAACAAAATATAAACAGGTCATAAACCTTCTGGTCTAAGTATCTGATGAGACAATGTATATTGCTATCGTTTATTTTTGTTGTAATTGTATATATATGCGATAATATTAGATAATATTGTAAGTTCGATTTTTAACACGTTTCTCAATACTCTTATCAGTTACAATCAATTTTAGTTTTGTTTCTTTAGTTCCTTTTAATTTTTTTTTGTGGTTTCGTGGCCACTGAGCAGATCTTATTGTATGTTTTTGTTAATTATTAATATTTATTCGATTTGCTTGCTTGATTTGCCGCAGCACTCAATGCATCCACAAAAAATAACGTTCGTAGAATTTTTGCATTGATTTTACAAAAATATACAGCTATTATCATTTCTCGCTTATATCTTTCTTTCTCTTCCCTTCAATCGTTCGTTTTATTATGATTCGTAAGGCAAAGTTCGTGTTTATGTATTTGTTCTATATATATAAATGTAAGGAGTTTCTAAGAGTGTCTAATTGCTTTACAAGTCGCCCAGTTCTCGGTTTTTGTATCGTTCAACTAAATGCATAATTTTTTTGTAAATTTAATTCATAAACGTAATGCTAGTGTACCTAAGTCACTAGGCACGTGGAGCTTGTATGCGGGGATGATAAACACAATAAAGAGAGCTAAACACAAAGTACAAAAAGTGACAGACTGGTTTACGGGTAACATGGAAATTCGGTTGAGGCGGGGGGTGTGACATATGCAACTGGCGGCAGAGAAAGTAATCAGCTCTCAGCGCCTAACAATGCTAGAGGGCCTAGGGAGGCCGCTGCGCTTCATTTGCGAAGGTGGTCGCAAACCCGAGGGCTTGGGAATGCCAGTGGATCCCGTGGTCACCTGGGTCAGCTTGGAGGTCAGCGCCTGCATGTCGAAGGTCTGCTGAGGAACATTTCCGCCGTTTACCGGCCTACCGGAGTCCTTGTGGCCATATAGACTACCACGCGAGGATGCTGAGGAGAGGCTCTGGAATGGACAACGACGAGGTTAACAGGATTTTAAGCTGTGTAATTATTAACAACAAAGATAATACAATTTTAATTTCATTAATGACCCCCAAATTTACAAAAAAAAAGTCTTCCTTAATATTGATTCCAATAAACAAAAATAAATAAAGTTATCTTGACCAACCTCTGGGGTTTCCGCCTCTGTTGCCGTTTTAACACTCAGGCTGTAATACCCAGATGAAGGACGGGCAAGTCCATTTGATCCTACTCGTTTCCCACCAGATAGACCAGGACCCCGCAGTCCGCTGACCAATTTGGGCACTTTAAATACAGTAGAATCATCCTAAGAAAGTAAAAATTGATGTGTTAAAGAGGCTTTTAAAGAATATATCATGTACTGACCTCCTGGGCCTGCGTTGGTCCCCGCAATCCGCCCATCAGCTTGCTGGGCTGCGCGCCTGGTCGACGCAGTCCACCACCCAAGCTGGGTCTGGGGAGTGCTCCAGCACCAATGCCGCTCATCGTGGAGGACAAATTGTGGAACGATTTAGACTTGATGCCCATAGGGCTCTTCAGCTCGCCGCTACCCGTGGCCGGCACTGTGACAGTGGTTGGCACCGATGCGGCTGGAGTGGCATTCAGTCCGGCTCCGGCTGATGTGGCCTTGCTCACCGTCGTAAACTTTTGCAGACCACTGATGTAGCGAGGACGGGAGAGAGAGCGAGGCTGGGGAAGAGTGGAAACGGGCGCTGGTTCCGCTGGTGGAGGTGCTTCCTGCTGAAGCGGTCGTCGCTGAAGCAGGCTCTTATCCTTGGGTTTCTTATACGTCAAATAGTTACTTGCACTACTCTCTGCCTTGTTGTTAAATACAGAATTTTGGTCCCGACGAGACAGGCGACCTGGTGGGGAACCCTGCCGTTGCGGCTGCTCCTCCTCGGGATAAACCGCGTCCTCCAACTGTTGTAGCTCTTCCTCCAACTGCTGTGGCTCATCGTCTATACAAGGCACAATAATCTCTTGCTGCAGGCGCATCTCTTTCGAAATCTTAATGGTCTTGAAGCGATCTCGATCTCGCTCCCTTCTCTCCGGCAGCTTATAGCTAGACGGGTCAGTCTCTGCGGCCACCTGAGACCTAGTAGGATCCTCCGCTGGTTCGGGATCCGGTTCGGGTACCGATTGTTCCACCTGGGGCACGTCTCTTCGCTGAACAATGAATGAGGCCGAGTTGCCGCTGGCTGAGCTTACATTGCTGCCGTGCATAGCGCTCAGGTTGACATCGTCGTAGAGACGACTCCGACGACTGAGCAGCCGTTCACCACCACCGCCGCTACTGTTGCTGCTGGAGTGGCTCTGGTTAAGGACAGGGGTATCCACCTTTTCGGTTGCAGGCTGTTGAGAATGCTGCTCCTCTTCCCGTTCCTCTGGCTCAGGCTCATCTCTGTGGAAGCGCCTTTTGATGGTTTCCAGCGACTTTTGCATCTTCAACTGTTCCTTGTTCAGCGTATTGACCTTGCCCAACTCGGCAAGCATATGCTCAAATTGCTCCTCGTCGCCCTGCTGAGCCAACAACTCCACCTCCGCCTCGGCCAAGTCCATGACGCACTGCATCTGCTTGTGCTGTTCGGACATTTGTAGGCTGTAGGTGCCATCCAGCGGCTGTTCGATCTGCTCTAACAGTTCCATGGTGTCCAGCACAAACTTCTCCCCATTGAATGGAGCTGCTTTTGCTGCGGGCTCGAAGGTGTTATTGAGTCGTCCCGGTGCTACTCCAGTTGGTTTTTGCGGCGTGGCGCCAACAATAGGGGACAGGTTCATATCCCCACGTCCCTTGAGGGTGGGCGTGTATCCCTGCTTGTTATTATTATTATTATTATTGTTGTGATAGCAGTGGGAGCGCATATTTGTAGTCAGTGGCGTGGAGGATTCCATGGTGAGCAAGGCCAGCTTTCTATCAATATTCTCAGGGGTTTCGCAGCGGCCCTCTGGAGTGTTGCAGCCGGTGTCGGTAAATGTGGTGTTCATCTGACGGCCTGTCAATAACTGGGTCTCATCCGCTGGAGCTACACCCGCATTGGGCCTCTTGAAGGTCGTGTTTCCATCCACAGGCAGGGGCTCGGACTCTGACTGCAGAACTGAGGCTGTAAGGCTATCCACCAAGTTAAAGGTAGTGTCGCCAATCATCTCCTCCCCCAGTATCATGGTACGCTGCAGGGCAGGGCAAACTACGGGCATAACTGCGTGCATTGTTCGATCAGCGGTCAAGGGAATGGACATACTGTCTGTGCTGTTGTCCATAGTGCTGCAGCCGGAGGCGGTTTTGCTCAGCGTCAACGATATCTCGTCAATCTGCCCGATGTGCGAGTCCTTGATTAGTGTGCCATCATCCTCGCACATGGTCAACGACTCCAGCGCCTTGCGATCCCGGATCATGTCGCTAAGCGTATAGCCACCCAATCCGCCGCCAATTCCCATGTTGTCTGTTGTTTGGTTAGTCAGCGTGGTGGTCAGACTGGGATCCTGCTCCATGCCAATTGTGGATTGGAGGAAGTTCAAGTTTGTGAAGTCCGCCGAGGTTATTAACGAGTTGTTCATCCGTTCCGTGTTCATGGAGGAGCATATGGAAGACGGAGGCGAGGTGTCCTGCAGGAAGGAATTGTGCATTTTTGTGGTGACCAGACCGCCAATTTCCAGCTGGAGCATAGCCGGTGTCCCCGATACCGCTCCGGTGCCGACTCCGCTGGCATTTCCTGCACCATTTTGACTCTGTAAAAATATAAATGCCGATTATAATGATAAATTATTGCAAAATGCTCATTTACACTTACAAAATCGAGATTCCGACGCTTGGGGCGGGTAAAGGTCTTCGAGTTGTTTTTGAAGGCTTTCGTAAAAAATAAAGTTTTATAGAAATTAGATTGTGGAGTTTCACACTCAATAAACTTATCAATCTACGATGCTTAACCTATTTGTGTATTTATTGTTAATGCTAATTGTTTTTTTTTTTAATTTTAAATGTTTATAAATCATCGTCTCCAAAAAGGACATCCTCATCAATGACCAAATCAAAAGTATCCTCATCGGATATCAAAGTATTCTCGATCTCCTGATCCAATAAATCGACTGCAGTGGTAACTAATGGTCCTACCGCAACCAGCGGTGGCATGTCATAAAATTTTTCATCGGGACGAAGGTCCATCTTGGCGACCGACAAGCTAATATTCTGAACAGCCTGGTTTAGAGGTTCTAACTCTACTGAAGGTGGGGCTTTCCTTCGAGGCTTTGGTTTGTTGACCAATTCCTTAAATACTTCGGCTGTAGGGTGAATGGTTTTGTCTACCGACTTATCGGTATTCGGTTGAAATTTGATATGTTCTTTTTCACCAGACTTAATCGAAGTTATGCACAGCATGTCATTGGTTATTAGCCAGCCTGGGCTATTGAGCAGACGCAGCACAAATGTGCGCTGAAACTGTCTAGGTTCCCAGCCGTCAGAGGTGTTCTCTTTTAAGTATCCCGTCAGCGTAAAGATGCGCAAATTCGTGTTAAAAACGTGGATGTCCAGTCCGGCGCTCTGGTGGTCTGTTTGCATTTGGGGCAAGCGACTAAGAGCGAGAAGCAGTGCTGCCCTGCCAACCTGTAGTTTAGCATTGTAAGCAAAGGAGGATTGGTGGCGCTTTTGGTTTCTATTGTACAGTTTGTAGGCGTACACATAGTCCAGTTGAACGGGCACGCTAAGTGAGAACATGGCCTGGTCATTATAGTAGTTCTCAAGTTGCGAACGTTTTTCGGGTTCGTCGAAACAATTGTAAAACGAACCAATGAAGCGATTGCAGAACTGCGTGCCCTTAGTTCCACCATCCTGAAGTCGTTGGAACATAGGAAGATTTTTTACAACCTCTAACTTGACATCACAGTGCGCACAGCCGTGGACGGTCTGAAGTTGTGGCAACACTTTTCGAATGTCGCTCAACTTAAGCTTGTCCACGCCGTTTCCTGCAACGTACAAAGTCGTGATTTTTAACTTTTCCAGGTATTTCAGTTCGCCCAAGTCCTTGATTCTATTTGCGCTTATATCCAAGCGCTCCAGGCTGACAAATTTGTCACAAATTCCGTCAAAGGCCTTCAGCGAGCACAAATAGTTGTTGGCCAGAACGATACCTGCCATTTGTGGAAAGACGTGGCTCGAAAGAACAAGTACGCTCTCCAGCATATTGACCACATGCAGTGGGCAGAAATGCTTTCCCAGTTCCGGGCTGGCGTGGAATCGGGAAAGATCCAGGGTACGGATAGCCGGCTCATAACGGGCGTTCAAAGCCGCCCTCACGGCAGTCGAAAACCTCTCGGATATCTCCGCGTTCATGACGGACATGGGCAGACCTGTTGTGACGGAAACCTCGATCTTTTGGCACGTGTAAAGGACGGCCACCTCCTGCTGCAGGCGTTTTAGTCGATTGGCGCTGAGTAGGTTGTCCACCAGGAACTGACCACGTGCCATGTTGTCCTCCGGTCCACTGCGCTTGAAATTGAACATCTCCACCCTTATGGGCATCAGCACCCACTTAAGAGCCAGGAAAATGGAAGAGTTGGACACGCCGGCGCAGTTGGCGATGTTCACCGTGGACCAGCCGGTGACGGTGGCCAGGCGGTGCTCCTCCTCATTGGAAGAGATTGTGTCCAGCACCGAGCCCATTTGCTGCTCATTTCCGAGCAGTTTTTCTACATACTGGCGAAATCGACTTTTGTCATTTAGGTTCTTTCGCAGATCGGTCAGTTGCGTTGTGGTATTCGGATGCGCCTTGAAGGTCACGCTTAGGCGGTTGCCCGTTGCACAGGGTTTGGAACTGCCCAGGATACGCATTGTGGCAGATTCACAGATTTATCAAAATCTTTCGCAAATATAAACTTCGCAGTAAAAAATGTTCAAGCACAATGTCAAAGAATTTACCGTTTTCCGGTGTTGGTTAGGCGCTGCAGGACGCTTTGACAAGTGGAGTTTTACAGCACTGACGCTGCTAACTAAAAGCATTTGGTATGTTTAGCAGTAAACATTGGATCAGTGATTTTCCCTTTATAATCACGTTTTTTTTTAAAGACTGATTTTCTATCAGACATCGTTTACGGCTTACGCACCAATCAATTAAATATTAAACGTTTACAGGAATGTTACGTGGATTGTGCGGAGTGGTCCGGTAGTTAAGTTTAATTATATGACTCTGCTATCCATTTAAAAAAACAGATGTGTCCGATCTAGCAAGGCTTGCATTATTCCCAGATACTTTTTTTTGTGCCTTTTACTCTTAAATGGTTTTGGTCTTTAGCCTTTGGTTAAAAAAGAAGGAATATACGCATCAGCGTTAATGCAATATAAAAAAAATAAATAATAAATATTACCGCAAAATGTAACTTCGAAGATCAACAGGCATGTTTACTAATTAGTAATTACTATATCATGAGCGTATAGGTAACAGACAACAAAAGGCTGGTATCTTTTTATCATTTAAGGCATTGACCAAAATACTATTCCATACGATTTTAAAATGGTGTTTTACAACGCTCATACGATGAATGTGTCAGAAGTCTTGTTTTAGTTACAGTTGAAATGATAGTTCCACTTCGAAAAATCATTAAGAGCTCAGCATTCCGTACGCATTAAATCACGGAATCGATTTTTGATCCTCTTCTGTAATTCGATAATTGTGGTACTTAAAGTGTTTTGCGTATCGCTTGATTGACTTTCGCTGGCTGGGTAGGAAGTAAATTGGATTTATATAATGTTTGCATATTATGCGAGATTCTTGCCTTATTAGCATAGCCAGTTTTTTGCTAACCACGCACAGCTGTTTGAAATGAGAGCGTGTGTGTGTGCGTTTAAGGCTTGATTAATTACCGTAACAATAACATTGGCGCTGTTGCCAATTATGGCAAACGGCCACTTGAAAGACAACGGTAGGAAATACTGGGTAAGTAATACTGCCCACATGCGACCCGAACTTTGTCAACGTAGCCGCCAGTTTAACCCAAATTTGTTTTTTTTTTTTAGAAAGCGCAACTGCACATTGCTGCATGTGTGTAAGTGTGATGATGGGGGTGTGGGTGCATCGGTATGCGTGGAAAGGCTTACCCTCGTTGTTGTACTGCAAGTGCAATTGTTGCAACGGCGGCTGATTGTTCGTCTTCCACTGCTGCAAAATATTGGAGACATCGTCGTGCGTCTTATCCGCCAGAAATCTGCCGAGGAATACCAGGCAATATGATTATTTATAGCATCGCTGTTACAGCAACAACAAGAGGGACAACATCAGTGCACCACTTACATATATGAATCATCCTTTAGTGCCTCATCGATGTCCAGGATATCCATGTCCAGCGATGGGTGATTTGAAACTTTACGCTTAGCTTAAAACACTTTATGAAGACCTAAATCATTGCGAGAAACGACAACAAAAAGGTCTTCGCTCGCTTGTCTGTTTGACCACCAATACGAGATACTAATTTTGCTCAAAGCTGATAGAGATGAGCGATATCGGCGAGTCCGTGACGAATCACGTTTATTTTTAAGTTATGAGTCACTGTCGTGACTGTGAAATCAAAAAAATACATAAACAATTACAAATTGTGAATAGTGCAAACAAAATTAAATTAAATACGCCTTAAACTGATTTATAATGACATATAAACTGTTTAAATATGACTTTTAAATTTAATATTAGGTTTTACGCCTCCAGTATGAAACGGATCACGTTTTCTAACCCGCATTACTGTTCACAGTCACAGTTTGTTTCACGATGTGACTAGAGATGTCAAATGGAGCAACTTCAACTATCGGTTAGTAACCGCAAGTAGATGACAACCCTGTTGAAGTACGTTCACATTGACTATTTGGCAGGAAAGTGCCCAACATTTCTTGGACTTTTTGAAATTTCGGCCTTTTTTGGTTGGAAGATCATTGAGAAAAATGGAAGAATCAGCGGACGCCAGCATGGAGAAGAACTGTCGCGCCTGCGCCGGACACTCGAAGATACTGGTGGACCTTTTCTCAACGGATATTTCCGATCCTCCAACTTGGAACATGCTGAACTCCATTCTGTCTGAGAACTGCAGCGTGAAACGGGATGCACTGCCTCAGAAGATCTGTCCTTCCTGCCTGGTGGCTGCCCAAAATGCTTACCACTTTAAGCGCAAGTGCGAGCAGAGTTTCCAGTACTTTTCCCACATCCTCCTGCTGGAGAAATCCGCTTCGAAAGCGCGTGGCAGAAAAGGGGAGAAGGGTCCTTCTTTAGCCTTCGAGATGGTGGGCTGTGAGGATCCACTAAATACAAACGTTATGGCGGATTCAGGAAAGGAGGAGGATCGACTTGATGTGAAAACGGATTACGATATAGAGCCAAGGGGGAAGGAGTTACCAATTAAACTACTTAATAGTCCACACCCGCATAATATTTTTGAAAGTAGGTTTATCAAAAATGATTTCAATTATGAATTTAATGTTATGTTTTAAACATTCAGTAACAATGAGCGACAACATAAAAACAGAAGATATTTCCAGCGGGGTGACGTTCGAGGATGCCTCTAAGGAAGACGATGTTAGTGAAAATGAAAGCGAAGACGATTCAGATGAGTGGTCAGCTGGCTGGACGGAAGACCAAGATGAGCCTTGGTTACCCGGTGATTTGGAGATGAAATCGGTTGACAACAAGAATCATTCCCTGCTTTGCACCGAGTGTGGAATGACTTGCAAGACGCAGAAGTCATTAGCGAGCCACATTGCCAGACACAGACAACAGGAGGATCCACAAAAGCTGCATCTATGCGACTTCTGCGGCAGGGGATTCCGGACTAACGCCCAGTTGACAATCCATAGGCGGAGGCACACCGGGGAGCGTCCTTTTCAATGCCCCCTCTGCACGAAGGCGTATACCCACGGTCCTACACTTAAGACGCACATGCTTACCCACGACGAGGAGAAGGCTCACAAGTGTCCGCAGTGCGATAAGACTTTTTACACGAGCTCCAACCTGAAGGCTCATCAGCAGTGGCACACGGGTGAGCGACCATATAAGTGTCCCGTTTGTCCACAGGCCTTCACCAAGAACTCCGGCCTTAAGTTGCACAGTCGGCTGCACAAGGAGGAGCGTCCCTTCAAGTGCGAGCTCTGCGGGAAGGGATTTGTCCAGAACCAGCACTTAGTGACCCACCTGCGTGTCCACAACGAGGATCGCCAGTTCAAGTGTCCCGAGTGCGACAAGTCGTTCTTCGAGAAATCCAACATGAAGAAGCACCAGCGAACGCACACGGGAGTAAAGCCATTTAAATGCGAGGAGTGCGGCAGTGCCTTCTCGCACAACCATCACCTAAAGAGCCACCTACGCATCCATACCGGAGAAAAGCCCTTCAAGTGCGACCAGTGCGGTAAGGGTTTCTGTGCGAATCAGTCTTTGGCAAAGCATATCCTTTGGCATGCGGAAATCAAGGATCGGCCGTACAAATGCCCTAAGTGCCCAAAAGCCTTTGACACTCAGCAGAGTTTACGAGGCCATGCGAAAGCGCACAGGTTACCGAACGAGCCGCCAAAGCTTCACAAATGCCCGCACTGCGACGTCAAGTTTGCGCTGAAGAAGACCATGGACAAGCACATTAGCAGTCATAAGATTAGACCCCACCAATGTCCGCATTGTCCAGAAGGTTTCTTCTCCCAAAAGAGCTACAAGAAGCACGTGCGAGTGCACAACATAAAAATATGAAAGTTAATGTTCGTTTTTAAGGAAAAAATATGCTATATGCTACTACCATAAGTTCAAAGCAACTTCCATAAATGTAGAATTAACAAAAAATTGAAATGAATTGTTTTCATTGAAAACAAAAAACTATTATAGGGCTTACTTCAAGTTTTAATAAGTATTTGTTTTAAATACACCTAAGAATCTGTTTGAAGAAAATATTAAATATTATTAATTTTAATACGACTATTAAAAAGCAGGGTTGTGGTATAATCGTAAGTTTATTGGTAAGTTATGTTATTTAAACAATCTAAAATTTCATTGTCCGTTCATTAAGGCAAGTTTTGTCTGTTGCACAGTTTTTAACATTTCCTGCGCCCCTTCCGATTGCCAGCATGATGAATATTTCTACTTGCTATAACATAAATGCCTTGCTTACACATTATATTTGCTTACGTACAGATTTTGATTTTCATTTCATTTTGATTTTGATGAATCGCAACATTTTCTCCCGAGAAAAGGAGGCTTCTCAAGCCTCCAACATAAAGGCGCGATATGTTTCCATTTTTTTTTTGATTATCAATTAACAATATAGACCTAAACGGACCCAACAAGTAACTCCACAAGTCCTAATAAAAACGTAATATGTCTGAATGGGTTTAGGTTTACTTGTGGGGTCCATAAAGGGGTTTAAGAACAATTCTGGACAAACTAAAAAGAGAGATAGAGGGCAAAGCGTTTGCTTAGACGATTTTTGTTTAAACATAGGTACGAGTACGGTTACAATTACAGTAATTACAATTGGTACAATAATCATATCGAATATGCGGTAAGTGTTTAAAATTAATAAAGCGTAATTAGATAGATTTCACTACGAACAGATGAAGGGCGATGCTCCCAGTATACAAATAACAATAAAGTACAATACCTATGTATATATGCCTAGGCTCTCCGATTTGTGTGTGGTTGGTTGTGTATAAATATAAATATTAAAAATATATAGATCCGTTCTACATCAAGAACAGGAGGGTGGCGTAGACCTTCCAGCGGGTCGTGAGGTTCGTCCAATTACCGCTGAAATAAGCTCCACAGCTTGTAGCTGGTCACGCGCTTGGCCAGATTGGCGGCGGCACTGCTGGGCGGTGGTGGGGCGGACGACTCGTTGGCCATTGCCCGCCGGTTGTTGATCAGCTTGGAACGCATCTGCTCGTCGATCAGCTCGTGCATGTCCATCTGCCACTGCTCCAGCTGCTGCGACAGCTCCACCTTCTGCTGAATGGACTCCAGCAGTTGGCTGTTGGCCTGCATCAGCTCCACCCGCGTCTTGGCCAGCTCTACCTCGGCCTTGGTACGACGATCATTGGCCGCATCCCGCTCTGTCTGCGCCTTGGACAGCAGCTCATCCCGATCCGTGTTGTCCTCGAGATCTCCCCGAGCCTGATCCCGCTCCTCCTTGACATTCTGCAGCTCCACATCTGTCACCGTGACCTTGGCCTCCAACTGCTGGATGAGCTGGTGGCTGCGCTTGATCTCGTCCTCCTGCTCGAGCACCAGGTTGCGCGTCTGGTCCAGCATTTTCTTGAAGTTGCCGGCGTCTAGGTTAAGCAGCAGCCGGGTCAACTCGTCGGACATTGACGAAAGCATTCCCTGGCGGAACTCAATGGCCAGGTGACCATCCTCGTGGCGCTCCGAGCTCGAGATGGTGTTGTCCATCGACTCCAGCTCCAGCGATATGTCGGAGTTGAGACCTGGAAGGAGAAATGCCTTTTTAGTATGGGGTTCCTTACACTTTCGTATGTAATTACTAAAGTTTCCAAAATTAAAAAAAAAACTTGATCAAAAAATATCTTTCAGAACAAATAATATTTTTTAGATCAATATTTTTCATTGTTAAAAAAATAATATACTATAAATTGATTTAATATTGTTGAAGCTATCCTTGAAAGATCTATTTGAAAAGTATTGAAATAATATTCATAATAATCGGCTAGTATTTCAATAAAGTTTACCCATAGTTTGATATTTATTAAAAAAAACTCTTTAAGTACCCACCTGAGTCATCATCATGGCTCACTTTCAGGGAATCCACAAGGGACTTAAGTTGTATGTAGACAGATCGGGCCTCCACCCACATGTGGTTCGGTTTCCCCGTTTCCGTGTAGCTGCCATCATCCTCGTCGCACTCCATTTCGAATTGCAGACTTTTCCTGCCCGGCGTGCTCGAGTTGGTATCCTGCGAGGATTTAAAAGTGAATTCATTTATAAATCAATGTCCAGATGAAAGTTGGTCTGGATTTTTTCGGTGTATACCGATTGATGTAAGGGGAAAATGCTTGTTGATAATGCACAAATTTAAACAATTTCCTTTTAAGCTTAATTCGAATTTATGGTTAGTTATCCTTGAGGAGCGCAGAATGATTGGTTAGTAAATGAGGAATTATAAATTGAATAAAGGGACAACTTACGGCACCCAAACGTTCACTGAGTACATTATTTTCGCGCTGGGAGCGTTCCAATGCTTGTAAGGTAGTCTGAAAGAAAACGATTTAAAAAACATTAGATATACCGGCAATAATCCGTACATAAATAATATTTGGTAGATTAACCAATTTTATTTGCTATGTCCATTTATATTTATTTTTCCTGACTAATTTTCAATTAAAAAGTACTCCCCTTGTAAAAGGTAATATTAACTTCATCTAAAATATATACATACATAGTTTTGATTTCCAAATATTTCTATATCATTCCAAAATGTTTTTTCACGTTTAAAATTGATAAGATACCTTTTGGAAGGCTTCATTAATGAATACATGTTAAATAATATTTATAGAATGGAGTTTAATCTTTGCTCATGACAGAGAAAAAAGAAAGTTGTTGCCGGGGAGATAAACCTGGACTAGGCACTCAAGAAACTGCGCAGTTGGCTCCGCTGGCCCATAAATAATCTTCAGTTGGTGGGTAAATCACGATTCCGTTGACGCGACGTGATAAAGCCAATTCTGATGTTCCTCCTCCACCACCTTTTCTTTTTAAAAACTGTAGCTGACTTACCTCTAATTTTGTTTCCTGCTCGCGGGCATGGCGCTCTAGCATGTGGATTCTGTCGGAGGACTCCTCGAGCGACGAGGTGAGGTTCTCCTTCTCCTCCTGGGCGTGCTGCAGTCGCCGCTCCAGCTCCTGCCGCTTGCCCGTGGTGAGGTTGAGTTCTGTCTTAATGGATTCCAGGCTGTTGACATGTTCCTGCAGGAAAATTCAAATTCAATTTAACCCACATTTTTAAAAAGTATTATGATTAAGTCTAATATTAAGATACTTTAATAAATGTATTATTATTACTAATTCTTAAGTGCTGATTTTACTATATACTAAGAAAACTAAAAAATGAGTCAAAGCAATGTACTACCTAAACGATTAGTCTATTCCATACACAATGTTACCTAAACTCATTTTCAAGATTATTGTTCTTAAAATTTTCTACATTTAGTTTTAGTGGTATTCTCTGAGTATAGAAATGAATAACAATTTGCCAATCGACTCAAACAAAATTAAGTTGGTGGAGATTATAAATCAGAAAAAATATTATTTTGGGACTAATATTGCTGTTATGAAGTCTTAAAATTTGTTTTTTTTTTAAAGAATAAACAAATGTATTTAATCTGGAATATAAAACCCACCTGCAGGCTGCTGTTCCTGTAGTGATACTGGTCCTTCAGCTCCTGGATCTGTGCGCTGAGCTTGAGCTCGGTGGCGTGGGCCTCCTGGATCTGTTCGGTGAGGCGTGTGTTCTGGTGCTGCAGCTCGTCTATGAGGATGGTCTTCTCCTTCTCCGCCTGCCGGATGGCCGTGTCCTGGGTCTGGAGCTTGTCCTTCAGTTCGGTAAGATCGGACTGCAGCTCGAGGACGCGCTGATCGCTCTCGTCCTCGGCGATCGCCAATTTCTGGCGCAGCACATGCTTCTCCTGCTCGAGTTTCTGCAAAAGGGCAAAAAGGAAAGTTAATTGTGTGTGCATACAGCGGTATTGTTAGTTCTATGACGTGTTGTCAATTATATGGCATTCAAGACAATGAAAGTAAAGCTAAACAATGGGCACGTACAGGCACAGTACTCGACGCCTGGAAAACCGCAAGGTTAACTTGGCTCTCAGCACTCGACTACTAATTGTTTAGTTATTTGCATTTTCAATTGGCTGCAGGCCGGCTAAGATGCAAAAAAAATACAAAAGAGTTGCCAGTACCACCTCTCACTTAGTTTGCCTTTTGCACAAATTTGCCCCACTGTGCCGGCGGCCAAAAACTCCCAAGCCCCAAAACAATGCCAACGACTTTTGACACCAACGGCTGCAAAGCCACCCGTCAAAAGAAACAAATTCCCATTATTCAAATTAAAATGCAATTGAGTTTTCACTTCTTCGCTTTGCTGAGATGTGGTTTGCAGACAAATGGATGGTAAAAATTAAAAGCGCATCAAACCAGCAAGCGTTTGGGAGTTTTCAGTCAATTGGGGAAGCATTTGATTTAAAGACGATTGTAAACATTCTTCAATGTTGTCTTCAATCATCATCTTTTAATCGACAGTAAAACAATAAATATTTAAATTGTTTTGCGGAATAAAAAGTTGTAATTGCCTTTCTTTATTATATTCATAAAGCAATACAAAAATGGCGGAGCACTTCACTTTAATATTAATTGATTTGTTTATAATTGTTGTGATGAATGTGTTGTACTAAAAAGATTTGATTTTTATTGAAGCAGTTAAAAAATAATGTTGCCACTTTAATTAAAATTTTAATTTTATTTTTAATTGCCATATTTATGCAAGACTTATTGTAATTAGTGTGTCCCAACTAGTTTATTTTTATTGAAAATAATATATAATTTAAGTAGTGATATCAAAACACAGAACGTGAAAAAATTGAACTAGTATTTAAAAAAGAAAAAAAAACATTATTATAATATTCTCGCTTTGATTTATTAGTTAAATAGTTTAAATATTTAAAGAGCTTTTTTTATAAACATTACAAAAAAAGCAGTAATTCTTTTCGTTTTTGCATTATTTAATTGATTTTTTCATTAAATTAAATCAAAGGTTTTTCAGATCAATAAGTCTTGGGCCAAAAGTGATCTAAGTCAGCTTTTCGAATGCCACTTGGACTTATCGGCGCGAGAAACGGCGGCAATTAATTTGCATAATTGACAGGCGTGTGTCAGTCCTCGCCAGGTATTTAGGTATATATGAGTAAGCGGCGTTTGCTGGGGGCTATTGTGTTTTTATAACCCGACCTTTTTGGATCAAGGTTTGCGGAGACATTGAAAATTGCATGCAAAGTTTAATCGATAATTGGACCTTCAATTGGCAAACACTGGCTAGCACTGGCAAAAGGTATGCAAATAAAAACGTAAAGAAAATAAAGCCGCCGATAGAACTCGTCAAGCCTTGTAACCAATGCAGCTTCTTTAATTCAACTCAAAACAAACTCGGAAGGCGGAAAAGCAAATGCGACCACGTATCGAGCTGGGGAAAATCACGAGTTGGCAATAAATCTGAGAAGTCAACGCGATTGCTTTGGCCTATCAGCGAAACAACTCGAAAACCAAAAAGAAACAATACAAGAAATAAACAACAACCTAATAAATTGGAGCGACAAAACTGTAAATGAAAAGCTTAAATAAAATTACGGGCAATTTGCATAAAACGTAAAAGACGCCAACGATGCCGAAAAAACCACAAAGTAGTTGTCGCTGCACAAGCCCAAAAGCAAAAGGAAAACTGCAGCAACTAGCAACAATGGAAAACTTTAATAACAAAACACAATTGCAGCCGCAGAGTTGGACTTTTAAAGTCAAAGGAGACTGCGCAGCCAGAGATAAAGCGAATCACAAATAAAATTATTGTACATATTGTACTTTCTCTGTTTCTATTTCACGCTCAATGAAATGTGTTGATGATGGCAGCAGCACCACTACAACTGGCAGCAGCAACAACAGCAACAGCACCACAAGCAACAGCGGAAGTTGCCATCAGCAACCACACGGAAAACAAAACATAAAAATAGTAGTTACCTATTGTTGTTTTAATTTGTTTAAATTTAAGAAGAATTTTAAGCAAAAAAATTTAATATCCTAAACAGATTTCCAGACAAGTTGAAATCCAAAAAGTTATTTCACGTTTATTTCTAAAAATTGTGGAGATTGATAGAGAAATAAAATTGTTGTTTAGCAAATATTTTCGATATTTAAAGAACGGTATTTTTGGGCCAAATAAACACTTTCTAAAATTCATTATATTCAGAATTTATAATTATAAGTTATGGAGCATAGTACTAAATAAAGTATCAATACACATTTTTATAATACTTTATGTATGTATTTATGATGTATTTATTTGAATATATATAAATTAAATTATTTGAAAATTTAAAATCAATGTTTTTAAACTGAAAAATCCAAAAAATGTTTTCTAAATTTTCTACCTGTGCAGCAACTTGACGCCACCACAGCAGCCACCGGGCCGCAAAAAATGAGTTCACATATTCAAAAGCAAAATCATGTGGCAGACTTTAATTGTAGGAAAACTGAAGACGCAACAACAAAACAAAATCAGCCTCAAATTTCATGATGGACAAGCCAGTTTTGTTTTTGAGTTAATTTTATTACGTATTTGTATTTCGGATCTCTTTTTCATCCACGGCTAATTGCATTGCATGATCACCTGAAATGGGATATATGTATCTATGTATCTGCGATATATCGCAGCAAACTTTGTAAGCAAACCCGCCCATTCGAACTGGCAACATGTTGCCAATGTTTGGATTGTTGCCACCGTGTTGCTGCGACGGTCTATGTGTCTTATTCAAATGCGACGTAACTCGACCCACTTTCCAACTAAACGCTCCTCGGCAATTGTTATTTATTCGTTGCCATTTTTGAGGTATGAAAATTATAAATATTTGTGCAGCGAAATTTTGTGCAGGAAATGTCGAAGCAATTGACACGCTTTAAGCGGCATAGAGCGACAGGTGCCCAAGTGACTCATCAATGGGCCAAGTGTTTTCAGGTGCACTTATGCAAATACCTCTCTAATGCTGGCTAAAGTGAGCCGGGTAAATAAAGGATAATGTGAACTGTTGATGGTTTGATTGTTTTGTCACTTCATAGCTTGAAGCTTGATGGGGCTCTAAGTCCTTTTGGTAAATAAACAAAGAATTTACATTATAAACATTTATGCATTTTACTAAATAAAAAATCCACCTAAGTATTAATCTCTATGTTTATCTTTTTTTAATTCTCTTATACTTGTTTACCTTCTTTAATTTGTTTGTTAAAAATGAAGTTAATGTTCACAGTCCACGATAGAGTTCCTTATGAATACTATTATAATCAATTGAACAATCTAAATCTAAATTGCCATTTAAGTTATAATTTTTGTGGTCACTGGCTTAAAATTAAATAAAACTTTAAGTTTATATCTTGCAATGGTTAACGTAAAATTCAAAATATTTACTTAAAAATTTAGGTAATGGTACTTTTTGTAGCTTATCAACTTTAGAATTACATGAATATTTTTTAGAAACTAATTTTTGGAATGCAAAAACATGTCTTATCTTTTCTTTGAGAGACTGAAGTGTGGAAGTCATTGGCTTCAATAGCTCCACTGATGAGTTGGGTGTTGAAAGCGGCGTGCCGCCATGGCTGCAAAATGCATTCGATAATTGCTTTTAAATAATTAACTAAATTGCCAGCCAAGTCATGTTGGCCCGGCCAGAATCGTGCCATGGGGGGCGGCAGGAAGGTGGGCGGGGCTGTTGATGACTCGCTTGAATGCGCTTTGCCAGAGCGATGAGTTGACAAGGCTCTCTTCTTGAGGACGGATTCAGCGGTTAAACTGCAGTTTCGAATGTCAAATGAATGGGAATTACCTCAGAAGTACGAGGGCTCACAGAGAAAAAATACATTTAAGTTTAGAATAACAAATGTTTTACTATAGTATTTAAAATTTATTTGTCAAATTGTTCAAATTGCATTTTAATATTAGGCATTTCACGAATCATTAGTGATTTTCATACTTTAAAAATAAAGGATGGAAGATAATGTGTTTTATTAGTTTAACTATTTACAAAAATTTAAATAATTTAAGACAGAAAAAAAAGTATAATTATGTTTATATTAATCTATTTGTTTGTTTTTCTTATAGCTATGTAATCTTTAGTTTATTAAACTTCAAGCTGTTTGGATTTAACAAATTAACAATATAGTGATAGGTGTTTTCAATATAAGTTAGCAAACAGTGCTAATAGCTATGAGTAAATGATCAACAGAATTAGTTCGTTTTTTAATACTTTTTCTGCATGTATTACAAGTACAAAGTATTTAAATAATTTAACGTGAAAAGTACAAAGATAAGGTTTATTTTGATAAGTACAAGAGGGGTGATAAGTTTATGTGAATTCAGTTCTCTGTGTATTAATAAACCTTCAGCTGGCTTCGCATTTGAATTGCTAAACACTGCAAATAGCAATGACTCAGGGGAGTGAGCTCAGCTGAGTCCGGATCTTTTGGGCGGTGAGTCAATGGCCCGGGCAACATTTCCAAATGCATTTTCCACATGCCTAGACAGCATTTTTTTAGGCAATTTTCTTCATTGTGCGTATCCAGCCTGACCGTCTAAAATAAAACCCGAGTTCATAGATAAATCAACTGCACTTCGCTGCACAAAAGTAAATTAAGCGATGGTAACAGCAGTTGCGGGTGGAAAGCGGGCCGTCCGCCAGGAAAACTTGTAACTTTCCGTTTTCACAAGACTTTTCCACAATTACAATTTTAATTAGCGCCACTCGCACATAATTGCAAATGCCATAATGCATTTTATTGGCATGCAAAACGAAATGTAGCGCACAAATTATGCAAATTGCACGTTTAGCTGCAGGCATTTTGGCTAATTTCAGCGCATTTAAATGGAAACCGATTAATGATCGCTGATAACAAAGGGGGAAGTCTTGTGAAAAAGTCTCTCCACTCGGCTAATTGTTGCAGCTCGGCTGCAAGTTGGCCAAGAAGCGAGAGCAGCCATTTGGAGTGGAGTGTGAAATGAAGGCATTAGCGAGGATTGGCCCACACTGCAGTGGGCTTGCACAGCGATCATAAATCAATTCGAGTGCCAAGCCAAGCACTGTTGACCAAACTGCAATTGAATTGTCCCCATTACCAAAAGATTGGAAAATAGCCAAAGGTTGAACAAACAAATGAATCTTATTTATTCGGTTTTAAAAAAATTGTAATGATTTAATTAGTTTTAATTATTTGTAAAACAAGGAAAACTAAATTTATTGTTTCAGTAATAATTTAATTTGCTTTTATAAATTGTATATAAAATAAAACAACATGTTTAAATTACGGTGGTTTGTCCTCGGTGCTCTGTTTATTTGAATTTAAACGTAAGTAGCAAAAAAATAAAATGAATTTCGATGATGATTTAGTCTTCTGTATGCTTCTTTAATTTTGGATAAGTTTTTCATTAAAAAGGAGTAGGGACCTTAATCAGAGTAGATCAAGTAATTAAAAAGAATTTTCCAGCCCTTAAGAGTTGGAATAAATAATGTATTTTGAATTATTTTAAGTAAATGTACACGTTCAAGACATCATTTAAAAATTTATGACCCTATCAATGATGATAAGAATTTACTAGATGTGAGCTGCTTAAAATCAGCTAAAATGTTAAAAAGATAATTTTAAAATTGGAAATGTCATGTCAGATAACATTGAAACGTTGACAAGATTGATTGTATATTGCTGTGATACTGGTTTATTTTTGGGAACTAATATGGCATTTTCGATTTCATTAAAGAAAAAACTCCATAAACTTTGGTCTACATTTTTTTTAGTGCAACAGCTTCTGCCAATAAAATCCTACTGTCAGTCATCAATATTGTCACCCGGAACTTGCTGGAATACACGAGTATCTACTATATTCTCCGAACCCATTGACAATGCACCAGAGTGCAGCATTGACCCCCTCGCCCCATTTTATGGCCCAAAAACACATGGTGAGCAGGGCGAAGTAAACTGAATTTAAGCTTTGCAGCTATAAAAAAAATTATAGACCAAGTCCAACAGCGACCGAGTTGTGTGCTTGTGGCAAAAGTTTGTTTATGCGCCTAAGGTCATGTCGCAGTCAGCGGTGGGCGTGGCACCCCTTGAGCCTCTGCCACACTTGACTGACTGTCCGTCCGTTCGGCTTTCAGAGCTTTCCCCACAAAAAAAAGAAGCGGCAGCTAATAAGTATAATAATAAAAATAATGCCACAATAAGGCAAAAGGCAGATCTTTGCCATTGTTCGGCTCGGTTTGGGTTTGCTTTTGCGTTTGCTCGGCAGGCAATGCAATTTCGGTTGCCCTTGGCTTGGGGGAGTATAAGCCATGCAAGACCTTTTGCCAACTTGGTCATGGTGAGTTGCAGAGGGATGACAACAATTGGGTGATTTATTTGGAGATTATTACTCCACACAATTGCCCTGATGAAAAAGCAGTCGACGTATTAATTCCGAGAAAAAATATATTTTTGTGAGGTATTAATTGGGCCTTATTTAGGTATAAAACAACACCCATTCAAGTTTTGTCGTTAGCTGAATAACTTAAACAATTTTGAGACCTTATTTCAGTAAGCGAATTATTATCAAGAAAGTTGCACTTTTCCTTGATTTCTTTAAATGTTTTGTTATAAATTGATTTTTATTAATATTAAAACCTTTAGAATGAAAGGTTTAATCATTTTCAGAGCTTGTCAGCACTAAAGACTTATAAACACTTTAGTGCACTAAATTTAGATATTTTCACTACATTTTAAAACTACTTTAAGTATCAATAAGCAGGATTTAGTTTGCTACCCATTTTCTGCTCCATTTTTCCTTTTTTATTTTAGCAATTTCATGCCGATGAGAGGCCCTTGAATTACAAAGAAAAATGCAGTAAAATCGGCATTCACCGTCTTTAATTTCAAGTGTTTGGCATTGACAATTTTGTGTGCCGATTTCCAGACATCCCCCAAACAATTGTTAAGGAAATTGTGAAAACGTCGAAGAATTGGGCCAGCAAATTTGTATTTTTATCTCTGCCCAAGACGAAAACCATTACGAGAGCGTAAAAGCCGCGAGACAGTTAATTAAACCGAATTTGGGATGAGGGGCTGTCCTCAGGTGATTGCCATTTTTGTGGGCTTGTTTTGATTGGCAAGACGGTTGGCTGAGACGAAAACTTTAAGTGTCGCAATTTTCAGCGTGTCTTCAAAAGTGACAAAAATGTCGGAAACGGTAATTATGATTAATTAGCGGCTCTTCGTGAGACATAAAGAGGGAGTGTTTTTGTTTACAAAATATTTTATAAAGATTTTCAAGCAGACTCTGGATGATTCATGTGAGAAATGAAATCGCTGCACTTGTTTCAGTTTTTTGTTTTTATCTTATCGCCGGCACACGCAAAACATGGCCAAAATGAAGTGGAAAACTTATCGCACTTCCACAGATAAGAGCTATTTATGATAGCCAGCAGGCAGTATGATGACAACAGTTCTGCAGGCGAAATGAGGTAAGCAGTTATAGAACTGCACCGAAATTAACTCACTTCTAGATTTGATTGTGCCACTGCCACAAACGCAGGCCAAAAATTATTAGGCCATAAATACTTACGGCAAAATGTGACGCCCACTGCGCATGCGCACACACCTGAGACGATGAAATGAGGCAGGAAAGGGAAAGACCTGGGTTACGTTTGAGCCACCATTTCTTTCACTGGGAGCGACAGCGCGTGGGTCTAATGACTTTCGGCCCAACTCTGGTAAAGTCAACAAAACTTACAAAATAACAAAAAAAAGCTGCCAAGAAGAGTCATCAAATTTTGAGTAAAAGGTGAAGCTGGAATTGTAGGCAAAGGCCTTAACAATTAGTCACCGTTGCGCATAAAAAGATTACAGAGTAAGGAAAGTCAAGATCTTTAAAGATCTTTAAGAGGTAGGCGAAAAGAATACCAAACTTATTAAAAATACAGTCAAACGTCCCTAAGTCCACTCCTCTGTAAATTAACCGCTAATACTTTTTTGTAGTGTTACATATAAAATAAACATTAGCGTTATATCTTTTAAAGATTACTAATTATTATACAAAATTTGACCCTCTCAAGCCTATACAATTCTTTTAATTTCAGGGCATAATTAAGCCTAATTTTTGACTTTTAATAGCTTAACCTCTCCCATCACTCACGAAAAAATCCATAAAAATATTTATATTGCTTCAGCCATTCTAATTCATCACCAACTCATTAAATATTTCCAAATAAAATACAAATTGTGTTTTTCACTTGTTGTTCTCTAGGTTGCTTACACAATTTGAGGTCTCTTGTTTTTCGACCACAATTCTTTTGTTTCCACCCCCCAAAATCCCCGCAAAAACACCATCGACTTGCTGGCTAAGAGTTTTTTAATTATGCTGCCTCCGCTAATGACGGCCAAAAGAGGTTGCGAAAAAAGTATTATTAACAGAAAATATATAAAAAATATACTTGGCTTTATAAAAACAATTATCATTGTGGCACATGTTTGCCCGAGTAAATGAACTCCAATCCAGACAAAGGAGAAGTTTGTGTAAACAGTTGTAAAAATAAAGCAAAAGTTAATGATTATTCAATAAGCTAAAAAAGCTGTAAGGCTGTGAAGTTGAAAAATCTCTTTAGCTGAACGAGTTCAAAAAAACCAAGCCATTGATTTATTTAAATTTAATCAATATCATTAGTTCGAAAAGTAATTATTAAAATTACTTTGATGCAAATCACTATAGTGATTTAAATTAAATTATCACTTGGCGTGTGCTTCCTACCACTTTAATTTGTATTTCTCCACACCTGTTTCTTTGATTTCTTTTAGGCCTTTAAGTATGTATACCACTTCCGATTCGGATGTAAATTAACCACTCATTATTTCGGGACGCTCCCCAAACCCAAGGCAAAATTAGCACCTGTAAGCCCTCAGCTAAATTTCACTTTCTCACCTTAAAAAATGGGAGAGTTCATAAATTCCAAAAATGAAACATTTAAAAATAAAGATATATTTCTGCCGCTGCTAACTTCCTAGTTGTACGACAGATGTTTTGTCTTGAAAATGTCATTAATCTTGCAGTGGTTAACAAGCCAGAAGCATACGAAAATAAAACTATGACACAGAAAATGCCGAAAATGTACTCAGACCATTAAGCCAAGACCAGCGAAGCGGTCATCTCAGGGCCAGTCAAAGTGACTAAAAGTCTTCAAAACAGAATCATCAAGTCTTTCAGCTATATATGTACATAAGTATATGGCTGATGATGAGTGCCGATGCGAGGGTAACTAGTCGGAGATTTAAGATTACGACTCCCCTCGGCTACTGTTGATGATGAGCTCAGCCCAAGAACAATGGCCCCACTATTTGCCAAAAGATTATTTCCATATAATTCCTTGGTTGTAGTTGAAGGAAAATCTTTAAATTTATGGCCCAATTATGTACGGGGAAGACATGTTTTATGGCTCTTTTTGTGTCTTTGGCTTTGTTTATGTTTTGCTCGTCATAAATACAAATAAATAAAGATTTTTTGTGGTGGCTAAGACTATGTCTGTCTATGAGGGTTAAACTTCAAGTCGATATTGAATAATTTATAGAAACTAGAGGAATTTCAAGGGGTGCACTTGAGGGTTTCGCTTTTTTTTGCTGTATATAAAGATTGCTTAAAAAGGTGTGGGTATAATACACCTAGTTTCCTAGTTGGTTATAACAGTTAGGCAGTTTTCTCAGACAATATAAACGCCGAGTTTATGCATCTCCATTAAAACGCCAACAAAATAGTGTAATTTTTTCCGACCCGTCCAACACCTTAAAACATACTCCTGCAAAAAATCACAAAGAAAGACTCCACTTGCAGTTAAAGAAATATATGTGGCAATCTGTCCATAATTCAAACTGTTGAGCTTACATGATACCCGTAATGCTGAAAAAGCAGCAGCGGAAAAAGCGACAATAACAGCAAGAGCTGCCACCTTTTACCCAGTTAAAGCCAAATTGGAGTGCAACAAGACAAAGTGACAGTCGACTTAGTTCTCAGGCTGCAATGCTAAATGGTTTCCTGGGACCATCCGCACACCTGCAGAAACTCACCTGGGCAAAAGTCTTGTGGGTGAAACATTTATGCAAACAATGGCGAAAAGAAGCGAGCGCTAATTGCAAAAGCAGGGTAAGGTGCAAGAAAAAAGGGGAGAAGGCGATGCACCAAAATATCAGGGGGATTCCAGGCACTGACTGGCAGAAAACCAAATTGAACAGAGTTTTTTAAAATCATCATGAAAAATAATTTAACTGAACAGTATAAATGTAACTGAAACTAAACATTAAAACTAGGTCAGTGATATTCAAAAAAAATTAAATATATAAATAGACAGAAATGACATGCCTCACCAACATTTTAAAATGTAACAAGATAATGAATGTAGCTTATTAATTAGTTAAAAAATGTTTTTGAATTAATAGGCCGGGTATATATTTTATATTTGAGTATATCTACATTTCTTTTTTCCATAATCAAATTTGTAAAATATTAATGTTTTCAATGTTTGTTAATGTGTACAAGAAATAACTCTTAATAATAGGGTTAAAGCGCTATAAATTTATTAGTATGCTAACTTAATTTATGAAAAATTACAATTGAGTACTTTTTTAAAACAATTTAAAAAAATATGTATTAGCTTTTAATTGGCTTAATCACGTTTTAACGTAGCTTTATAAAAGTTTGCCAATTATTTTTAAATAAAGGCTTAGTTGAGTACCCACAATGTGCTCTAAAACAGGCAAGACACTCCAAAAAAGATACAAATTCGCGAAAATAATGCCGCTTAGCCGAAAGAGCCGTTACATAACACCTGGGCACAAAGCCTCGAACACACTCCTCTAAACAATCAGATACAAAAACTGTTTCGATTGCATCTTAAAGCATTTCTACTTCTATTGCTCTATCTCTCTCTTTCTTTCTTTATTTGATTGTCGTTGCGCATGCGCAGTAGAGCGATCGTTCCACTATTTCTATCTCTGTCTCAGTCTCAATCTCAACTGAGTCATTCACCAAATAAGTCGAATTCGATTTGTGCGGATGCTCAACTAATTTTAATACGATTGTGCAAGGTAAATACTTCAAAAAATGTGTAAATCAAATTCAAGATTCATCTTAAACTATCTTTTCGTTGGGGTTTCAGACTGATGACATGATAATTGGCCATTAAATTGTATTTTTATTATGTCTGTCTATGCTGACCTTGTAAACAAGAGTTTACAATCAGCTTAAATCGAAATGCTTGTTGCAATCGTTGATGTTGGTAGATAGTAAAGTAAGTTTAATTGTGCGACTAGCTGAAGTAAGGAATTGTGGTAAAGCTAAATAAAATAAATTAAATAAAATTGAAAAACTTAGTTTAGGCATGCGAAACAAATTTAAGCTTACAGCAATAATTTTTTTAATTTCTATTATCTTTTCCAATTTGGACAAAAATTAAAATTTTTGTTATATATCCTAATTAAATGGGACTCAAAGTTTTTTTTTTTATTAAGAATTTTTGGTCTATGAAAAATTAATATATTTCTGAGTGAAGTTATCCAAATTTCTGCATACATATTTGCTACGTTTGTATGGGTTTTCCTCTCCAGTTTCATTGAGACTCACATTTCTATCGAAGATAAAACTAGTATCGGACAGTTTTGCAATTAACAGATATCCCACACCACAGTTATGGTTTAGTCATTTGAATCGAAAGTTGGGTGCATAAATTACTGTCATTGGCAGGAGTTTGCTCCTCCAAAAACCCATCCTCCAACACTCCCTCTATACCAAAGTGCTCCTCCATTTGCGATGGGCACATTGTTTATGCCACTTGGCTCGACACTCGAATTTGTTATCTGATTTGCGTGAGCCTCTGAAAAAGTTTTCGCCCTGCGGCTCGACTTTTGGCCTATTCGCGGGGTGTGCTGCGGGACTATATCGTATTTTGTGAAATCGTCTATTATTGTCATCATGCTAACGTTCGATGGCCATATACATATGAATATTTTCTGTATATTTATTTGCATTTGTATTGGCCTTTGAAATTTGCCAATTGGCCGATTCGATGGCTGGCTCTTAGTCACACAAAAAGTGTATATGAATATGTGTGTATATATTTTTATTATTGCAATGAAAGCTGCCCAATTAGCAATGTACGTTTGTATCTGTACAAATATAGATATGACAGAGATATGAAGGGACAGGGAGTGAGTACGCACATGTAGGCCCCGGGGATATTGTTAATTAATTGTCAATGAGTCAGCTGGCGAATAGAAGGGCAAGTTTTGGTTTTGTGGGTGGTGTTTTAGCCCACCGGCTGTGGTCACCTATCAAATATTTATTAAACAATTGATTTTTCTGGTTGTACTTGTGTTGCATATGCAACACAAATACATTTTCAAGCAAAACAAAATAAGATTGAATTAAAGCTTAATATTTTAGATATTCTAAAGTCTGTTAAATTAAAAAATTTTTTAAGACATTTGTTAGATTATGCAAATATATCATCGATTTTATTATTTTTAGCACACTAGCTCCTATTAGCAAAAGCTGCAGACTAAAGTTTTGATTTAATTTTGTTTACGATTCAGCTCAGACTGAGATTCCGGCGACAGTTCCAAGTCAACTTCTATTGTTTCCAAGCATAGCTTTAACGCCGAAAATGGCTTTTGGAAAGTGAAAATGCTTTCACCTTCTGCAATTCATTAAAAATCATCTGTGAGTGTGTGTAGAGTGTGAAGATGGAAGAAATAAATTTTATAAAATTATACACATGCAACATATGTATGTACAAAGGTTTAGGTATGACAACAACAATGGGTTACTGGAAGATGCCGCATTGTTGCGGTAGTCTCAAACTCAGATTCAGGCACTCTTTAATATCCCAAAGTCAAAGTCGGGGAACGCTGCTACGATGGATAATACTTGCAATTTAGCTGTCAGTCGCGGTACAAGTCGAATTAATTTTCTTGCAGTTATTAATTATCAGTTGTTAGCCGTAATTTGCACATCAATAGACTTTGACAGTGAGGCGGTACCGTTTGCTCACGGACTCTACCCCATTTAACCATCAAGCGATTATGTAAAGCCTGAATCAATAGCAACTATAATTTGCGCTAGATTCGCTTCCTGCCAACTGCTCTTCGGATCGATTAACTAACATGGAAATGTAGCCGTAATTGCCACAGTTAAGTTGATCGTGAATAGAGCCTGAAGGCCGTCACCTCCCATCTCCCGCCTCCCATAAAGAAGAATTTTTTGATAGTCATCAATTATTATAGGAAGGGAGTTTAAGTCCCTACCATCCCCTCAAGCGTAAATAATAAATATTTTTTCAGCAGATTTTCAAAGGACAATAATTTAATTTTTGAAATAAAATACAAAAATTTATAAAAAAATTTTTTTTTTGTTTTACATAGTTCTTAATTTATTTTTATGTATACCAAATTTAACGGTGGATGTTGGAGAATTAAGTCATATATATACGTCCGTCCATCCTTGTCGAATGTGATGGCGTTCAAGACTAGAAGTCAATCTAGGAAGTCATACAGAAATTTTAAACGGAATTTGTTAATGGTAGCTGGTGAATGTGAACCTTCTCTTGCACAGCTCAAAGGATCCACATAGAAGGTGATTTATGGCCGCCCAGACGATAACGCCACAGGCCACCGAAAGACGGCTGTGTCAAATGCATATAAGAGGTAGGAATAAAATAAATTATTTTTCACGCAGCTTTGATTGAAAATCTTCTTGAAACCTTTCACAAACTAATTTAGCTAGGCGTAATTTCATTAAGAAATGAATAAAAAATAAAAAAAATAATGTAAATATTTTGCTGACCAGGAATCGAACCTATAATATTTTTATGAAATGTTCTTCTGAAATGGGAAAGTGACAGCCTTAGCACGTTTACCAACACTTGGTTTGCTTTGGAAGCAGACGTTGCTCAATACTTAATGACAATAAGCCAACACTGGTCGGATTTAATACTTAGCTTAACAAAATCGTATCTACATTTTTATTTTTTTTAGTTGTTTAATTAAAAAAAAACAATTAATTAAGCCTTTTGTGATAAAATTAAAAACGGTTCGCACATTAATTTAAAGTTTAATGCGCATTTTATATTAATTAATATTAATCTATCACAGCCCAGCCCTTAGATATAGTTTCTTTAATTTATTTTTTCACAAAGAGAAGAAAAGCACTCTCTTTCCGAAAAAATGAAGTAATCTATTTTTTGTACTGTGTTTTCATTAGCCTGTGGATGAAATAGAACCCACTCCTGAAGGAGTGCGCGCAATCATAACAGATACAATTTCCTGGCCGCCCAGACGATTACGCCATGGGCCGCCGATAAATGTAAACGCCAAATACGAATATGGGATAATATAAAAAAGATTTTTTAGGTATTTATATTGAAAATCGTATTAAAACTTATTGCAGATTTCAATATCTTAGGAAACAAAAAATTGTGTTATTTCAATCGATATCTTATGCACGTTTAGCAACATTAATTCAACTTTACTATTAGCCAACACTGTACCTACTTAACATGTGACGATCTACAATCAATGTTAAAACTATTTCTAGTCTTTACTGTCTTTACTAAGTTCTTAAATATTTAAAATAGTGCTTGATAAAAATGTTAACAAAAAATTAAATTAAAATAATCCTAAATAATACATTGGTTGCCCATCAAAATTAAGAAATAAGAAAGTCTTAGAAACCATGTAACGAACCCGTTCAAAACCCTCTTGATACAGTTTTGTTCTTAAGACTTTCCAAAAGCCTCATTACTTGATGGAGAAGCTAAATACAACCTCGGCACCCCCGGAAAATCCGCATTAAAAACTCATGTTTCCCTGATGACACACAAAAACCAAACGACGAAGGTGGAAAAATGCTTACGGGCTGACCAATAAGGAAAGTAATTTTCCTGGGCAAAAAGTCGGGGAAGAAAACAAAGCACTCACCGTGACATTTTGCAAACCCATCCACACAACATGGCCAAAGAAATGCTATTACTGGCCAAGAGCCAATGCGAATGCGAATAGGGTGACGTTGACGACTAATGTCCAATAATAATCGTGGCACACTATGCCGAACGACCTCAATTTCCCACCTAAATGGGGGCCAACCCCAGATCATACACCCCCATTTTATGAGGAAGGCCCAGCATTTTGTTCACTTTGATTCTGAAAACCGAAAGCCAGGCCAAATAATAAGGTACCATATTATTCGTAAGCAAATGAATGAATGAATTTGCATACCCGTCCGGCGAATGGGGCCAAAAACTTTTGGACTGGAAGTTAACTTGGGGGTACTTGTAGAAATGCTTAGCAGGTAAATGAGCTCCACTCGGTCTCCGATTCGCTTTGTGACTCATCCAAGAAGATTACAAAAAGTGAACACTTTTCGTTGTTGTTTTGAAGATCGATCAAACTGGTTTTCAGCAAATGAGATGGACACGGTACCATATATGTTTGTATCTTGCTACATATATAAGCCCGTATTATTCGCATGCAAATTGGTTGATTTTGAAATGTTTTTTTGCAAGTCGACAATGTGTTGATGACTTCACCTCAAACCAAAAACAAAAACAAATTGATCAGCGAACGTGAGGAGAGTTTTATTTTGATATTTTATCACTTTATATTTTTACTTTTTGGGGCCCCCTGATTGAACTTTTTTATTCGCATTCGCATGTAGAACGCGTTTGGTTATCTAACTCTGGATGAAGTAGGCGTCCAGTAGGTGGTTTAGATTGAGTGGTAACCATTATGGTATAAAGTGTTCTTGGGCGCCTCGAGAAGTCCGCCCACCTGGCGTGGTCAGTTGAGTGAGACGATGGCCATTGTGGGCGTGGGACTCGATCGAAAGGCGGAAGATACGCTCATTTGCATGATTCATGTGGATTGGTAGACAAATAAATATAAATATAAATTTAATTATAATTATAACTTACGAAAATTACACAAAGGGAAATTTATTTTTTGAGACTTCGTTTTAGTTTATTGTAATTATTTATTTAATTTCATTATATACTTTAATATTATACAAATTGCGATTGAGTAAGAAATAATTATAGAAATAAGGAAAACAAATAAACAGCAAATGGTATCTTGAATTCTTCAAGTTTATATAACACAGTGGGTTTTGGGGTTTTTGATTCACTGATTTTTTCATTCACCTCAGCTACTTTTTATTTGCATAATTGTATTTCCTTTGTAATTTATAGCTTAAGTTTATTTTTTTAAATGTTTAATACAATTAATAGTTTAGCTCTCGAATAGTTTCCTCTTTCAGGGAAACACCGTTTGGTATGTGTATTTTCTATCAATCAGTTATTCATCATCTATCAGAACCGCAGCATTTCCTTTCTTTTACCACAAATCATAGTTCTTCACTTCCATTTTCTATGATTGAGCATATCCTGTTTACAGAAAGACTTCAACTTACAGCCATCAAGGCTAATCAAAGAACGTTTAAATGGAATTACCTTTTCATTAGCATTCTTTGATCGGGGAAACGGCTGAAAGTTTCAATTTAATATCGTATTGATCAAAGAACAAATTGCCATCGATTGTGACTCTGGCCGTTCTACTGAGAGCTCTTAAATAAATTACTAAAACCAGTTGGTCAATGTCAGAAATAAATAAAAACCAAACAACAAAAGTTATTAAAGCCATAAAACCCGATCGTTCAGGGGTGTAGACTTTCGAAAAGGCCAAAGGGGGCATAGCCGATAGGAGTTTGAATTATTTAAATGCCTAACCGTAACAGACGCCTACGTTCCAAATTATATATTTTACTTTCGGCTGCCATTTGCAACACTTCGTCGTCCCAAGTTGGGTTTAAGTTTCCTAACCAGTAATAGCAACAATTGTCTGCAGATCGTGATAAACGAGCGACTTAAAGCGAACTACAATAAGACGCCAGATTCCAATTGATTTCCACTCAATTGTTCTCCTCGGCTCGAGAGTTGAAACTGGGCTTGCTGTCGAACCTGGGCGAAGCAAACACGTTTTGGTAGTCAGACAATGGTCAACTATTCGGTCGATTGTCTGTGAACTAGATAATATGGAGTGGGCTTGGAAGAAGTCTTAAACAATATAAAATATGGCTGAGAACATATCACACCTGGCTATTTATAGTTAAAGCTGTTTCAACCGAGATTAAAGAGGTTGAAAAGTGTGGGATTCCGTTTATAAGGTGATAACAGTTATATCAATAAAGTAAATACTTGATTGTATTTCAACAGGATCTATTTTCCCTCTTCTCTCTTTTCAAAAAGCCCTAAAACTGTTCAACACCAAATCAAGGCCTCTGAACTCATTAGCATTTGGGAATAGGGCACAGAACATATATTATATTATGGCGTATATAAAAGTTAATGCAAAAACAAATCGGAGCTAAAAATAAAGCCAATGCTCGTAAATTGGCACACACGCTTCAACAGACCGCGAAATAAAAAAATGGGCGAGCTTCGGACCACGGCAATAACAACAACCCCGGCCAAAACTACAACCATTTTGGCCAGAACCAAACCAAACCAAACACCTACAACAGAGCAGTCTAATTACGTCAGTCAGCCACAGACCGGACTCAAAGTATATATATTGTATATACTATATAGTATTCGTTTGGGATGGGCCTGTTTTAGCTGACCGCTCATCCAGCCAACGAAGTGACATTGTGCGCTCCAAAACGTTGAAGAAATTAATTAGATACGCGAACAACAATTTTGCATATTGCCAAAAACACGCAAATAAAAGTGAATCTAACGAAAATGTGGCTTTTGGCAGACGCCTCACGTCACTTGCTAAACAAAGACTAAAAAGGTAAAGTCAAGGTGACTAAATCCAAGAGATTTATGCCGCAGCCCCACGGCAGAATTCCCTAAGCGATGACCATGACTAAAAAAACTAACAAAATAATTAAAATGACAATTGACGCTGGCCAACTGTCAGGAGTTGACCTTTTTGGTCCGGTCCAATTTCATTAAGCTAAAGCGATTTCCATTTAATGGCAGATGGAAAATGGAACATGGGAATTCCTTGCTTTTGGGGTTTTAATTGAAGTTAATGGCTTCTGTGGTGGCGAATGATTTTAATTTACATTGTTAATGGTTTTGAAATATTTTAAACGAGAAAACCAATTTCATTATGGGAATATGGGTGAATTAGGACAGCATTTATTGGAAATGAATTAAGATTTAAGTTCTATCGGTTGGTTTTTGGGTTTCTTAAAAGGTTACTAATACATATAATGTAGAACCAAGCATTGAAAAAACTATAAACTTATGTCGATTGAATTTTGTCATTGTTAGTACCACTATCAAGTGATTCAATCACATAAAATAAATTATTACTTAAGAAAAGTATTTACTTGATTTTATTTGGTTAAATTACTCTTTTATGTTTTTTTTTATTTTTTGTATATTTCAACCCCCACGTTTTGGCACTTGACACTTTAGAGATTTATGTGACTTCGACTAAACCTTTGAATATTTGCATTTTCAAACTAGTGAAAATTATCACATCGATTCCCAACGAATGACATCATCTGTAATACCAGGATATTACGCGGCCAGACCCAGCAATTGGCCTTCGCACTTTCATTTCCAAATGAAGATGAAGTCACTCCAACAATGCGCTTAAAAATAAAAAAAAAGGCAAAAGAAAAAAAGGAGAATACAAAAATTCAGTCCAAGTGAGTAAGCGAACTACGTAAATATGGCCCATATGTACCAACGAAATTATTCAAGTTCAACGCATTGAACAGAGGACAGTTTGGGTTACTGACACCAACGGGTGGTCCCGGTACCCAACCATCACAACCATCCCAGCACTTCCTGGTATTTCCGTGCATTGAATTGCCATTAATCGGTCGGCGGGAGCGTAATTGATAAGAATACAATGTGTAGGTGGTTCGGTCAACAAAAGTACATTAGCCTAACTATCGGTTCTGCTGTGCTGGAAAAGCGAGGAAATCGAGGGAAGTTTGAGGGAATGTCGTCGTTGCTAGCAATAATGCTAATGAACGGCCACGAACTTGAGCCGCGGCTTGAACTTCACTTGGGGAGATAACTGGAACGGGTGTTTACCTATCGGAATTTCTTTCTATTGTCAGTTGCCTGAAACTTGTGTTTGTGTATGAACAGGTGACAGGTGAAGGAACCGCACCCCACCCACATAAAACACCCATTAGAGCGGTTCAAGGTCGAGCAGCAGACTGAAACATTAGGCAGTGTTATGAACAGACTTTGCTTTTGCTGCCCTGTTATCATAAAAGTGCTTGATAAGGCTAATTTTTGGAGAGACTCCAGAAGAGCTGCAGCTATTTCATACATAATATTTACTGTAGAACGTGAGTAGAGGTGGTAGACAGCGAGAAAAAATCGATACCCTTACGTGATATACTATATAGTTCAGTAGTTTACTGCGCACACTTTGTCACCGTCCAGAAAATGACATGACCGGGATAGTTGTCCCAGCCATTTTCGTTTGTCTAAATAGTTATCGTGCCCGTTCACCTTTTTTCCCTCTTCTGTCATTCAATTGCAGTTGACAGTTGGGGAGAAGTTGAGTTTACAGAGCTGCATTGGACATGCGGACAGGTGCCGTGTTTCAGCTAAAAAATCAATATCCATATGTATTATTTAATTCCCGACCTGGGAATGCGAGCAATGCGTCGATGAGAGGTCGTTTTCCAGACACTTACGGACACATGTCTGCAATAATCAATGCAAATCACCAGGTGAGTCAATCAAAATTCAGAAACTGGCGTTTCCCATTTAATAAGTACAAAAGCACCTAACAAAAGCGATAAGCTAGTTGGTAGATATATAGTATTTCAGGACGATATGAAAGAAGCTCAAAGCTTTTATTCAAATAAAAAAGAACTGTTTTTAAATTTTACTTAAGCAATAAATAAAATGAAACACTCTTAAGCTCTGTTTACTTCTAAAGTGGAAAGAATAACTGCTGTATAGATAGCAGGAAAGTAATTATTTTATTTATTGCGCACACTTGCCAAATCAGATAGTGTAGAAATATAAGCAAAGATGAAAATATTCCATTTGTTAGCAGAGAAACGTCAAATTAAGGGAATGAGTGCTTAGACTTTAAATATATTTAATTATATTTAGTTCAAAACTAACCAAAAAATAATATCTATAAAAATATATTAATATTTAATTTCTATAACTTGATCCTCAAAAATGATGTATAATATTCAGAAGATAATAATACACCTTTTAAACAAGTTACATAATTTTTAATGTTACCTTTTTAACCTATACGAATAAAGTTTCAAGCGATTAAAAACTATAATTGCCCTCAATCGAAGTCCCTAAAGGTCTAATTAGTTTAACAGGCAATCGAGTCTATTTCCATTTACACTCAAATGCAATAATTAAAGTTCTGTACAATTAAGACTATTTTCATGGCAGAAAGTGGTTCTGTTCTTTTCCATACGAACTTGTATTATTTTCGTTGCCTAACAATTGTAATGGGAATTCCACCTGTTAATTTGTATAGCCCTTGGGGTATTACATCAAAATTTGCGTGGTGACTCACCTCGATTTTGGTCGAATAGTCCTCGATGAGCTTCTCCTGCTGCTTCACCAGCTCCTCGTTCTTCTCGAGCAGTGCCTTGCCCAGTTCGGCGGCCAGCAGGATGTCCGACTCCTTCTGCTGCAGCTGGGCCCACACATCCGGCTCCTGGTCGTGTCGACGGGCCTCCATGGCGCTGATGTAGTGCTCTAAATCAATCGAATCCGCAATTAGTGACGAGTGGTCGAGGTGGTCGAAGCCGGAGTCGTCCGGCCGGAGGAGCCCCAACCCCAGGCCAAGACCCAGGCCACCAGCTCCAAGTGAGCTGTTGTTGTGTTGGCCAAACTGACGGGCTCGCTTCGACTTGTTGTTGTTACTGGAGCTGCTGCTGCTGCTGCCACTGTTGTTGTTGGTGGATATGGATGAGGCAATGGCGGCAGCGGTTATAGCATTCCCTAGCTTTGGTTTATGCATGATCGTTAGCGGGCAGGCTTGGATTTGGATTTGTATTTGTTTTTTTTTTTTCAGGCGGGGTGTGGTGTGGTGGTGTGTGGTATTACGGGCAATAACAACGAACCAAATTTACAGACATAACACACACATAGTAAGTTAGATGCAATTTGTTTTCAGTTTTGAACTTTTAGTTATTTTCGTAGGTTAGGTATTCAGATGACTCTGGTCAGGTCGAAGTATTAGCTTTAACTGGCGCGGCGATACGATGATATATCCGAAGCATAGTTCCATGGGCACCAGCTGCCCCCAAAAGAGCAGCCCGAATCGAGTGGGTTAAAGCGACTGATGTTTGAGCTGCAGTTGATTTCAGTTAGATATAGATATGGTAAGTACACGGCCGTAATGAGAATTAGCATTAAATGTGGTATGGGTATAATGTGCCCAACAAGACGGGTCTAATCATCAACCAAAAGGAGCGACGGTCACGTTGAGCATTTGCCAGCACGTTTTCAGTTACTTGTTTCTTGGGTTTTTTCGTTTTAATTTTTGTTGGGTTAGGGGGTGCTTTTTGGGCAGGGGGGGATGACATATAACTACAGTGTTAAGCAAGAGGGTTAATATAAACGGAATTCGTCTTTAGCCCGTCTTTAGTTCGCATTTAGTTAAGCTTCATGCGGTCTGAGTATCAAGCAGGGTTTAAGTTTCTTGTCGATTCGGGGTGTATTTACATGCGGGAATATATATACAAAATGTTGGGGAATTTTCACTGCTCAAGGGTGGGTTATTATCAAAAAGTGTTAATTGAAATGGTTTAAGGCTTAGATTATTTGAAGTGATTAAATAAAACTATAAGTTATCCAAGTTATCCAAATATCCAAGCCAAAGGATTGTAAGGGAATTAATTTTAAGTGGATTAAGTGGTAATTTACAGAGGTAGCTTTAGTAAATGCGGATGGTCCAACTTAAAATTTCCCACATATATACAAAAGTGATTAAATGCTATTTAAAGCTTCATTGGCAAATCGAAGGCATGTGTATGCAAATCACTTAAAGTCCACAAATCTCGGTATAATTTTTAGTTAAAATTGCTCACTGATTTTTGTATATCTTTTTTAGTAGTTTCGCATTTGTTATATAGAAAATTCATTTGGCAAGCACTTCACGCTTTGCTGCATTTGGTAGCAACAGCAACTGTTGTTATAATATATAATACGCTTCGGGCTAAGCTTTTAGCCAACATTTATTTATTTATTTATGTGCTTTTTGTGTTTATCTTATATTATTCGTTTTTTTTTGGAAGCAACACAGTCACAGTTCACAAATACACACACATTCGTTTTTGTTCCAGTTGTTGTTGGTATTATTGTTTTGCATTTCCGCTTTATATATGTCGGTTTTTGGCCAGAGTTTGGCATTATTATTATTGACAAAACAACAAAACTAAATGCGCGCCTTGCATGGGATATTGGTCTAATTAATTCCCCCAAACGGAAAGTATCCAAGTATCCATCAGATACTTTCCACTTTCGCAAACGCTTGCAGAGGTAAAGTCTGGCCCTATATTTTTGTGTTAAATATATATAGTTATCCGTATATGTATGAGGGCAGAAACCTCGGTCACGACGACGCTGCTCCACTCCACTCCACTCCAAAGCAGAACTTCCGATGTCCGATTCTCCGCTTTTCAGATTCGGATTCTCCGATGCCGATTCCAATTCCGATTCCGATTCCGTATAACGCGCGCTCGCTTCGCTTCGGTTACGATTTTCTGGCTTTCCCCAGCTTTTCTGGGCGATGGGCGGCGCGGGGGCGTGGCGGATACGTCTGACTTACGCGAACGTTCGTTACTAACTGAATAACTGAAGCGCTGTGCTGTGCTACGAAAATTGGCAAAACAAATGAGTAACCAAGCGACGGCGGCCGACGAGGCTAAGCCTCGTATCTTGGCAACAACAACCAACAACGTCGATGGCTCTCTTAAGTTTCAGGCCAAAAAAAGAGAGTTACGAGAGTTTCGGCAGGGTAGTCGAGTAATCGCAGTATTGGTAGATAAGATTATTGCAGTGGGGTAATGTTATTGGTTACAAGGCAACTAAGATAGCGATATTAAAGTGCAATCTGCGGGGGTACAGATAACTGATAGTTAACTCTGGTATTAGTTATCTTTTTTAGTCAATGCTCAGTTTAGTACCAAATTTTCAGTTCACTAACTGATAACTAAATCTAAATTAAACGAAATGTCAAGATTATTATGGGTATTCTAACAGCTTTATAAATTGATTTTATTTTTTGTCCATTATAAAATGTAACTATAATAACTATTCAAAGAATTTAATAACACCGACTTAATAAGAAATGCAAATCGTCCTCATAAAACCCTCTGAAAAGCTGTCCTTTATATATGTACATGTTTTTTGTGGATTGTATAGTCCCATGTTATTTTTTTAAGGGTCATTTATCTAACTGGTAGCATGCGATATTCCCAAAATATTAACTATCTTAAATATTAAGTAGTAATATTTTCCCCTAATTGGCAACCTCGACAACTCTGGTAAAACCATAACACAGCTACAAAGGTAAGCTCCACTTGGAGCGCTCTCTTGCTCCGACTTCCCTATTAACTGGCATACGTTTGATTCGGCCTCGCAGTCGCTTTCTCTTAGCCAACACATGCTTGGTTTGTTCTCCCATCTCTTGACTGCTCTTCGCCGTTTGTTTTGCATTGAGACTGACTTACGAAAGCGGCCAAGTGAACAACAATTGAACGGAGTGGCAGAGGGCAGGGGTATTGAGGAGGGGGTGGGGTTCAAAGGGGGGCAAGAGGGGGCCAGAGACCTGGACCTCCAAAAACCAAGACGTGCATACACACATGTACCCGAATGTACACATTTCAATGCAAAATTTACATACGGCAAGAACACAAACAATGGGCACATAAGAATGGCAATAACAATGGATGTACACTAATAAAAACGTTTATTTCCTAAAATCCTTAAGATAAAAGATTTTTTATAAGCGACCTTTTTAAAACGCAGACACTTATTAGCCACACCAAATCTATTTCCGGTATTGCTAATTTTGGAATTAGAAAGAAAACAACACAAAATAAATAGTTCTCTATTGAAATTTATGACCAATAATTTTTTAAAGAATTGTTTTTAGCGAAGAAGTTGTAATACAACCCAGACCTCGGTCTTAATTTAGGCAGAATTTCCCTTGTTTCCAAAAAAAAATATTTTTGTTTAGAAATATTTGGGTACATTTTAGAAATCCCAAGAATTGCAATTTTTTCATGACACCTAACCAGTAACTGAAATCCATTTAATTCTTTAATATTTTTTTAATATTTTTTTTAAGATTATCCACCTTTTTGTTTCCGAAAAACTCTCTAAATCCTATAGAAATAAATCACTTGTGTAACTTTTTCATGTATCTGTATACTTTGCCGACCTAGTTTTGTTTCAGTGTAACAAGTGAGGAATATTTCTAAAGGGGAAGGTAGACATGGTCAGACCGTCTAGTGCGTGGTACTAGACCAAATCAGAGTCTTGCCAGCCCCATTTCCTCTGCCCCCCTTCGGCAAACAACATGCACAATAAGAAACTCAAGTAGCCGGGCCAAGTGAAGATGAAGATGAGCTTCAGACCGACACCAGACCATTGTTCTTGGTGGCCATTTCCATCTCCATCTCCATCTCCGCCTCCAGATCCGTCCATAATGCTGATGTTGCGTGGCCGCTTGTTTATGTTGGCCACTGTATGGGCTACTGTTTGGCCATTTGGCCAAATTGAGCTTTCGGATGGTGGCCTAACCAGGCGTAACTAATTTTTTGTGTTTTACCTGGTTTTCCTAACCACGAGTGAAACTTCCGTGCTTCCGCCGCAGATCGATCTATAGTTTTTTGCTGGAGTGCCTAATGAGGAAGGGTTTTGGGGTTTGGGTTCCTTGAACATTTGTGCGGCATCTGTGTGGAATTCTTCGTGGCTATTTTCATCTCCGGTTTCCATTCTTCAATTCTTCAGTTGGTTGTTCACCTGCAATCGAGTGTTCTTGAGCTGCTTTATTGTCTTACACTCTCGCTCTTGTTGGGGTCCGGGCTCCAACCATCCATCCATTCATCCATCTAGGGGGTACCTCACCAATCCGTACTATAGCAGTAGCAGTGCATACCCCACCTAAACTGGTTTCAGTCTTGCTCTTGCTCTGCATTGTATCGCAGTTTTTTCTTTAATTATTTCTGTTGTTTTTTTGCCTTGCTCTTATGGGATGTTGATTAACTATTCTGGCATGTTGATGTCACTTTTTTCAAGTTATTTTTAAAGGACAGTAGATTTCCAAATGGCCACGAAGGGCGTTACACTTGAAAGAGTTAAGCGAATAACAAAAAAATCTAAAGAAACTTATTCAGTATTAAAGGTTATTTTAGAATAATTTAAGCAAGCATAAAAACTTAGCCAAAGTGTATATCTAAATATTTCAATGTGTAAGCAGTAACCAATTTTTTAAAAATAGAAAAAGCTAAAGGTGTTTTATTAATATATTAAACAGTTTTACAATAGAACAATAACTTTCCTATCCCAAAACAATATTTATTTTAATCACAGACAAAATTAAGACCATCTAAATTTGTTTGTAATATTTGTTTTGTTTTTTTCCCATTGAAAAAAGATCATATATATTTAACTGGCATTGACTTAAACTTAAAAAGTATTTAACATGTTTAAATGTTAGTTTCCTTTGTTATTATTTATACGATTTAAGGGCATACAACATTCCGCTTCAACAAAAATATAGTGCAACATGCATCAGGTTTTTAATATGTACAATAATTATGTTGTTTTTAGCGCTCGGCATGAGTCAACAGCAACAAGTTGGGGCATTACCGGGCACTTTATGGTCAAAAGTTTTGGTTTCTGCGGCCACAGAACAACTGGAAGTGGAACTGGGGCTGGAGAAGAATAGTTACGTTACCAGATATGTGTGTCAGTGACAGTGGAACGCTGGTCTGGTGACTTGGTGAAGGATCTGTCACTTTGGCGGTCGGTGCAACCAGAGCGAGAAGTCCGGCTTTATGCCGCCTGTTGCGTTCACCGTTTCTGCACCACATTTTTCGGGCCCAAAAAGTAAACACCAATTGTGTTACCAAACCCAGTGGCAGGCCATAAACGAAAAGGCAGGCGAACAAACTACCGTAAAAAGGTCAGCAACTGGCCGAGAGCTGGGCGTGAGAATGGCTTTTTGGCCCGATGGGGTCCGGAACCAAGGCGACACACATCAGAAGCCGCTCCATAAAATGTACAGCAATCAGATCGCTTGGGAGCTAATTTAGTTGTTCGACGATTTTTTTGATGGAAAAACCAGCACTTTTCTGTTTTTTTTTTAATTTAAAGGTAACAGTTGTTCGAATAATAAAGATAAATAGAGCCGCGTTTATGAAATATCCACTAAAATATGTTTATTATTTTACTCGCTTGGTTTAATAGATAACGTCCTGAATCTATTCCAAGTTTTACAAAATCTCATAAAGAAATGTTTGTTTCTAAGGATATGTAGCTTAAACTATTGCTGTTAAAAAGAATATTAGAAAAAAAAACTTAAAAAATACATTATAAAGACCTCAAAAATGTTCGTTGTTTTAAAATATGTATGTTTTATATTTTTATTACCAAATTGGACGACTATATGCTACAGCTTTCTTGGAAAGGTGAGATGTTGTCTGAAATTTTAAGAGCACTAATGCAAAATGTATAAAACTAAGAATTATTTTTCACTTTAAATCTAAGTTTTTCCTGGCATAAATCATCCTTCACCATAGGATGAGCTCAGCTCGAGAGGTCAAGCCACAAAATGGGGTCAAAAGAAGCAGCAATTTCTGGTCCGGTCAGCCAAAAGGGCAGTGGCGATGCCAAGGAAAAGCCCAGAAAATTAAAATTATTTTCAATTTACATTTCAAGCAGAAGGGGTTGTTGAGTGGACAGCGGGGGCGGGACGGCAGAGGAGGGCTATTTTGGCCATCATGGTTTATGGCCTGGTCTAATGTAATAGTTTCTTGCTATTGCAGCTGTTGTTGTCATTGCTTACACCGTTTTTGTTGCTGCTGCTGGCAGCAATTGTTGTTGCTGCAACCGAGCGGCATTGAAGCATATTGCCTTTTGTTGTTGTTTTTGTTGGCCAAGCGGACGGAAGCGAGAGAGCGGGTCAAAGAGATTGAGTTTCGGAGCTAAGAGAGCACGGATCTCTTTGCGCGGGTGGATAGCAAGTGGACTCTAATTGGATCGCATGTTTGTTTATGGTTCTTTGCTTGGCTTAAACGCCTTCCAGTTGGATCTAGAAAATTTAACTGAGCTCTTCAAAATTGTGATTAAATTAAATTAGTAAAATTAGCTTGAATGATGTGAAATGAAAACCTCATTTTGCTTAGGGAGAGAACTTTAAACTCATAAAGTGATGGAAAATGTCTGTGTAATTATATTTAACTTGATGGTACTTAGTTTGGATTTAAGCATGGATATTATTATATCTCTTCTGTTCTTATTTTAAGTTCCTTGTAATGAACCTATAAGTACTATCATATTTTATATCGGTTACAGATACAGATTCAGATACTTATTCTTTGGCACAAGGCATTGAAATTGGCCCTTTTTATTTTACACCAATATTACAAATAAATAGTTATATTTAGAGTTTTTTTTTTATATACTCCCCCAAACACAAAATCATAGATACAAATGCATTTTTTAAAAATACACCTTTTTAAGTTTTAGATATCCTTACCCCAATCATTCTCCATTAAAAGTCACTCATATTTTAAGTTATACAACATCAGCAAAATATATTTACTTTATATATGTATAATGTATTCATTATTCTCATTTATGCAAATTAGATTTGTTTCTCTGGTTTAGTTGTGTCTTTCACATAGTTTATCTCCTGCCACATATTTGATAGATAATACCGGTATTAGTTCGCTTGAGTTTAGTTTCAGAACAGGCTTTTTTGGAGTTAAACACAAAGTTAGTATTACAATATATAATCTTTATACAAAAAACATAAATTAAGTGTAGAATTATAATTTCTTAGTTGCTTTTTGTTTAGCTATCATGTTTAGGTCTCATCACAGGAGCGGGGAGTCTTGAGGAGTTGCGATTTTGGGTTTAGAGGGAAGCTGCTTGTGCGAGGAAAGAATGTCCCCGATCCGAAATTGTGCTAGCAGTACAAATAAAACTATATGCTATTCAGATTGCCCCTGGCCCCGATCCGATTACCATGATAAACCCGATTCATATCTGCAGCACACGCTTCACATCGACGGTGGGAAAAGAGGCGAACTGACCGTGATCCGCGCGATGTGGCTTCCGATGCAGATACTCCGTTAGGATGTCGGAGGCCAGCTGGGAGGCCCTCGAACTGATCTCACCCTTGAGCGGAACGGGCTGATGGCGCCTTTGCATTGCCACCGTGTTGATGCGTGTTCCCGCATTCACCGAGTCCTGGGAGCGCACCTGAAGCAGGGACAATACCCAGGCGTGCTTCATCCTAGTCAGCTCCGACTCCAAGGCGGTGATGCGCTGATCCTGTGGCTGCGGCACATGCAGGGGTTCAAACTGCGACAGCTTGGCACGCATATCCTGAGCCTGCAGACGCAGTCGCTCGTTGCGCTCCTGGTTGAAGGCGTTCTTCAGCAGCTGCACCTCCTCGGCCACCACTGGAGCAGTGCCCGCGGGCGCAGAGTAGGAGACATTAATGATGCCTGGTGCACTGGACGTGGAGCCAGCGGCCGAAAGATTGTGCGGGGAGTGGGAATCTGAGCCGGACTGTACCTTGCCCGTGTTCGAGTTCAGCTTCAACTTGTCGCGCAGATCGCTCTTCTCGCTCTCCAGGGCATCTATATCGTTCTGCAGATGATCCATCGTCTCCTCGAACTCCTTCTCCTTGAGCTGCAGCTGCTGGCGCGTGTCCTCGTACTGCATTTTCCACTTGTCCACCGCGTGCTCGTATTCGTTTTGCAGAACGCTCAGCTTCTTCTCGGCGAGGTCCTTGCGGATCTGCATCTCACTTAGCTCGTTCTGCTTCATCTTGGCGGCCAGCTTCAGCTGTTTGACGTCCGCCTCGCGATTCTCCAGCGTGGCGGCCAGCACGTTCTTCTGCTCCAGCTGTTTCTTGATCAACTGCGCCCGCTGAGTGATGGGCGTGCTGTGGGCACCCGATTTCTGTTGACCACCAGCATTGTTGGCGGCCGAAATAATCTCGTACTCCTTGTCCAGCAGGTGCTGGGCAATGTGCTGCAAGTCGGAGTTAGCTTGTGCCAGCAAGGCCTTAAAGTTGTGCGTTGGTCCGCGGTCATCCTGCTCGTAGATGCGCTCGCAGGATGCGGACAGAAGGGCCCAGTATTTCTCCTGGGGCAGCGTGTGCTCTGCTGCATTGTCGCTCTCGATGGTGGTGACAATGGCGGCCAGTGATTGCTTAGTCGCCTGGTGCATCGCCGACATGATGCGACTGATGTTTTGGGCGAGACCACGCATGGCCTCCACTTTGTGCTGCGAGAGACCGCTCTTGATCACGTGTTGGTCGCTGGGTAAACGGCGCTTGATCAGCTTCACTTGCTGCCGCACACTCTCCATGTTCTCGTTCAGGAACTGGATCAACAGCACCGAGTCGCTGGTGGCACCAGCCTCCTGGATAATCACCTTGGCGATGGCCGTATCGCTGAGAATGCTCTCACAAGCTGCTCCCAAGGAAGCCACGCAGTCGCGGATCATTTGAATCTCGTTCAGGAGCTGCTCGCCGGCTAGCAAAACAGAGTTCATGGCATTAAAGAAGGCCACACATTTCTCAATATTATCCGTGGTGCTGTTCTCGTCCAGCTGGTTGGATTTCAGCAGTTCGATGATGCCATCCACAATCTTTTCTTGAGCCACCATTTCGGGAAGGGAGCTTCCGGCTCTCAGGAGCGTATCCGGTTGGCAGCTATTGAGTCCGTAGAGGATCTGGTGCAGGGCACATTGCAGGCTGTGGACGTAGTGCAGCAGGCGGCACTTGAAGGCATACTGCTGGACGGCATGGCCCTGGGTGACTGCCTCCCTGGTGATCGCCTCCACGGCTGGGAAACGTTCCCTTGTCTGCGAAACCACAATGCCGCATTTGAAGACAATGCGTGAAATGAGCAGCACCACCAGGATGGAGTCGTGATCGCCGCCGCGACTCATGAATGATTCTGGCATGAAGGCGGTCAGCATCTGGACATGCTCGTTGGCCTGACTGAGCTCGATTTGTCGCAGTTGAACGTCGATGGCGCGTGTGTAGGCCTTTGACTCGGCGAACATCTGCTTGTAGTCGATAGTTTCGGTGGCCAGTTTCAAGCTGGGGTCCTGCAACGACTCCTTTTCGTTGCTGGAATTGCGATCTCGCAAATCGGTAAGTTGGTCGTTCAGCTTTTGCACCAGTTCCCTAAACTTTGTGATGGTCTGATCGCGATCGTATATGGTCTCGATAGCCGCATCTCGCTCGCGCAGCACCTCCTTCTTGGCTCCATTGGCCAGATCCAGTTCCTCGCGCAGATCCAGCTCCAGTTCATGATTGCTCTCCACCAGCTGTTCGTGAACCTCCTCCAGAGCTTCCAATTGGGCGATCTCTTCCTCGAGCAACTTTACCTTATCTTCCAGCTCCATTTTCTTCTCGGCCAGCTGTTCCACCATTTCTTCGGCTCCTAGTGCAGCATCGACTTGTTCCTGGGATAAAGGAAAGTTTTTAAATATTGCTCGTTTTAAATTAATTCAAGTTCGAAACGGTTAAGGAAATGTTAAAAATTTTGTTTGGGGAAATGTTTACAATATACACGATTTACCTCCTTGGACCCCGTTAATCATTAAGTTTTAAGGCAGGCCGGCAAAAAGAAAGGCAATGGAAAATTGTATCTTTAGATTGACTTTTGGCAAAATATATTACACATGTAAACAGAAGATATCGGTTAAAAAAATTTAATTAAATCTTCAAATTAAACTAACTAGAAGTTAAAAAGCTTCAAATCTATTAATATTTATGTTCAAAATATGATTTGTTTTACAAGCTTTAAAACTTTTTAGATATCAATTTTTAAAAACAATTATGAATGAAAAATTAATATAAAGAAACTATTAAAAGTTTAACCGATATCTTTATCTTTAACAGCGGAAACTGGCGAAAAGCAGCGAAGCAATAAAAGCGAAACTGACTCAAGCCAATAGGTGCGGAAAAGCCGTGAATTTTCATCGGAGTGTAAAGAGTGGGAAAACCAATTGATGGCGGGCAGTGATAAGGGCTTAAACTGAATAATAATGCTAGGATGTTCACCTGCAAGTCGGCCACTATGGCCTCCATTTCATCAATCTTGGAGCTCAGCTTCTCCTTAGTGCGCTCCAATTCGGCGACTTCGGAGCGCTTCATATCCAACTCCTTGCTCAATTTCTGAATGTCATGCTTATCATGAGCAGAGAGATCCCTCAGGCGCACTAGCGTTTCCTTTAAACGAATGTTCTGCTGCTCCAGCTGCTTAAATTCGTAGGTGGAGAGTCCGGGTGAATCGCCGTCGCCTGAGATATTGCCGATGGCGGACTCGGCCTTGTTCTGCATCTCAGAGCGCAGCAGTTCCAGATCAACCTGTAGCTCTTCAATACGCTCCTTAGAAGACTCCAGCTCCAGCTGCAGCGTGTCGGCCTTCTCTTCAGCCATCTCCTTATCCAGGGTGATCATCTCCACGTTGTCCGATAGATCTGCCATTTCCTGGGCATGCTGCTCCTTGGCCTCTACCGCATCTTTGGCCTCCTGCTTGGCACGTTGCAGTTCCTTTTGTAGTGAAGCCTGTGCGGCCATGATCTTTGTGCGAAACTCTTGCAACTGTTCGAACTGAATCTTCATCTTGTCGAACTCCCGCAGCCTCTCCTTATCCTCATTTCTTCTTTGCTTCAAGGTTTCCAGCTTTTCGGTGAGATCGGCCAGCTGGGCCTGTAATTCAGCGCTCGTTTTCTGCGCCTCCAAGAGGGCGGTCTTATCATCAGAGCCAGAATTAAGGGGCATGGTGAAGGAAGGCGAACGCAGTGGCTGCGAGGGCGTAAACTGCGGCTTGAGAATCTCTAGGAAGCCCGTCTCGACGAATGAAGCCCGCTTGGAAGAGGCATGCGAACCGGCTCCGTTGCCACCGGTTGGTGCTGCTGCTCCCTCAGCCAATGAAGTGCTTGAGGCTTCCTTATCCTTGCTATTTTGGGGGAGCAGGGATTTCCGAGGACCAATGCTGCTGCTGGAGCCAGTGCGTTCACTCAGAGATGTAGTTAACTGGGTACGGGAACCCAACAGTGATTGGCGACTGGAGGAGAGCGAGGTGCGAGAGCTGCTCAGCCGCGCCTTTGTGGGTTGGGCAGCCGTGGGCGTGGCACCGCTGACGTCGTCGATGCTGCGCTTGCTGCCAGGAGCCACCTCCAGCAAACGCAGCTGCGTGGGACGCACGAACATGCCGCAGTTCTCCTCGCACTGGAAGTACTGCTGGCCCTTGATGGAGCCGCTGTTCTTGCCCTTTGGTTCGTCCAGCACGACGCCCACCCACTTGCCGACGGCGAAGCTGGTCATGCCCACGTAGGCCACCGTGCCGAGCAGATCCTTGCCGGTCAGCTCGACGCGGGCGCCCACTTTCAGGTTCTTCTCGGACATCTCGCTCTCGATGTGTGCGTGTGTTTATGTGTGACCAGGATGTGGGTTTGACTGATGATTATGAGTGCTGTTTGATGGGAACGGAGTTGAGGTTAGAGGGTTTCTGATCTTAGAAGCCAATCCCACTTACTGCGGTGCACTTCCTCTGCTCTGGCCAACAGTCACGTCTCAGCTAGCAAAAAATGGCCGTCGGCTTGCAGGGAGAAAACAGAAAATGTTGACATCATTAGTCACCCATACAGACAGCACAGGTGGCTTCAGGTAGCTGCCTGTTTTTTATAGCCAAATTCATGGTACCTACCTGCTTTTCCAATCGGGCAGGTGTTCCTTTCTTTGTCTCCACCGCCACGCTTACCATTTGCGCTGTATTTCTGTTGCAGCAGCTTAAAATTGGAACGAAATCGTTTTCCTAAAATATTTGCAATGTTTGCAGTGTGACCGTGCGAAATAACTAGAGAAGGTAAACTCTAATTGTGGTGATTGTAAATAATATCGCGACTGTATGTCGTGACAGCAGTGATATTGAAAAGGAACAATTAGTAATATGTAAAAATTAGATAGAAACACAAAATTGTATTAAAAATTTGAAACATTCTAAATAAAATTTCAAAATCTTATATGTGTGATATAATTTTGTACCATTTCAAAGTAGCATTTACAGGTTTCCGTTAAACTGTGACCGTTAGGTGGACAGCCCAGTCAGCTGTTCTATTATTTTTGAGGTGTGCACACACTGGCGCCCAGGCCAAACAAATTGTTTCGCAAATATATGGAATTTGTAGCTTAAAATGGATGAGGAAGAGCATTTGCATCGCTTTGGAACCCCGTTGCAGCCGCTAGAGAAGGGTAAGTATGGCCAGAAGTCAACAGCAGCTTTGATAATATCTCCAAACCAAATAAACAGATGTAGTGCCGGCAAAAAAGCCTGTGGGCATCGAGGATCAAATAGTAAAGGATGAAAATGGAAAGCGCAGGTTTCATGGCGCCTTCACCGGCGGCTTTAGTGCTGGCTTCTGGAACACCGTGGGATCCCTGGAGGGCTGGACGCCGCAGACCTTCAAAAGTTCGCGGGCGGAGAAGGCAACTCCGCGGGCTCAGCTGAAACCGGAGGACTTTATGGACAATGAAGATCTTGGTGAATTTGGCATTGCTCCACAAGGAATTCGCACGCGCGATGAGTTCGCTAAGGAGGATGAGCAGGAGCAACGTTCCGGGCAACGGCGCCGTAAGCTGATGCAGCCGGAATTGGGAGTGGGACCCATACCCGGAGTTCCAGTGCTGGAGCAACTTCTACGCCCGGTGCGTGACAAAGTGGCTGTTCGGATACTCAAGAGCATGGGATGGAAACCCGGCCAGGGAGTGGGCCCACGACAAACGCGAAAGGAAAAGCGCCAGGCCACTGCAAGAAACACGAGAGAACAGTATCTCCTAGATCACTACGGTGCAGAGGGCTTACCTGAACAAACAGAGTCTAATGGAGAAGATAGCAATTCTGAGGAAGAGGACGACGAAGATATTACCTTTGCGCCGGATGACTTTGAGCCCATCTTTTACACGCCCAAGGAGAATCGATTTGGCATGAGCTACTCCGGCCTCAGCCGCGATCCCATCCTATCAAAGTCCTCCTCTAGCTCTGCGAAAGCAATGCAGCACATCAATCTCTTTGGTCAATTGGAGGAGCAGGCTAAAAACAAACAGCTCTCCATAAGGGGTCAGGCCTTTGGAGTGGGAGCATTTGAGGAAGAGGACGAGGACATCTACGCCCGCGATGATATGACCCGCTACGATTTTTCGCTGGCAGACAAAAAACCCAAGCAAAAGAAGCAGCAACACGTCCAGCAGCGTCACGTTATTGATGGCTTTAGTGAGGATAAATCGGGGGCAGCTCTTCAGAAGCCCTATGCCATTGATTTGCCTAGGGATTTCCAGGCCAGAAACTGGCTACAGCGAAAGAGTCGTTTTGCTCCCATGGACAAGGAACGAGCGAAAAAACTGGAGACAGCCACTGAGTATAAGCGCTCGGGTCTGGGCAGGCACGATTTTAATCCTGATCAGCGAGCGCAGCTTCTAGGGGAAGAGAAAAAAGAGGAAAAGCCGAATGAAGAACAGCCCAAGCGGAATCCTTTCAAGGATCGCGGTAAGTCCTTGCTAGATCGCATCAATGCCAGGACTGAGGGATTCACCAAGGGCGGAATAATCACTGAAAGTGGCGAGGAGAAGCAAACCGAATTGACTAAAGAGGTAAAAGAATCCAATGCCGCAATACAAGAGAAAGCTGCGCTGAAGACCAAGGATCTGGGTAAGACATTTTGAAGTTATTTAATGTTAACTATAGTTAAAACCATTCCATTCCTTTAGCTCCTGCAACTTCATCTTCAGGCGCTTTTAAACCATTCCTGGCTGATGAAGCCAAACAGCTTCGTTACGAAAAATACGTGGCCTCCAAACTAACAGATGACACAGAGATAACCGAGCTACTCGCCAGTATGCAACCGGTCACTCTATCCCTTTGGGATCGAGAAATGGAAAAGAAGGAGTTCATCCAGGCAGCAAAGATCTATCGCCCATTAGATGGTCTTATGAATGACAGATTCATTTCGGAAGGCAATGTCCAGGCAGAGAAGGTCAAGGAGCAACAAAAGACGCCAGAGGAACGAAAAATCGTGATGGAGCGGATCAAGACCATGTGGAAGCCTGCCTCACTGCTCTGCAAGCGCTATAATATTGCGGAACCTTTTGGTGGGGCCATGCTAGAGCCCGAAAAGGAGCTCAAGACCAAGCCGAAGATTTCGGTGTTCGATTATTTGGAAACGTCCATCAACACAAAAGCAAACTTTCAGACTCCCTCTATTATACCAAAGCACATAGAGAAGCCGAAACCTAAAGTAGTGGAACCCCCAGCTCTACCTCCTGCTCCCCCGCCGGTAACCAATGATCCGGAAAAACCACCTTCAAAAGAAGAGCCATTCAAATTTACTTTTGTGCCCAAAACTCCCTTGGAGCAGGCGGTGGACGAATCCCGTGACAAACCCATATCAGAGAAAGTGGATCTATTCAAGTGCATCTTTGATGACAGTGACGAGGAGGAGACTGTTGATCAACCGCCAGAGGATCCTGCCCAGGATAAATTGGCTGCCCTGCAAGTGGCTCTAGGCTTACCCTCTATGTCAACAGCTTCAGCAGCAGCGCATAATGTCCTTAGGAACACTTCGCCCCCAAGAGGAATCTTTGCAGCCCTATTCAAACCAAAGGAGGAGCAGGCACCCAAAGAGCCACCTCCACCCAAGTTCGCTCCAATCGAGGGGAATAAGTTAAAAATTGCGTACAAATCACGCGAGGAGCGACTAAGAAACGATAAGGAATTAGCCATGGCCGAGGTGCCGCCCGAGGATATATATGGGCCAAAACTGCCAGAAGCATTTCCTCAGAAACCTGTAGCACCAGAGGATCGGACAGAGGCCAGCATCGATGCCAAACTGCAGCAGCTTTGGCATGAGCATGCTCCCAAAAAACGGAAAGTCGAAAAGTGGGTAGAAAAGAAGAGCATCTCGAGCAGCGAGGACAGTGATGATAGTTCCAGCGCTGATTCCTCATCCTCCGATTCTTCTGGTGGCAAGGCCAAGAGATCCAGCAAACTCAAGAAGTCACACAAGAGCTCCAGCTCAAAGAAGTCCAAGAAATCAAAACTGAAATCCAAGAAAAAATCCAAGAAGGCAGAAAAATCCAAACACAAAAGCAAGAAGAAGAAGAGTAAACACTGATAGTAAATATTTAATAAACAGATTTGCCGTGCTTTCTTTTCTTAAATCAATTGGATCACTTAATGGTAAATTAAACATTGGGCTCGTGCAAATTTTATTGGTTTTCTTTTCACCTTTTTTAAATAAATTGTGGTGCACGCTCGAAAAAAGATGTTTATTAAAATGTTAATTGATCTGATCATATAAGCTTCATAATGCAAATACGAAATTTGTATAATCTTTGTTAGTCAATTTCCTAATCAACACCATAGAAGGTATTTAATTGTTTGTTTGTTGTCTTATGTTTAAATACATTTTTTATGTTTTTAATATTTGTTTTTTAAATTAACCAAAAACTACAATTTCAAACCTAAATTATAAATAAATACAGTCAAAAAATTATTTTAAATAGTTTCATATCTTTGTTGAAAGGAAAAGATAAAAAACAAATTAAGTTAAGCCTAATTATTTAAAGTGATAAATATTTTTTGAAAAGCCAAAAATTAAAGAGCGTATTACACATAATTTAAAATAGAATGCTACAAAATTTACCAATACCGTTTACGACATTACCAAGATCGTTTTACCATGGCTCTATGGTGCTGTTCACCCATGTAGATCGTTTGGTCAAAAAAATCTCATACCTAGCTCTCTGCCTGCAGCCGCTCTCTCTTGCCTTTGTTGGCTGCGAGAGAGGCTCTTGGCCAGGCCAAAAGACGGGACCAGCTTCATTTTGAGTTCGGCGTGTGTTTCGCCAGTTTCGCTCAGCTCACCTCAGTCGCAAACTACGTGTAACCAAAGATAGACGAGTCCGAGTTCCGATCCCAGTAATGCCAATCCGCTCAAAAGTTTTTCAGCAGCCGTAGCAACACCCGCGAGCAACAACAATATATAGACATCATATCGCTGGCGGATTGCGGATGCGGATAGGGGGTCGCGGATGCGGAGCGTGGCTCGTAATGTCTGCCAAAGCGTAACGAAAATTTCCAGTGCTCAAGACAACAGCATCGTATCATTAATGGCATTTTCTGTTTCGAGTTTGTGTGTGAAAAAAAGTGCACAAAAGTGGCAACAACATCCGAAAAAAGATAATCAAGCAGCATGAAAATCTAAAAGGTATACAACAACGAAATCCCTGTTTTTTTGCTTATCCAAATACCCAATCAAATGATTACAATTAATGGCGCAAATTACTTGAAAATAAAAATGTAAAAATTTAACAAAATATACCCGTGTATAGTGAAAAAATTGGCATTTACACACCTGCAACATTTGTTTGCTTTGGTGTTTGTGTCTACCTAGACGCTCCCAACGGTGTGTACATAAAGATATAGCCGCGAGTGTGTGTGTTTGCCGTTGCATAGCTGTAAACCAGTTGCCAATTGCAACGTGTTTTTTGAGTTGTTGGCTCAAGAGATAGCCATAAAAAAATAATAAAATAACTAGAAAATTGTGAAGTTGTAAGGAAAAATCAAAGGGAGCTAACAATTGATTTAGCGGAAACCAATGGAACGTTGATAGGAATTAAAAAAAACAAATAAAAGTTCGTTGTATATTATTATAATTTATTGAATACAATACATCTGAAATCATATAAATTGCAAATACTTAAAAAAAATGTACTTTTAAATACCTCTAAAGAAATGGATTTGGCTTTCACAAAAATATAACTCACAAATCATGTTTACATGGCGGAATTTTCCACAACATTAACGACACAACAAAGTTTAGCAACTTGACGAATTCATCTGAAGATAAATTGATATCAAAAGCTACCATTTTATAGAACTGCTTGCGTGTTACCGCCGAAAAACACGTTCGAAACGAGTGTTAAAGTGACAAAGAAGAAATCACAGAAATGGAATCGAACAACATAGGAAAAAACAACGAAGACTAAGAATTAAAAAGCCTTTTCTCGGCTACGGTTTTGCCTTTTTTTGGCTAATAAAGCAATTTGATATCGTAAAGCAAAAAACACTGAGAACTACAACAGAGTGAGATCATGATTGCAATCGTAAAAGAGAAGGAGAGGTTGAGGGAGAGGGAGAGAAAACAGCAACAGAGAGAAAGAGAGTGGGAGAGAGTTAAATTCGTTTAAGCCAGGCCAAAAATAAATGGCAACGAAATAAGCGACCGATTCAGTATTTCCATTTGTCAATATTGCCCAGCAACAACAAAGGGTAGCCCATATATTACTGGCTCTAGAACATATATAAATAATTTTATATCGTTTATGGATCCAAGCTCAGCTGTGTGGAGGTGTAAGAAACAAAAAAGCGAATCGAAAAAGTAAAAAACAGCAACCAATTTCGCAAAAAGCTCACCAAGCTGACAGAACTGCAAAATTGAAAGAGAGAGCCAGAGCGAAACGCTGACGTCGAGCAGCTTGTTTTAACTTTTGTTTTAAACTTAAAAATGCTAATGAATTGATGGTGGCTTATAGTTCTAAGAACTTACAAAGGGGAGATAGACGAGTATAGGGATGGCAACGGAGAGGGATCCGCAACTTATAATTAAGAGCTCAGCTTGCCATTAATACTGCACAAGAAAAAATAAGATAAATTCTTACCTAACATTTGAAATATACATTATAAATCATTATTAGTTTTGTGAATTCTTTATCATTTTGTATCTTAAAGATAGACATTTTTTTATTTCTTAAGAAAACAGTTTATAATAAGAAGCAGTACGATTGTTTTTTTGTCTGTACCTCATCTTCTTTCTCGCGTTATGGGGCTTTGAGAAGGGTCACTCAGAGCTCAAGGTAATCAAGGTTGATGATTGTTCAAGTTTTGTTTGTGTTTGACCAAGCAGACTTGCCCCTAATGACACCAAAATGTGAATCTTTAGCTCTATTTTAACGAAGTTATTAAAGTTTTTAAATTGAGCATATTAATGTGCGTCCCAAATGTACGTACTTAATGTTTAAAAATGTTTTTAAAAGTTATCTTTTAACAAGAGTATAACAAAGAATTTTTACAACTTTGGAATGTAGTTTTTTTGATCAAGAGATAAATTATACAAAGTACTAGTTTCTGGAATTTTATCAAAATCTGGCTTAAACTCTGCTTACGATATTCGGTAGAATCAAATTTTGTTGTCTCTCTTTTAAACTCCATAGAACCAAAAAACATATGATCAGTTTTGCGCTCTCACAATCCGATTCTCTCAGATTTTTTATCTTTCTCCGATTCTCCCTTTACCTTTGGCAAGCCTCTAAATGTTGACGATATTCGTCTACCTGTTCTTCGTTTGTTTTGTTTCCATTTCTTTGCCCAGGTATTGTCCGACCAAACATTTTCCACATTTTTTCATGTGTGTCTGAGCTACATAACTATTCAGAACACACATAGCAGCATGCCAGCGATCGAATGCGAACAGGTAGAAGCGTAGACTAGCAAAAACAACGGCTGTGCTGAAAAACTTTCATTAATGTTTTTGTTTTGCGTTAGCTAAATATTTCGAGACGAGCCGCTATCTGCTTGCTCTTTTCCCTCCCACCAGAAAAGGGGTAACTGCGATTACGAGTCGTAAAAAAGAAATCCATCATTAGGTGCTGTCAACTTCGCTGCCGCTGTCACTGGCGAAAATTGCCACAGTGGGTGTGGGAGAACTTCTCTTTGCTTTACCCTAGATTTCCCACGAAGTATATAAACCTATTTAATAAATTATTTTGCTGATATGATCCTTCAAAACGAGATACTGGATGTTGGCTCAACAAAGTAAATAGCTTACGAAAAATATACAATATATACTATTTTTTTCATCATTGCATTCTCTTTAAAGTTCAAGAAAAACCACAACCAACTTTAGTTTTTGTATTGAATACCAGGTAATAATTTACGCCTAGTACTTATAAAGGCAATTAGTTTTGTGTATAACTCCAGATTGAGCTAAAGAAACAGTCGCAATGTCTGACAGTTTCCTTGAAAGTTACTCATATGACACATAATGTTAGTTAGAAAACATATTTTGATCAACAGTGCGTATGAGTGATTATCTTGGCATTTTTTCCATATAATGTCTGGTATGCCCTTAATGCAGAAAATCGCATAGTATCGTGCACATATATTTAGCATATAGGAGTGGTTCTTAACATTGTGTTTAAATATAATTTTCCCATCCATCCCACTGTATAGCGAATATCGTAAATCAGTTGCGCGCGACGTTCAAACCGCCTTCATTTTATTCCGGCGGCTTTGCTGCTCCAGTGCTGGGTTAGTTGTTGCTGGGCGGTCGATGGCGCTTGGTCTCCGCGGTCTTGGCTTCTAAGCCTCTGGAATGCCAACAATGTGTGGTGCGTTCGGTTTTGGTTCATTTTTTTTCAAACTTTTATTGACCGTTTCATTTACGGGCTGCTGCTGTTGCTACTGCCGCACTTTCCATTGAGCTGAAATGGTTTTCACCCAAATGTTTTGTCGCTTTCTTGCAGTTTGGTAACAAAATGGAAAAGAAAACTTGAAATTTGTGTCGATACGATTGCAAGTTTGGTCGCGTATCTTGCAGATACATCCGCTTGTCCGAGCGAATTGCACAACCCAAAAGAAATAAATAAGTAAACGCGTTACACGTGTCGAGTGTGTGTGTTCGAGTCTTTGTTCGTCGTTAGTTGTGCCAAGCCAAAATGCGCGTATCCGACAGATACCAGTCATCATCATTATTACCATCATCACCAGCACCATTGGCAATTGCATCGCACCAGATTTTGAGCAGCACGCACCTTGAAGTAATTGCAGCATCTGGCCATCGTCAACGCTGCGGATTATAATGAGTCAAAATGTGGCCGATAGTTTGGTGAGTAGCTAACCCATTATCTTGTACATGTACTTTAGTATATAGTTAGCGTAGAAAGTAACAGGGAAATGCATAGAAAGTCATTTTGAAAGTATCTCGCTTAAGCACCGAACTTTGTGTGGAAGCTTTTGCCCAAGTCTGCTAATTACTTGGTCAAATATTTGGTAGACCGTATCAATGTGAACAGCAACTGTGGCCTTATTGGCTATAAAATTTTGATCGAACAGATTTCAAAATTAACAACTTTACCAATAAATACTCTTTAATATTTGTATAATAACATAAATTAAAAAATTTAGCTATATAATTTAATAATTGTTTTTTGTCATATATTTTCGAATCTGAAAACTCTCGTCCTCATATGACTTATGACAATTTAATAAATGACTTGTGAAGATAATGTTTAAGTGATACTTGTATAAAATTGTTTTGGTTTCTCAAACACAACAACGCATCATTTCAATTCGATTTTAGAAAACAAAGTATTTTTATGAAATATGTGAAAATAATGTGTGATCATCATTTTAATCATATTAGCTTAAACAACATCGTAGTTTAGCAGCTTAAAAAAATATGTTTGGTAATTTGAGATCCAATTATGATACCAACTTTATTGACCCAATTAGAAGCCCATTTTATCTTGATCTATTTTGTTTGCTTTATGCAACAATCTGTATCAGCATCCCCAAGTGCATAACACATATTTCCGCAGTCCCTTGTCTTGAAACTTGTTGCATTCGCTAATTGATCAATTGACGTGCTTTCGGTGTTCAATGTTTATCCAATGTCTACAAGCGACAAACAAAACAACAGACATCGTTTGAATGGCGCTTACGTAAATGCACGTTTTATTAATATTTCTGCTTATTGATTTCCCCGCCAGCTTTCTTTAAGTCGTTACCAAATACCATACATTCAGGTATTCCTATTTCCATAATTATGTCATTCCAGTTCACATGTTCGGCCGGGTGGTCAACTGATAGCCCAAAAACTCAAACAAAACAAGTAGGGAAATTATTTAAATTTCTTCTTTTTCATTAATCAAAAAAAAAAAGTCAAGTCTTAAAGTTTTAAGAGGCTCATAAATTAAATTGATATATGCGTGAAGATAATGAAAACAAATGCTATTGTGGGGGTCAGTGTGAAGTTGGCTATACAAAATACCAAAAAAATACTAGTTCTTACCGAGTGAGAATGAGTGAGAGAGTTCTGATGAGAAACAAACAACCCAGTCAATTGCTCATCAGAAAAAACATAAACAGAGCGAGAATGGCTGGAACAAGTAAGAATTACAAAGTATGAGAGCCCCGACTAAAAAACACCCAAATGGTAAAACACCCAAGACTAAATGGTAAAAGTATTATATCAATTTCATATCAAAAATGTTTTTTAATTGATTTTCGGGTAGGGTTTATCTTAAAGGAACACACTCATTATATATTTTATGTAGGCGACTATAAAATAATAATTTTGGATAGTGTTCATTTAAGTATTAAATTTAACTTTTGTAAATTACATACATTGTAATGATAATTTAAAGCTCGAAGGTCCTCAAGTAAAAGTCCAACCTGTATAATTGGCTTTTATATAGTGTTAAAAAACACATACAATTTAAGACTACGATATTAACTAAAACGATAACTAAACAAATTGTTTTCCGTTGAATATTCTGCGTACCACTAAAATCCACACAAATGAGTACACCCTTTCAGAGGGTGTAAAACATATAGTGGGTGCTAGAAGTTCCCACGGTCCAAAACTAGAATACCTGAAAGAGAGCCCGATGAGAGCGCACAGTTGATGCCCTCTCTCATCACGGGGATGAGACGGTTACATCCGTAGTGTAAGAACATCCCCGGCAGCAGGGTTCTTATTGGAACAGAGTGGATCCCCAAGAGAGAATGGGAGCGTAAGAGAGAGCCCAAGTGCAAAACGAAGGGGCTTTCGAACAGACGTTTGTTCTAAGCAGACAGAGTTCGTTTTCGACTGTTGTTGGCGGCGGTTGTGTCGCGTGTCTCTCTACCCGAGAGATTTGTGTGTGTGTCTCGCGCGCGTTTTTCGCTCTACCCCCTTTTCCAATTGGAGAAACCCCCGAATGTGAATTTTGTATAATGTTTTTGTAATTACATGGATGTCTCATGTTGAGATTTTCAGCCAAACGAATGAAAATGCAGGCGGTATCCCGAAAATCGGTGTTTATATGTGTGCAATTGCAACAATAGCAAACGAAAAAGAGAAAAAAGTGAAAATAAATAGTAGGGAAGGAAAACAAGGAGATTGCAAAGCAGACGTATAGACGTAGTGCAACGAACCCTTCTTCGCGGACCAAAGATTCACCACTAACCAGTGAACAAATACCACCCCCCACCACTACTGCTCCTGGGTGTGTTTCTGTGCGTCCCGTTGACTCATCGTTCCCAGGAAGCTGAACAACGGTATAGCGGGCAGCCAAACAGAAGCTCAGAAAAAAGAGCAGCAGGAATATCGATTTTACTTGCCTTTACCTACAATACCACCCCACCCACCATCCATTGAACTGCACTTGGGTAAAAATAAAAACACCAGAAGCCATTAAAGGAGCCGTGTAAATTAAAGAAAACAGAAGAGACGGAGGATAACGGATAGGAAAAACGTAGCGGTGCCTCATCAGAAAATCTCAGCCACATTTCTCAAGGAACAAAAGCCAATCTCAAATGGTAAAAAAAAACATCGTAATCCATCAGGGCAGATAAAACGGGGCGCGCTTGAGATCTCTGGTTCTTTTGCTGCCCTTACAGTGGTTACTCATTATAAAGAAACTCCGAGGGGAATTTTTAAAGTATTTTATAATTTTCAAGCCAGTTATTTAATACTGAAAACTTAAGATAAGATACAAAAACATTTTACTACAACCACTGTGAGGGCATGTCACTCGTAGGTGGCTTATCTTTGTCATTACTATTGACCCTCGCCCCTGAATCAACAACATGGATAATTATCGATAATGCGCACCCTTTTCTTTGTCCAAGAATTTTTAACCTTGCTTTGTACTTGATCTGGTTATGTGGTAAGAGTGATTACTGTATTGTCCTGGTGTCAAATCGTGGAGAAATGTCAACAACGATTATGTGTAAAAAGGCAATAGTACGGAAACTTTACGCTTAAGTGAAGTCTGGAAATAAATTATGTATCTGGGAAAGGACTAGGGATCGATAGAATTTTGTATAACTTTTAAATGAATGACATGAGAACTGCCTGGAGAAGCTTTGTTTTATTATTGTATGTTTTTGGATTTTAATAATTAATTTTAACTTGAAAACATTCTGTTATGTGGGTAGGGTTGAGTGATGAATAATGAGGGTATATCATTGTAATATGTAGTTCTCAAAATTGTGATTATGCCAGGAAACAAGTTATTTTTGTAATAGATTAAAAGTTAAGAATACTAATAACTTAAAAATGATTCATTTGAAAACTGGCCACATATTATTAAAGTTGCACTCTCAGTTTTGTTTTTGTGTTTTTATCATCCATTTATGTGGAGACCCGCTCCAAACATTTATCAGGCCCCATTGTATGCAAAACAAAAGCTCCGCCTCTTCCTCTTCCCAGTGGATAATGATGGAGAATGCATAAAAATAATTTACGTGGAGAGCTATGCTCAGTGGCTCAAGCTTTAGTTCAAGTTGATATGTTTTTGTATTGTTTGTACATCATCTCTACTGCCCGACGGATGTGGTTTGATAATAGCTGAAAGAGCGGGACAGATAGGTACACAAAAAGAAATTTTTGCAGCAAGCTAAGATTTAATTGGTTTTTAGGTTGAAAAAGTTTCAAAACAGGATGTGGTAGGCGGAAGTAGGGGACATTAATTGAGTAAAAAAAGCTGGAAAATCATATTAAAATGTTGTACAAATAATTTTAAAATTTACTTAAATTAAAAAAATCCACATGCTTATCAGCTTTTGAAAAAGTTTTTATTTTATTTTTTATTTGCGAACATCTTAGTGGAACATGGTTATTAAAGGGGCATAAACTGTTTTTAATTTCTTCTTGTGCACCAAGGGAGCAACAAATGTTGTCAAGCTGACTGCGTCGGATGCAGTCAGATGTAACTGACAGTCAGTCAGAGTCATTTAGCCAGTCAGTCATTCAGAGATGACAGGGGGGAGAGTGGTGTTTAGTTTCAGTCTCTTTTTCCTTTGGCGTTTTCAATTTTGTTTTGCGCTGTTTTTTTTTTCGCCGCTGCTTCTGTTGCTGCAATTCACAAAACTCGTGCCAGGGGTCGTCGATTTAAAAATAGATATTTGTGCCTACAGTTGCGGTCAAAATAAATGCCTTGCAATATTTTACCAAATTAACGAAATGTTTGCAAAATTTCAAACACCTAATCTTATGCTTATTCACCCACTAAGTATTTCCAATTTGTTCGAAAACTCAACTTAAAATATCATGTTATTATTCATTCAACTTTTACGATAATATAACATTATAGTCTAAATTATAAAGTAAAAATGGCAATATATTTTAATGTAAATAAAATACCAAACTGTTGTTCTAGAAAGAAATTCTTGAAAACGCAATTTGATTATTCGGATTATTGGCTGTATCTCTGTTTGTTGAGTAATGTGCCCCAATCAAATACAAAACCAATGGCCATTCACCTGGTTTTATTGTTCTACCCTCCTGTTTTATGGACTTCTGGCTATTTTTGCAAAGATCTGTAATTGAGAAAACCCCCCGGCGGAAAACAGAAATCTCCACCCACACGCTTTTCTGGAGGAAAGGTCACCTGCTCTATATATAGACAGATGATGTGGGCCGTACCAATCAGCCACCCCATCATACTTGGATGTTATTTCTTTATAATTAAGCGGCTTGTATACACAAACACGAAAAAGTTTGACAATTGCCCGTCTGCCATTATAATACTATAATATTTCATCGTTTAATGAGCTTTTTTTCTGCCGCTGTTTTTTCCTGAGTTGGGTATTTTCTGATGAATCATTCGGTCTGAAAAGGTAAAACTCAGCCGTATGCAAATGGCGTTTCCTCCCAAAGTCGTGTTCTGTTTCTCTCGGTCTCGTTTGGCATTCGTTGTAATAATAATCGTGAATGAAATGAGTGTGTTCTGTTTCTGGGGCTTGGTACGAATCGAGTGCAATATATGTGCATATTGATTAGACGAAGGCATCTCAAACAAAACAATTACAAATATATACTATATGTATGCGCATATATGGGTCTGGGTTGATTCGAGTATGAAGATTTGAAGGATTTCTTATAATCAGTTGTGGTTTCAAAGTTCGACTTGGAGAAGCTTTGTTACTTTATTAGTTCATGATAATAAATATGCAATCTTCAGGGTAAAAGTGGCTAATGTTTATAAAACACGATTTGTTAAGGTATTGAAATTTTATTACTGTGAAATACTTTAGAGGGAAAATTTTATTATTGAAGGCTTTCTATAATAATTATTTATTTAAATATTTTCAATAACTTTTTTTTCTATTCTACTGGGAGCAAATTTGTTGTTTAGTTTTACAGATAAAATTAAAGTCTTTAAATGTAGTTTATCACACATAATGTTTGCTTTAATAAAGAAATATTTAATAATCTTTTCATATTTTTTTACGTCATGGAAAATATTTTAACAGTACCAAACAGATCGTTTAATCAGACATTTGAAAACATGTTCTTAATTGTATGCTTCAGAAATAAAGCCAAATATTTGGAATAAATATTTCCATCTGAAATTGGTTCACTGCGCAGAAAGAATGAATCTATTAAATTTCTATCAACAATCTACGTATAGTTCATGCTCGAATTAGAAGCTTTGTTCAGATTGCATCTAGTTTATGGCTTCGCCCCGGGAAGAAAATCCTCGACCTCCTGAAATGAATGACGCATGCTGGGCGGACGTGCCTTAATTATCGGGTGGCTTTCTTATATGTGTTATTTTATTTGATTGTGCTCGATTTAATTTTCGTGATGCGTATTTGATTGTTTGGTCTTCGATGCATTTCTTGGTAATTTAATTTCAAGGCATCGCATATTATTATACATACACTTGGCCACGCGAGGCACGTTCCAGATCCGAGACCTCTGGACCCGACCTTTTTTCTTCCCTTTCCTCACGCATGACCAACCGTTGACCCCTCTCCGAATAATGTGTTTTTCCTAGCGGAGATTAAGTGGCTCAGAGACCTACCAACCAAATGACATTTCTCTTCGCACGAATTTGGCCAGAAACAAGTTATGTAATTGGCAATGGAGCCAGACCGGGCTGTAATTGAGCAAAAATGCAAAATGGTCGGAGTTGGCCTGAATTTATGGCTAAACTCTACATGAAATGGGCTGGGCCAGTTCATCTCCGGCGAGGTAAATGCCATAAAACTGATGGAGAAAAGGAAAGCGCAACGCAGTTCCCATACAAAAACAAGAAAATATTTATCTAGGCAAAATATTGCAGAGTTTCCATAAGATAACACGAAGCGGAAATACTCTTTAAAGAAAGAAACTTTAGCTGCAGCTTGTATAAAGAAATATTTTATTAATTTTTGAAAGTAAATTTTACATTTAATTATTAGATGGCATAAATTAAATTAAATACAATTTTTTTTTTAATTTTTGATTTCTTTACTTAGATTTGTTATATGTGTGTCCAAGTCGGAAGCAACTTTTCCTTATACTTTTTCCTTGCCAGAGTATTTTCGGATGATTATTTCCTTGGCAAAACCTGTGCGCAGCTGTCAATAGGCGTGAAATAGTAAGCCCCAAAAACAACAAAAACAAACTAGCTGCCCGTAATAACTTCCTGGTAAAAGTTGTACACATCTCGGAATAGGGGGCCTGGATTGATCATACTTGGGATGTTGTTTACGATTAAAGGCCGGGATGAACAACGCGCCTAACCCAATGTGAAAATGTTAAACAAAGATTGCCCGTAAATTTGCCCTAGGCAAATGGGGGCTTAGCCAAATTTGGAGGGGTTGAGTGAGTAGTGAGCGCCACTTGAAGTACAAAAGTCGCTTGTCAAAAATACACTTTTCGTTTGTTTGTTTGCTAGGTATAGTTTTTTGTCTATTTTTGGGTATATTTTGTGTTTTTTTTGTGATGTGAGTACATCATAAACTTCAAATACAGCTGAACAATGCGAGTGGATTGTGTTTTGTTTGTGTGTGTGTGTGTCTTTGGAGTCAAATCGTAGCCAAGGTCAGGGGCTCTGTGAACGAACTGAGAAGACAGCTCAAGTGGGTTGAGGGTCGCAGTCAATCAATGAACCACAGCCCGATACCAAGATCAAGTACAAAGCAAACCTCTTGAGGGTTTAACAACCCCCGAAAAAAACTAAATGAGTTTAAACCAAAACAAACTTGCAGAATTTCACAAGTCGTGCCAACTGCAAATGCCCGCATAGCCAAAAGCATCAGCAGAAGCCCGCTCTCATCAAGAGTCACACCTGCGCCTATCAGCTGCAGGATCTGGCAGGATATAATCGCGCCCTGATGCCACCGCTGGATAATACAGACTTGAGCAGTGCCTGGCGGCAGGTGAATAATAACACCACCAGCCAGTCCTGCGCCTACCATCAGCAGCAGGATGCGAAGGACTCCAAGAGGCCATACCACCATCACACTTGTCCAAGACAGAGGAAAAAACCAGCCACTCACATGTGCCAGGAACCCCAGCAGCGCCGATCCCGATCCGCATCTGCCAAGCCGAGAAGGAACAGTTCCTATCACTCCTATGACGATCTGGATGTTTCCTCTGCTGTGCTCAATGCGGAACGCAAAGTGGTGGCCAGCTTGAAGTACCTCTGTGCCTGCACAGGTGCCACGCTAAGGAATCTCTCCAAGAAGACCAAAGATTTGCACGCCAAAAACTATACCTACACAAAGGTAAATAGGGGCACTATTAAAAGATATATAATTTTATTCTTTAAAAAGGTTTACCAAAAGCTTAAAAAATCAACAAAACTTATGAAATATTGATATTTCTTATAGAACATTTGCATGCATAACATTATTTATGTGATAATACAAAATGTATTAATGTTTCTAATATTGATTTCTAAAATGATTTAAGTTCGTAAAATTATTTTCTTTGAACATAAACTCGTCAGCGTTTTGTTTAATGGCTTGGTTAATTTAAAATATTAAAAATATATTGCATTCTAGCTTAAATAGAAATTCTAATATTTAAATATTTTAATCTTGCCAATGCGACCGGGTTTTTTAATACAGAAACAAACAATTAAAATTACACAGCTGGAAAATGGGTTTTTTCTTTTTATTCATTTAATTTGTTTACTTTGGGAAAAACGTTAGGAATTATTGCTAATATTAAATTAATAGACATTAATACTGAATTTTCTTACCTATACCATTTTGCACCAATTTTTTTCTTCTCTTTGACTTTATTTGGTGTGAGACACTCGTCGTGTTGCAGGTGGCTGAGTCACATCCGGCTTAATTATGTTTACCCAATCGTTTGTCTAATTGACACTAATTAATTGCTCGAATTGCATGCAAGAATTTAAGGCGATGAGGCAATAGACTTTTAATTGAAGCAAAATAGCTGTGGCAATTTATCTGTTCATAACTGACTTTGCTTTTAGAAAAATGCCTGAAATTATATAATTTTCTTATAATGCAAAGCAGCTCCAAAGTTTTTTTTGTTGAATACAAAGTCAAATCATTGTGTGATAGCCAAACATATCACTTAATTGTCTGTGAACTTGAACTTAGTGATAATAATAGAACAGTGAGGTTCGCATACGGAAGTAAATAAACGAAATTGTCTCGCAGCAAAATTTAATCTAATTTTCAGAAGAAATTTCATGATTGAAATAATTATTAAGCGAGAGTTTTATTCCAATGCCCATACAGAGTTGTTGCTGGACAATACTGCACAAATGACTCAATGATGAGTTTTCCAATCCAAATTTCCGCTTGCAGCTAGTAAATCAATGTCCATTTATACTTGATTTACTACCGAAATTATGCCTGTAAATCATTTTTAAGTAGGAGTACTAGTATTTCCTTCAGTTTTGACGCAAATGGGGAATTGAATTGAGCTGCCACAATGCGTCATTAATTAAACAGCAAAACCAAATGAACACAGCAGTTCGTATAAGGCATCCAAAACAAAAAATGCCAAATAAATAACAAATAAATTAAATAAATACTTATACGATATATGTACATACGTGTATATGTTTTCCACAATGCGAATCAAGAACAGCGGCAAAAGTTTTTGGCAGATGCCGCTAAGGAAAAGTCGCTGCCGGTGCCGATGATCGTGAATCGGAATTGATTAAATGTTGCCTTCACATTGTATATATGCATATACACATATATGTATGCTTAATGGATTGGGGAAGGGGAAATGTGTGTAAATCAGCCAGCCGAAAAATAAAACAGAGAGCAGCAATTAAGCTCAAGCATGCTACAATTAGATAAAAACAATTGCAATTTTGTTTTCTATGTTTTCGGATTTTAAGCAGGAAAAAAAATCATTCTAATATCGTTTTCCCATCTGTTGTTATTGAATTTTGTTTAGCGGGGGGACTTTTTAATCGCTGGCTAAATATTTTTAAGTGCAAATGGATCACAAGATTGGTCCAACCCCATTCGGAATGCCCTTACATTGCCACATCATGTCTTCTATTTTTGCAAGGCCATTTGGAAATGTTTCAGCTGTTTCCAGATCCATCTCGGCGCAAACAAACAATTTATGCACAATTACACAAAACAACTAATCGGCCTCTTGCTTGGCACTTAACACCCTGAGAAAAAGTATGTGCTCATTTTGTAGTTCCATGTTTTTACGAAATATTAAAGTACTTTGAACAAATTTTACGAAATACTGGCGAAGTGAACTAAACATTTGTACAAATTGGTTCGCCTTTGTTTGGTGTAATCAAAGCGCATGCGGGCAATTAATTGGATCAACATGAGATTCGTGTCTGTCTGTCTAGGATGGATGACCCCGTGCTCGTGTGTGGATTTTTCTGGGCGGACCCCCCTTTTCCACCCAACTTCGAATCATGTTTATGTATTCGCATTCCCTTTGGGATTCTTATTTGGGGTCAGCTGGATGTTGTTGCTGTTGTCGCCCTGTCTGCACAGAGAAAATAATTTTTTATAATATTCTTACTTGCATAAAACAGATTTGCTTTAATTTGTTGGAAAAGTTTTTAACGTTAATTAATATTGTTGTCTTGACATCATTAATTTTTTTTAAAAAGAATAATATAAAAAGCTGAAAATGGTTTTCTAACATTTCTCAATGTTATTTTAGGATTATAGCTTTTAATCTGCCAGAAAAAGTTAACATTGTTAGGAAACACAAATTCTCTTTCTCATCGTGGTGTTAATTTTTTGGGCGATAAATCTTGACTAGAATTTAGCTTTTAGTTGTTTTGAGTAAGAGAAACTTTTATTTAGAAAGTAAATGCTTTTGAAACAGCAAATAAACTTTATTTCAAAACATAACATGAATTTGATACATCAGCCCCTAATATTCCAAAAAATCCTATTGACATATATGCTGCAGATAAGGACTGTTTAATGATTTAAGTCCCTAGTAAGGAATTTCGATAATATTTTTTCTCGGTGGGGGAAAATCTTTTTATAGCGACTTCGGTTAATCCACGGCTTTGTTGTAACTTTTTTTTTTGCTGTTTAGGTGTTTATTATTGGGGGGCGCCAACCACACTCTGAAACTTTGCGTGCCTTTCCCTTTGTGGTTGCTGTTGTTGCTTTTGCTGCTCGTTTATTCATTCACTTCTCGTTTAATGCTTTTTCACGCTTTTTTCATTGCTGCGAGTAAATTTCAATTTAAATACTTATGCACTCATTTATGTGGGCCTGTCTGTATGTAGTATTTTTACATAAACACAAAAGGTATTTTGTAAAGCGCTGCCTTTGTTTGTTGCATGATTTTCTAATTAGAATTTTAATGCTTCGACGTTGATTAAGCGAAAAAATGTTAGGCATTTTCCGGGCGCACAAAGCCTTGGGAAATAAGTTTTATGAATACATAAATAAATGAGTTTAAAACTGAACTTTTTGTACGAAAAGACATCTAGTCTGCATATTTTATTATGCAATTTTAATTTTAAATTTGAAATTGCACAATTGTCTTTTCATTTCCAATTAGGACAAGCAATTTCTAAAACATTTTTATTTTCTTCTCTTTTAAAATTCATTTAGTTTCGCTCTATCCAACAAATTAGCAAAGAATTTATGTATCAATTAAAATACCACGACTAGACAAGAACAAATGTTGTTTGGGCCTTAACATTGCCAAAGATGCCACACGAAACGGAAATGGAAATGGAAATGCCAGACAAACGAATTTCCACAAAAACAAACAATTTTTCAATTCAAAACAATTTGCAAAAATCTTTAGACATAATGTTTATATTGGGAATATTTAAAAATTGTTGAACTCGTATTAAGGGGAAATAAATTAAAAATACGTCGGATATTTCAGCTAAATTTAGTCGCATGATACATTTGATTGCCTATAAATTAGCCGTGATCTTTGACTTTGGCATAGATTTGGAAAATTGTATAAATACCTATTTATTTAATTTTATCGAATGCTTTTGGTATATTTATAGATATTCATTTTTAACTATATTTTTTGATTTATATATGATACTTAATAATGAGTCGTTGTGTGCATCAAGCATTGACACTGCCAAAATATGGTTTCCACACAAAGTTCAGGAAAAAACATACATTTTAAAGTTGCAAGAACCTTAAAATGCCATCTTGACCTTTTAGACTAATCCACTTTCTTTTTCATTATTGTACAGCCCACGTGGCGCCTTTGGGGCGAAGAGCACGAAAAGAATGCAATTTTCACCGTCTACCTGAAGAAAGTACGATATCACCGACCCACGCCCACGGCCAGCAATGTAAGTAATTGATTTTGAGTATAAAATCGTTTATCTTAAAGATAGTATCAGCTTAAATAAAGCTTTTCAATTTACCCAACCTTAAGATTCTGCTTAAGCTTGGTAGTTTGTAATGGAGTTCCTTCTCATATTATCCATTTATTTTAAAATAATACTTAAAACTGTAAAATGTATTTATAAATTACTTGGGTTTTAAGAAGTGCTTAAATTGAAATGCTTTTACTTTAATTTTGTAATATATATCGTTAAAATAATGCTGTTCACCATAGGTCACTTGTTGTTTTTTATCTAGAGTGAACATTTTGAATTAGAAGAAAGTCTTGCTAATGTCATATATTAATGACTAATTTGTATGTTAATTTTCTTTTGCGCAGGACTCTGATGATGAGATTTCCCATCTGGAGTGGGAGACAGTGCGAGTGCGCTTCGTGAAGGCGGCTACATTGGCCCGATTGGTGGAGGCCCTGGCCACCGACGATGGGGAGCTGGAGTCCACCTTCATCAACGTGTTCCTGTCCACGTATCGCACCTTCTCCACGCCCAAGCAGGTGCTCAGTCTGCTGACCCAGCGCTACGATGCGCTGCACGAGAAGCATCTGGAGGAGCTGGAGCAAGTGCAGCAGAATGGCCAGGGGATGGATCCTGCCTATGATCCCCACAACTCCATCCACGAGCAGCACAAGAAAACCCTAGTCTCGGCGCTGCACGTCTGGTTGGATGGATTTCCGGAGGATTGGCACGAGGAAAACCTGCAACAGGTAAGGAAATAGTATAGAAAACATAAAAATTTGTTTTTAATGATTCAATACTTTTTTCAAACAGATATTGGCCTTTGCCATGAAGCGACTGAAACGATCCGATCTGCACATCAAGGTGCTGAATCGTCTAGAGCGGCTCATCCGACAGTCTGTGTATGGAAATGGAGGAGGAGGAGGCGGTGGCTCGGAGGGCAATGGCTTGTCATGGCTTTCGGCCGCGGGTTCGCAACAGATGCAGCAGTTCATGATTCCCACGCACTACGGCTCTTCGTATGACCTGACGGATCAGTTCAACGGCATGTACCTCGCGCCAATGGGTCATGGTCCCATCTATCGTGGACCCACCCACTTCCTGCAGGCCTTCCGCTTTCCCCACGTGCCCATCCGACATTTTGCCGAGCAGTTGACCCGTATGGACACGGAGTTGTTCAAGCGACTGATTCCGCATCAGTGCCTTGGGCACACGTGGGCCCGGCGGGATAGTGGAGGATCGGAGACTGTAGTGGCCACCATCAACCAGTTTAATGCGGTGCTCTTTCGGGTCGTGTCCAGCATCCTGATCGATCGGCTAAAGCCTCAGGTGGGTGATATATAGCCAGATTTTATAAGAAATCCAAAACTAACTTAAATATCTTGTTAATTATTTTAACGATCAGGAGCGCGCTCTGAACATTTCACGATGGATTGACATTGCCCAGGAGCTGCGCATGCTCAAGAACTTTAGTTCGCTTAAGGCCATTATTTCGGCTCTGAATTCCAATTCCATATACCGCCTCTCCAAGATCTGGGAAGTGCTGCCTAAAGAAAGGGTAGGTTTTAGTGATATACTTATATGAAAATCATTAATAATTATTTTCATGCTATTCTCTCCCAGATGGAAGTCTTTAAGGAGCTGGCGCGGATTTGCTCGGAGGACAACAATGCGTGGACTTTGCGAGAAGTGCTGAAACGCGAGGGAACGGCTAAGAATCCAGAATCCAATCCGGGCAGTGATCACAGCGATCGGCATATGCAGAAGCTCATCCTGAATCTGGGCACGCAGACTTCCCACGGAACGATACCCTATCTGGGTACTTTCCTCACCGACCTGACCATGATCCATACGGCCAATCCGGATTACCTCACCGAGAACAAGCTCATAAACTTCGACAAGAAGCGCAAGGAGTTCGAGGTGCTGGCACAGATAAAGTTGCTTCAGGGAGCAGCCAACACGTATAATCTCCAGGCGGATGCCCTCTTCGATCATTGGTTCAACTCGATGCCAGTGCTCGATGAACGGGAGGCCTTTGAGCTGAGTTGCCGACTGGAAGCACAACCGCCGGCGCCACGGAAATCAGTGGTCAGCACAAACACCTCTTTAACAAATACGACCGCCTCGTCGACGGCTTCGATTATTGGCCACCGGAAGACTGACTCCATACACTCCAACTCGAGCAGCGGGGCGGGATCGCAGTTCTACTGCGAACTGAACAGCAGCACCAGCTCGAGGCACAACTCCCTGGATCGGGATGCCAACCATCAGCACACCTCCTTGATGTCCGCCTCGAGTAGTGTGTCCAATCTGTCGTTGGACTCCAGTAACTCTGGCGGACGGCAATCCGGCAAGCTCACCCATTCGCAGTCCATGGGAAATGGCCTAAAATCGCATGGGAATGGAACCACCAATGGGGGATCCCCCCACATCAACGCCCAGTTGGTCCAGCCAACGAGTGGAACTCCTCAGTCCGCACCGGATTTCTATATCATCCGGGTGACCTACGAGACGGACAACATTGAGCTGGACGGGATTGTGCTGTACAAGAGCATTATGCTGGGAAATAACGAGCGTACGCCGCAGGTGATCCGTAATGCCATGCTTAAGTTGGGTCTGGAAGATGATCCGGAGAGGTTCACCCTGGCGCAGGTTCTACCCGATAAAGAGCTGGTAATGCCGAAGAATGCGAATGTCTACTATGCGGTGAACACGAACTACAACCTCAACTTTATCCTGAGACCGCGAAAGGAAGAGGGCGTGGCCGGTAGCTAGTCCACAGCCGTGCCCCTGTCCCAATTATGGTGTCTGGGATACGAGGGCGAGGAGTAAGGATTGAGGAATGAGGATTAAGGATTACCTTTTTGGGGGGAATTGTAAATAGCTAGAGCTTGACTCGCCCATGACAAAACTGGATAAACCAATTTCAATTTAGGTTCGATATTCGATTAAGTTATTTATTGAAAAGTAAAAGAATAGTAGATTCGATTAGTTCGATTACCGATTATTTCGATTAATGTCTAGATTCAAACCTGTCAATTAGCAATTAGCAAACTTTTGTAATCTCTGATTTTTCCCAGGCCTAGAGTTCGTTGTGTAAGTCTATTGAAAAACCAACCCAAAACATATAGTATATAGAGACTCTACTGGAATACTTGCTGATATTTACATACACATACACACATATATATATTTATATGTTACGTATATAAAATTATATACAACAATTGATATTCTAAATGTGGTACAATAATTTGGAATCTTGAAACGGATATTAAGTTGGTTTAAGAATCCTCCTTGTCTGTACTTTACTTTGAGGGCTTTCCACACACAAACAACGAAGCATATTTGTATAGAAGATTTTAACCACTGTACGTGTATTATAAATACAAAATTAACAATAAGTACTATTTGTAACTGTTTCCGAGTGGAGTGCACAACAACAAATAACGATTTATCAATAACTTTAGCCTGTTAAGAAATTGTATTTCAGATTTTGTAAGTTATCTACATTGAAAATTAATGAGAGAATGAAACAATTATACATATACGGTATACACTAAGAATCAACTTCGATTTATACATATTAAATATGATAGTTATTTAAATGCGAAATGGAGTAAACAAATGAAAAAAAACAGAGTAATATTGTAAATATATAAATGAAAAGCGATAATTTGTGTTCTTCTGCAAAATAAATTGTACCAAAAGAAAACAATGATCTAAATTTACTATAAAGGTTACTTTCGAAGTAAGTATAATAATAAGAAAATCAATTACTTAGGACACTTAAGTAATATTCAGGTTTATTTAACTGTACAATTTAGAAATATAAATACACTATCGATTTTAAAGGATTTTCTGATGGGATATAAGATATCCAAAAATCAAAACAGCCCATCTGCGTCAGAAAATGTGTCATTCCATTTAAGGTATTAGTAATCCAACAAAACAGATTCCCAACTTTGATTAGCCTGGCTTGGCAATGTCGAAACTTAACCCCCAACAAGTCAACAGAAAAAGTTTAACCCATTTCGATGTGAAAAGCGAAGAAGGACGGAAAGTGGAAAAATCTGATTATCAAGCAGCCGATGCCAAGAGAACTTGGCCAAGGCTTCAAACCAAATCAGCATCCACAAGGCTGAAGGAAAGGGGTTAGAATAAAGGACCAAGTTAGCGGGTCAAAACATCTCATTACATTTGCAGGCTGACACACACACAAACACACACACAACCAAGAAGAAGGCAGTAAAACTGAAATAAATTACTTTTTTGGCTTTTTAACAACTTTCGGTCGGGAACGAAAACAAGTTGCACCTCCGACTGGCGTGACCCGCCTCCAACTTTCGCTGAAAACAAATTTCGTTATCCTTTCTCCTTTTCGGCGCGTATAATTTTTCGGCCCACACAAACTTTAATTAGATCACTTCAATGACAAAAAATAAATCTCATGCCGCAATAATAAAACCCGCAGCGGCAAACAAATGGAGATGTAAGGGCGAGGGGGCGTGGCAAAGTAGCTGGAAGAACTTGAAAAGCTCTCGAAAAACAAACTTTCTCAAACTAGTCGGTGAAAATCCGCATCAGCCATCAAATGGAAATGGAAATAAGTTGACTTGACTTGACGTTGAAGCTGCTTGAAAGGGCTGAAAAATGGGGTAGTGACATCAAAGTGGAGTGCCACATAGGGGGTGTGGCGGGTGGCTGGGGGGGGGCGGGGGAGTTGGCCATAGTGAAAGCTCCGGGGTTAACAATGACGTCATAGTTGTGCAAGTCCCGAGCACACAAAGAAAATCATAACCAAATCAGAGTTATTGGTTTTAATAACCTTTTTAATTAAACACTTAGAACTTTGTATTCATGTTCCATATCAGCTAAATATATTTAAAATACAATTTAAATAAAATCGTTTTCTTCAAATATTATAAATGGAGTCCTTACTAGTGAATTTGACCTAATACCTGATAGCATAATATTTGAAAACATTATTTTCATACTATTGTTCACATTTCACTTGAGCTTGTAACAAATTTTTATGATGACATATTATATCGATGTATAACAATTTTTGAGAAACATTTTACACAATATTTTTGTTCTGTGCAACGGAAGCAAAACAGTTGTGGTTGGGGATAGTGATGGAGGTGAAAGCAATTTCTAGCGTACAAACACGTTTCGTCATAACTGAGAAGGAATAATCGATAACCTCAAGCAGACACAATGACGCAGTTAGAATGACATAATTCAACACATATCCACAGGGAAAATTGATAAGACAGGGTCACAACTGCAGGTCAAAACAAGAAATTCAATTAGAAGCTCCTGAAAGAAAGAGGGGGATTAGGGGTGGCAGAATCAATGACGACAGTCCAGTTTGGCCTTCTCCATTCTTCCATTCCTCCACACCACACACATTCCCCCATCCTCTGCGGGCTACACCCTCTTCCTTAACGATTCCCTCGACCATATACCCACCTTACATAGCACGTGTACATTTCCATCCACACCAGGTGAAACCTTCAAACAAAAAAACTGCCAAACACAAAAAATACAAAAAGCCGAGAATAAAGACCAAGGCCCGGTATTTTAAATACCCTTGCATATCAACATTGCAAAGAATAATATTTTTCAGTTTGACTAAATAAACTATTTACCATTTTTAGAGGCAAAATAATAAAATAAATCATGACAAATCTTAGGTAAATAATTTTTAATTGAATTTCTACCTAAAGTTATTGAAGGAAATCATAATAAAAATCTTGGAAAAAATTTTTTTGTTCCATAGTATCTAAGCAACATTTTTATTTAATCCTATTTAATTTTGAAAAGTATACAACACATACAAAATAATACAATTTATTTGAAGTATATATGTATAAGCATGTTGTTAAGTTTTGAACTTAGATATTTTGTCGACAACAAATTATAAGCCATTGCGAAATCTAAACGTATTATTAGAAAAATTATAAGATATCTTATATCTAACAAGGAGGAATTTTAATATTCCCTGCAAGTGCATAAAAACCCGAAGCCAAAGGAATCAAACTGTTATTTTCAGTTGCCTGCTTTTGAGCGTTTTTCTGTGGCAGGCGAGAATGCAACAACGTGTCGGGCCCGCACTCACACTCGTGCCTCTCCCCTTTCTCTTCCTATCACTCACACACACACGCACAAACACACATGCAGCCTCCCTAGAGAGAGAGTAAAGGACCTCTGCTGCCTGCCAAACTGGTCGTTCTCTGCCTCTTCTTCAGCGTAGAGCTCCTGCCACACATTTTTGACGTTTCTTTGCCAGCTGTGTTGAGTTGCTGCGTGGGAGAGAGTTGTCCCCAAAAAATGAGAGCACTCCTACGGGGAGAGAGCTTTTCCTTTCTGCAAGCTCTGGCTCTGGCGTTACCTGGTTCTTTTGGGTCTCAGCGGATGGGCTTCTATTCGCTTTTCGGACTATTGAGTGAGTTGCCACTCTCTTTGGGGAAATTTAATGGGCAGCGGGGGAGGTGGGTAAAAGGCGGGGGAGTGGCTGGGGAGGCTTTTGATGGGCGCGGGTTTGTTGGATGGTTTTTATGGCTACACCAAGACACTTAATTGGGCAAAAGCTTCAATAAAATGTAGCATTAAGCCATTCAGCTACGAGAACTTAAGCCAAGTAATTGTAATTTGAGACATTTTTTTTTAATACTTCTTAATTTTCATTGATGTTATAATATTGTAAAAACTGAATACGTGAATGGTTAAACACATTTTACGGAAAAATCACTGAACCATATATTTTTTTTAAGCTGAACAATATTTAGAAAATAAAAACAGAAACAAAATTCACATATGTTGATATTGTGTCATTTTTTAGCTGTGTCATTTTTTCACATCAATACATATATACATAGATACGTTTAATTTAAATAAGGGGATTTAAAAAAGAAGTCCTTGATCAAAATCTATTTACTAGAATATTATGTGATTATAAGTTATATCACCAATTTCGTTTCTAAAAGTATTTAATGGTCAATGAATACCAATAATTTTTCTTAGTGCATAATTACGTCTACATTTTAGGTGCATGTGGACCTGGTGCCCATAACAAACGTAACAAACGTAACGAAAACAATTACACGAAAGAAATCCTCAAAAAGCACACGGGACTGAGAACACACCCCCTCTCTCGTATTCCCTTTATCCTGCTTCCCCTGTACCTTCCCCTCGTCCACCTGCTCAGGGACTGCTCAGTGAACATTAAAATAACAAAATCCAAACATCGCAAACTTTGAGTGCAAGACCAACAAGAGAACCCTAGGACCCAGGCCAGAGAGAGATACACGTAGAAAAATATTATAAAATTGTATAAGTTCCTTAATAATAAATAACAATTAGGTATTGAGTTTTTTAGGTAATTATTTGACTTCGGGCATCGTTTTATAAAACCGACAAAAACAATGTAATATTACAAAAGTTGTCTGTAATAATTTGTTCTAAAACCCTCCCACATCTTAGTATCTGACAACTAAATTTGAATTAAAGTAAAAGCTAAATACTTGAAATTTATTTCTAGGTGTAGAAATAGAATAAGAGAGAGAATGTGAGCGAAGCTCGCCAGGACGTCGCCAGTCAGTCTCGGCGGGGATTCCGCTCACGCTGCCTGGCTCTCTTTGTCTGCATGGAAGCCTACAAAATCGGGGAAAAGCTTTTGGGCCGAGGCCTCTGCGAAAGCGAAGCCTCCAAAGTAGTCGGAGAAGTGGAGCCAAACGGTCAAGACGCGGAGCTCCGCTGAAAAATAAAACAAAATACAGAAGGAGAGAGCGAAGGGGAAGAAACTACAAAATCGCAGCCCCAATCGCGTTTCGTGGAAAAGAAAAAAGTTGGCTCAAAATAATTGCAAAAGGCTCAGCCGATTAACCCAAAAAAAAAACGAAAAAAGTGTTTAGAAATGCCAGTTAAACAAATACGCCAATTATGGGCAATCTAAGGCGAAAGAAGGAAAGAGACAGGGCAACTCTGCCTCTTCCGTGTTGTTGTGTGTAATGTGTAAAACGATTTTCCTCCTCCAACAATCTTTTTTTTTTGGCAATATGCATGGGGCATGTAGATACAGCCGAGAACAGGCGAAATAGAGCCACAGAGAAGGGCTCTTCATTAAATTGGTTACAGACAAAAAAAAGCAAAAACAGAAACAATAACAGATGAGGGTAACTTTTTGAGGCGAAACACCAAGGAAATAATAACCTTGAAGGCTTCTGGCCAAGGCTCTCAACTTGCTGTTCGAGGGCTCGCGTACAACATGGCGTATGCTTAATAAAACCAAAATAATATACGCCAGCCAATATGAAAATATGTGCAACAAAGTGTGCGTGCGCGTGTGTGGGTGCCAAATAAAATATTAAGCAAATAAATAAGCGATTCGATTCGATTCGACTCGACTCGACTCCACTCTACGCGATTCCCGATGACGCATTCGAGAAGAGTAGGGCAGAAGGTTAAATTACACAAAACGTCAAATTCGCCACGTACGACTGTCGTTTCGGAGTCGCCAGTCCGAAATTCGGTTTCGGAATCCTCGGTTGGGATACGGAATACGGAGTATCCAGATTATAGGCGTGCAGAGAGCAGAAACTATAGAGCACATAACATTTCCCAACTAATTTCTCCACTATAATATTTCAAGAGTGAAACGTAATTCACAAAAATAATACAAATCTAAATCAAGCCTTAAACAAAGTGTCTCTGTAACAGGAGAATATCAAGCAAATTATTTAAAAGATTTACTCAACCAGAAAATGTGCCTAGCTCTCTGAGCGAGGGAGAAAGCTTAGAGAGGGAAAGAGCAAGAGCACCCACAACCCAAATTCACCACGATAAAATACAACAAAGAAGGAAAAAAATAAGAAAATACTTTCACTCTCGCCACAACGTGGCGGCATCGAGAGGCAGGAAGCGCATAGAGTGACAGACAGACAGACAGACGGACGGCGCTGGAAAACTCAAAGGGAAAACTTTTTGCATGCCACAAGCAGCAGGAGCGTCACAATCAGCATCAGCTGACTGCTGCAGGAAGCCTGGCAGCGGGACAACTGTGTGTTGCGGACAGGACGAGCGTCCGGTCCTGTCACCATCAATTCAATAGAGGCCTCCAGCAAACACTGGCCACTCACACACCGCGCCCAAGCAACGGCTGTTTTAATGTATCCTTAGAATTCCAAACAGGTGAGCATATAACCCAAAAAGTGAACACAGATAAGGAACAAATGAATTGCAGTGAAAGGACTTGATACTCGCATAATAAATCATTGTGTTTATGGTTTTGAATGGGCGATAAGTTTGAATGCCTCGGCCCGCAAAAGTGTGCTACATATAAAGTTGAAAACTTGTCACAAGGATAAAGTAGTTTCTTTATCTCAGCCATTATTTTTGGTCTCTCTTGTCATATTTATTACATAGTGCTTGTCGCAAAAAGGAAACTGTGTTTTTCGGAACAAGTATATTTAATTCAAAAGTGAACAGATATGAATTATATAAAAAGCGGCGATTGATTAATTCTTAAAGATAATATTTTCTTATTTTTATTATATTTAATAGTCAGAAGATAAGCTGGAGTGCTAGGGAAATGTAGTCAAAGTAATAAAAGACTCTTAAAGGTTTTAAACAAGATTCATGTTTAAATTTGCCTTAAAACAAGAAGAAAAGCTAACTTCGGCCGGAGCCGAAGTTGATATACCCTTGCAGAATATTCTGTAAATTATATTCTTTAAAATTATTCATATGATGTATTCTTAATACTCATAAAAAGTCCCAACTTCCTAACTTTAAAAACACCAAAGTTATGGCGTTTCCAATCGTTCAGTAATATGGCAGCTATAGGATATAGTCGGCCGATCCTTATGAAATTTGGTAGGTCAGATTGATTGGCCAAAAATTAAACCCATAGAAAATTCCAACTTCCTAACTTTACAAACACCCAAGTTATGGCATTTCCGATCAATCAGTTATATGGTGGCTATAGGATATAGTCGTCCGATCCTTATGAAATTTGGTAGGTCGGATTAATTGGCCAAAAATAAAACTTATAGAAAATTCCAACTTCCTAACTTTAAAAACACCAACGTTATGGCTTTTCCGATCGTTCAGTTATATGGCAGCTATATGATATAGTCGCCCGATCCGGCTCGTTCCGACTTATATACTACCTGCAATAGAAAGACAACTTTTGGGAAAGTTTCAAGCAGATAGCTTTAAAACTGAGGGACTAGTTTGCGTAGAAACGGACGGACGGACAGACGGACAGACGGACATGGCTATATCAACTCAGGAGGTGATCCTGATCAAGAATATATATACTTTATAGGGTCGGAAATGTCTCCTTCACTGCGTTGCAAACTTTTGACTGAAATTATAATACCCTCTGCAAGGGTATAAAAATATCCAAACGTCGATCGATTATTAATTTGAAAATATATCGTTTAATACGTATATATCTCCTTATTTATAGATTATTACCTTGTAAATTGGCTACAATCTTAAAATCCTCATTTGTATGCCTCCAGCTAAATAGTGTTTGTCTGAATAATATTGTTATTTGTACCATCTCTGAACTAAAAATCCTGCAGACTGTATTTAAGTTAAAAGATAACATAAAACAAGAGAGAACGCTTTAGTCGAGTGCCTCGACTATTAGATACCCGTTACTCCGTTTCCTTTAATAGAAATCCTTATCGAGAATTAACGTTAACTCTGTTGAGCACCTTGGCCAGCTGTTCCAAAATCATCCGTTAGATGGCGCTGCCACGGGCCATGAAAGGCGGAAATGTAGGCGCTAGCCAGTCTTAAGCGTTTAATGGGTTTTTGGGCGTTAGAGTGGGCGTGGCAAACTTTTATTAGGCCAATCGATAGGTATTGACGAAACAAATACATATCAATTAAAATTTTCATAATAGCATCAAAACTGTGGCCACAGCTTGTGGCTTGTGGGCGTCAGAGGGGCGTGGCACCATTTTGAAACAAACTTGCGCTGCGTAGGAACTCCTAAAATCTACATGCAAAATTCCAATCTTCTAGCTTTTATAGTTTCCGAGATCTCAGCGTTCATACGGACGGACAGACAGACGGACAGACGGACATGGCTAGATCGACTCGGCTAGTGATCCTGAACAAGAATATATATACTTTATAGGGTCGGAAACGCTTCCTTCTACCTGTTACATACTTTTGCACGATTACAATATACCCTTTTACTCTACGAGTAACGGGTATAAATATGTTAAGTTCTTTCTCTAATTGCGTGTTTATGTTTGTTTTACATAGTGCTTCTAACAGAAAGTTTACCAATAATTTTCTCCTAAGCCTCTAAGCTATTGAAAATTACAATTTTCTTTAGGATAGTCTCTATAAAATAAATTGCAAAGTTCGGGCCATCCTAGTTTCGGCAGTGTTATTTTCTCCAAATAATTAAAGAATCTCCAATCGACTAGCAAATCCGGGCATAAAAAAAATCTTCAAGTCTTCAAGGACGCCCTTTCCGTTGCTATCTCAAGCAGCGTTCGGCACTCGCACCCTTCAAACGCTCTTCAATTACAGCACTTTTATTCTTTTTCTCCGCTTTTCTCGCTGCAATTTTCTCTTTAATTGCGACCGCCCTCGGTGCAGTCTTAATTTGCATAAATTTTTTCCCAGAACCGCCCCCTTCTTCGCGTTACACCCATAATAACCACAATTCAGTTTCAATTAAAAGCTCAGCCATCAATTATGCAGAGTAAAAATAAAGGCAACGAACCAAAAAAATCGAAAACCAACAAAAGTACTGCATACTTTTCGGCTGCCCAATAAGAGGTGGCCGAATAATAATAATATTTCCGTGCATAATTGCGAGATATTTAGCCGTAGAAATCAATCATGCAAACTGCACAATAAAACGGCCGATCATGAATATACGAAAAATCAAATTTTGATTTTCAATTAGTGTGCTGAGCCCCAATCAAACAACAGCAAATGCAAATAGGCAAACATCACTCATACGCCGCGTACACCCTAGTATGTCCTGTCAGGCTGTGCGCTTCCGTTTTTTGGCAATTAATTAGGCGCAAATTTTAATTAAATGGCGTCAGTGGATGGAAATGTTTTCCCGATGACGGCAGTTGGCACTTGGTTCACGGCCAAGTTACTTTGGTCTCCCCAACACCGAGCTGTGACACAAACTCATTAAATAGTTATTACTCAGCCCATGTCGCCGGCAAGTGTCAACCACGAATGTGTTTTTTAGGTTATTAATATCTTACTCGAATTTTTTGTTGACATTTTGTTGTTAATAATGGCTTAAGTGAAAAAGATAAGGCAAACTATCTTAATGGGTCAAGGTAGGTCAGCGTTAAATCCATTATTTTATAATGTAGGATAAATTCTTAACGACTTATAAAGAGATACTTGCAATTTATTAACAGGGTTAGTTATTTGTAAATTTAGTAAACATTAAACTCATTCGAAATACCGATCAAAATATCAAAAATATGAATTAGGAATCAATGGTAGTCATAGTATATACTAAAAGCAGTTTCATAACCAAATAAATTTCTGTGGCACCCCTTATTAAGATAGTTTATTGTCATTTCTATGCTGATATGCTATCGATTGGCGGTTACGTGACCCTGTTCCCATTCCCAAACTTTAATTACAGCCATCATAAACTGAGCCCAAAAAACACAACCCTACCCAAAGGAAAGGAAAGGCGAAAGAAAGAAATTCCAATAATTGTTTTATGGTATATCAAGGTGTGGGTCACACCCCCTGACATTCCCAGAACGCACCATTCACAATTTTTTTTGGCTGGCAAACCAAACTAAAGCAAACCCAAGTCGATTCGAAATGAGAATGAGCCGAGCCCTTACTGCCTTTAGTTTTCGGTGGCATAACAATCAATCCTGGAGCCTACGAGGGAGGGGATTAAGACACAGGTGTCCAGTCAAAAGGAAATCGTTAATGGGAGGCGGGGCTGCCATATCAAATAATCCTTTTTTGTTCATGCTCGTATATATGTATTTAGCAAACTCAAACTTGAACACTTCAAGAGCTCATTAAGTGGGCTAACCTTGATGGAGGACGGTCTTGGTGGTCTGGCGCTGTCTTAGAAATGTAGCAAGTTTTCCTCTTAATTCACTTAAGTCTTTCGGTTTGAGTTTGCCAGGACTCACGCGCACACACAGGCACACATAATAAATGGCATATCCTTCAGCCACCGAAAGGTGGCAATTGAATGTCGGACTCCGCCTCTGTCTGTGACCGTGTGCGAGTCCTTTAAGTATCTTGTATTAAGAAAGTTTCTTCCACCTCTAGCCATTGAATTGATTGCACGACCGCCGGTGGGGATGAGTTACAAAAGAGGTCTTGATAAAGTGAGGACCATTCAGCAGTTTTCCATAGGCAAATAGAAAATATTCATAAAACTGGAATTGCGATTTGTCCTTGCAACTTTTCTTCCTTCCCCTCTTTTTTTCAATTTCTGCCGTAGGATCTAAAAAGGATGTAGGATAATAGATTTGCGTCTGTGCGAGCGCCTCGCTTAACCTTTTTTTTTTTGTTATTACTCTTTTTCCAACCCAGAGAAAATTGCTTTAAATGGGTTGAAGGCCTGCCTTGCCTTTGGCTTTGGGCCATGTTTCTGTTTGAGGCTTCAGCGAGTCTACCGGTGACACTAATTGCTGGCTTATTATCCTTATTTGTGGTGGAAATGTGGTGGGTCTGGGGAGCTTTCCCACGCAATTCAACGATTATGATGACTCTGATAAAACGCTGTATTATTTATTGCACTGCTTGGCTTGCCAAAATTTGAGAGGGAATTTAAACTGCACAAACGTGAGAGACATAAATTATAAATATATTTCTTTATGATTTTCAAACTTAATTTAAAACGCCTCAAATAATGTTATATTCTATTTTTTAAATAAATGTTTAAGTTTGTGCTTATTTATAAGTGATTTTAAAAACCTATTAATATGTCCATAAAAATCTTTCGAAACAAATAAAATTACATTTATTTGAATTTTTAGATTTAGTGGTTATTTTAATGTTATTTATTTTTCAAGTGCATTTTAGTTAAATTTATTAGTTTTTGCACTTAATTTGAAGAGTATTCCATATCTCATCGCTGTATTGGTTTCTCTGTCTTTCTCCTTTTGCGCCATTGTTTGGCCTGTTTATGTATTTATTATTGATTTTGGCTCGTGCCCCATTTGGTCTGGCAATTTATTTTGGATTTTATTTTCATGACAATGGGTGGTTTATTAACTTTCAGTTAGCTGACACAATAATTAAGGGGCTTATGAGCTGCATTTTGGCAGGCCAAATTATGTGGAATATTCAATGGGAGATTTATGTTAAAATTAATGAAGGCCTTCAGCACTTAAGTGCAAAAGACATATGAATGACAGTCTGAAATTATCAATGAAATTGATTCATAATTGAGATATATGGTAAATTCCTCCTAGGTCAACACATTACTTATACCACACTTTCAACGCCTCACTAAAGTCTGGGCCTCCAGTTATTTATTATTATTTATTCCCGTCATAAATTTCAATTTTCAAATGCACCAATTTTGTAGTCCCAGCAACACCGTAAACATGGCCAACGACATAAAGGAAAACAACTAGAATTCCTGCCTGGCATAATATGTTAGTAGGGTTCTTTTTCCGCCCCAACCACTAGCCACCTTTGGGCTTCTGTGTAAGTTGCGTGAGTTCTTCATTCAACTTGAGACTTTGTCGACTCGAGTGCTTCTTGCTAACCCGAACTGCCGCCATTCAGGGGTACGTGTGTACTTCTCGCTCCTTTTTGTTTTTGCCTAGACCAAACTTTTCGTGACTGGACAAAATGCTGCTCGGCGTTTTGTAGGAAATGCCAGCCTGTCCTGGCTGTCCTGTCTCTCGTTGGCACACACACTCCTCCCGAGTCCCCAGTTAGTTTCATTTGCCTTTTACATTTCCACACATTTCCTACTTTTTTGCTCCGGCTGCCGGTGCACTGGGAGAAAACCACAACTAAGTCTGTGCTTGTTATACGGATCATGAGTTCAGCATTTTTGGAAATTATAAGCTTATCATAATATTTTTAGCCTTTCAGTTTTTTCTCTCAGATATACTTATTAAAAAAGAAAGATAATTTGTTGGCAATTAAAATATTCATCGAAAACATTAAGACTTAAAGCTATTTTAAATAAAACAAGTTTTAATAAGTCTAAAAATACTAGTTTATTACAAACGCAATAATATCAAGAATATACTTAGTACTGCTCCTATGCAGAGTATTAATAAATATGAAAGTACTGGCACTTTAAGGCTTTGAAGTGTTTGTTAATAACATTCCCTATTTATTTTTCTTCCTTAAAAAATATGCCGAAAATTGTTTGGAGTTCTAAAAAACCTTTTTCCTCAATGTAGTTGCGTGTCTTTGCATAGACGACCTACTCAAAAGAGGGAAATATGGGCGGAAAACGGACGGGGATGACTGGGCGGTTGGGACAGCGAGACGACGCTTTGCATATTTATTTTATTTGATTTCTGTTCGCTTTTTCCTACATTATTTTTTTAGGTTTGGCGGGGACTTGATATTCCCGCTTATATAACAAACGCGACGTGTGATTAAAAATTCGTAATTTGCCCGTATATTTCGTATACCTGCCCTAGCTCACCTGCTACCCTTCCTTGTGTGTCATGTTTTTTGTAGCATACCTGAGGCGTTCCACTTCCCTGTTCAACTTTTCCCCTTCTTTTTTTTTTGAGCGTGTTTTGTGCCATTTTTGCCGCTGCTGTGGCTGTTGTTGTTGTCGTTCTTCGTGCTTCATTAATATTTAATTAAAAAATCAATAGTTGACATGTAAGTCAACTTGGTTTGTTCCTCTTTCGGGCCTGGTTTGTTTTACCTTTTCCTCTTTTTGGGCTTCTTTTGGCGGTTTTCTTTCGGTCTGCTCTAACTTATGCATGTGCATTTGTGCATATCTTATTATAACAGATTTTCTTCTGGGTTCGTGTCGTCTACGTGACGCTTCAGTTGGAGAAATATCTTGAGAAAACCACACCCTCCATGCTAAATAAAAAGGGCAGAAAAAAGACGGAAAAATACATTTCAGTATACCTACCAAAAAATAACTGCAAAATATATCTATGCAATACTTTGTGGATACATTTATAATTGATTTAGTTTTAATGATATGTCATGACAGAATTTGGTCCTTTTTTTCTAAAAAGGAGATTGATATTTAAATCCTATTTGATTATTGACTATGACTAGTATGTGCAAGCATCTTATAGTCTCACAAACATCTTAATTAAGTCAGCAATCTCAAAGCCGATTAATAAACAAATACTTATTATACTTATTGTGTTAAAACTGCGAATACTTTAATTTATAAATTTGAAACATTAGATTGAATATAAAGTTGCTTTCAATGATCAGTTACGTTGCAAACGTTAAATGAACATTAACATATTTGTTTAAATGAAACGTCATGAAAATAATTACGTTTTAATAAAATGATTCATAAATGGATTACTTTGCGTGTGCACTATCTTGACATCTTTTCCCCAGTTGACAATCATCACGCTGCATTTTGTGGCTTATCAGCAGCTTAATAAGACTAAAGCTTGTGGAATAAAGTGGAAATGCACATATTCCCATTCAAATCGCTACGCGGAGTAAACAAGACAAAGTCACGTAACTCAATTCTTTGCTTTGCTTATCAAAATTCCCACTGAGATCTTGTTCAAGATTTATTGACAGCAGCAGCGGAAGTTGGAAATGGGCAAGGCACATGTACCCCATGTGTTACCTTCCTTTTATTTACGCGCAATTAACCCAGTTACAAGTTCGACATGCCGCTTCGGCAAAAGGCCCCCCACACACTCATGTATATCCTGCATTTATCATAATTACTTCCCCAGAAATTTACCGCCAAAAAAAGGAGGACGAGAAGAAAAAAAGGGAAGGTTGCTGATGATGATGAGAACGTTGATGAATGCCCTGGGCTTAAGCGAAGTTATGCAGCTTTGGTTAATGTTTTAATATGCCTCTGGCAACTATTAAGCGCACTTGAAAAGATGAACGTTAAATGCCAGGCGCATATTAAACATCAATTATTAATGCCAAAGTGAAAAGTGTTCGCGCTGAAACAAAGTCTTTCGCATAGCATACATTTGGGGGCTCTCCTTTTCATCCTGTCCATTTGAGAATGTGTATGCTCACATTGTATGCAAATACTCAAACATTAAAATGTGCTTAGCAATTATTTTAAAAATGCACACAACCAAAAAAAAAACAACAGCTACGATTGCGATTGCAGTTTAGCATTGGACCAAAAAGGGCGATGCAAAAAGTTCACACACCAAAGAATACACAAAGAAAAGAATTTATCAATTCAACTGCAAATTTTCTGCCTTCAATCATTTCATAGTTTTGTATATATTAACGCAGTTTCTCTTCTCTATTTGTTTTAACAGAAATAACTTAATTTACTACAGATGAAATTGATACTAAAGTTTTTGGTTACTCGAAAGTTTTTGTTTTTCCCTGTGTAGACAACGACAGATAGAACATGCAACATGCAAACTGCCTAGGCTCTAGTGCCATAAAAACTGGAGTGAACAATATACAAAACTTATTTTCAAATCAAACAACAGCAAAAACACCAAAGTCTATGGCAAAAAGGGGGCAAAGGGCGGAGGGCGGCGCAGTGACAACAGCGAAACAGTTACAACAAAAAGCCAGCTGCTGGAAGTAGACAAAACGGAGAATTGGAATTCGTTACAGTGGAATTTGACTTAAAAAAAATGCACACATCGGCATAAAAACTATTAGGTTTCCAAATTGGTTTTACGGACCTAGGAAATAATTACTGGATGACTTAAATAACTGGTTACAGTTAAAAAAGGATCCACATTTAAATGAATCTCGTTTAGTAAAATTAAACGAAGTTTAGTTTTAATAATTTATAACTGTTATTTAAAAAAACCCATAAAAATTTTTGTAAGATAATTAAATATTTTGAATAAAAATATAAAAACTTTATTTCGATATAAATATCAGTTTGAATGATAATAATTTCGTTACCCTACTGATTGATCCTCCCGCAAATATGTATCGTTTCAATATAAATATGAATGTCAAAATCGACTTTATTTATTTTTTGATATATATTATTTAATATATATATATATTCCTAATTTCACTGCTTTATTGACACGGTCCATCTATGCACTCTCGACTGGCTGACTGGCACAAACCAGAGTCAGACTAGCAAATACCAAAAAATGTCACATTGCGCGCATGAAAAATGTCCTTGTGACAAGCGCCAACGCCAAGCGGCGGCAACTGTGGTTGTGTTGCGTGTGTGTGTGTGTGTGTGTGAGGTCCTTGGACGAGTGTGTGTGAGTCCTGGCTGTTCCTCAGCAAGGTCATGAGTAAATACGTATGGAGCATGCTGTTTTTGCCGTTTATTCTCTAACAAAGCCAAGGCAGCAACAAGAACAAAAAGGAAAGTAAATAAAATAAAATAAAATACAAAAAGTGTACGAAACAAAGGAGATGGTTAGAGCAGGAAAGAAATTTATTGTCATATCTGTATAATATAGGGAAGCTTCTGCTGATGCTTCTTATTGATATTTATACAAAATACATTGGCACACAAACATATGTTTTCTATTCCAGCGCGTGTGCTTGTATGTTAGCCTCATTTGTAATGGCGTCTGCTTGCCAATTTGTTGTGTGGCAGAAAGAAATGCAAATGTGTATCGGTAAATCAAAAAGGACATTATTGGCTGCTTGTTAGACGTAAGCACAATTGCCAGCCATTACGTAGGTGTCCCTGTGTGTGTTTGTTTCACTGCATGTATGCGTGTTTGGTATGTCCTGTTTGTGTTTGTGTTTGCCAATGGTCGACCGCTAAGTGCGCTTAAGCGTCAAACCAAATTGCCCGCCGCTTTGTTTTTCAGCGCTTAGCTGAAAGTGCACTTTACCTTTCCCATACCAGCCCTCTCACACAACTCCACAATTCACACAAATACGAGTACAAAAAAAAAGCACACACGCACAAGTATTTGAGTACTCGAAACTTATTTGCTATTCACACTCGATTAATCGAAAGCGTTTCGTTTATGGCTTTGATGCAACTTTTTAATTGAATTCGACCGGCTGATGGAAAGTTAAGGAACTTCCCTTTGATTGCCTCCTATATCCAATCGCTGTGTTTGATAGTTTTCAATAGCTTATTTATTTATACCAGTTCACTTTAAACTTTTAAAACTAAATTGATTTGCAATGAATAATAAATCCTTATTGAATGAACTTTTAAGCTTTTAAACAATCAGCGTCATATATTATGAAAAACATACAAATTGAGACAAAGATCCAAAAAACATTTTTTTGGACAAAAAAAATTAAAATTTTATAAAATACCTAAAAATTAAAATTAAATGAATTTAAGTATCTTTGCAATTTTAAGTGTTTAGTTAAAGCTTTAAATTAAAAATTTGTGCATTTTGAATTGGTTTTTAAAAAATAGCATTTTATATTTTTTTTGCCTAGGATTAGATTTTGTATACAGTGTCCGTTGTCAAATAATTGATAAATTCACGTGTGTTTATCTAAAATTTTGGTTTTATCCAGGAAAATGGCAAATATAATATATTGCGGCCAGTGCCGCAGATTGGCTATCGTGTGCACGTCATTCGAGGGCCATGCCTATGTGTGTGGCAATGTGTTTGCAGGGCTATTTTCAACTATTTATGAGCACCGAGTTATGCCGCATCCCCCTGAACGACGTGAAAATGTGCGAATGGAGCGGTGGGAGAGGGGGTGTCAGGGGGGAGAGCAACTCCTCCGAGAGTGTGGCACATGGAGCTGCCGCCTTTGTGCTAACCTGTTTTTTGTTTTTCCAACCAAAGTTGGCACATAAATAATGAAGCACGGGGCATAAGTTCCCATTGATTTCGCAGTGTGTGCAAATGAGTGTGTGTCTGCGTGTGTTTTGCGGGGAGGATGAGGATGGTGGCGGTGTATTCACCATATGACTCTGGAGATTAAGCCATTGTTTGCACTGAATGTGGCGCTCAGTCTGAGCTGCGGCTTAGCGGCCTGCGTACGCAAACAAAAGTTGTTCGAGGGATTGCAGATTGAATGGTGGAGCGGGTGTTTTAACCCAATTCCGGTTGGGTAGTACCCGTTCCGAGTGCAGGAGTCGATTAGGCCCTTACAAAATCATGGAAAAACGACTGACGTAAATGAAATCCTCATTTTTGCGGATGGTTTATTATTCACTAATTTTATGGTTTCAGTTTCAGCGTCAGTTTATAAAAAATTATGGACAAGAGATTAAAGATCTGACTTAAAAGTATACCAGTCGATAAACGCTTATACTTTTAAGTCTGATTTATAATCTCTTACCATACCATATATAAGAGGAAATAATTAGATTTGAAACGTCTTAAATTATTCAAGAAAACTATCAGATTTTGTAAATAATTTAATTTTTTTATAACTTCGAGGTGTTTTGTGTATACGTCAAAAAAAGTTCTTTAGCTGATCCCAAAATTGGGTGGATTTTTTGTGGCATTTACATTTTCTTTCCAAGTGGTATTGGGCTTGTAGCAGAATCTAAAAGATGTTGTTATTTGATGATAGAATATATGTTTTCTTTAGTATAAATTCTGATAGAAAATATAATTAATATTTCAAATAGCAAGCAAAAACATAACCTGGACCCTTAAATGGAAAATAAAATGAGGTTTTTAATTATTGGTATAAGCTTGAAATATAATGATTGAAAACTACATTTGTTCTTAAAATGGTTTTTCATACAATTTTATAAAAAGGTTTGATTGAACAACTTAATACTTAATGTTTATTTCTGTTTACATCCTATCTAATAATATCCTCTTTGTTCCAGGTCCAGCAGTGTAATGCGCCTTGGGGGCAGTGGCATTCCATACGACGGCGACCCCCTGACAATGAGCGCAGCTGGCAACGACTATGCCGAACTCTGTGATCTTGGACCCTCGCGATGGAGTGCCCGACCCTACGGATACAATGCGACCGCAGCGGCAGCCGCCGGCTTTGGCCTTGGGCCCTCGATGGGCGGGACGCAGTCGTCGTCGAGCGTGCCGACGGGCGGATCGGCGGGACTCAGCGGTCACCATCTGCGCGGTAGTGTGGCGCCGGGGCCGAGCAGTTTCGAGGCGGAGGACATTGGCCTGGCCTTCGGCATGATCAGTCCGCCGCCGGGCAGTGGTCCCTATGGCGGATCATCGGCGGCAGCGGCGGCGGCCAGCGGATCGCGCGTGGGCAATAGTACGAGCTCGCTGCGCGGCGCAGGCGGTCGCTCCGGGTTGTACTACTCCCCGCCGGGCACCTCCTACACGATCATCGAGCGCCCCCACTCGCCGCACTACTACTTCAACTCGGCGGGCGTGCCCACCAAGGGCGGCTCGCTGCCGGGGCGTGGCAGCGCCTATCTCAGCTCCTCACCCGCCAGCCACATGGCCGCCGGAACGGCGGGCACCCTGCCCACCTCGACGGCCGCCAGCGGACGATCGATGGGCCAGCACGCCAGCAGCAACGGCAACAAGAAGCGGCCCATCTCGCCGGAGCAGGTGCTGCGCATGTTCGGCGCCACCCAGTCGTCATCAGTTCCTACGAGTAGCTACCACTACAGCAACGGCGGCACGCGGGATCGGGATCGCACGGGCAGGCGCAGCCCCGCCAGCAGTCCACCCTCCACCACCCACCAGGTAGGTTTCATTCACTTTTTACATACATATAGAGAAACACGATTTATTAAATAAGATATTAAATATAATAACTTATTTTTACTATTACTATTTTTCCCCCTTTTGGCTGATTTTTATACACATTGTAGACGAGGTTATAAATGAAAATCACAGTAGTCCTTTAAAACTAAAAGTCTCAAATAACTATTAGTTTTGGTCCCTCACTAGCTAGTATAACTAAGTAATCTATGCAACGTTGCACCCCAATAGATTGAAATCTGTATCGACTTTCACAAGATAATTATATTTTAAGACACCTCGAAAACCTATATTCTGTTAAATGTAAATTAATCTAAAACCTTGCCATTTCTGAATTGTATTAATTGATCTTACAATATTAATCGCAATAGTTATCATGATCTAAGCACAAATCGTATAACAATTTAAAAAGAGCTTTGGAATTTAATATATGTTTTTTAATGCCTTTTCACATTTCAGATTTATCGGGATCGGGAGCGGGAAAGGGATCGCAGTGTCCCGAATATCCACGAACTTACCACGCGAACCGTTTCCATGTCGCGCGACCAGCAAATCGATCATGGTTTCGGCATCTGCGTCAAGGGAGGCAAAGACTCAGGTGAGTAAAGGGAGATACAATTTTCTTCGTTTTTTCGTCTTTTGAAAAATCTAAAATAAAGAACTACATGATATATTCAATAATAGAAAAGACACCATTAGCATTTACCGAATTTGTGTGATTTGTTGTCCGTTTTAAATAGTGGTTTTCGGTAGTCCCACACGTCGTATACGTGATGCTACTTTACTATTTCCAAATATGACCCTTCACAGGTTTTTTTTTATTAATTAAGCTACTTAAAGAAAATTATATTTCGTTCATTTTATGCTTCCTTTTTGGATATACACTATACACTAATATTTAATCTGCTATCAGCTGATATGAAGAATAATAATAAAAAACTTTGAGCAAGCTTAAGCCCACCGTTTCGCCAAAAATCCTTTAGCCATTCAATTTGTCTAGAACCACGCCTCTTGCTGTTTGATTCGATGTCACGCCCATTCAGTTTGGGTGATGGTTCTCCTAGTTTCTTTTGGCTTGGGAAGCTCTTAGGTGCAATTTAGTTTTCAATTTCGTTTTATTGTCCGGGTCCCTCAGAGGTGTCCGTCCGAGTACAAGCAACCACGTGTATTGGCGTGCATGTTTGTGTGTGACAAACCGCCAGCAGCTTTGACATTTCCAAGTGCATTTTGCACCTGACTACCTTTTTGGCTAACCAGCTCTTCCTGCCCCTTTTCCTCTGCCCTTTCCTCTTCCTCTCCTACTTCCCCTCCTTCATTTCCATTTCCTGTCGTAGAATTTATTTTTAGTTTGCAATATGCGCACGGCTTTAAAATCGATAGAAATCTATTTAAGTTGCCCCCGTATGCAGGCTTCTCCTTTTCCCGTCCCACCTCTTCAGTTTTTCCTCCTTTCCTCTTTTCCTCGCCGCCATTGTGCAGATTCACACACACAAACACATACACGTGCCATATAAATTAAACATAAAATGGCTGCCGCACTCCATCCTCAATCCTCTGCAAAATGGCAGAGCTTAATGAAAAACATCGACAAAAAAATAGAGGCCTGAGGAAGAAAGGGGTCTGAATAATTCGGCCGGGGTTGTGGGGGAACTTTTATTAAAAATTGAGTGTGTGAGTGGGCTGGCTAATTGATTTCTCCCTTGTTTTTTTTTTTGTTTTACCTCCCCTTTCAGGCTTAGGCGTCTACATTTCACGCATCGAGGAAAATTCGGTGGCCGAACGCGCCGGTTTGCGACCCGGTGATACAATCCTAGAGGTGAATGGCACCCCCTTCACCTCAATCAATCACGAGGAGGCGCTGAAGGTGAGCATCTCTCAAAATATTTACGCTCGCATAAATATTTATATCTCTTTTGATCTTTATTAAATATTTTGTAGTAGCTAATGTTATTTATACTTAGATAAAAATTGATCAAAGCACACAGCAATGTGGGAAGAAATGAATTGCTCTTGTGTGTCCACAAAAATAAATGTTCATTGAATATTAAAATTTATTGATTAGATGACGCCACTTTGACAGACAAGTAATAGAAATTGTATTAAAAGAACATATTTAAGCGTCTTGGAAATAATTCTTATATTAAAATGTAAAGTCAATCTTATTTTTGCCAAATCAAAACAGACTGAAAATAAATTCTGAAGGCAATTTAAAATCTTTTTAGAGACACGAACAATCCCCATTTCTGGGAATTTTCATCTTGTCTTCTCTCCATCTTTGCCACTGCCTTTCGTTCGGCCCTGACAGCCATGTCAAATTTTTCTTCCATCAAAAAAATATCTAATTTTATTGTACACTTTATTGATTTTTAATGGGATTTTCTAGCCAGGCCAGGCTGGTATCGGCAGCCTCAGTTTGTCAATCGCTGTCTCTTAATAGTTGCCCATAATGGGGTTCTATCCATCAAGCATATACAAACATGCTACATATTTATATATGTAACCGTACAACGGGTAAACTGTATTCAGTAGGCCACCATCGCCTTTTATGGTCGACACTTGACAGAGTAACCAAAAGAAAAGGATTTCCACCGCCCTCCGACGTTGGCAGCTGCCTAACAACGAAAGTCAATTTATAGTGGAATATTTTATGTGACACGTTATGATAGCCAATGTAATTCTCCCTAAAACATATTACTAAATGTCTAAAAGGAAGAAGGCTTAGGGATGGTCGGATACTGACACATGGTGTGCCATTTCTCACGCGTTCTAGCAATTTAAACTTTAACCGTTTTCGACACAACTTGTTTGGGGGCGCACACAGCGAAGATAAACACAAATGCAAATATATGGACTGACATTTCCCCCATAAACCAGATCGATTTCTGTCTGCTTTGAGCGATTTTTCGTAGTTGTTTCCTATACAAGTATATAAATCTTTATGCACTTAATACAAGTTTTGTATGAATATTACTAAACCAAATACGAACATACATTTGAGAAAAAATATGAAAATAAAATCAATAATACACTAATACAAATATACACTGAGAAAAAATTGGCAATAGACTAGTCGCATTTTGTATCCTAATTGTTTTTGAGTATGTTGTTTTTTTAATTGCCATTTATTTTGACTTTATTTCGTTGGTAGTTTCAGTTGAAAGACTTGACTTAGACGAAGACTAACCAAAGTATTGCACTGTTAACTTCTTGATAACATAGTAGACCACCTTTCACTGTGTAGAAGCTTAAAAACAATAAAATATACAATTTATAAGAGCTGCACATCCTTTTAACTCTAAAACTGAGCTTAGCAGGATTTTACAATATGTATATCCAAGCTGAAAGACAAAGAATTCAACCACAAAAGCTTATGGCGCTGCATTCTAGATAGACAGAATTCAAAAATATTAGTGAAAATTTGAAAAGCTCCAAGGAAAGCCGACCGCAAACCGAAAAATTAAGACTCTGACCGAACATTGAAACCCCGAAAGCGGGCAACACCTGTGGGGATTCACAGACCAATTTGCACGCAGCACCCGCATTGCCCCCCTTGGTCCTTGGACCAACACAATTTTGCACACAAGTTTTTTGGTCAGGAACAATTAAGATAATGACAACCAAATGCGGAAAGCGACGGGGAAAACTGACAACAAAACCAGACCGCAAAAACACGCCGACAAAATGAAAGTCAGAGGGGCACACATTTAAAGTTAATTAATAATTTCGGGAAATTTCGCTACCACTTTACGTACACGTTTTTGTCCAAGCAATTAGCGATTTTTAATTTAATTTTTATTCATTTTCATTTAGTATTTTGCTCCTTTTCCACTCTCTCTCTTTCGCTCTCTTTCTTCTTGTTGGTTCGTTACGTTTTGCTCGCATCTGTCCTCTCTTTTTTGTGTCTCTTCTATTGCCACATTTTTTCTTAACGCAGAGATGTGTGCAGATATTGAAATCGTCACGTCAAATCAGTATGACGGTGCGAGCGCCGCCCACTCTGAACTCGACCGCCCCTCTCCACGGCTTCGGTCCGCCCTCCCGCGACCCCATGTACGCGTCGATGGCACCCCCCCTCCACCCGCAGAACCAGGCGGCAGCGGCAGCAGCGGCGGCGGCCGCCTCGGGGGCGGGTCTGCCCTTCCGCCAGACCTGCTCCTGGATGGACCGCCACGGACGCCCCGCCTCCCCGCCCATGGAGTACGGGGGCAGGCGCAGCGAGCGACGGGATCGGTGAGTATACATGTTCAAGTTATCGGTGATTTTGAAGTCTTGAATGTCCTATGCAACCTATGATAAATCAATCCTTTATGGAAAGATAGTCGTTCAATTTTTATAAACGTAAAATCATAATTCTGAAATCGTTAAAAGCTACCATATCTCGAAATACGTTGGTATATGTCAAGAAACACGGTTATCATTTTATTTCCATTTTTTCTGATTGTTCCTATGGTAGTAGGCCGATCCGGACCATTTATATAAGTTCTACCTGTCTGTAAAAAATGTTCTGGGCTTAGAAGTGCAGTTTTTGGACACCTTTCCGCAAAGAGAATTTAAACACAATCATTTACCAGCAAGCCACTTTAAAAATCGGATGTTAGAAGGAAAGGTTATGGGCTTAGGTGTGCAGTTTTTGCGTACTTTTCTGCAAAGCCTTTACAATAAATAAATACATCTCCTGCTCCCTTTAGCTAGTTATTATTTTGGTGTAACTGATTTACCCCTCCTTAGGATACGTCGCGTGGAGCTGCTGATCGAACCCGGCCAATCTCTGGGCCTGATGATCCGCGGCGGGGTGGAGTACGGCCTGGGGATCTTCGTCACCGGCGTGGACAAGGACAGTGTGGCCGATCGGTCCGGACTGATGATCGGCGACGAGATCCTCGAGGTCAACGGGCAATCCTTTCTCGATGTGACGCACGACGAGGCGGTGGGTCAGTTGAAGTACCACAAGCGCATGTCGCTGGTGATACGTGACGTGGGCAAGGTGCCGCACTCCTGCACCTCCATCGAGATGGAGCCCTGGGATGCCTACAGTCCAACGGGCACACGGTGGGTGCCTTAAACCCTCCAATTTCTTCTGAACCTTACAATGATGTCCTTTAATCCTGCAGAGCACGCCGAAAAGGTCAAATTGCGACCATGGTGGAGGAGAAGGCGCGCTCTCTGCTGCCCCGTCATCACTTTGCAAGCCTTTCCTACTATATTGCCGAATATAGTGCGAAAGCAATGACCATAGATGCCTTTGTTGCCGTCTTATTAGAGATGTTAGATACGTACGAGAAGGTGAGTTTAAAATATGGAAAAGTATTCTATAAAATAAAATTTTTGATTTTCTCCATTTCCAGCACTCGCTAGTGACGGAGATACGGGAACTGGTATTCCCCGAGGATCGCACGCGATACGACGAGCTGGTCTATCGCAGAGAACGCGATCCTTACAGCGTGGATAGGCATAGGGTAAGTCCAAAGATCCATATTTACGAATAACCCCTGTGTAAACCCCTTTATCTTTTACAGCGTAAGGGAGACCCCGCCCGTGATTTGCCGGTAAGCTTTTTAGAAGATTTATTCTACGACACAGACACAATATACACTTAGTTCAAAGAGACACTTCTCTAAACTAATAAAATACCTACACAATGAGCATGTTCTGCCAATTAGACTCTAACTAAGCTTTGACTACTGTTAAACCGGTCTACTGTCCACTATTCGTCTATATCTACTATACTTACATAAATATCTCCTACAAAATGTTTATTGTTTAGTATATCTTTCTCTTCTTGCTGTTGTCGTTGATAATTGTTGTCACTGTATGTTTGTAACTTTTACTTTAATTTATCTGTTTTAACTGTAGACAAAATACAAATAACACTCGACAAAAAGAAAATCAAAACAAAACTTGTAGTTTAATTGTTGAACGAGATTCACTTGATACTTTCTTTCGACACCCAACTTTAAACCAGTTAATGCTTCTTTCATTTCCCAAAAATCGCATGTAATTTTCCCTCATTTTCTTTTGAGAAAGCTTTCAGAAACTCGCTTACATTTGATTCGGCCCTTTGCAAATAAAATTGCATTTCAAAACAAAACAATCAAATCGAATGTCAATTTTTCAAAACAAAAAACACAAATACAAACAATTTTAATTACATTGTAGTGGCAAAGGTTTTACATATTTTTTAGCAATAAGGAGACCCAAAGTTAGGTCATAAAACTGTAAATTAAGAAAAAACGAAACCAATTCGATCGTATCACAAACATAAATTGAAAATATTCCAAAGTACATTTGCGTCACAACGAAGCAAAACTGTCGGTGTAAATAAACATTATTAATTTATACATCTATATAAAAGTACTGGGATATGACTTTGCCAAAAGTCACTTAGATACAAATTGATTTAAAGCAAAATAGTTATCTTTAGCTCTAGAATTACGTTTAAGTAATATAATTACTGTAACATATCAAATCAAGCCTATGTAATCCCACACCAAAAATGCACCTAATGGATAACCAAGAAACCACAACAGTCACCAAGAATCAGCACCGAAATATTCATATAAATACCAACCAATATAACTATCGATCGAAGTACGAATGCACTACCAGACACTCTATCTCTGTCGCTCTTCAGCTTAGATGCTATCTCTGTCTCGCTCTGTCTCTTTATCCCTGTCTCTATCTATGTTCCGTGAAATTCTACGGAACCCTAGACTAGAACCTTTTTCACTCACTCACTGTCAAGCTGTCCAGCTGTCACTGTCACACCCGCTCTGAATCGTATGCAAACCAAATCGTTCGTTTCGTTTCGATCCATTCCGTACCATTCCGTTCCGTTCCCCAACAGGTAACAGCCGATGATTTGGAAATTATAGCCGCCACCGGACGGAGTCCTTCGTCGGACTCGGGATTGGGCATGACCGTAACGGATATACACAAACGGTACCTAGCCAATAACCGAAACCCTTTACCCATAATCCTTAATCCGTTATCCTAGCCCTAAACAGTGTTGGGAATGGTAATAGTCTTTTGGAATACAGCTAGGCAGTTTAAAACTAAAGAATCTAGTTGAGTTAAAAGTTACATAGTTCTGCCAGTATCTAGGTAAAAATATATTTAAATCCTCACATTGATAATCTGCGTTGAACTAGTTTAATTTAGTTTAGAATCGAAGATGTACGACGCAGCTTAAACTAGTTGGGAATTTTAGCATCGCAAAGGCGGCATACTTCGAAAGTCTCGAAAACAAATACAGTATCAATACAGGCAAAGCCACAGTGTAGACACTTTTTAGGGCAATTCAAACCCTGGCGCTATATAGAATAAATTTTTTTATTTATTTATTTACCTAAAAAAAGTTTAAAAAGTCTTCAGAGTGGGAGGTGTTTACTTGAAGAAATATCTAGGTATTCCCCAACACTGATCCCAAACCAAGCTACTCCCAACAGAAACAAATAACTGACCTGTGTATATGTATACAATAGACCCGCACTTCAGTTGCCCCATCGACCCATGTCGGCGGGACCCATACTGCATCGCTCACAGCCAGCATCACATTATCAGACAGCCAGCAACCAGTCCTCATCATCATTATCGCCTCCACAACAACAGCAGCAACACCAGCAGCAACATCAGCAACAGCAGCAACATTATCCACCCCATCATGCCTCATTGCGTCATCTGGGCGGAATCGGCGGCAACGTGGGATCTGGGCGACATCATCACCATCATCCGTTGGGACCAAGTCAATTGAAATTCAAGCAGGCCAAAGACAATCAGCAACAGGTCAGGACCGAAGCGAGTCGGGCGAAGAGGGTAGCAAGCTGAAAAACTTATATTGCCACCACTATCAGTCTACTTTCACTGTTTCTCGAGCTGTACCAATCTGAAAATTTCAGATCCTGCTAAGTTTCCTATCTCGTAATTAGGCTCTCACTTGAAAAGTACTTCCGAGCCAGTTTCCCAAAATTTACCTATCTCCATGGCACAAATTGTGCTACGAATTTCGATAGGGTTTTTTTTAAATATTTTGTGGCACCTAAATTGGTTTAAATGCAGTATTTTTATTTTTTCTAAAGTTTGAGTAGGACAAAAATTGACATTCGGCTTTAAAATGGCCGAGGTTTCCAACTGTCTGTTGTATATGTTTTACTTTATTTTGTATCTTTAGTGTCTTTAACTATCTATCTCTATCTCCTTTCTGTATCTTTGTCTCTTGTTGTGTGTAACGTCTCTTGTCGTCTTTATATGTTTGACTTATTTTCCATGTTTGTCAAACTGCTCAATGTGGTTTATGTTTACGTTTTCGTCTCTGTTTCCGGTTATGTTATACTTCCTTTTTAAATGTTGTCCAATTGGCTATTGAGTGTTGTAATACCGTTAAGTCGCATTAAGACCAGTGACAAACTGAATTGGTTGGTTACCAGCAGAAAAAGTATTTAAGCCGCTGAACAATGTATTTTGTAAATTCTTTTATCCCGGCTTAGGAATACGGCTGTGATGAGCACAGAACTCGCCGGGGCAGCGAAACCCTTTTACCGGAATACGAACCAGATGCGGTGAGTAAGCGAATCGATCGCGTTTTTGTAGTAGGAACTCTTTTTTCTTGAGGGGCTTAACTGTAGAGAGTTATAAAACTAAATAATTCCAATAAATAGTTTTTTTTTATATATACACTCTCGAAATCTTCCATTTGCCCATTCCATGAAGTACCATTTCATGATCAGCACACACTTCTTTGAACTCCCGCTCTAAGAAAATTCCACTCAATTTTTGTATTCTTTATTCTTTGTATCTGTAACTGTAACTGTATCTGTATCTATAGTACGTTAACTATTCTAACACTAAGCTTAAGCACTATCCTATGGGGGTTATGTATGGGCAGCATGTTTGCCTGGCCAGCCAGCAGGTCCTCCTCACATCTTGTCGTGCATGGAACCATCGGCCATCATGGGCAGATGGTAATCGCGTGGCGGCGTGAAGGGTCGCACAAAGTGTCGCCACTGTCGGTGGTGCAGGGGCGGGGGCGGCTGGATGGGCGTGGATGTGGGCGTGGTCGCGCCTGTTGTCACCGCATGATGGTGCTGCTGATGGCAACTGTTGGGTTCGAATTTCGGGCGTGGTATGCGCAACTGTTTGATCTCCGTCAAATAGGTTTCCATGTTGTCGCCAGTCGCCTGTTGATGTTTGATTTGTTTAAATGATTTGTTGTTCTTTGGCCAAGTTGCAATCAGTGTGAAGTGGACTTTGTTTGAGGGTTTGCCATTGCACTCGATGGGAAAGTCAGAAAAAGTAAATATGGGGGATGGGTGCGAGTTGGGTAACCATAGAAGTCCTGGGAGCGCCAATATGTACAAACCCTAACGAATCTAGTTCAATTTAAATTGCCTGATTTAATGGTAATCTTTAGAAGTAAGAATGAAGGGTTAAGGCAAATCTTTTTGAAGATTAAATAGCTTTAACCAATATTATAAACCCCTTTCGAAAGTTTATCCCAGATATATCGAGGAAGTGGCTTTAAGAATCCTAAAATATTAGACAATTGGAACGATACTTAGACATTGCGAAGGCAATAAAGGAGTAATTATTTCTTATTGTTAGAATAAATAATATTCTATCTTAATGAGGTAACTTAATGAACTTACAGAATTGTAAACAATTCAACAATTTAGTTGCAAAGTATTTGTATCGGCCAAGAATTATTCTCAAAGGAAAGAATTATTTTAATGTTCAACAAACATCACTTATTCACTTAAGTTCTTATTTGATTCAGAGCGAAAACTTGACTACTTCAATCTTTTGATGAATGTTTCCCCTTTGAGCAAACTTCGCCAGCCAGCTACTCAACTCTCCCCCACAACTTGTTGAGTAAGTGCAGCAAAAGTGAAAGTAAACTCACCGCCGAAACCCAAATGTATAGTGTATGTGTGTGTTGGCTAGAAGACAAGACAAGAAAATTGCAATAATTTCCGCAAAAGGCGTTCAACCGTATCACATGCAGGCAGAGGCAGTCAAGTTCAGGGCAGGATTTTCATTTGGTTCGCATGAAATTGATTTGGATGGTATGCCAGCGGGGCAATGGGAAGCTAAACGACTTGCGATCCGCTTGCTTAGCCCTGTTTACACAGCTGACACCATTTGGGCCGGCTTGACCGACCGATGAACGATGGTAGATGGTCGATGGTGGATGGTCGATGGTCGGCGGTCGGCGGTCGACGGACGGACCCGACCCAGACGGCAGCTGAGTAACCAGTTTGATTTCAACTACAACTGACAAACAACTTTTTGTTGGATGTCGCTTGTCTGGCTTATGGGACACTCACTTTTTCGAAATTACCGGGACCATCAAGGGGATAGAAATCGAGGTGGAGCGGGAGATCAGCCAGAGCAACGGCCAAGACCAAAAACTCAAAGTGGGTCATTAGAGAAATGTACTAAATAAGGTACAAAACTTTGTCAAGAGCAAACGTAAATGGAAAGTAAATTGTTGTAGCTACAAGCGAGATTCAAGAAGAAGAAGTTGTTTATAATGTAAATAAAGCATTTTGGATGCGTAGCGAAAACCAGTAAGAAGCTGAAAACAAAAACAAACCCAAATCCGGTCTACAAAATCAATGGGTGTAAAATATAATTATGAGATTGAGCCCAGTTGGTTGAGACTGTCAGATTGAAGACAAGTCTGTCAATAAAGAACACTCTTCTTTATAATGAAAACCCTAATTGGGAAGAACGGGGGGAGGTGTGAAGTCTTGAATGTTGATTAACCGTTATGACAAACTCTTTTACATCTATCCATTATGTTGTTTTAGCAATCCGGACAGTTTGTCATCTTTTGACATTATTAATTATACTTGACTGGGTTCCCCGGGGGTTAGGTAATTATGTTACCTCTTAGATACCCTATGAACATTTTTTAAAGATTTTTTAAAGATCGAAGCTTAAATCAATTGACTGAGACCTTATCAATAGATTTAAAACATAAACAAATAGGACCAACAATTTATTGAATTTAAAATTGTAATATATATCAGAATTATTTTTTAAAACGAGTTACAGCAATTGTTCATAATTTCTAGGAAATGAATAATTAAAATATTTTCACACCATTCAATTAAGTTATTTATTTCTTGATCTACTTTAAAAGGTTTAGAAATACCGATTAGCTAAATAATTTTTTTATACACAAATAATAAAATATAAATTTCATGCTCAACATTTTTGTTATGTAAAAAAAAAAAGCTCGCAAAAAGTTTACAAATCGATATTGGTTAACTATAAACCTTTGACCTTAATTTTTCTGCTTCGGGGTATAATCTTCTTTTGCATTTGATATTTTTTGATAGGTGACAGTTTCACAAAACCCCAATTTTATTGGAATTTCATAAACATAATTTGTCCGACCTTGCAATGGCATTATTGAAATCCGGCTTGAAATACGTTCGGCACTCCATCGATGTATTGGAAAAATGGTGAACTCGGTTCCCCTCCCACTTCGATGCGTATCTAATGACAAAGAGGTGCCCCTGCCCCCCAGTTACCCTACCCCCATCCCCCATCCCCCAGCCTCCGAGTAAACAACGAGGTCAATGGCATGTGCTGTGAATGATGATTGCCAGCTTTTCGATTCGAGTTACAAAAATTGAGCTACTGCGGCTAAAAAAAACATCATCAAACACGACAACAAATCTTGGCTGCAAAAGTTTGCAAAGTCATAAATTTGATTGATTTTGAAATGGTTTCTCTGAGCAGCTTACCGAAAGACGCAAAAAAAAAATGATTGAACAAATTGAGAGTAAAATTGCCCATAAAATGATGTGCGTAGGGAAAATACAGTTAAATGGGCTGACAGTCAAGCAATTGACTGAAAGTTTTCATTATTGTTTGGAAAATTCTCTTTCTCACTTTTCTGTGAAAGTTGTGTTTGCCGGTTTTTCAATTGGAGTTGAGTTATTCCTTGGGTTCTGGTGAAATTTTTCAGGTTCTGCCAGTCTGAACCTTTTTTTTTGTAAACTTTTTCTAAAGTTAAACAAAAGGTGAACATTTAATTTGTTGTCTAATTCACACTATTGTTATGGCAGCGATGAAGTCAGACGCCTGAGATCCGAGTTGAGCTCTGTGTTGTGACACTGGATATGAATAATTTTGTTCACATTTGGGCTAGCTCATTGACCTATAAAGCAACTGACAGCTGACCGAATGTCTAAGAATAATTTATCAAATCTCTGGCTCTGATTTTGTCGATCGGCGGTGATGTGAAGTGGGTCAGAGTTGGAGCTGGAAATGATTGGTTAACTGAAACCAATTTTAATGAATGCATAAAGAGCGGAACAACGTTTTATTGGTGGAATCTCCATTAAGTTTCTCCTCGGAAAAGGGGTATTTTTATTTATGCCATTTCCAATGGCAATTACTTTAGTCAGTTGTCAGTGCCCTGGGGGCCAGAAAACACTCTGAAAGGCTGTCCAAAAAGCCATTAAAAGCATTTCGTTCGTTCTGTGTTTTATGCGCACTTCTTTGAAACCTTCTTGCTTTCCCTACAACCTGACAGCCGATGTTTTTTTCTGGGTCGAAATATTTAGCAACTATTTCGCAGTCTTACCACCTAGAATCCGCCATTTCCGTCAGCAACTTAATTGCAGAAAAGAAAGACAACAAATCAGCCGAAACCGCTGTCTGACTCTGGCTCTGGCAATTAAAAAGAGTAACAAAACAAAAACAAAGGAAATTAGCCTAGCCGAAAAAGGTGAGAAATAGAAGTTAATTGAATGCAAAATGCAAAGCAATAAAGCAGCCGACACATGTCGGACTAGTCTGCCAAAGGCCCCAAAAACAGAGTGCGATGATGATATAATCAAAGTCGGGCAGAAGTGCCAGGCCAAACTTCTTCTGATGGCAATAATATTTATGCAACCATTTTGGAGCAAACAGAGCGCGAAATGTAACGAAACGCGAGATTTGTCAACTCCACAGGCAACTTGTTTCTCGTTCAATTTAAGCCAAATAATACGCACTTTTAGCTGATGCTTGTTGGCCGCACAAATCGTTGTAAACGTATTCTGGTGCTCTGCTAACTGGGATTTCAACCTCACGTTCGAAGCGACGACGCGCGACTGAAACTGCAGACTTCTCTGAAGGTAGAGCTGCGGCTGAGTCCATAGTTGCTGTTGCCCAGTTGAAGTTGCTCATGTTGCTGTTGCTGCTGCTGCTGCTGCTGCTGCTGCTGCTGCTATTGCTATTGCTGTTGTTGTTGCTGCTGCTGCTGCCAAAAGCCAACGATGCCCAGCCAGCCGCAGCAGCAGAGTTACTCTTCGTTGGCCAGAGTCGTGGGCAGATGGTAGCGAGTTTGGCCAAAAATAGCAAAAGACCTCGTCACATAAATAGAATTGAACTTCCGTGCTTCACTAATTTGTAACCTTTTAAGAAGATTTCCTATCAAATTTCTTTCAAGTTGCTCTTTAATTCCTATAAAGTTATTTTAACATAAATAGTAAATCAGAAAAAGCACAGATACTCACATCGATGCTTATGCATTTTTTATTGGTCGTTAGCCATGCGTGAGTTCTTTTAGTAATAAGGGATTACAAAATGATTAAATTAAAGTAATAAATTTATTAGCTAAGATGTATTGCAAACATTTTAGCATTATACCAAATATTAAATCTATAACTCTATTCAAATCATTGTAGTATACTTTAGTTAGAATATGTATGATAATTTTTTTATCTAATTTATAGGTAATTTAAAAAAAACTAATTAAATTAACATCCAGATTCATGGAAACCTACAAAAAAAATTTCTAAAATTATAACTATATATAATTTAATGTAAGTTTATAATATAAAACTCAAAAATAAATTTTTACTTTCACAACGAATATTTAAGGTAGCATAAGTAGATTATTTTATTTCTTATTTTAAGATTGTTATGAGAATTTGGAACTCAATGAAATGCAATCTTTATTTTTGCTAGAGCATTATTTGGCCTGCTTGGCATACACATATTTTTCATCTTGGGATTTTTGTTGTTGCATTGAGTTTTGCTTTCTTTGACGTTTTGCCACTGAACGTTTTCCCAGTTACTTTTTATGGCCTAGTAATGTAAAAAATTACCCACAGCGACGACAGAAAACAATGGCAAGCTATTTGATAAACAAAGATTGTCAATATTTATGACTTAAAATTATACTGCAATTATATCGCCAAGATTTATGCTCTAAGTGCGAGTGTAAGTGTGCAATTTACGCAATGGTCAAACTGGAGTGACAAATAAATAAAATGTATCTGTGGGATACTGCGGTGGTAACTGCAGCTGACAGCGACTGCAGCTGTGCGGCATTTTTTTTTCCTCCTGCCCCCTTTTTTTTCCCATTTTTACCACATTGGTTTTGTTTTGCTCTGGCATGACGTAAACGGAAAATTTGTTATTTCTGCCGACTGACTCAGGCGGGAGTTGATGGCCAAGAAAGGCGTTTGCATTTGGCATTGAAAAGAGATGATGCTCATTAGTACTTTAATCGGCGATAATTAATTTTTCTTTTTCGGTTTCCCTTCTTCTTTTTAATTCGCATTCGTTTCACGCTGCGTATGCGCAATGGATGGGAATCGCATTAATTGGAAACAGGAACAGGTAAGCTCGATGTTCGCCGCATTCGCCGTTTGTTACACTTTAAGCACTTTTCGAAACTATCTTTTCGACACACTCACACTCAACCAAATGCCAAAACACACACACAAACACTCATATATATATATATATATAAACTCCAAGTTATATACATACATACTTAACAAAGGAAAAACCAATAAGGAAGCAATCGTAACCAAAGAAAGAGAGCAACAAAAACTCTTGTAAATATTTAGCTGGCTACGCTGTTTTGAGCCATTTATCTAACTAATTCCGCCGTTGGTGTTTCGTGTGCATAATTTTCAAATGCAAGAGGTGGGAACGGTGGGCGTATTGCAGGCCCATGTAACGAAGCTTTTGAGAAGATTACCTCACAAAGTTTTGACATAACCAAATCTAATTAGCAAATGAACGCGTTTTAGTGGATGTAGGCGTAGTTTAAATCCGAGATTATTCAGTGGAACAAGGGGATACTAAATTGAAGCCTAAAAGTATGCTATTAAAATATACGCAACATGTGGCCAGCAACATTTGTGGCCAAGTAGCGGTGATGATGCCTAGCAACATTTGTAGCCAACCAATCAAGCTATCAACATGATGCCTAGCAACATTTGTTGCTAACAAAAAAATATACAAAATCTATATAGCAAATATATATTCAACCACAACATTTTCAATTTAGTAAAACTAGATTTTATAGAAAATATTATAAAGAAAAATATTTTGACCCATAACTTCAGTAGAGGTAATTCGAATTAGATACATTAACAAACCCATATTATGGTTAAGTTATTAGCAATATATTGTTGGGTACTCATTTTTCAATAGTTTATCTAAGTAGTTATGGTTACAACAAATAAAAGTAACTTTTAACCTCCCGTAATCTTCGACATGTATTCAGTTCAACTATATAACCAGTAATAAACTAAAAGTAGCTTGACTAGTTTAATACAAAAAACAACCTAGGAACCCCACAAAGACCCACAAAATCCTCCTATTTCTTTCTCTCTTTAAACCTAGCACACTGATTTTCCCCCCTGATTTCCACTCGATTTCTCTCATTTCACCCGGCACCCTCACCACCACCCACTTTTGTTGTTCCATCAGATCCATAGACTCCAGATCGTTTTTCAGTTGGATTTCCGTGACCTCTTGTCCCGTACTCCCCGAAATTGTTCTTGTTTGTTCATTTGTGTGCATTTCAGGGCGGCTACTTAGATGGACTGCGTTCACATTTGGGTGGTTTAACACAACGTGTCAAATCATGGTATTGGGGACGACCTCTAGTAAGTGCCAATGTATTTTTCGTTAAACGTTAAACGAAAACAAACAAATACCTAATAATAAAAACGACACCAGCAACCACAAAATAGAAATTGTGTTCGCAAGTTGAGTGGAATATTTTTTGTCTGCGAATTGTTCTCACAGTCTGCATTTTGTTTTTCTTTTGGAACAGACCTTTCAATTTGCATCTCGTTGCATTCAATTTAGCCTGAACTACTTAGTATTGTTGCTATCACTCTCTCACTCGCTCTCTATCTCTCTCTATCTCTCTGTAACTCTGTCTCTCTAATAACTTACTTAACTTACTTAACTAACCGTTTTGAATGTGCATTGCAACGACAGCCACTGCAAGTGCCATTAAAATAACAAAATTAAAAGATTGTTTTACAAAATTGGGTTGCATTTCCAGCATTTTGTGTTGTATTCGTAGGAACTGTGTTTTAGTTTTGTGCTCTCATTCCAAATCAAATTTTGCTTGCCCCACAAGTTAAACCACATTATTTCCATTGTGTTTCGTTTTTTTTTTTTTTTTTCGTGGCGCACTCGAAAACTTTTCATATAGATTTCTTTAGTCTCTTTGTAAAGTAATTGTCAATGTAAGTATTTTAAAACAAAAGCTAAACAAGACACAAGACTAAAAAGCCAACAATGCATTTAAAAGCGAAAGGTCAAGCCTTTAAGACAAAAAACGAACCAAAGTGAAATAAAAAGAAACAAAAAAAAAAAGAAAAGCTTGAAAAATACATTTGCACATTTACGCATGAGTCACCCCGATTTCTAAACACACGCAAAATATCAATATCCGTATCAGCATCGAATAAATTGGTCTTGGTTCACCGCCAGCCATAATTTACCGATTCACCTTTCACACACATCGATTTGTAGTGTTTTACCATTTCTTTTCATTTGCCCTGTAATTAGTGTAAATCCCGATTTATGTTGGCCTTTATTTTAGCTGCTGCTCTCCCACACAAGTACACCTCTATACAACGACATCCACACACGCACCCCAATATCCTAGTTGTAGTTAGCAGCCATTAGTCCTGTAAAATACTCGTAAGTTGAAGTTTTGAAGTTCTAGTTAGCGCTACATTTGGTCCTACCTAGTCCGACTTAGTCTAGCTAACAAATTCTAAGTGTCTTAGCTGCCAAATCTTGCCATTAGCTTTTATAAATAGATTGTATAATTATTGTATAGTTGCAAAGCCTTAAAATGCACAAACTCAAAGACAAACACATCCCAGCCACACACAGACAAATCCACAGATACGCACACAGCACTCGCATATTCATAAATTGCACTCTTGACCTCAGCTTAGTTCAAGATATTAAATAGTTGAAAAGCCGATAGTCCAATATTAAAATGCAGTGACTAAAAACTACTCACTCCATTTTTAGTGCAAAGTGTTTTAAAATAGAACGTTATAAACGTAAAGAGTGTGAAAAAAATGTTAAAGAGTCTCTGAAAATATTTCAAACTATTTCAAGGATTAACCCTTCGTTTGCCTAAATCCCGAATTTCGATTTTAAAGATTAAATATTTCCGCGACTTAAATTATTTTTAAATTTACAAGTACTTAAAAGGAAGCTTTGCCTAAAAGTTTTCTTATGTTCCCTAGTAAATTGAATAATAATTGCTTAAGAATCTGCCAGAGACATGTGATAAATACGACAATTACAAAAAAAAAAGAGTGCTTCTGTTAATGATCGGCTTAAAACAGAGACTTGCAGCTATGCAAGATTGCATAAAGTAAAACCATAAATATTAAATCGATTATTTATGTATTCCACTTCATTGCATTCCTATTCCGATTGTACAGCTAATGTAATATAAAAGGAGACAAGCTTCATTCTCCAGTGACAAACTGAAAACCACAGCCAATTCAATCAAGCAATAAAAGCTCAAATCAACGAACAGTCCAATATGATGAAAGGTAACCAAAAATCGAATGCAAAAGGAAAAATGAAAACTCTGCAATTCAAAGCAAATCAGCTCAACTCAGTTCACTTCGAATGCCAATCAATATCCACAATCTCCGACTGTCCCTCTTACTCTCTCTCTCTCTCTGACTCTTTCTAAAGCACGCTTTGGCATATGCTGTCCCACAAAAACCACCCATCTTAAAAACAACCCCACCACTCAATTTAACCCACCGTATAGTCAACTGTCATACTTTATTCAATTAAATTTCTATCTGTATGTTTGAAAGTGAGCGAGAACCAAAACAAACAGCAAACACTTTCGAAAACGGCTACAATCAAGAACTATAAATATATATTCTAACCATATTTCACACGCAACCAATACAGTCTACCAAGAAATCTACAACGTTTTTTATCTCTACTACAAGCAACTACAACGAATTCTTATGCAAATATCTCTACTATTTTCATTTTACATTCAACTTATTGTACGACAAAAATCAATCAAATGTTTGCTCACTATGCAAAATCAAAACAAACAAAAAACCAAACAAATTCATTGCCAAAATCCATTGTGGCCATATCTGAAAACCAAAAAAAAATAATAAATGAATAGGAGTTGGCCACAAAACTCTCACGAAGTTTCGATATGAAGGAAGAAGGCGGCACATTGCTGGGCGATAAAGGTGTACGAAGGCATCAGGTGAGTGCTACTCCAAACTAGTGCAAGAACACTAATTAACAGATATCTACAAAAATTAACTGAATACAGCACTTGAATGCCAACAACAACTTTAATAAGAAAAAAAACAAAAATCGTATGAAAAAAGAGTTTCGGCTCAAAATGATCAGAGTAATATCTTAAGCATAAAACTTTTCGTCGGTTTTTCTATTAAATTTTATACAATTTGGTCACCCCAGAACATTTCATGATTCATTCCAAACAAATCACACAAAAATTTCTTCTTTCTCTCTATCTCTTTTTACCTAACTCCAAAATAAAACAGCAACTATGCCATTGAATATTTTAAACTAGCAATATATGTAAATTTGAATTGGCCTACCTTTCCATAGCTTGAACCGTTTCCTATTGTTTGAACCACACGTAAATAACTACAACAAACCAAAACAATATTTATTACCAAAGTCCTTGGATCAACCAAATGTTAAATTGCTTGCCTTTACCAAATCACAACAAATCTATTTTACGAGCTTGAACCAAGTTATTTTTGATCAAACCAAAACACTATTTGAACATTAAGCTAATCTTAGATATAATGGATATCGATAAGTTCTTATTAAAATGGAACTTATACTTGAAATCGCTCAATTATTAAATTGTAATTACTAAGATTCGATGCGTTTGCTTTTCAGTCCATGCAGCGTCTGTCAGCGGAGCAGAATGGTGGTTCAACGACTGAACAAACACATGAACACAATCCAAACGTCGTACCTGATCATAGAGGCAACTTACACATTACAGTTAAGAAAACCAAACCAATTTTAGGTATTGCTATTGAAGGTGGTGCTAATACAAAACACCCGCTCCCTAGGATAATCAATATCCATGTGAGTATGCACAATCGAACATACTTGAATTTTTATAATTCATTTATTTATGGATCAGGAAAATGGTGCAGCATTTGAAGCGGGCGGCCTAGAAGTCGGGCAACTTATTCTGGAGGTAGATGGAACCAAAGTGGAAGGTCTACATCATCAGGTAATTGAAAATAAAACATTTTTTAAAAAATGTTTCTAAGGGGTAAAATTATTAAGGGGGATATCGTTTTAAATAATATATTTTTTAACAATGTTTTAATTTTTCAGGAGGTTGCTCGACTGATAGCCGAATGCTTTGCTAATCGTGAAAAGGCTGAAATAACCTTCTTAGTTGTCGAAGCAAAAAAATCAAATTTGGAACCGAAGCCGACGGCGCTGATATTTTTAGAAGCCTAACATTTGCTTGCCCTGCCGGCCAGTGACCCATTGGAACGACAAAAACTAGAGTTCCTCTATGAATGGGGCATCGATTTAACGGAGACGCCAAAACCAATGCCAACACCAATACCGCTAACGAAAGCCAAGAATCCGCCGCCACTGCCCCATGAGATGCACAACAACATCAATAGCCATTATGGTAGCAGTGCGGCGATCAGCAATCATCAACCTCATCCTCATTCGCATCCACATCCTCACCAGCAGCAGCAACAGCAGCAGCAGCAGCAACCGCAGCAGCAACAGCAGCAGCAACATCAAAATACTAAAACGCCCAACACAAACAACAGCAACACACAAGCAACACCAACGGGAGCAGCAACAGCTGCAAACAAACAACAACAAGCAAACACCAACACACCCACAAAGGCGTCGCGTGAGGCGACTCCCACAAGGGAGCCACATCAGCAACATGCCACGCCCACACGCGATCACCAGCAACAAACGCCTACCCGCCAGCAGCAACTGCAACGCGAGCAACGTGAACAACGTGAACAACGTGAACAACGCGATCAACGCGATCAACGTGAACAACGTGAGCAACTTGAGCAACGCGAACAACGTGAGCGACGTGAGCAACGCGAACATCAGTTACAGCAACGCGAACAGCAGCAACATCATCGCGAACGGCAGCAACTGTTGCGTGAGCAACGTGAGCAACGCGAGCGGGAGTACCAACACGAACACGAACACCACCACGAACAACACGCACACCAACACCATCACCATCGTGAACACCACGAGCAAGAACTCCACCACCACCATCATCATCATCCATCTGGATCACAATCACAGCAGCAACACCAACGCTACAGCAGCAGCAACAGCTACAAATCTCATAATAATTCCGTTTACCAGTAAGGAGAAACCGAAAAACAAGAGTCAAAAATACAATTCTCGCAATTGGAGCAACAATTTTTTGGAAACATTCTTTTCAAACTGCAACAGCAATTCAATCAGTAAACAGTTTAATTGTGCTACCTATGTTTAAACAAACAAAGACCTCAGCCCCTCATGCACGCCTCTTTCTACACTGAACACAACGCGCTTGACAAAAATATAAACAAAATTGTCCCCAGAATTACTACTGAACTATTTGAGCCACCATATCCGGCTAAGCCCCCTAGAAATGTGTTAATTTGTTGTAGCTGATGAGATGCTCTTACCAAAAAAAATGTTAAAGGAAATTGTGTCTATGAGCCAAGTTTGTAACAACCCCTTTTTTAAGTTTTGAATATTTGTTTAATATTTTAAATCCATTTTTGAAATATCAAATGCAAAATTTTAACACTGCCAATGTTAAAAAAAAACAATAAAAATATACAAAACAAAAAGCAAGAGCATCTCTCTCAGTTGGCTTTCCGTTCTATCCTTAAAGTGCAGTATATGGCTCGCCCGAAAATTCTCTTAATACTAGAACCAAAAACCACTCCTATCCTCAACTAGAATAACCAGAGACTATCCAGTCTTTAGGTATCCGTATCCTAAGACCCTTTACGAACCACGAACCACGCGCTAGACGAAATGTGTAAATCTGTGTAAACTCTAAAACATATTATTGTATGATTATTATTACTATTGAGTATCAAGCGAGCAACGTAGCTTAGACCGTTAGTCATTACTTGTTTAAACTAGTGACAAGACAAGTTTACGTTCACGAGATTACTGTAAGAGCAATGTTATTTGATGATAAACCCACAAAAGCCCCCAAGAAAAAGCAACAACAACCCGATAAGGCATACATTAAGAAAATCAAGAGCTTAAAATGTTAAAAATGAACAAATAAAATATCTAAAAATCCCTTAAACAGTAAGCAAGAAGAAGACGAGGCAGAGAAAAATAAGAAACATGAATAAAGGCACAGACACTGTAAAATGTAAAAATAACCAGCAAACTAGTAACGAATTGTCGCTTTTGTTAGATTCAATCACACACTAACACACACAAATAACACGTATGCACGGCACACACACACACGCATGCATATTGCCAAATTGATTGTATTTACAGCAGCTAATTGAAAAACCAACAACAAACAAAAATGAAGCCCACCTAAGCAAAAGATAATTTGTAAAAATAAAAAATAATCTTAAAATTAAATCACCAAAAAAAATGTAAAAAGCTATAAATATATATTAAAAGAAGGAAGCAGTAGCCACACACACAAAACTCACACTAACACATACACAAACACCCACTCAGAAATACCTAGCCCAAAAAGCGCATCAATTCTAAATTTTAAACAAAATATCAAATTATATACCAGAAGTGTTGTAGGATTGTCGAAAGATTCGTATTTTATCATCGACTGACATTCTTTAAAATTCAATTTGGAGATCAGAAAATGCTGTGATTTTGAAATCCTATTTAAAGGCGCCTAAAAGTATGCAGCAGAAATGCAACGTTGTGTTTCGGATTGAATTCATCGATTTAAAGGACTCAAAATATATTGTTGAATACTTTTGGACATCATTATGAGTGATTTCTGAATCATATTGATTTTTGTGTCTCAGCCAATAGAGTAATATCCTGATTACATTTGTAAATTCATTTTTTCTCGACTACTCTGACAACACTGCAAGGCATATCCCTGTTATTAGTACAACTTAAACTGCACACTGCACAATTTTTGAATGTTTGTTAAATGTTTTAAAGAGCCAAAGGCCGACACCAGTAAAATCCGCTGCAAAATTGTATTCTCCTCACCAACTAAGGAAAAATCCTCGCACCCAAAAAAAAAAACTGGTCCCAAACCCCGAACTCCAACCCTAAAAAATGGTAAACGAATTATGGATCTGCTAGGGAAGAGAGGCATCTATGTCTGCTCATGCCACTAAAAATGCAAAAATAACATTAACGCTGTAGAGAACAAGAAGAAATTAACGCTTAAAATTTGAGGTTGATTGGCATTAAGTAAAAGTTAAACGATGTTGAAGAAGGAAGAGCCGAGCCGACAGGGCGCGATCACAAGCAAGTAAAAATAAATTATATAACAACTTTAAATGGCACGACGAACAACTTATTGTGCAAACTATAACTTCATACGTATTGTGTAAAATATTAGCAAAAGACAAAATCCTTTTTATAGATCAAAAACAAAATATCCAACATATTTTTCGCTCTTTATCTTTCATCTTCGATTATACGATCTACCTATATCTGTCACTCACTCAGTCAATCGTTCAGTCAATCGTTTCGGCAAGTTTGTTGATTTCGTTTGTTGTGTGTGATAGTGTTTGGAACTAAATGAAACTTTTGCATGTCACAAGAGCAATTTGTTCACCATAAGTCCCCGAGAAGTTAACTTTGTGTCTAATGATAAGTATAGGGCATGGTCCCCATGCCGTGCTTGTTTTTTATATCATCTCAAATCTTTAAGACGAAAACTATTTCTCTGCTTAACTCTCTCTTATTAACTCTCTTTATGTATGTGTCTGTGTGGAAAGCAAATATACAAAATTATTACAATTGAAATTGAATCGTTATATGAGGTATTGTACTTGTATTTTTGTTGACTATTATGTAATTAAACGCTTTACTGAATATCAGTTATGTACATTTTTTAGCTAAAACTAAAAATTAAAATCCAAATTCAAGCAAAAAAGCTTATGCTGTTACTTATTGTTAGTGAATTTACCACAAAAAAAAAAAAAAGGAAACCAAAATCTACAAAATAAAACTCAAGTTGAATTTTTCAAAATGTATAAAAAACAAAATCATTTTGCAACGTTCATGCGTGAAGAAAAGTATCAAGGGGATTGCCTTGTGGACGCACTTACGCCTTTGTATATTGCGATACATTTTGATCAGAAGGCTTAACTTTAACTTTGAGAACTACCAGATAAATATCTATTTAATATAATGTATACATGCATAAAAGCAACATATAAACATATACCGTATTTTAAGCGTATGCTAAACTATATCTAAATTGTAAACGACAATGAGAAGCAATTTTAAGCAAAATGAAGAAAACCATTTCAATTTCAACTTCAATACCCCCACATGCAAACAACACACACGGATGAGGTAAACCATTTATGTGAATTAATATGTATAGTACTATAAATAACTATGATTACAAACAGCAACAAGGCTATCTATATGCTATGCTAATGAAAGGGTAAACGGCATTTAAACTCATTCAACCAAAACAGACAGAAACCGCATCACACGTGAAAGAAATGAAAGCTTATAAATACCATATAGAACCGTATATGTACCATACCATTTAGATCCACAACCATGTACCACGTAAATATCGTATCGTAAATAGCAATAGCAGATAGTTATAGTTAATATGGATAGCTAATTTACCGAATAGCAAAGCCTCAGCCGAAGCAAACTTGTTGTACGATTAAGATTGAGCTAGACTTTTAACCAGAGATAATCCAACTTGTAGATATATCGTTATATCACATATAAAGTGTATGATTGTGTATATTACCGGTTAACAAAATAACTCTTATGATTTCCAGGTCTCGCTTTTGAGTTGATCCTCTTTAAGCCCAACTAATATACATATATATCAAGCCCCCAAAAAACCTTTAATGCATTCAGACCAGACCACAAAAACAACCAACTACAACAAAAACAAACTGTGCCACCTAGTACATAACAAGAAATGGTTATATATCTGTATCTGCTATTAAAACACATACAACTTAACACAGACTTGTACTATACCTAGATATATTATATATAGAGAAAGAAAACATTCAATGCTCACTTTTATATTTTTTATCATACATACTTATATCGAGAAAGCTAATGAAATGGACACAGAACGAAGCACCGTAAGAACCACTGATCGACAAAACCAAACAAAACATAGGAAAACTCTCATTCCCAAAGAACATATATTTATATATAGTGTACAAGTTCTATAAGCCTAGATATTCGTTCCATTGCTTTTTAGAGCCAATTTGCTTTGCTTGCGAGACAACATTCCCTGGAAAACCCCGTACCTCTTTATTATTTAAACTTCTGACTTCAAAAAGACAATTAGGAAAGATAACACCAGGCATAAACGCAAAAGATCGAGCTAAACTAGTGCTTAGTGCTTAATGATAAACGATTCCAATAAAAATATTTCAGTTGTGTATATTGTAAAGAACAATTATAAATGAACAAAATATAAAGTTAAACATTTAAAAAATAATTCAAAAATTTATTGAAACATTAATAAAATAATTGTATTTATCAAAATTAATACAAACAAATCTAAGGCATTAGCATAGCAAAGATAATGGTATACATAAATTGAAATGAAAATGAACACAAAAAGCGCTGATTTAATATTATATTATTAATTATATTATTGCAAACAACAAAGTGAAAAACAAATGATATTGTCCTTGGTATTTACATATACATAAAGAAAACAGCAAAAAAAAAAACAAAAGAAAATAAAAAGAAAACGTTTTTTTATATAACCGAGAACTTTTCGATCGGTGCTCTGTATGGGTTTAAACTGGTTGGGTTGGATGATTTGAACAAAAAAACAAGAAAGGAAAGCTAACTTCGGGCGGAGCCGAAGTTGATATACCCTTGCAGAATACTCTGTAAATTATATTCTCCAAAATTATTCATATGATGCATTCTTAATACTCATAAAAAATCCCAACTTCCTAACTTTAAAAACACCAAAGTTATGGCATTTCCAATCGTTCAGTTATATGGCAGCTATAGGATATAGTCGGCCGATCCTTATGAAATTTGGTAGGTCGGATTGATTTGCCTAATATAACACCCATAGAAAATCCCAACTTCCTTACTTTACAAACACCAAAGTTATGGCATTTCCGATCTATCAGTTATATGGCAGCTATAGGATATAGTCGGCCGATCCCGTTCCGACATATATACTGCGTACAAAGGAAAGAAGGGTGTGTGCAAAGTTTCAGTTCGATATCATTAAAACTGAGAGACTTGTTTGCGTAGAAACAGACAGACGGACAGACAGACAGACAGACGGACAGACGGACATGGCTATATCAACTCAGGAGGTGATCCTGATCAAGAATATGTATACTTTATAGGGTCGGAGATGTCTCCTTCACTGCGTTGCAGACTTTTGACCAAAATTATAATACCCTCTGCAAGGGTATAATGAAAACAAGAGAGAACGCTATAGTCGCGTGCCTCGACTATTAGATACCCGTTACTCAGCTAAACAACTTAATATAAATATGCCTTCTTGTTATATAATGACTAGAAATATTAAACATACATATTTATATTGGCTAAACACATACATTCTTAAATAGTATTATGTATATTAAAGTCGAAATGTTTGCACAACACGAGTAACGGGTATAGCAAATAGCTTTCTTTGAAAGGAGTTATCTTTGCCGGGCAATTGCAACTGTGTACAATGTAAATACATACATATGTATATGCTTACATACATACACACATACGCCATTGTTTGACTCAGACCTCCAATTTGGCTAACTTGATTTGATTTGCATAGTTCTTGGGATATAGTTCGGTATTGACAAATGAAAACCATCGCAATTTCCTTTAATAGAAATCCTTATCGAGAATTAACGTTGACTCTGTTGAGCACCTTGGCCAGCTGTTCCAAAGTCATCCGTTAGATGGCGTCATGAATAGCGGAAATGTAGGTACTAGCCAGGCTTAAGCGTTTAATGGGTTTTTGGGCGTTAGAGTGGGCGTGGCAAACTTTTATTAGGCCAATCGATAGGTATTGACGAAACAAATACATATCAATTAAAATTTTCATAATAGCATCAAGACTGTGGCCACAGCTTGTGGCTTATGGGCGTCAGAGGGGGCGTGGCACAATTTGAAACAAACTTGCGCTGCGTAGGAACTCCTCAAATCTACATGCAAAATGTCAATCTTCTAGCTTTTATAGTTTCCGAGATCTCAGCGTTCATACGGACAGACAGACGGACAGACGGACATGGCTAGATCGACTCGGCTAGTGATCCTGAACACTATGAGGACGAAATATGTAAGCATGGTAAATTTAGCCCAATCTCAAAATGTAAGCAAACTTAGGAGATATACATCCACAAGGCAATTGACCTCAAATAAAACCAAGCCGCTGCAAATATATATCAACTTCAGCATCCGAAGTTTGATTCTATTCTTGTTGATACTTAAAGTGCCTTAAATGCGTTTACTTTTATCTGCTAAATCCCAATCAAGTGTGGCCTAAGTGGTTTCGAATATAAGTTCCTATAAACAAATTGATAAGAATTCTTTTCGGATTAGTCACTTGGCAAAATTCAAATCCAACAGTTCCAAATCACACTGTTTCGCTTTTTTTGCCTCAGTCCAGCGATAACGCATGTATGTAAAGTAGGGCTTCTATCAACAAAATTCTAGTCCTCATTCTTTCCCCATCAAAAATCTGCTATTCAGTTCGTTTTGAAATTTCGGTTCGAGCAGTTAGAGTTATTCAAAATGGCAAAGTTGCCAATATATTTTTTTTGTTCCCTAATTTTACTGAATTTTCAAGGACAATTGGCTGAAACTCAGGATAACGCCACCGTGTGCGTCCTGCAAAATGCTCCCCTCCAATGTGGCACTTTTTGCTTGGCCGCCCTTAGACCGATATTCGATGTTATTCCTAAAGTCCGGGGCCAGATGGATAGGATTGAAAAAGAGCAGCAGGCCTTACGAAGGTCCGTGAAAGAAGACTTAGACGCGTTCCAGGCCAAAATGGATACTCAACTAGAGAAGGTTCGTTCCGAAATGAATGGCCAACTTCAGGCGATTCTGAGCAAAATTGAAGGACTTCAAGCAGCCCCCCAGCAAACACATCCTACAAACAATTCGCCAGCTAACCCAATAGTAAAAGGGATCCCTGATAAAACCGCGATGAATCCCACAAGCAGAAACCAGACCATTCCACCCCAATTCGAGCTGATCGGTTCGAGGTTCTTTTACATAGAAAATAAAACTAAAGAAAGCTGGATTCACGCTGAATACAAATGTCGGAGAAAGGTGGATACTTGGCGTCCATTAAAGACAAGGAGGAGTATGATGCCATTACAGCGAAACTCAAAAAAGATCACATTTATTTGCTTGGTACTAACGATCTCGTCAAAGAGGGCAATTACGTCTCCATTGCCTCTGGGAAGGAAGCAATGTATTTCAAATGGGCGAAGGAAAATCCCTCTGCGTTTGAAAGAAGGGACTTCGTTCATATACGTAACGGTTATATGTATAATGCTTATGATTTCTATAGGGGTCATTTCATTTGCCAAGCAGACAGTGAAACTTAGATTAAATTAATAAGACCACAATGCCAATTTTAAACCATGTATTTAACTATGTTTTCATTAGTGGGTCAAAAGTCTTTAGATATTTCAATGTATAATGTCAAAAAATAATTGAATTTATATGAATGAAATGAATAATAAAAATGAATATGAAAACGCTGTATTTTAATAAAGAAAATAGTTGTTATTGTTGTATATTATATATACACAAAATGCAAGTCAATACATTATTATTACCTTGATTTCACCATTCTTAATATATAAACAAGAGAGAACGCTATAGTCGAGTGCCTCGACTATTAGATACCCGTTACTCAGCTAAACAACTTAATATGTATATCATACACACATACGCCATTGTTTGACTCAGACCTCCAATTTGGCTAACTTGATTTGATTTGCATAGTTCTTGGGATATAGTTCGGTATTGACAAATGAAAACCATCGAATTTCCTTTAATAGAAATCCTTATCGAGAATGACCGTTGACTCTGTTGAGCACCTTGGCCAGCTGTTCCAAAGTCATCCGTTAGATGGCGCCATGAAAGGCGGAAATGTAGGCGCTAGCCAGGCTTAAGCGTTTAATGGGTTTTTGGGCGTTAGAGTGGGCGTGGCAAACTTTTATTAGGCCAATCGATAGGTATTGACGAAACAAATACATATCAATTAAATTTTTCATAATAGCATCAAAACTGTGGCCACAGCTTGTGGCTTGTGGGCGTCAGAGGGGGCGTGGCACCATTTTGAAACAAACTTGCGCTGCGTAGAAGCTCCTTAAATCTACATGCAAAATGCCAATCTTCTAGCTTTAATAGTTTCCGAGATCTCAGCGTTCATACGGACAGACAGACAGACGGACAGACAGACGGACAGACAGACGGACAGACAGACGGACAGACGGACAGACGGACAGACGGACATGGCTAGATCGACTCGGCTAGTGATCCTGAACAAGAATATATATACTTTATAGGGTCGGAAACGCTTCCTTCTTCCTGTTACATACTTTTGCACGAATACAATATACCCTTTTACTCTACGAGTAACGGGTATAACTACTTCTAAATCTCTTTTTTTTTTACACATTTTCGGTAAATTTTGTATACATTTCCTAAGCAATTTTTGATTTTTCAATAGAAAATCAGATAACATATTCTGTAAAGGCTAGTCCGCAGATAGGGTAAAACTTTAAATTTATTTTTTTTACCTTTAGAAAATAAAGCCGAAAAAATACTAAAAATGGATGTTTATTTAAATATTTGATTTAATTATGTTTAAATAAATATTGCCAATTATGCCAATTATCAAAAGTCTGTGGCCTACTTGTTGTTTAGAATATAATGTTATCCATATTTTATTTTATGCAATTCCTGGTTGCACCATTTAGATATTTTATTTGAATCGGTTTTTGAATTCTGGCGCCCACATCGCCGCACAAGCGATGAATCGATAGACGCGGGCGAGTTCGAATTCGCCGAGAGAGACGAAACGATATTCTCAACTGTGTGTTTATAAGCGAGAACGAATTTCGGTTCGGCAACAATTTCAAACAAGACGTTAAAGGCGACCGTGCCTGCAAGCGACTGTCCAGGAGTTCAGAAATTCCTGCCAGGACCTCAGCCCAAAAACACGGTTCACACCACAAAAGAAATCTCATAGCAGTTTAAAAAGTGCGCGCATCCTTGCTGAGTTTTTAAAGTCGTAATAAAAGAAAGTAAATAAATAAAAATTAAAAATGCCTTTCGCCCACGAGCAATTGAATCTGGTGGCCAGCGAGCAGCTGAGCAAAACGGAGACCATCAAGCTGCGCAACCAGCACATCGGGTAAGTCGCATCCTTCCGTGGTCCCTTCCCCATCTTCCGAATCCTTAATCCTTAGTCCATAGTCCGTAATCCCTGGTCCGGGTCGTGAGCCTGCGACCTTGCCTTGAATTCGCTGCGGCTGTCAAGGTCAGGCGGCTTCCCCCATGCGGCCCACTCATCGCCTTCCCTCTCTGTCGCTCGCACTTGCTTTCGCCCCGACCACTTTCTTGTATTTTTGGCACTGTTGCCAACAGCAGCCACCCAAAGAAATTATAAAACAAAAAGTACAACAAAAGAACACAGGAAAACAAAAACATGCAGCAGCCGCGTTTTTTACATTTCGGCTTTATTGATTTTTATCGCCTGACTGCAAAATAATAGGAAGCCAAATTTAGAAGTCTTTTAAAAGTAATTCATGTATCTTGGCACAGAAAAATAAATCTTCCCAACATCTAATCTAATCAAATATAAATTTCAATTTAATTCACGTTGGCTTGGTGGCCAATTGAAACTTGTAAAGGCCAAAATTGAAGAAACTATTTAATTTATTTTAGCCCTTAATATTAGGCATTTTTAATTCAATTTGTTTTTAAAAAAAAATTTTAAAAAAAAGTTTTACACCCATTTATTTATCTTTTCTACTTAATAACATTATATAATTTTCCATTACTTCCTGGAATATTTTTTTATTACTAAAGGCCATATAATTTGTAAGTGAATATGCAAATTGTTCGTAATAAACCTAGATATTCAAAGAACCGGAATAATATTTGGGTTAGGTTTTGTGACTGCAAGCTTTTACAGAATACGTCATCCTACTTTTGGAAATGTTTGATTTATCATATAATGACTAACTATCTTTCTGTTCATATATATTTGATTCTAAAATAAAACAATGTCTAAGGTTGTGGTCAAAATCAATATATGGGTAAAAAAGAAAGTAACTTGCAAATTTTTGTGAATTTCTTATGGCTCAGTATTAGAATCAAAGTGCACTTTCTGTGGCCTGCTAAATTGTTAGCAGCTGTATTCCCGTTTTCTTTGTTTGCTTTAGGCAAACCGTAAAATGTTTATCAAACACTGCGAGACGCCTTGTTTTTGTCTGACAAACACAAATACAATAAACCATTAAATTCGGGAGTGGGAACGGGAATAATCTTAGTGATTATGAAATGTGGCTGTGACGGGAATACTTTGAAATAGGCCCCGGTTAATAGTGTAACTACACTCCCATATACGTCATTGCACTTTACTTAGCTGCAAAGGTTTTTATAGGTCAAATTTATTTAGTTTTTATTTAATATTCGTAATTTTTCCGTAGGCAAGCCTGCCAGCTCTTCTATCGTTCTGATCCTCTGAAAATTGTACGCGGCCAAGGTCAATATATGTTCGATGAGGAGGGCAACCGGTATCTAGACTGCATCAACAATGTGGCCCACGGTAAGTCAAGTCATCTACAACAATGTATTAACTAGAATATATATTATATATACAAAATAATGCATAAATGTATACATTAATATTTGATGCATATTTTAGAATCATTAGAATGTTTCTCTTCTTAAAAATATATGTTAAATAGTATTTAAAAGATCAAAAAAAATATGATAACCAAAGAGTGTAGTAAGAAAACTACTTCAAGGCAATTTAAAAATGTGAAAATTAAATAGATTTCGTTAGAGTAAGTTGCTAGGGCCTATTGTTCGATTGCTTAGACGTCGAATTTGGAACCGGGGCCTGATGACGATTTTGGTTTGGACCCCAGTCCGGCCGTCGACACTTGCCCGCTGGCAGATCCTATTTCTGTTTATGCTGATTAGCAGCGGCACACGCCCGACTAATGCAAAGTGCAGGCCGGGCCGTACAAAAAGTGAGATGTTCAAGTGTTTTTTGGGGGAAATATTGAGGGCCGGGGGGCTGACACTCGCATTTGGCAACAAGTTCAAGGTTGACCGCACATAAATAGATATAGAACAAGTGGCTGGCCAGACGACGGAGGCATGTTCAGGCCCCGATTGAAAAACCCACTGCGACTGAGTCAGCCTTATCACATCGCCCACCGGCAATTTTAGATGCTGCCTGCCGGAATCGGAATCGGAATGGGAATGGCGATGGGAACGGGAATGGGAATGGCAATCCGGCGGGCGGGCCTGGCCACTTGGTTCTGATTTCGGATTTCGGGCCCCGACACAGAGCCGCAGAGCAATAACTGGTGATTAAAACAACAGTGTCATCAAGACAATCACAATAATAATAACAATAACAATAATACCAAATGGCCACGGGCGCATTTGCGTATAAAATATACAGTACGTATTACGTGCACAAATATCACCGAGGGGGGCCCAGTCAAATCCAGACTAACCATATCAACTTATCAACAACGGTGGCCCAACAACACCAACAACAACAACAACAACGAGGATTGACGTCGGCAACCAATTTGCCAATTTGCTGATTCTGAGATCTAGGGTGCTCAAATTGTTTGCGTCTTGTTTTGTATTTTTCCAAAACACTTCCTACAATGGAAATTTTCCACTTACATGCCTGAGCCAAAATAAATTTCCTGAAGCAGTTTGTCATGTCAACATTAAGAATCTCTTTGAACAAAATGCATAACGATGCACTTGTAATATTCATGTAATGAACAGCTGATCTATTTTAGTGGTTTATAGTGCAAGCTATTTTTATGATGCCCCCTTTTATTTAATTAGTTTTTCGCTTTGGATTGATGCTAGTCGAACTGATAAGCTGAGGCCATTGGCATTGCTAATGTACTGAAAAATCATGAAATAGAATTGGCAGTCCAATGAGTCTTGATAACGTGTTCTACTATTTATTTATAGCGCACCTTTGAGTAATACCCACCTGTGAAGTGGGCTCATCAATTTAGGGGTATCAGCTCGGGGGCAAATGGTAAAGTTGATTATAGTTTAGAGATTATTACCTCATGATGTTAGCACCTTTGAGTGTTATCAAGTTTATTTTGCTTTTAAATTTATTTACAGAAAGTCCAACAGTAATCAAATATAAAGTCCAAGAATTTAGTACAGCCTAATTTATTAAAATTAAAATAAATTAGATAAGTTAAGCATTTTCTTTATTTTGAACATAAATATATTGTAACATACAATAAAATAATAGACGAAATTCAGATTACATCAAATCAATCCAAATCATTCGATGACCCACTTCAGTATTTGCACATTTCATCGCAAAACCCAGTGAACCTTGATCAAACGATCGATAGTTTGCCTGCCCGCCCTCAAAAGCGTAATATAAGACCCGTGCAGAGGCTCGTAACTCAGGGCCATAATCATAAGTCATCAATAACAAAGTGGGAAATCAGTCCTCAAGCAAACATAACATGGAGCTGGACACTATAAATATGATAAGGCGACAAGTGCACGTGTTGACGATCTACGATCTGAATAACAAGTTGTTATGAAACTTGAACCACGTTCCGCGTAATCTCGTGCTACTTTTTCTACTCCGGGCCTCCGAGAAGCAGCAACATGTGAACGTCTCGTGCGAATGGAAATGTACTCGAGATAGTGGCTAAGCACAGTGCGGAATAGGGGGAGGGGCAGGGGCCTTCCCGGGAAGAGTCCACATGGCGTACAGTCTGCCCATTCCGTCCGTCCATTGCTCTGTGCCCGTAGTCTAGTTCCAATATTTGCCGCAGTGCCCCTACCGCCCGAGATCTGAGCAATCAGCTGTGCCACTCAGCACACATTGCTTGCGAGTGGAAAATTCTGACCAGATAATCGGAAAACCACCCCGAGTAAAGGGCCCAGTGTGCGGGCTGTGAAAAGTCGGACAAACAGCGATACTGAAGCGTGACTACTTGTAAATTGTCGCTAATGGCGAAATTCTCAATAAATTCGCATGGTTTTTTTTAGAGGCTAGCACTAGCACTATAGGGAGATAGGAAACTAAATTGGGAATGTTATTATTCAACCTTAAAGCTTATTAAGCAACCTTAAAGTCAAAGATGAAAGATCGTAGATTTCATTAGTTATTCGAATGACTCTTTAATGATCAATAGAATATCCCAAAAATTAATAAAGATCTAATGAATTCTCGGCATGATCTTTTAAATTGCCGATCAATAATCATTTATCGATCACTGAAAGTACATTTAGTGTTTACACAAATGTCTTTTTAATGATATCTTAAAAATAAATAAAGATCAAATTAACTTTCGGTAGATTGTCTCAAGAGCCGATGATATTTAATCTTTTGGGAAACCCCTCCTTTTCTTTAGTTAGATGTGTATATTCATAGAAACCTTATAAGTTAGCTGGTTAGATATTTTTATCCAACATAACTTTACTGCTCCACTTATGAGCTGCTCTGCACTCGAGAAAATTAGAGATTCCCCCATGGTCACTTCTCATTGCGAACCTAATCAGCAAGCGGACGCAACCAAATCGGGGAATTGGACTCTCAACATGCTGTACAATTTCAGAGCACTGAAATAGAAACTAGAAACGTGAAGGCATCGCGTGAACTTCACGTGATACCTGGCGCGCCGAGCACTATGCCTTATCAAAAGTCGCGAGTCTAAGTCCACATACAACTAATAGGAGTAGGCGACGGAATTAGAAACGCAATCGGAACGAGTAGTTGACCCCCAAACATCGCAATCTGTCGTCGTGGACGGTAGCGGAGTGGACTGGTCCGGGGCTTATCGCCCATCCGCCGGGGCCTACGGAAAACTGATATTCCAATGGGTGGCGACGCTGATCCACTTGGATCCGGGCCTGTCTGAAAACGTTCTATTTTCGGTGTCGAGTCAGATTTGTCAGCTTTCATGCGGTGCGATGCGCAAACGGCTGGACAATTTAACAGCCGGAGAAAAGTCACGTGCGCAACTCGCTTATTTTTAGGCACGCCCCAATTTTAGTGGGTAAATAAAATCTTGAATATAATCTTAAGTTGGCAGATTTATAAATAAGTTTTGTTAATCTTAAGTGGGCGCGATATTGGCACCTGCATGTGACAATTTGGGGTTTTCACCAGCACAAACAGTATTATAAAATTGTCTTGCTTAAAAACATTTGCGAAATTTGTATTGAAGAAACATTGACAGATACATTGTTATATATCAATTCAGCTATTCTTTGATTATGATTAAAATCGCTCTCTTAAAGATTTAAACAAAAGTTGTTGTCTTATTCAGCTTAACTCACATTACAATAAATTCATCAACAAATAAAATAGCTAATAAATGTGTTATTATCAGCACATAAGTTGAATAAAAAGGCTGCCAGCCAATAATACATTTAAAGAATTATCGCTTAATTTTAATAAGCTTACTAAATACTTTGACGGCTAAATAAATTAGACACTTACTTATGTTTCGTTTTACCTTGTTTTTTACAGTTGGTCATTGTCATCCGGAGGTGGTGCGAGCTGGAGCCTTGCAGATGGCCACGATCTCCACGAATAACCGCTTTCTCCATGACGAACTGGTCCAGTGCGCCCGCACTCTGACCAGCAAAATGCCGGAGCCACTTTCCGTGTGCTTCTTCGTCAATTCCGGATCTGAGGCCAATGACCTGGCCCTGCGATTGGCCCGCAATTTTACCAAGCGCCAGGATGTTATCACTCTGGACCAGTAAGTATCTTTTATAAACTTTTTACTTTTAAAGTGTGTTTAAAAATAATGTATTTAAATTAAATTTTAAAAATATGTATTTTTAATCAAATTCAAATAAGGAACCTTACTTATTTCCCTCTCTCCGTTTTTATTACAGTGCCTACCATGGTCATTTGCAGTCGGTGATGGAGGTGTCTCCCTACAAGTTCAATCAGCCGGGAGGCGAGATCAAGCCAGACTACGTCCATGTGGCTCCCTGCCCGGATATCTACGGCGGAAAGTTCACGGACAAGATGTATCCGGATGCGGATATGGGTGCTCTGTATGCCCAGCCGATTGAGGAGATCTGCCAGAGGCAGTTGGCCAAGGGACAGGGCGTGGCCGCTTTCATAGCCGAGAGCCTGCAGAGCTGCGGTGGCCAGATCTTGCCACCAGCCGGATATTTCCAGACCGTTTACGAGGCGGTCCGCTCGGCCGGTGGCGTTTGCATTGCCGATGAGGTGCAGGTGGGATTCGGACGCGTGGGTAGCCACTACTGGGCATTTGAGACCCAGAACGTCATCCCAGACATTGTGTGTGTGGCCAAGCCGATGGGCAATGGACATCCGGTGGGTGCGGTGGTCACCACACCTGAAATCGCCAAGGCCTTCCATGCCACCGGAGTGGCCTACTTCAATACGTACGGTGGCAATCCGGTGTCCTGTGCGATCGCCAATGCCGTGATGCGGGTGATCGATCAGGAGGGTCTGCAGCAGAACGCCCTCGTCCTGGGAGATTATCTGCTGGAGGAGTGCAATCGCCTAAAGCAGGACTTCGAGTGCATCGGTGATGTGCGCGGCACAGGGCTCTTTGTGGGCATCGAGCTGGTTCAGGAGCGGACCGATCGCATTCCGGACAAGAAGGCCGCCCACTGGGTGGTCAACCGGATGAAGCAGTTGCATCGGGTGCTCGTCTCCTCCGACGGTCCCAACGACAACGTGATCAAGCTAAAGCCGCCCATGTGCTTCAACCGCGAGAATGCCGACGAGTTCCTTCTGGCCTTCCGGGAGTGCCTGACCGCCGTGATGCAGGATCGACTGGCCAGTGCCACCTCCGCCGCCATGGCCGCCACCAGCGGCGTCATTGCCACCGCCGCCGAGACGCTGGCCAACAAAGCGAAGCTCTTCGAGCGCCAGGATCGCCTCATCAAGTCGGTCTGAGGCAGTGCCTGCTGGTTGGCCAATGCCACCACCAACGCCTCTCCGCCTGGGCACAAAATAGCTTTAGCCACCAAGGATATTTAAATTATTCCATTGTCCACCCTCCCCCACCCCATGTCCTTCGCCCCCTGTCCCCTGTTCCCAAGTTCTCTCAACAATTTTTATTTGATTAGAAGTAATGCCATTTACCCGTAATCTACACATATATCTACGCTTTGTAACCATTATTATGTCGTCAATTATCTTCTAGTATCTAGAAAAATAGGGAGCCCAACACGAATTTCTTCCATTGTTATTTGTATGTATAAACTTTTGAGTATATTAAGTTAAAAATGTTATTAAAAAGTTACACGTATTTTGTACATTTTTAGTGTTTTATTCCTTATACAAATTAACAGTTGTGATGATCACTGAAATGAATTGAATCAATGAAGAATTTTATAATTTTACAGAAGATCTTCATTATACCCTTCCAGAAAGCTTTATAATTTCAGTCAAGAGTTTGCAACGCTGAGAAGGGCACATTTCCGACATTATTAAGTATAAATATTCTTAAACAGAATAACCGGCAATACCTTTACATGATTGTGCTTTATTTGCATGAGTTCTCAACTTTGTTTGTATTTTTGGGTAGATTTGCCGTCATTTTTATGATGTAGCCCCTTCTCAATTTTCAAAAAAAAAGCTTTGCAGAAAAGTGACCCAAAACCTGCACTTCTAAGCCCATAACTTTTCTTACAGACATCAGGTTTCTAAGTGACATACTTCTAAATGATTGTGGTTTATTTCTCTAAATATCTGTGTTTTATAAGTAAGTACTTTAAGCACATTAAAAAAAATCCCTTATAAAAATGAAAAATCGACCCAATAGTTGGGAACACAGATTTTTAGAGAAATAAACCACAATCATTTAGAAGAATGCAATTTTGAAATGGGATGTCTGTAAGAAAAGTTATTTTGTATTTATACCCGTTACTCGTAGAGTAAAAGGGTATATTGTATTCGTGCAAAAGTATGTAACAGCTAGAAGGAAGCGTTTCCGACCCTATAAAGTATATATATTCTTGATCAGGATCACTAGCCGAGTCGATATAGCCATGTCCGTCTGTCCGTCTGTCTGTCCGTCTGTCCGTCTGTCTGTCCGTCCGTATGAACGCTGAGATCTCGGAAACTATAAAAGCTAGAAGATTGGCATTTTGCATGCAGATTCTAGGAGTTCCTACGCAGCGCAAGTTTGTTTCAAAAAGGTGTCACGCCCCCTTTAACGCCCACAATCGCTTATATACGATTTTAAAAATTTAAATATTTCAGAAAAGTAAAAATGCAGTTTTATTGTGTTTATCAATACCTATCGAAATGTATTTTTCAAATCGGACCATTCGTTTAAAAGTTATGCGTGATCAAAGTTTCTATCTCCATCTCCCTCGCACTCCCTTTACATGAGTAACGGGTATCTGATAGTCGGGGCACCCGACTATAGCGTTCTCTCTTGTTTTTATGATGTAGCCCCTTCTTAATTTTCAAAAAAAAAAGCTTTGCAGAAAAGTGACCCAAAACCTGCACTTCTAAGCCCATAACTTTTCTTACAGACATCAGGTTTCAAAGTGACATACTTGCAGAAAAGGTACCCAAAACCTTCTTTTCTAAGCCCATAACTTTTCTTACAGACATCCCACTTCAAAATGGCATTCTTCTAAATGATTGTGGTTTATTTCTCTAAAAATCTGTGTTCCCAACTATTGTGTCGATTTTTCATTTTTATAAGGGATTTTTTAAAATGTGTTTAAAGTACTTACTTATAAATCTTATACCTTGTCGACAGAAAACACACTGAAGAGTATATATATATATTTTTTTAATTTTTATTGTAAATGTTCGATAGACTTAAACCTAACAAATGACTCTCCTGAATATATTAATGTAAACGGTTGCCGAGTAAGTTCAGTAGTGGCACCTGCACATCCGGCTGCATTCTCACATCGATCGCGGCGTCCGAAAATTCCGAGCACGGCGAGCAACCGCAATTGGATGGCACCTCGTGCTGAAATGATTAATTTAATCAATTAATGTCATGACAATTAATGACTGGTTTCTACACACCTTCTGAGTAAACGTATGGCCATCCTCGCAAATCATTTTCACTGAGATCGGGTGATAGGATTTGATGCTGCAGCAGGTGCAGAACTTTTCGTGCATGTCGGTAAGTGTATTATACTTGGATCCAGAGGAGCAGGCACCCTCGCAGTCGGTGAATCCCTGAATGGGTTCGGCATTGACACAGGATCCATGTTCTGGTACAGGGAACTTAAGGATTTCCTTCGTTCGCGATTCGGCCAGAGAAACAGGCAAACAAGTCGCTGTAAATGGAAAGGGATCGATTGAAGTTGAACCTAATTATTTAAAGAGTCTACCCACATTTGTCCTCCACCAGCGGTTCCGATTTGCAGCGCTGACAACAGCCATCTTGATATAGGAGGTGGGAAAGGCAGCTACCAACATCTGGGCATATTTCATTCGAGTTGGTAACCAAAAACTGCCCATCCTTATTTAGGCAACTGTATGTCGTGCAATTGTCGGCCGATTTCCATAGCGCATTGATTTCGTATAGTTTTTGCTCAAAGATACATGAAGTCTGGACACATTGGCCACAGCACTTCTTGTTGTCCAAATGCTGATAGCTGAATCCAGGGGCACAGTCTGTCAAACACTGCTCCAAAGTGCTGACCACCTGGGCATTGCCATCTGGACCGTAGGAACATGTCTCCTTCTTGCAAACGTCCTTGGCATGCGTCCACTTATCACCCACCTGCTTAGTGAACTTTGAAGTTTCGTCGAGCTCATATTGAACAATGCACAAGTCCTTGGGAGGAACTGAAAGTAAATGAAGAGTTTTTAACTGGAAAACTGAAAAGAGAAGATCTCTTGCTTACCACACGTGTGAATGGGGCAACACATTCCGGCATCCTTGGTGGTCTTGACTTCATAAAACCGCTCTTTACAGTTAATGGGTGCCAGGGGACACAAATCTGGCTTGCACTCAATCTTCTGAGTGGGGCAGCACCCTTCTTCAATCTTTACAATAGCCTCGCCTTGAAGCAATTCCCGCAGCTTAATAATCTCACACTCATCCTTGGGCTTGCACTCTGAAAAATTTTAAGTTTAAGCCAAGAATATATTTCAGAAAACTATTCGACATACCGCATATATACTGGGGACAGCCGTTAACATCCATCTTCTGCTTCTTGAACTGCCCGGGACCACAGATGGGCATCAGAGGAGGCAAACACACCTTTTCTGGGTCTTTAGGCTCTGGGACACATCGATATCTGGGACAGCACTCCGCCTCGCTGACAATTGTCTGGGGTTTGTAGCCTTCGGCACAGATATTCTCCTCCACCTGGCACTTCTTCTCCACACACGAGGTCTTGCCCTTCTGATCGCACTGGCACTCCGTGCACTTATCCTTCTGCCATTTATCGCCAGGCAAATGGAGTCCATCATCGCACTTTGTGCAGGCTATTTCCGGGATACACTTGCCGCCATCCATTACCATTCCGGCGGGACAGAAGCAGCCTTCGAAACGCTCCGAAGTTAGACACATCTCATCACTCTTAAGAGTGTGAACGACGGCCTGGTTTTTCAAGCTCACCGCATCGAATTCCGACAAGGCCTTAATGGTATCGCAGTTCTTGGCACAGCCACATGGCTCGTAGACCATATCGCTGGGGCATTCGTATGGGCAGAGCTGTGGTCGTCTCCAATTGGTGCATATTCCTTGCTGGTTGCATTCGTTGGCATAGGCGGCCAAGGCCACACAAACTCCCTGTTGGGTATTTCCAGGCTTGCAGATGTCCTGCTGACAGGCGGAGACATACGCAATGGGATCCACGGCCAGCGGGCACTTGCCGAACAATTCCGGATTGTAGAATTGCAGGCAGGGATCCCTTTCTGGCGGCAGGGGAATGCACTGCTCCTTGGGCACATCTTCGCTCAGGCATTCTTCCACCAAGCCAAGCTTCGGCTCATCCGCTTGCCAACTCTGTATTACGTCCACACCGGGCTTCCTCTTCGCCGGATTGGGCTGAAGATCGTTGGCTGCATTGCCATTGCAATCGCCACAAAGTCCCTCCATCTTGCTGCCATATTTGATACTTGGTACGCCCAAGGAGAAAATCAGGTCTTCGAAAGACGCCGTCAGCTCCACATGGGATTCCGGAAGGGAGAGCACCAGCTCCTTGCCCACCACCTGTCGAAGGCTAATCCAGCTGTCCTTGAAGGGTATCTGCTTAACCTCGAATCCATCGACCAGGACCTGCAGGGATTTGGGTTTCTGCGGAATACGCTGGACATGGATGACATGATCGCCGTTGAGAATGTGCAGGGATTTGGCACAGCTGCCGCCCTCCACTGGGGTTGGCTGTCCCAGCTTCTTGCAGTCATCCATGGTGGCGTACACCTGGAAAGTGTGCACCCCAGGAAGGACCACATCGCGCGACAATAGGTATGTGCAGTTGCCATTAAAGCTGAAGCTCTTGCGGTCGTAGGTCATGTACTTGGATGCACCCAGGGCATTGCACACACAATCCTTGCACTCGGATATGGGCACGCAGTTGGGACCCTTTCGGACGGTTCCTTCAGGACAATAGCAACCCGGGAAGCAGGCATCCGGGAGAACGGGGCAGTCGTCACCATGAACATTATCGCAGGATGGCTCACAGCGTCGCTTGTAACAGTCCGTGTGAACCAACGGCGAAGGACAATTAATCTCACACTGAGCCACGGCTCTCCAAGTGGTCAATTGCACTAGGGGATTGACGCTGAGACATTTCTTCACAAAGCTCTCCAAAATGTTGCACTTGCAGGCGGCTGTATCTCCATTATTAGCCAGCATGCAATTGCAGGCAGCTTCAAGGCAATAATTATTAAGGAATTGCTTGTAATTAACGGCCTTGTGGCAGCGAGCGAAGGTAGGATGGCTGTCGAGAATTATATTTAAATATGAATACATAACTTAACTGAAACACAAGTTGTATATAAGTACTTACTGAATGATATTGCACAGCTGCAAAGCCTTTGCCTGCATCTCCCTGGAGCACTTGAGATCTCCACACTGATCCTTTGGAATTCGCTTGTCATACCAACTATCGCCAAACTTCTCGGTGTTTGGTATAACTTGACCATCCGGTGACCTCTTGTCATCCTTTGGATTTCCATTGTAGTAACCGCACAGACCGTCGACAGTGCGCATAAACTTAGATGAGATGCCCACTTTGACGATTCCAATGTCATCTAGTTGCACCCAGAAACCATATTTGGTGGATACGGCCAGGAGGGTCTTACCCGGCTGGGAAACCACAAATGAAGCCTTGCAAATGGGGGAATTTATTAGCTGCTGCACTGTGAACTCAAAGCCGTTGAATTTGAGCTTCAAGTGAGGCAGGAGTATTAACTCGTTGCCAGCCTCGATATCCTGGATGGTGATCACCTTGTGACAAACTTTGCGAGTCTCGTCGCTACATTGCTGATGAACTGAAAAAACATTTAAATAACAAAAGTAATAATAAGTTTACGCATAGAATTAATAGTACTCCATAGTATTTCCTACCCGATATAGACCAACTGCTCTTGTGAATATCTCTGGCCAGGATGTGACTGCAAAGTCCGTACTTGAAAACGGTGCCATCAAATGTGGTGAAACTCTTGCCGCTAATCTCACACACATCGTCTTTGTTGGGTCGAAGGACACAGGTATATCTTAGACAGTCTCCAACCTTAGCCGTACTCATGTCCAACTCCACATCGTATTTTTCCGGACACTTTGGTTCCGTGCAGGTGATAGTCTCATTCTTGTCCACTTGCTTGTTGGGAATGGGCACACATGTAAACTCGTCGCACTGCTCCTCCTGCTGGAAGTCCAATTCCTGGCTGGGCATAGCCAGAATTTGTTCCTTGGACGAGATGAACTTGGTCTTCGTGATAGTCAATCCATCGTCCACAATCGATACCTGTTTCGAGAAGGTAAACATCTTGGACATCTTTCTCGACTTTTTCTCCGTAATTTTAATCTTCATCTGAGGCGGGCAGACGGGCACGGGACAGGTGATGACTTCAGCTGAAAAAGCCATTTCAGATGTTAAAAAGATGATAAATTTAATTTAGAAATATTAAACTCACTCTCGTTCTTTTCTCGCTCGATTTTGGGTACCACAGTGAAGGAGTCACTGCAACTGGCATCCTCATCATCAGCACAGTCCTGAACTCCGTTGCACCAGAGAATCTCGGGGATGCAATCTCCACTGGACGGGCACAATCTTTGATGTTTGGGACAGGACTCGCACTTGCAGAAGCAGTCGCTGGTGATCACCGGACGCAATTTGGCATCCTGACAGGGCGGGCACTTCTTGGGCTTGCAATTCTTATGTCCTCCGAGTACGCAAACGCACTCTTCGCAGGCCGAGTTTTCGAACTTATTACCTATCGGATAGCTAACGTAGTTCTCTATGCAAGGACACAGATTGTGCTGGACGCAGTTACTGCCATCCCAGAAACGTTGATCATCACACTGGCATTCGGAGGTCGAACTGGAGATAGACACACCATTGCAAACATTGCATTTTGTGGGCTTGGCTTCCTCCACAGGCACTTGACGTTGGATTTCAGCTAAAGCAAAGGATAAAAACAAGAATGATAGCTATAGTCCAGAGCCCCCATTTATCCTACTATCCATTTCAAAGGAAATTTTTAGAATATAAACAAAATACTGTGGTCCCAAATATCCTTAATACTTACGATACGTTAAGAAGCATCCCAGAGGTTCAATGCGCATGTTAATGTTTCTCTCCCAATAAGCTGGCACAATCTTGAGGTACTGCGTTAGTATCGGATTCTTGAAATGATGTCTGCGTTCAGTTTCTGCATCAATGTTGGCCTCGAAGATGCGTGGCTGACCGTTAGTGGAGAGCACTGTGTTCCAAGTGGGTTTATTCTTAGAGAACATAACCTTGTAGCCGGTGACCCATCCATCCGGACCACCCTTTGTTATAAATCCAGAAATATTCCGTGGCTCCAAGAAATCAAACTCAACGAACTCATTCTGACTGTTTGCAAGAGGACGCCAAGCAAGTGGTGTCGATAGTTTTAGCAATTCCAAAAGCTGTGATTTCCTTCCCTGATTGGGCTGCTGCCATAAGCTACTGGATTGAACCTGGTCCTGGTGCATTTTACCCTCATCCACACCCATTAGATCAATGCACTCCTGATCCACCAGTTGAGCTGGACGCTCTGTTACGGGTGGAATTGTTGGAACAATTGGCACTGGGAGAGGTTCAACCTTATCTCCGCAAATCAGCAGCTCCACACGCATAGCGATGGACCCGTGCCATTTAAGAGGATAAATGCGAAGTGAGCTTGCTTCGATGGGAATCTTGAAAAGAGTCTGTACCGGAGCCCTTGAATCCAATGGACCATTGAACATCTGCGGGTTTTCTGTCTCGTCCACCAGATAATGGTAAGCAATTCCATCATGACTATGAAGGATCTACAGGAGCGAAAGCAATAAGTTTTATCACAATTAAGTGTAACATTACCAAGAACTTACCTTGAAGAGGGTCACATAGTTATCAAAATCCGGGCTTCCAGCCATAATCACGCCATAGAAGGGCTCTGGCTTTCCAAAGTTTAGTTCCAGATATTGCATTTGATCATTAATGCTGGGGGACCAACTGCCATTCGGATGATCTTTAGTCAGACGAGCCATTTTAGGACCGTGTTCTGGGGCCAGCTGAGAACTAGCATTAAATATAGTGTCGGGCTGTGAATGCCCCGAGTTTTCTATCTTGGGAATGAGGCTAGGAAGGGACATATATTAATTATTGTTTATTTTTAATAGGAATAAATTTGTTTTACCGTTCTGTTGAACATTGCAGAGGTGGGGTGAGGGTAACAGGATAAATGGGAACCAAGGGTATCACATCCACTTCACCATCTGAAATGAAAGAGAAGACATAAGCTATGGTATTATACTACTTTTATAGCTACTTACCATCTGTCTTGGGAACGGGCTCCTGCTTATTGGGCACACAAGTAAAGGCATTGTCGATGCACTGGCATACCTCAAACTCTCCAATCACGGGCTTGTGAGGCTGGACATAGTGCTCAGCATTGTCCATGCAAGGACATTCATCGGCATGAACACAGGTGTCCTCGTCCCGCCAAAACTTTCCAAGCTTAGGACAATCTGGTCGCTGTTCGTTTACACAACCCGGCTTACAGTGCTCGCCGATCTGGCACAGACCTCTCATCTTCAGGATACTGCCATAATAGTGACAGGTATGTTCACATTGATTGGCACACTCCGACTTTACCTTTCCGGGTGGACATTGTTTGATGGGCTCCAATTCGGGCTCTGGTTCCGGCTTCAAGCCACAACTGGGCTTGATTTCGGTGACGGTGGCTATATGATCGCAAATAAACATCGTAGGATTAAACATCATGTACTCCCCGCAGGTCTGTTCCACATAGATCCATCCTCCCTCGACTCCTTTGGGCTGACAGTGCAGGAACTTGTGGCAATCGCCGGGGAATTCCTTGTACTCCACAATGGCAGCATCGCAGCCAAGGCCAAGCTGTGGTTTTTCTGTGGGCTTGGGTGCAATTGGTATGGTTTCCTCATCGCACTGACAAAAGGCACGCAATTCATAGTCGTGACATTTTCCAATGCATCGAAGACCCTCCTCCAGACTGCAAATCACATTCTCGTCCATTTGTTCTGGTGCCTCGTGCGTTTCTTTCACCCGGCACTCCACCTTGGTCATGTAATCCTTCAGGCAAGTGCCGTAGACATTTTCCATGCGATCGTAACGAGGCACCTTCTCCTCATCATTCAATCGCACACTCTTGTGTGAGGTATCCCGGTCCTTGTCGCACCATCGAGTCCATCCCTTGACGCACTTGGTCTGATTTTGAGTGGCCTGAGGAGTGGGTACCGTGGTGCCCTCAATAAGTGGAGCAGAATGCGGGGTCGTCACGGGAATATCGCATTTTACACCGCTGCAAATCTCCTTGCGCTTGGAGCATCGGCAAGTGGCACACGAATCGGTATAAGTGATGTCACCCTCGTAGAATGTCTTGCCGTCTCTCACCATACAGACTGGCTTACAATCTGCTTTGGGTACACAATCGCGGTAGGTATCGTTCAGATAGATAAATCCATCATCGCACGGCTTTATGTGGCAACCCTCGAGGCAATTCTCCCGGTTGCACATCCTCTCCGCAATTCCCTGATCAAGGAAGTTGTCACAGGTCTCCACAGCACAAGCCGGAGTACAGGCCTTATAATCCGAACAATGGGGATCGCATTGCATGGCTTTACATTTAAAAGATCAATGGTTTTGTTATGGTAAAAAGCTAATAAAATATGCATATAACTAAAACTATCTTACTTAAACTTATCATTAGTTTTGCGGATTCTTTACCCTTTGGCATAATCTTTGGATGAGAAAAATTTATCTTTGGAGACCAAAATAAAATGGGTTAGACATCTATTAAATTAGCTTAGTGCGAATAAAACTACTTAGAATTCCAAAAATACTTAAAATTGAGAATCAAAAGTATAGATTTAAAAATAAAAAATTGAAAAATCCTCCGAGCTCCTTCTAATTTATTAATATGAGTGTATTGACTTCTGTCTCTCTTTTTATTTCCAAAATTGGACAATCTGATTTATACCACTTTACCAAAGGTGACCTCAATTCATGGTCTGATTGCAATTATAGTTTCAGATCGAAGTATTCAAATCGGGTGTAGATTGATACAGTGTACTCACGGCAAAAATGCTGGGCCCTCCAGCGGATGTTGATGCCTTTCTGGGCACAAGCATCCGCATAGGCAGCCATGGCGGTGCAGAGGCACTCGCAGTCACCGCCCTGGTCACAGGCACAGGTGTCGAAGATGCAGCGCTTCCAGTAACGTTCTAGGGGCACCTCAGCATGGCATTCCTTGAAGAGATCCGACTTCATAGCGCCGCACTTCAGTTGGGCCCACGTTTCGCGTTCCGGATGCAATTTGCAGGCATCAATGGGTGCCACTGGAGCCGAGCAGTGGGGCTGCAATTTCCAGGCGTGGCCAAAGAGCATCGGGCTGGTCTCCAATCCCAGCGAGGGTGTCTGCATGTCATCCAGACTGTTGCCATTGTAGTTGCCACACAAGCCACTGACTTTCTGGCGCCACTCGTTGCCTAGTTTCACATAAACCCGCGTTCCCTCGTCCCATTTCACTTGCAACTTCAACGGGATCACTTCAACTACGACGAAAACGCCAGCTTTGTAAATGTGGAAGGCATTGTGTCCTTTCGAGTTGACACTGTCACGAAGTTCTGAGGAAAAGAACATATATTATTTAAGGGGCTGATTTTAAATGGTGAATTACTAACTCTTAATAGGCGTCTTATTGGGATCAGTGCTGTATGCAGAATCCGCGCTAAGAAGTAGCGATTCTTGAGCATGGCCAGTCAAGGAGATTTCCAAAGACTTGGAGCACGTCACGCCCATTGTGCCACATAGAACATTCTGGATGGTTATGCTGAATCCATCGCCATTGTCGAAAACTCCTTTGGCGAGGACATAGTCGCAGGCACCCTGGAAGTCAAAGTCGTGACCATCGAAGGATGTGAAGTGGGAATCTCCCCAGACGCTGCAAGTGGACTCGCAGCCATTCTTCGAGCACTTCCAGTTACCAGCCTGGCACTCGCACAGATTACAGTCCTCCTTGATCTTCTCACCATCATCGTAGCTCTTTCCGGCATGATGACAGGAGCAGTTGGTGGGCAGGACGCAGGCCAGGCGGGAAGTGTCATAGACGTAACCCTCTATGCAGACGCAACCGGGTAGACAATCTAAAGAGTCGGCCACGTACTTGTCCATGTTCTTGCAGGTTTTTGGTTCTTTGGGTGCACACTTCGTAAACTCGGCGAAGGGCTGTTTGGTACATTTTGAACGCAGCTCCGAAGAAGGTGGATACTTATCCTTGTCACCTGGCTCGGCATCCTGGCAATCCCACACGCCATTCGTACAGGTGCAAATGTCCAGGAACTGAGCGCCCGGACGGACCTCTTTGTATCCTGGTCTGAAGGACATGCCGTCAAAGGTGCACTGGCACTTCTGCTTGGGCACACACTCGCCCTCCTCGTTGACGTATTCTCCATGCGGGCAACGACATCCCTCGACGCACTCCCGCTTGCAGGAGCCCTTGCTGGGCAGATCGTCACAGGACAAGGCACAACCGTCGCCGCACTCATCGAACACCTGGCCCATTGGACATTTCACAGCTGCGAAAAGAGTGTAAAAAATATATTAATTGCCATCGAAAACTAGGTTTTTTTAGACGGAAAATATGAGCCAGGACATATGTTTACTATATAGTACATTTTAAATTTTGAATTTGTACTTTAACTGGTGTAACTTTGCCTAAAAAAGACTAAAGATTTTGTTAACTTTTCAGATGACTTTAAAAAATAAAATTGTAGACAATTTTATCATCAATTTTTAGAAAATATGCACAAAAACGATAATGCAATATTAATGTCAATTTACTGGAAGTTTGGTTACGAGTTCTGCAAAGTATGGATTTTCATTTTTGATCCATTATATTAAATGTTAAATCTAAAATATTGATTTTGTCGGACGGTAAGTCTGGCCATTTGAGTAAAAAGTCAGTATTAGGACTTTGTTAGCAATTTCATATTAATTAAAAACTGAGACTCACCGCACTCTTTAACTGACATTCGCCAGCCGGTCTTAACGCCCTGTCGCATACACTCGGTGCCGTAGGCCGACAGAATGGGACAGAAGCACTTGGACAGATCGTCCTTGCAGGCACATGTGTCGTACAGACAATCCTCGTAGAACTGCTCCGGTTCGACCAGGAAGTGACAATCCTGGAAGATGTCCTGCAGAATCCAGTCGCAGTGCTTCTCAGCCAGGGCTTTTTTCTCCGGATTGAGGGTGCAGGGATGAGGTCCTTGGTGGGTCTCGGCCTTGAATTGGCAGGTGTCCTTGGTGCGCCACTTGTCCGCAAAAGGCTCCACGGCCGTCTCCACATCACCTTCGGGCGTTAGGAAGTCATCTTGGGTGTTCGAGTTGAAGGTTCCGCACAGACCCTGCGTTTGGCCACGCAAACTGGGCGGGGCGTCGATATAGACCCGCGAAACTCCGTCCCACCAGACGCGAATGCCATCTGCAAACTCCACGGTCAGGAAGGTGGAACTGGCGCGTCGAATCAGGATTTCCCCAAGACCCAGCATCTTCGGTAGCTTTACAATCGGCTTGTCATTGACCATGGTGGTTAGACCCTGGTCCAACTTGATCACCGATGGAGTTCCGTCACGTAGAACGAATCGAATGGTCACGGACTTGGTGCAAGATGGATCATCGGGGGCCACGAAATTCATGGCCTCCGAAACGGCTCCCGAACAAGCCACATTCTCCGCCTCCACCGACATGCTCTGGGTCTTCAGCAGATAGTACGAGCACTTGCCCATGAAATCGTACCGTTTGCCATCGAATGTCTGATAATGCGGATCTCCAATGGCCCCACAGCGGGCGCCACATTTGTCCTCCGTGCAACGCCACTGACCGTTCTTACAGGTGCACGTGTTGCAGTTCTTCTTGACCGTCGACTCCGGCTTGAACTCCTTGCCGCGCAGGGAGCAGGGGCAAAGTTCGCGGGTGATGCATGCCTCCTTGTACTGCACCGTTCCCTCCGGACAAAAGCAGCCCTCGTTGCAGGCGCCCTTTCGTGGCGGGAATGGCCAAGTCCGAGTCGCAGGTGGGCTCCACATTGGGCCCACAGGCCTGATAAACGCGTCCGAATCCACAGCTTATGGCTGAAAAAAAAGTTTTGGAAAAAGGGAATAACATTAATAAATATATAGTATTAACAATTTAACAATTTAAATAATAATTTTGAAGTGTTAAATATAATAGTTTTGAGATAATATTTTAAAGGATTAATGCAATACTTTAAAAGGCTATAATATTGTTATTTTTACAAACATTCACCCGATTTAAAAAAAAAATGTTCACGGCACAAAGAAAAATGATGTTAAATGTTTTTTTCTTAATTTAATATTAAATTGTGTGCCGGAAAATGTTTAAGTTTATAACAGCGAGTGTTGCGAATGTCCCTTTAAAGTCTAATACATTCTTTTTTCCCCGATTTTATCTGCAGTCTATAAAACGCATTTGAGCTTAGTTTGGTTTTATACTTACGACATATCTCCAGATTTCGCCAGCCGTGCTCCAGCTTGACGCCCTTGAAGGCGCACTCCTTGGCCAACATGGCGATGGCGTCGCAATTGCAGCTCTCCGGATGCTCCCGATTGGCACAATTGCAATAGTCCGCCATGCAGGTGCGGATCAAGGCGTCGTAGTTGAAGGGCTTGATGCATTCGCCGAGCTTCTCGTTGGCCAAGAGGCGCTCGCAGACGGAGACGGCCTTTTGGAGCTTTGTCTGCTCACAGGAGTCCATGCCGAACTCTATCTCCGCACTGTTCTCCACCTGGCACATTTCACTGTGATCCTCAACGCGCCACGCGTCGGCGAAGGCCTTCACAGTCGCCAGTTTTTTGCCCGTCCTGGAGGACAAGTCCGTGTTGTAATCACCGTCTAGGGATCCGCACAGACCACCCACTTTTCCCCACATCTGGGGACCAGCCTGCACGGAGACATACTGATGGTGATCCCAGTCCAGCTTGAGTCCCACGGACTCCAGATCGATCTGGACATGCTGGGCCACGGGCATGACTTTCATGCCCATAACTTGGACAGGCATCGGCAATTTTTTAATCGGCGTGGACAGTTGCATAGTACCATCTAAAAGTAGTGATTGTATTATTTAATGTTCTATAAAATCCGATTGGATTATAAGCTCTCACTTAGATTCTCGAAAGTGTAGAGTACGGATTGCCAAAGGATCTTGAGGGTGTGCGCGCAACCATAACCAGAGCCATAAGGACATGCCTTCAGGATAATATCGAAAGTACCCGAAACCTTGTCCGTAATCAGCGTGTGTGAGCAGGAAAGGGGAGCCCTGTAGGGAAAATGTATTTACCCATCTAAATCAAGTGTATTTCATCACGTTGCACTTACTTGAAGACCAGACCATCGAAGGTCTTCATGTTATTGCCACCCCAAGTGGTACAAAGGGCTGGTCGTGGAGTCTTGTCAATGACGATATCCAATTCGTTGCTTTGGTACAAGGAATAACTGCTCATGGTGACAACCGTTTCCTCCGATGACCACCATTCCTAGTTAATTAAGTTGTTAGAAGACGAGGTTATTGAATTCAATATATAAATGTTACATTAACGTACAGTTCTTCTTTCTACATCCCGATACTTAGCCAGCAAGGCCAAAAGCTTTTGGCGTTCGGTTTGGATTTCCAAAGCCAATCCCCCACTCGCAGTGTGTTGATAAATTCCTCCCGCCTGATGCGTTATCTTACTTGTTTGTGTTTTGGGACCAAGGCTGTAGCCATCAGCTGGAGAAAAGTGTTTTTGAAAAATAACATTATTTATAATTTTGCCTTCGACAGCTTGTCTTATTATTATTAGAGTCTATTTGTAGAAAATGAAAGGGGTTAAATATAGCTGAACACTTTATAAAAACAGGTATTATTTAGCTGGTCAATTTTAAACTTACGAAGTATGCACTTTGGTAGCGGTTCAGGAAGATATTTTCCTTGCTGATAGGTACACTTGTACTCTATGTCGAGGCGCCCTTGGATCTTCAATCCCGGGACCGGAGGGCAGCTGAATGTGCAACGAGCCTCCTCCATTTCATAGGCACACTTGTAGTTGCCATTAAAATTGGTATTAGTCACATTGCAACTTTGAATGTCTGAAAATTATACAATAATAATTAAGGTGTTTCGAAATGTTTTTTAAATGCAAATTAAAATGGAACGGGTAATAAGAGTAAGTTTTTTGACTAACACATTAAATGTGGAAAATCCTTTTATTCGTATACTTACTATATTGACATTGGGCACCCCGGAACATCTTAGAGCATTGGCAGACATTAAAGCTAATGCATTGTCCACCGTTCTGACAGGCGGGGGCACAAGTGGCTGAAAGAAAACATTGTAATCTGGAAATTTCCAATTTTTTAATGGCATCACTTACGGGCACAATCGGGTGGCTTGGAAAGACCAGTTTTAGTGTGCACCCACTGGCCGTTGCGGCACTCAATATTGGTGATGCCACTGCCGTCTGGGAACTGGAATCCCCTCATGCACTCAGCATGGCACATACTGCGATGAAGGTAAGGTTTTAGGCGCCTTAGCATCCTTAATCATATCAAAACTCACTTATTCTTGCAGGATATTTTGGAGTTCTTCGGTACGCTTGGAAAGGAAGCACATACGGACTGCTTCTGCTGGCACAAGGGTCCGTAGTAATTCTCCGGGCACTGACAGACCCCGGCAGAGATGCAGATGCCGTTGTTCTGGCACCGAGGAGTGCATTGAGCCTGGCAGGGTGGCACCTCCGTGAATGCAGAGTTGGCCACGATCCATCCATCGTTGCTGCAGAACATCTCCAGGAATTGTATTTCCTGGGCAAAGCTATAGCCAGCTGGGCAAAAGACCTTACAACGCCCATTGTGGCACTCGGACAGAACATTTGAGGGCAGCGCCAAGGCGGAACACTTTCCAAAGGCTGCCAGGACCTGGCCACCAGTTCCGTAAAAGTTTCCCTGACTTCTGTTTTAGATAAGTAATTTTAATGGATAGGATTCACCTTTTCTAAGGCTTTCACTCACCCCTTTCCAATGCCAAATGCTCCCAAGGTTTTGGTTAGGAATCCTCCTCTGTGATTTAAAGTTATGTTAAAGAAAGTTCACCCCAGTAGTATGACATTTAAGCTTACCCAAACCCGCTTCCACTAGGATAAGACGTCTTTATGCCGCCGCCATATCCTCCACCGCCATGACTTCCACCGCCATATCCTCCACCGCCATATCCTCCACCGCCATGACCTCCACCGCCATATCCTCCGCCGCCTCCTCCTGACCCACCGTATGAGTATTTCGTGCTATAACATAACATAAATAATCCAGTTATATAATCCCCGCTGAACTTGGCGAATTATCTCGCTTTCTTTCGACTTTATCATTACCTAACTGCGGGGGCTTGAAGGAAGTTGAAGTTAAAGTGGCGTTCGTTGCGAACATTCTCGTTATCGACGGCTTCCGGTACGGCTTGGACCAACGGGCTAAATACAAAAATAAATTATGCAATTATTTAGATTAAAATTATATATATTCAAATTTTAATGGTATTTTTGTTTTTTACTAAATTTTATCTGAGCTTCTTAAAAAAAAGTCCCTAAAATGTAGCGCAAGCTTGTATTAAAAGAAAAAGTAAGATATCGGATTATATTTTGTATATATTTTAAAGTCTTGTTTTTAGGGACATTAGAAATATGAGAAAAGTTCCTCTGTATAAGGATTAGTATTACAATATTAAACAAGAAAGCAAGCAAACCGAAGTTTATCTACCCTTGCAGTTATTACAAAACGACTACATTTCGATTTCTATGCCTATATTACTAAAAACAATGAAGCTATGTCGGTTTCGCGCTGCATTTTGACATCGTTTCTATTGTAGCTATATAATATTGTTGTTCGATTTTGACAAAACTAAAATCGTAATTCTGATATAGTAAATAATTGTTTCATAATATCTCAAAGGAATCACACATATTTTCATTTTTATTTTTTTAAATTTGTTTGATTCTCCTAGATAGGGTCTCCTTTATAGGGTCGGAAATGTCTCCTTTATTGCTTTGCAAACTTTTGACTGAAATTATAATAGCCTCTGCATAAACATTAAAACCTAATCTGTAGGAATGGACACCCTTTCGCAAAAGGCGAAATGTTTCCTAGATTAAATATTTATTTAAATGACAACACCTCCTATTAGAGATAGAAATACACTTTTTCATGTACTCTGGTTGTCAAGGAAATCAACTGCGAAGCTCTAATCGACGCATATAAAATTGAAACCAATCTAACTCTACTTCTAAAAAAATTCTACCAAAATCAGAAAAGGAAAATAAAAGAAAAATTTTTTTAATAAAAAATAAAATTGTGAATAGAATATGTATTGAATTAAGCAACAAAATCATCATTTATGTAAAAAAGTTTTAAAATTGTTTTGTGACTAGTCCAAAATAAATTTTTACCAATTTAAATTACAAAAAAAAAAACAATTTAAAAATAAATATTGTTTAAATCAATTTATTGATTTTATTTAACCTAAAACGAGAGAATTAATTTTATTTTAACACTTTTAAATCAATAACTCAGTAATTTTTAGAACCAGTCCAATCTTGAAATTTAGTTATAAATTTCATACTTTCACTGTCCGTTCACTCACTTTATATCCTTGTCATCCTCATCGTTCATTATAATGTCTCCATCCTCCGCCCATACAAATGAGATAAGTAGCAGCCACAAGGACAAAGAAATCACTTTGTTTGCCATTCTATTTGGCAGATGCACACTTTTTTGGTTTAATTGTGCACACAGGAGTATCCTGTTGGTAGTTAACACTGGTAATCCATTTCTGCCAGGACACTGCTGAGATGTTTGTCCTTTTAATACCCTGGGCTTAGACCATAAAGACTTCTAAGCACTAAATCACTTTTCACTTTTTAGATATCCACTGAACTTGACGACTTCAAAGCGCGATCGCTACTAATGGTGCCAATGGATTGGGAGCGCCTTTTATAGGCCCGATGGCGACGCTCTATCACACTTTCTGGGACCTTTATCAACTCTGAATTGTTAGGGTCAAGCCCACAACAATTTATCCAGAATTCGCAAAAAAAAACAACACCATCTTCAGCTTATCGGCTCTGCTGTGCTTAAATTAGCATCGCGAATGGTTTGAAACTGTGCCAAGTTTAGGCTGATGGCAATGCCTAGCTGATAATCCCATTTCCGGGAACTATGTCATAACTTTAGAACTATTTGCACTGGGGAGTTTTATTTGGGGTAGCCCCAATCCGCTGTTATGTCGCCATTCAATTTATCTGGACAGCAATGAAATACGTACTATTTTAGTTCTAGCATTGAACTTGAATTCTCAAAGTTAAATCATATAATTTAGCCATTTAATCAAAATTGCTTTAAATTTCTAACGGACTAAAAGCATTTTACATAGTAAAATAAGCAGTGTATATTCAACACGCTAGGGGGCGTATTCGTACCGCTAGGCGGCGCCTCTTCTGTTGAAATCCATATTTATTAGCACCAAAAAAGACTTTTATTTTCGTTTGTCTTTTAATTTATTATTTAAGCCTACAATGATTTCAAATTATTGTCAACCATATTTTATATATATACATAAGGCTTAAAAACACTAGGTACAAGTAAATAATTATGAGCCATATATTCTGAGCCATAAACACGAAAGCCAGCACATTTTTTTTGGAACCAGATTTAGTTATAAAATGTTTTTAAATATTTTTACTGATTATACATTTTGATAAGAGCACATTTAAGTTTGAAATTATTAAAATGGAAAAACACATTTATCTTTTAATGGCTCTTTATAAGTTTAGACCAAATAATTTCTCATTTGCATTGGACGGTCGACCACAATTGGTTTTCCGGTCGCGATATGATGATGTTTATACAAATCTCTCGGCTTAATGTACAATTCCTTAAAATCCTCACTGCTTACATGCCGGCTAGCTGGTCCAAGATATATTCCATTGATACAGTGGCTCGAATTATCTCTTAGTTCCGCATCGGGTTCGTATATGTTTTCTATAAGAGTCTGTCGCTTCTTCACCTTTTGACCTCTCACTTCCTGAGTTGGTTTCTTGAGCCTAGCCCGTTGTGAGGCCAGCCCAGTGCAACTCATGATGATTGCCAGTAAAACACAGAACTCAACCAAGGCCAGTACCAAACTGCCGCCAAGAAAGATGCCATACTGCTCCCGGTACCAGTTGTCCAGATGCGGCAGGCAGGATTCCGTGTTGCGCTCCCTTTCGTAGGACAATCGCTCGATCGACTGGCAAAGCGATTCATTGGCCGGCTTTGGATCCAGATATGCCATCGAATGACCCGCATTTTCCAGCACACAGCAACTGAGTGGCACCGGCCAGTTCCTTTGTCCATAGCCCTGCAGTCGCCACAAGGATGTGTCGTAGTCCAGCGAACTCCTCATTCCGCAGCAGCCAAAACGTGTCTGTGCCAAATCCATGGCATTGGTGAACTGCTCCTGCCCCGGAACTCCATAGTTGCTCTGCAGGGATCGCACCATTTGATTTTCATCGAGGCTGATGCCCAAACAATGTGGCCAGAGGGTTATGGCCAGGCAGAGAACGGATTCAGTCAGAAGGAGCATCACAACGCTCAGGAAGTATATGCTCAGGAAACAGTAGGTGTGAAGGCAGCTGGCCCAAAAGCCCACAACAGCGGCCAAAATCGCCACAAATCCCGCGATTGCCACGCCCAGTGCTATATAGAAAAGCAAAGGCTGGGGAAGTGAGCTCAACCGATCGCTGGAGGCGGCCAAAAGTCTGGAGAGCAGAATGCGTTTGTTGTCGGAAAAGAGATATAATCCTGATACGATCAGCAATAAGCCACATATCTGGAAAGAAAACATAATTAATACCATCCAAAAATGATCCCCAAAGAGTTTCGCCGTACTTCCTAAAGGAAGTACTTATAACTTTCACTTTGGCTAGTAGATTCACTTACCAAAAACAAAAAGTTACATAGATTGAGCAATAATTTGTAATTAAAACAGCGTCCCATGTTTGTATCGATGCGGGTGTGGTCTTTTGAAATGAATTAGAACCTAGTTTGTTATGACGAAATGCAATAATTACGACATAGAAAGCGATCAGTAACGGCAATGCTGTATGTCTCGGTGTACTGCATGCTCAAATATATATGTGTGTACTGCAAAGCCGAAACGAATAAAAGAAAACACTAATTTAAGCTCGTCTTTATCCGATGCGGCACTCTAGACAGTAAAATTTAAACTGAACTGTGGGGAGAGGCAACATTCTGTGGCAAGTTCAAAGCAGCGAAAGTAAGAGACCACAGAGAATACAGTCGTAACTCTCTACAAACCCCTCGATGGGTTTACTCTCATTGAAACTTTTCAAGCGTCTCGCTTAGCTTAGCAAAACAAAACTGAAAATGCTGTTCCTCCACCCAAAATTTAAAAACTCTAGCCGAAGAGAGAAACCCATGCATGGGCGCAATGGTCGTTACTCTTATTTGATCACTGTGGCACCATCTCCAGCCAAATGGAACCGTTTTCAAACAATAGCCGACAAGCAACAAAACAACTCCACCACTTGATCTTTATTTATAACTAGACCCTAGATTTTATGTAAAATTAACTTTTTAATGGATTAAAATGAGTTCAACTTGTACATGTTTGTTTTTCCTGGTGAAAAGTTCTCTGAAATAGTTCATGTAGGCTTTACTAAACACTTCACCCCATCAGTCTAAGCCTCGGCATTTTAAATTTTTGGAAAAATATTTTACAAATAAATTTTTTAGCATAAATTATCCATTGAATATTATTTACTAACAAGTGACTGCATCTAAACAATGCTGAAGGTTCCGAACCGACTCAAGATGCCTGTGGCCGAGCAACAACCTCGGATTGTTAAGATAGAGCGACCTACGAGAGGAATGAGACTCAGTCCCCTAAAAATGTCGATCGTTCAGCCACAGTCCTTATTGCCCAAGGACAGCCCAAATGTAGCTGAGGACCTGAAAAATCGATTGCTGGCTCTGCAAAGGCGTGTCGAGGAGTGGAAATCCTCAAGCAAGCCCTGAGATAAAGTGTAAAGCTAGGGGAGATACTCATTTAATAAATAACTTAAATCATTAAATATGCTTCTCTCTATATTTAAATATTTTGAATGGTGCCTTGGGGATTTTTATATATTTAATTTCAAAAAATAGGTCAGTATTAGTAAGGTTATGTCAAGATATAAAATCTTTTTACATGTCTTACATTGCTTGACATTTCAAATTTTGATTTAAGAACCAAAGAAAACTATTTAATGTAAAATTACCGCATTTTCCAAAAAGTCACTGACCAAATCGTTTCAATAGGGGCTGAAGTGACCTACTTTGTGGCGCGACTTTTAAGCAATCAATAGTGCGTTGATTGCTATGGCTTCTCAAATGTGCGGTGGTTTAGGTCTTCCACGATTGAAAGCCAGCCAGTAAATTGGTAGACGTCAGTTGAGAGGTAACATGGAGCGATGGCGCAACAAAGTGGCCGTGGTGAGCGGAGCCAGTGCCGGCATTGGTGCGGCTTGCACTAGGGCCCTAATCTCCGCCGGAATGGTGGTCGTTGGTCTGGCGAGGAGGCACGAACGCGTGGAGTTGCTCCGGAAGGATCTGAGTCCTGAGGAGCAATCCCGTCTCCATGCAATAAAGTGCGACATTACGGATGAGGATCAGGTATTGAAGGCCTTCGACTGGACGCAACGAGAACTGGGCGGCGTGGACGTCTTAGTCAGCAATGCCGGTATCATAGGCACCGGGGAACTAAGTGAGAGGAATGATGGAGCAGCCATGCGGACCACCGTTGAGACAAACATCATGGGCACCGTTTACTGCGTCCGCGAGTCCTTTCATTCGATGAGGAAGCGCGGGGGCGAGGGTCACGTGGTCATCGTGAACAGTGTGGCGGGTCACCAGGTGCCCAATTTGGGTCCCCAACTGCCATCCCTCAACATTTATCCGGCCACAAAGTTCGCACTTCGCGCCATGAACGAGATCTACCGCCAGGAGTTCCAACGCCACAAAACTCCTGTGAGAGTTTCGGTTAGTGTGTCACACGACCCTTGGGGCGCAGGGCCTAATTTAAATTGCTTTCGCAGACCGTCAGTCCCGGCATAGTTGATACGGACATCTTGCCGGACCAGATCCAGGGTATCATAAAACAGCACATGCCCATGCTGCGAAGCGAGGACGTCGCGGATGCGGTTCTCTGGGCCATCGGCACTCCGCCCAACGTCCAGGTAAACTCCCCGCGGAGACATGTCCTAAAGCTCAATGGCACAACAAATCTAAACAGTGGAAAATTTAATTTTGAAAAATATTTATATTATTTGTTTTATGGCTGAATTAAATAATGAATATAAAATTTAAATTTATTTTTATATACTTAATTTATTTTAATACAATTTTAAAAGCATCCAGGTTTTTCCAATAAAATTGCCAGTACATTTTTTAAAGAGCAGTAGCCAAGTTAATTTTTGAATTTTTATACTGTAAGCTGTAATCTTTTAATTTAGGAAGCGTTCATATTTTGTAATATTTTTCCAATACTGTTATTTATGATATGTCACAATTCCCCGGATCTAAGAAAATAATTTATTTTTTTTACCATTGACAGGTGAATAACATAACCATCAAGCCCCAAGGTGAAAAGTTTTAATCTCGGTTCTACAAAACTGGAAACAGCAATCGGAAAATATATGAAAAAAATATATAAAGATTTATTTTAATAAACATATTTTGTTTTAACTAATAAGATTTACAAAAATGCTGATGATGGAAATGGAGCAATGCATTATCCCGTTGTATTAATTACTAATGTTTATCATTTCGGAAATATGTAGTGCCAATTTGTATATAAACTTATTAGTGACAGTGTAGTTTACACTTCCCCCACTTGTAAGATTTCGCTTTAGAGCAAAAAAAAAAAGAATGAAGAACTTCTTTAAAGAGAAATTGTGAGAGGTTTACAGCTAAGAGTGCAGTTACAAAAAAGTGGTACCAAAGAGAGACGACCACTTGTTTTCAGACTTGGTTTAAAGAGAATTATTATTAAGTTTGGCTTTTCTTGTCTTACAATATTAACAAATTTGCTTGACATTGGAGTTAAGCAATTTTACCTAATTCCTTAGAAAAAGGTCGTTAAAGTGCTGCACAATCCCAGTGTCGGCGAATTCATTTCCCCAACCATGGATCTTACCCCACTGCAAACATCCTTTTTCCTCTTTCCCTCCTTTTTACCCTGCGAAGGACTCTCCACTTCGTATTCAGAGTGGCTTTAAGAGAGCTTCGGTGTGTGTGTGTTTCACAGGGTCCTTTTCCATTTCGTTCCAAAGCCGTTTTACAATGCCCACGAATGCATCCTGTCGATTCAGTTGTGTGGAGCCAGTCTCTCTGTAAACATCGTCCTTTTGTTCGCTGTGTCCTCTTTTATCGTTCTCTCAGCTTTTGCATCCTTTGCCATCTGTTGTCGCGTGCATCTGTTGATTGTGTTATTTTCAGAGCCAACGAATATGTTTCCCGATTTGGAGTCTGATAATTACTTGTTGTAATGCAGTCTGCAAGGGGTTTATCCGTTTAAGTCTTTTTTTTGTAAATGATTTAAAAAATATTTTTCCAAATATAGGTAAACGGATTTTGGAACAAAGTAAAGATTTACTATAAAAACATGTTACTGCTGCACGATACTGAAAAATATTTGAAAAAAAACGATTGTAGTCCCATCTTTGTCTCGCTTATAATTACCCTTTTCTTTAAACTATAGAACCTGTGTCCTCATCGGTGAATTACCATTAAGAAACTCAATTTAAATGCACATATTACATTTCGTCTGACCTGACCACGCGGTTAACAATGAAGGACTCCACTGGAGACCGCGTCACTTCATTTGATTTGGTATGAAAAATCTCCTTTTATTAATATTCATGAAAGCTGAAAACTTTTTCGGTTATTTATTTAATGGGAACTGGAATCCACTGAGTCCATTGAGGATGCTCATGGTTCGGTGTTTAAAGAAGAGGGTTGAGCTGTGTGCATAAATTTAACTTAACACGTTTGTATTTATGTGCTTTTTGTTGTTTTTAATACATAATCTAAGGTACTCGTATTCCCATTGCAATAAGATCACAATGTAAAAGTTTTATTCAAATTGGGTATATTGATTAGAAAATTTGTATATTTTATAAATTTATATCATGATGCTTTGGTTTAAGTTTAAACTTAGATTAACTTTAATGCCTATACTTTTTTAGCAAGGTTGATAACAAACAATTTAAATAATAATAAAACAAAACAATTCAGAATCCATGTCAAACGAGCTAATACAAATAAATAATGCATAAGTCATTCCGTATCGCAACTTGGCAACAAATTTTAGCACCTAATATATAATTACCTGAATAAATTGTATTTGTCTCTAATTCGGAATAGAAACAAATTTTCAAAAACAAGTGTGACGGCCAATAAATAATGAATTTACTAAATTGATCAGCCAGAATAAGCGGTATTCATATAAATCTAAACATAGATAAATGTTTAGCGGCTAATTTGGCAATGTTATCTTAAATTTCAAATATGTTTACCAATTTTCATATAAATTAGCGTAAGCCCCGGCATAGATAAGGCAATTAATGTGTGGAGAGCAGCAAGCCGCTATGCAAATAGTCATATGTTAAACGCCAGCCACCGAAATGACATCGATTCGAAATTATAAATCACGGCTTGTGCGCTCCGGTCGTCGATGGCAATACAAGTACTATTAAAAGCCATTTCGATGAACCTTAGTACTCGTAAATCATAAAGGAGCGCCTTCTCAGTATCTACCTCGTCTTTCGACCGCTTTATTGTTTTGAAATTTATGACCTGAAGTGGCACTCTGCATTTGGTATTGTCTTGGTTTGGTCGACTGCGGTCTTTAGTTGCTCCTGACATTTAAAATTCTAATTAAATTGGAAGCAAGATAAGTATAGTATTCTAGCAGTAATTACTATTATATGCCATTCTGTGATTAAATAGAGATCCACTTCTTTATCTCAATCAGTTGTAGCATCAATCCATTAAGATTTGTGAAATCTGTAGCACCAGGCTGCCGCCTATCGAGTGAATACCTCGTTAAGTATGTATGGTATATGCGTATAATAAATTCACAAGATAAACAAAGCTGACGTCATTGACTTCACAACACAGGCAAGCTGATTGTTGGAGATGGAGAATCCAGGACACTTGCCTTGATGACAGGCCAGGCTTTACAACAACTGCGTTCGGCTCGATTCAATCAGGTTAAATAGAATCGGTATGAGATGCTGGAAACATCAGCTGCAGGCTGCTTGTACCATAGCAAATGCATCCTTATTGTCCTCTTGGCCAAATATGAACGGCATGGGCGGATAAAAAAGATGTTTGGGGGGTCTTGAGAAATATTACCAATCCTTAACGATCCCCTATAAATAGTACCTTTACCTCATGTGATAGTTTAATACTATTGTTATTATTTACCTTTTCTTTAATATTATTATATTTTTTGATAATATGTTTGTAATACCAACAATTTGGACATTTTTGTTTAATCACTTTAAGATCAGAACTAAAATGGTTAATTAAATATTCTGGAATCCACCACAGATGAACAGTGATTTTCCCGAGTGTATGTATGTTTTATTTCAATAAAGACGACTACAATGATGGACATCACTGACTTAAGTCAACATGTGTATATTGTACTCATGTACCCAGGATGAATGGATTGTGTTGTTGAAGAGTTTAAGCATTTAGGGGTAAAATTAATACGAAAGGCACGCTAGGACAAAACCTAATTGAATTTTCTCAGCCATGTTTTGTGGAAAATAATTTATATTGAAATTGTATAATACGAAAACAACGAAGTTTATGAGGCAATAGATTTCAATGAATAATGGTTGATTCGGCAGCACATAATTTGTGTGGCGTTCACAAACTTCCATGACTCTTCTCATAGCAGCTCGCAACGTCCGTGCCACGGCTCATATGCTTTTCATTTTCATTGGTTATTTGTCGCTTGACTTGTTTTTCGGCCATAAAGATTATAATCTTTGTATGCTGTGCGGACCCCAACAATAACAATAAAAATGGAATTTGTTCTACCATAACCCAGCCAAAGCTGTGATGGAAAATGTTTCAAGCAAATTAGGATACACATATATCCTGTAGTTGTATGTTAGAATAGCGGCAAAAATAGGAGCTTTGGAAAAATAGAGCAACAGCGAAATATTCATCTTCTAAATAATGGTTCTTTGGGGAAATACAATAAGGTACTTTTAAATTTCGCTTTTCATTTCTTTCCTTGATTGTTTTGCCCCATCTTCCCACCTAAGAAAATATTTATAAAGACTTTGTATTACAATTTAAGCACAAATATATATTTTTTTTATTTTATAAAATTTGTTTGAGCATTAATCTATATTTATATATAATATAATTTTCACGATTGGCAGTATATTCTAAAATTTTTAAGATTCCAAAAGGGGAAATCTGTTTATAAATTGGATGACATCTTCCGACTGGCGACTTATACGCTCGGCTCGTAGCTTCCGGTCATTGGTAATATCTCTTAAAAATGTTGACCAATTTGATGCGAGGTTCGGCAATTGCTGAATAGATATCTCAATGGGTGTCATCGTATTTTTCTTAATATTTTTCAATTGTACAGCCGATGAATTTTCTGTAGCCGAAACTGACACAACGTTCGTCATCTTTTTTAAATACTTTTAAGTTGACTGATGAAAATGGATTGTTGAAGCAGACTGATTTGAAATTAACCATGCATTGGTTTATATAGAACGAAGCAGGTAAATTTACATAACTCTTTTGCACTAGGTTCAGGTAGAATCCACGGAAAAACCACAGATTTGGGCAAGATTCAGGTAAAGTAACGCCATCTGCTTTCTTAAAACCTGGTAAATAATCTCTTAACAGATGTAAGGGCCTAATAAAGTAATAAACGAAATAAACCCATTACGTAGGTACGCTAAAACAATTACCTCTTCAAAAAGGTGTAATATATTTTTTCTAAACGTGTTCTAACTAACAATAATAAAGTATTCATTATTATTGTTTTGTGTTCCTATAAATTATTAATAAACGAGAGAAAATAAAGTTTGATTTTCTTTTTGTTTATATTTTATTTTAACAAAGAAGGCTCTGCGTATTTGTTAAGAGTTCTGTCAAATTGCTAAAATAGTATCGTGTAAAGTTTAGACTGAAATATTGGCCGAATTAAAAAATTTATTTTTGTACCCCATTTCAATTTAATTGAAATTGTTTTTGGACACGTTATCAAATTGAGATAATCAAAGTAATCAATAAAGAAGTGAAGATGCCTTTTCATGTACAGGAAGCGAATATGCCGAAGATGGGACGCTCAATTCCAGCCAGAAGAATTACGACGGAGGACCTTAAATATCGTTTATTTAGTCTTCAAACACGAGTCAGAGACTGGAAGACGATTCAGAAGAAGGAAACTGAACAGAATTTAAGTTTATGGGAGCTCCAACTGACAGATTTTTAATTTAATATAGGACATCATGTAAAAATCGTTCTGTTTGCCTTACTAAATTCTACAAATATTTTGAATATAGTTCAAATAAATACTTGTTCGTCTCGTATTTTCGAATTTATATTAATGGTGCTTCATTATTCGCCCCAAAAAAATGAAACACTTTTGGTGCTGCACACTGCGAATTCGATTATTCTTGGGAAAACTCGCTGCTATGGTAAATTTAACAGCCACCATGTCGAATAATCTTCTTTTAGGTATGCAACAAATTTTGTTACAGGAACTTTTTGTTGGCAGAATATTCATACGCATTCCATTGCAACATCCTGTCGCCTGCGAAATTGAGCAATTTAATTATACTCGTATGGAAAAATAATGATGCTGCCTCTGCACATTCTCCGGAAAGGTAAACATTGACATCCAGCGAAGGCTTCAAACTGCCGGGCGACAATTGCAATTAATTGCATATTTTAAGCCATTCCAGATTGGAACCGCAGACACCGTGAGCAACAACAATTGCTCTACAAAAAGAAAAAAAAACAAAATATATGTTTAATGTCCATAATAAAATGTAAAAACAAAAGGATTGGCTTGCCCGTTATCAAAGGAAAGAAATTAATTGGTATTTATGCCGAAAAATTAACAATTATGACAATAAAATTCATTCTGTTTATTATACGAATATCCGAATTGTAATGTTAAATTTATCGTGGCAATAAAATTTTAAAATAAAGCGTTCATAGTTTGCAAAATTGTGTGGAAACAAAATATAATGTGAGTGCATTGAAACCACTTTTATTGGAAATCAGTTTAATTGTTCTCTTTGATAGTAATTTAATAACACTATTTGTTTTTTAAAAAGTTTAGAATGTTGGGGAATTTAAAGGCTAGAATACTCATTTAACCTTAGCTATGCAAATCAGCAAGTATATAGGAATATTCAAGTCTAGTTAGTTTCTGTGGCACCCCAGATAAAAAGTACTTTCCCATTTGATGGCATTTTGGTGCCTGTAGGCTGTGCAATTGCCTATCTCCTTTTCCCATAATATTTCTGAGAGTCCTCGACGTGAATATTCGCTACTTTTACAAGTTTTTGGCCTACCATGTGGGAAGTCCCAAAAACAAGAAATAAATGGCAGATCGTATAGGCAGTGAGGAAAGGAATCATGGGCAACTTGGCGTGTGTGTGCCACTTGACAGTCGTTTAAATGCATTAAAATATTACCTTCTTCAGCATGAGCAAAACAAAACAGAGTCAGAGGCAAACATGACATCCGCCAAATTTTCACATGCGATAGACTTCTGGAGGGGGGATGGGGATTGGATGGTCTGCGGGGAGGAGACGCCCACCAGCAGGCCGGGAAAAATCAAATCATCAGCCAAGGCCGCGCCAGCCAATGACTACAACAATGGGCGAAAGGATAGCTTTGGCGTGGCTGTTTGCTACCCGGACAGGAAAAGGGTTTGCCACAGTATTGAAGTGGGTAGGGACGGAATGACTGAGTCGACTAGTTAACACAAATTGAAATTTTTGAATCAGCAGACCGAAAAATAGGAATACAAGAATAAAGCCAAACGCCCATTTTCAAGTTTTGTTCTTCATCGATTTTCCCTTTTTCCAACTTAATTTTCATGAAATTTACATTCGCTTTGCTGGTCAAACTTTAATATGAACGTCAGGTAATCAGACAGAAAAAGTTTTCTTAAAACCCCATTAAAACGTTAGAAAAAGCATTCATAGATATTGTTTTCTATCATTTAAATTAATAAATGTCAAACAATATAATTGCATCTAATAAATTAGTGCCGCATTGTGAATTTAATAAAACTAAAGTACTCCAAGTGACCCAAAACCAACTAAAAGAATGAAGCTAATAAAAACTGAGGGAAAGAAAAAAGTAGAGGAGACAGTACAAAAATAGAGAAATCGGGAGTGGCCGGCGGAAAACAAAATATTCATGAACACAGCAGTCTTATAAATAAATTTCAGCCCCAGCACAGAACCCATCATTGGCACTTCCACCCTTAACCTCAGTCGCACCCACATCGTTGTCGTCTCCCGATGCAGCTGCTATATAGTTGGTGTGCCACCCACAGAACCCCACAAAACCGGGAAGAAAGTGGCTTTGGAGCGGCTCGAAAAACTTAAAAATATGCTAACAGAGAGTGGGAGAAAAAGGGGCATCAAGCTTTTATGATGGTTCGATTTCGTGGAATTAGCAATGAGCAGGAATTGCAGCAGGATGGAAGCAGTAAGAGGTCGACCATTTGCCACTGAAAAGTAGTCGCTTATGCAAGAAGCGAATTTTTAATAATACCAGGGGGGGGCTGGGAAAATGGTGGCAAATAGTTGCAGAGTGGCGAATACATAATGCAGCGGCCATCAGGGTACAACCCGTAAATACACTCAACAGAATAGGTTTAGTATTGCACCTCTACAAAAGAGATTTTATAGCAGAATGCCAAACCAAAAAAAAAGAAATAGGGCTTCAAAATTATAACCTAACATTAGAGGTATCGAAATTAGGATAAACTCTTTTTAATTAATTTAAAATTTGCACAATTTTATAAAATTTAAGCACATATTAAATTAATTTATTTCTAAAGGTTGTACAATTTGTTTAACGCCTTTTATTTAAATTTCAGCCTCGAGGAGTTTAAATATGTTTTAAGATAAATCCTTGTGCCCAATGTTATTTTGCTAATTAAGCCTTTCTTAAATCCAATCTATGAAAATCAAAGCAAAAGTGTTAAATCCATTCTAATTAATTTAAGCCATTGACATTGACAGGAAATCCCGATTATATGCAATTTGCCGAACTTTCAACTCCAGGAAAGGATCGTGAAGTGAAGTGAAGAGAATCGTCAGCCGGAGGCGGCTAGCGACAAAAAGCCATAAAATAAATTATTTCAAGAATCAATTACAACTAATAGCACAGACCAGCTGGAAACCAATTTAATTCACTTGAGCTGCATACGTAGCGCTTTTGCCAAAGGAGAAAGGAGAAGGGTGTGGGATACCAGTCAGGGACAAAATTCAGGACCCAGTGGCCCCAATGCCTTCCGTTGATTTGCAATGTCTCCAAGTGGGTGGATATGGATGTGCTCATGGGGTTCGATTTGCCTGGCGAGGGTGTGTGTGAGTATGTAAATCACATATGCGATGATTTAAGCCAATGCATAATTGATTGTAATGCCTGGCAAGCCGATTTCGGTTTGCATAAGCACAAGGCCAGGCACAGCATCCAGTCTTCGGAAATTAGCCTGGTTCTGTGTGGCCGGGGGATGGGTCGAAGGGATGTGAGAGAGCTTTCCCTTGCAAATTGGCCAACTACTAATCAATGGCTAAATGCATTTGAAGCCAGGAAATAAAAATTAGGAAACGAAGGGGGGACATCTTGAGTTTGCCTCTCATTGAAAGTTTAAAATTATATTATTATGTTCTCTATCGGGACAAAAGGACTTATATATAAATGTGTCAGACTAATTTTTAATTAGTTTTCTCTCTATAGATAATTGAAGTGGGGGTTCCTATTCAATGCTCGAATTTGTTTAATCCAACACTTAAAAACTGCCCCCAAAATTAGAATTAATGTAAATGATTTAAACATAAAATGTGGTAAAAATGTATTGAAGTAAGTTATGTTTTTATGATGCTTGAATTAGTCGATACTTCACAAACTATGCGATGTCTAATTATTTAAATCATTGATGTTCTTATTATATTTTTAAGCCACAAAAAACATTCAGACAAACGTTACTGCTTCCTGGTGCAAAAGTTTACCATGGCTATTCTTGTTTTTAGAAGGAGAAAAAAATGCTGGCTGAAAATACCTAATGGCTGGCACGTGAGATGGTAAAATGGAGAGATTAAAATAAGTTTTAATAGTAAAAACAATAGGATACCCTAGTTTAAAAGGTTTTATAGTCCAGGTAAAGAATGAACTTGCCTTTATTTAAGTTGTGGATCGCTATAAAACTTTCTGGGTTGTTATTATTTTGTTAAATTGTTTAAAGGGAGTGGCCAATCGAAATGGGAAAATCGCTTAAACATTTCTTTGAATATAAATTGTTTAAGTTCGAGCAGCATTTTTATTTTCATTTTCAACAATTACATATTTAACATATTTAATTTATTTCAAAGTGGATAAGATTTTCCATATTTTAGATGGAAGTTGGTACCCCTGTAATGGTTAGCGGAAAATAATTTTTAGCTACGCCTAAGTGACCTTTTAACTTTTTTCCCAAAGAGCACGTTTGGCCGTTAATGGCTTGGTGGAGTTGCTGACTTCCGACTTCAAGCTGCTGGACGACACGATTGCGTTGGTATGTGCACGGAATTCTCAATTAATTTTAATTTCATGTCAACACCTTCGGACGACAAGTGCAGGATGCAGTTGTAGGCAGAAAGCTGCAGTTTCGGAAGTGTAATTATCCTTATATTCCAATCTGGGGTGGCTCCGGCCTTTTCCTATCTCTCTCAATTAACCGAAAGAATGTGAAGCAGCACTCAGAGGTGAATGGGGGAGGTGGGGGCCCAAGGGAGTCCAGGTGGACATGTTCGTTTGAGGACATTAACCCGGCAGCAAAGGTACACGCACGTGTGCGGAATCTGCAAGTGCTAAAGTCCTAGAAAAAGGGCAAACCCACAGGTCGGCCGATGATGACAGCCTGTTGTTTGGTATGAGCATTAAGCCCCAACTGGACAACAGAATTTCTCTTAACTGACCGCAAGTAAATAAGCCGCTTTTCATAAATGCGCAGAGTTGACAGACGCCAGGAAAAACGTCATTTATGAAAATCAATCTTCGCATTAATTATAATGTGTATATGCAAAAGTTGCTTTATCGTCCCCATGTGAGAAAGTGGTCTTTCGTTAAATCCTTCTCCTGGCAATCAGCCTTTCGCAATTGATGAATTACTTAACATATTATACAACAATTTTATATATAATGATTAAAACTAGCCAATTTAAATTGGAGTAAATTTCTATCGTTACGCAAGACGACCTACTTTTATAAATATATGCTCATACTTAGGAGGATTTAAGTTGACGGAGCAATCGAGTTAAAATGAGTTTACCATTAATACTCTTTACCTTCACAACGAGAACGTTTTGTGCAATTTGAAGTTAATTTATAGCAATGTCCGCAACGGTTGCGGGAGGAAATCGTGGTTGCATTTTCTGGGTAGCCCAGCCATTCAGCACTTGGCACTTCTTCTTATGATAAGTTGACTCCCCATGAAAAGTTGGCGGACTTCTGAGTCCGACTCTGCTCTTAACCCGTCTCGCATTTGCATTTCAATAATTAAGTGTTATTGTGGGTAGTTTGCTTTTTGTTTGTTCTTATTTTCCCCATATTCACATGCACTGAAGGTGCATGCGTGCCATTCGGCTGCAGACAGAGGCACATTAAAAATATAACAACAATGAAGTTGTGTGGCTGATATTAATTCATTTGCTGTGCTTGGCAAATGGCGAGCAGTAGTTGCAATAACTTGAATAATAAAAACGGGGTAGGAAAGAAGCCCCAAGCATTCCGCTTATATGCCATGCAACTTTTTACATTCCTGCCATCTTATTTATTGTATGATTCAACAATTTACCTAGGTTAGGCGACGTGAATATTAAATTATCCTTTTGTGCGGCAGCCAAGGAAAAGGAAAGGCTTGTAGTTGAACAAAGGGACACGTAGTATTTTAACCTGGACGACCACCCAAGTGTAAGCAGTTATGGACGACTTATTTTGTGCGGCCTTTTGCCAAGATCTGCATATTTAATTTGTCTTCGTTTAACTTGGAAATGTTCTTGAATGGGGACAAAAGTTTAAGCGTTAATTTTTAATTGACTAGCGAAATGTCTTTGTCGCATAGCATCCTTAGCACCTAATATTTGGGTTAATCAAATTAAATAGTTTTTAATCAATTTGTATTCATTTGTATATGTGTTGGCGGAGAAACAATTAGGTGAATAACAATAAAATAATATTTCAAAACTAAAACTGCAAAAGAATAATTAAATGTAAATTGAAGAAAAAGCTTATATATAACTTGATAAGAGTGTAAATTAAATTAAAGAAAAGTGGACTCCAAAAATTTGAAGTTGTGTGATAATAGCAAACTATCATGAAAAGTTATTTCTATTTTGGGCAATTTGTGGCACATGGCTATTTGGCAGAAGATAAATTCGCCCTCTATTTAACGGGTATAAAATTCACACAGTCAGACGAAAAAAAAAAACTATAATTCTTCCGACAAGAACAGCAATAACAATAACAGCCAACAGTACTAAACAAAAACAAGTAGAGCCCACAGACTGCAAAACTTAACGTACAAGTTTTTTGCTCACACACAGAATTGCATTTGTACATATAAGGAGGAACCTCTCTCTGAAACTCAACCATGTGATAATGCAATTGTTATTGTGGTCGTAAATGTGTTGCTTTTGTTCTTAACTCTTCACGTTGTTTGTGGCAAATTTAAACAATTTGCACATTGTTAACATTTATTTATCATTGTCGTTACAATTTGAAAACTGTGTAATAGTGTAATAGTGGTGGGAATTCCAAATCAATACGCACTCCCAAACTTTTTCAACACTTTTTCGTTCCTTCCACCCTTTTTCCCTATCTCACCAACATCACTGACAACAGCTTGCTCCGAAAAGCATTGCAATGGAATTTTGAGCATGCGAAGGAGATAAAAGCAAAGCATATGTACGTACACATGTACATCCCTATTTTCACTTAAAAAAACTAAGTAACTATAAAATGGAAATCGGTTAAAAGAGATTAGTTTAGGACCCCGGTATAAGTCAAACTTCTCGTATTGGAAAGCAAGATTTAAAATGCACTTATTTAATTCTATATTTTAAAGTCTCTAACTGAATTTTTTTCTAAGCAATTATTAGTTAGAGCTATCTGTATAAAAATCCTATTTCGTATATATACAACAATAAAAACTATTTTGGAACAAAATGTTAGTCTATAAGTGATTTTAAGCTTTTAATTTATTTATTAAGTCGCTTTCCCTTATTAAATCGCAATGTTAAGAGCGTTAGATTTTACATTTAAAGTCACTTATATAATTAGATAATTATATAACTTTTAAAACTCATTGTGTATATTAAATTTTCCAAAGTGTACTCGAATGTGCGTGATTTAGGTCCTCTGCGTGAGTGTGTGTATTTTTACTATTTATTTATCAAACAATATGCAGCTGTTGCACTTCCCATATGCGTTTCCCACGTATTTTGAATTTAATGGCAAACTTAATGTGTCTTGCTCTCTTCCTTCCCGAACTTGCAACCGGAAATAGGCGTCCACGTGTGTGTGTGTGTGTGGGTGTCTGTCTTAAGTACAACAAGAAAGGAAAGCTAACTTCGGACGGAGCCGAAGTTGATATACCCTTGCAGAATATTCTGTAAATTATATTCTTCAAAATTATTCATATGGTGTATTCTTAATACTCATAAAAAGTCCTAACTTCCTAACTTTAAAAACACCAAAGTTATGGCATTTCCAATCGTTCAGTTATATGGCAGCTATAGGATATAGTCGGCCGATCGTTGTGAAATTTGGTAGGTCGGATTGATTGGCCAAAAATAAAACCCATAGAAAATCCCAACTTGATAACTTTACAAACACCAAAGTTATGGCATTTCCGATCAATCAATTATATGGCGGCTATAGGATATAGTCGTCCGATCCTTATGAAATTCGGTAGGTCGGATTAATTGGCCAAAAATAAAACTCATAGAAAATCCCAACTTCCTAACTTTAAAAACACCAAAGTTATGGCATTTCCGATCGTTCAGTTATATGGCAGCTATATGATATAGTGGCCCGATCCCGCTCGTTCCGACTTATATACTACCTGCAATAGAAAGACAACTTTTGGGAAAGTTTCAAGCAGATAGCTTTAAAACTGAGGGACTAGTTTGCGTAGAAACGGACGGACGGACAGACGGACAGACGGACGGACAGACGGACAGACGGACAGACGGACGGACAGACGGACATGGCTAGATCGACTCTCCTGGTGATGCTGATCAAGAATATATATACTTTATAGGGTCGGAAATGTCTCCTTCACTGCGTTGCAAACTTTTGACTGAAATTATAATACCCTCTGCAAGGGTATAAAAATGGCAATTCAGTCAGCAGAAGCCACAAATTTTCTTGCATCCTTGGAATTGCTGGCAATTTAACAGTTTCAACCCGGTGTTAGTACTCGTAATCCTTGGGGTTCAAATGTGCACCTTGAAGTATGCAAAAACTTTTTCGACCACTGCCCATAACTGTTATCGTTCTGTTGGGCCAATTGCGAGTATGCCAGTTCAAGCTCAGAAAGTATAAATCATATTTGCGGTCTTATCTCCAGAGGAATGCCTGTGATCAAGAGGCAGAAGTCAATGAACGATGCGGGAAACAGAGCTTAGGAAATGCAGGTAAAGAGCCATTGCCATTTAACCTGCAGTCTCATAAGCTGAGTTATTTACTCTGTCACATCGAAATTAGATAACCAGATGAGCTTAGGAAGAATTATTCCTAAAAATGCTGGCCAAGCGAACGCAATGACTTTATGGCTGCGCATTTGTAAGCGCAGCTGTTGCAGCTGCATAAGCAGAAGTACCCGTATCTAAACAGGCACTAGATGGAGCCGGCAACTCGGAGTTGAGTCTGTGGAGCAGCTGTTGCTGGCGACGAAGACTTAAAACGTCGCTCGACATAAATCCCACCCAGAGTCGGTGCACCCTTTGCTTTCTGAACTCCTCCCACGCCGAAGCACATTTGTATTAAATCGAACGTGTTCGCTCCCAGCCTTCCACTTTTCCATTTGCAAGACTTCTGCTGCTGCTTCTGCTACTTCTGTTGCCAGTGCCGGAATTGAGTTGGTTTTTGGGGCCTTTCGAAATATGGAAGAAATTAAACACACCTGAGAAAGATTTTCTTTCTTTCATTTAAATACTAATTCATTTTGATTAAGTTATCTATCTATTTTTTGAATTACTTAATTTAATCATTTTTAAATAAGACCCGAACCTCTTATATATTTATATAACAACAACAATTAATTAATTATAATTAGTATAAATATATATTTACAAAAAGATATTGTGATTTTTGTTTATCAAATTTTGTATATTGTTAAGAATTCGGTAATTTGTTTTGCCCCTAAAATTATACTTTAAACCTTAAGAAAATCTAGCTTATCAATTAACTCAATACTTAAGTTTACGGACTTTTAAGTCTAAAAATATATTTATATAAAAACTTGAAAATTTCTTATTGAACGAATGTTTTTTTAATACAATAAAATATAACAACTTTCCTAACCCGCTCCTGTGTGGTTCTTCTTATTTTGGGAACAGAACTGCACAACTGTTTTATTTATTGACTACACGTAGCACATATCCTTATAATTTTTGTATGTGAGCTCTACATATGTCTGTCTGGAGAGAGAAAGGTCCCATCCAGAAAGGTTGGAAGAGGTCTGTGTTCTTCTTTGCGCTCGACTGCACGTCCAAATATCAACAACAACTTCTTCATCTTTGGCCGCTTTCTACGTATGCAATCTACTGAAATTGAACCTGCAACAAATGGCCATGTTTGACTTGGCCGAGTCCTACTCTTTTCCCACTTCATTTCACTCCCCACTTTTCTCGAGCTCAAGACGAAGCCCATTTGTACATTTTAACGGCTCTTGAGCAAATAAACGATTTTTGCATTTTAGATTTTTAAGCGGCATACGGCACTCTACCTATCTACATGATATTTAGGAAAATTGCATATCGATTGAATCTCATGCCGTGCCCGTGTGCGCATGCATGTCATGTATCTCAATATGACGCTTATTTATTCCTGGGCCTGCAAATATCTCGTAGAAGGCCATTTGGCTTATCATTTTTTGCTCAAGATTACAAGCAAAATTGAAAACCGTCTGATTGGGTTAAAAATCAACTTATAAAATTGAAACAAAAATGTCCAAACACATATTTTTATAAATATAAATTTAAAAAATATTTTAACTATATTCAATGGTTTTGTTTTTATTTCCAAGAACTTGGACATACAACTTTTTGTGCTCTTGGAAATTTTCATAATCTTAGGAAAATTGGTTTTGAAAGTAGGAACTTGAACATTGAATTTTCCAGACTTCAAGTAGACAAAACAGCAAGATAAATTGTTGAACCTCTCCGCAGACAAATCCCTAGAGATTAACCTTAAATTTGTTGTCATTTTAAGTACACTATTAAAGGACTCTTGCCACCTTTCCATTTAATTCTGGTTTGCCTAATGCTTGCCCCAATAAACAACATTTATGCTTGTTTAAAATTTAATATGTTGTGTACTCATGTGTGAATATCGTGTGTACTGAAAGCCGCCGGCTGCAGAAAAACAAAAAAAAGAGAATTTCTGGCAGGGAGGATAATAGCCTTAGCTGATGACTTAAGGTTGCTGCTTTAGCTGGAAGTTAGCCAAGAAAGGCTGGGTGCTACTTCTAATGTTGCATTGACCACAAATGTGATGTACATGTGGTAGATTCGTGGCCAAAACGTTGCCTGTTTATCATTTTAATGAGAAATCTGAGATGCGCTGTCTTGTTTGTTATACCCTTGCAGAGGGTATTATAATTTCAGTCAAAAGTTTGCAACGCAGTGAAGGAGACATTTCCGACCCTATAAAGTATATATATTCTTGATCAGGATCACCTCCTGAGTTGATATAGCCATGTCCGTCTGTCCGTCTGTCCGTCCGTCCGTTTCTACGCAAACTAGTCTCTCAGTTTTAAAGCTATCTGCTTGAAACTTTCCCAAAAGTTGTCTTTCTATTGCAGGTAGTATATAAGTCGGAACGAGCCGGATCGGGCGACTATATCATATAGCTGCCATATAACTGAACGATCGGAAAAGCCATAACGTTGGTGTTTTTAAAGTTAGGAAGTTGGGATTTTCTATAAGTTTTATTTTTGGCCAATTAATCCGACCTACCAAATTTCATAAGGATCGGACGACTATATCCTATAGCCGCCATATAACTGATTGATCGGAAATGCCATAACTTGGGTGTTTGTAAGGTTAGGAAGTTGGGATTTTCTATGGGTTTTATTTTTGGCCAATCAATCCGACCCACCAAATTTCATAGGGATCGGCCGACTATATCCTATAGCGGCCATATAACTGAACGATTGAAAATGCCATAACTTTGTTGTTTTTAAAGTTAGGAAGTTGGGATTTTTTATGAGTATTAAGAATATGAATAATTTTGAAGAATATAATTTACAGAATATTCTGCAAGGGTATTTCAACTTCGGCTCCGCCCGAAGTTAGCTTTCCTTTCTTGTTTTTAATAAGCATCGATCGCTTTGGTTTCCCCAAAGATTAAGGCAAAAGCATACAAATTTAAAAAGGTTTGTCTATGTGTTTGTTTTATTACGTTTTATCACCCCCCTAATTGGCTTGATATAAGCAACTTTACAATTAACATTTTTTTTCGGAATATAAAATTAGTTTTGCTGTTTTCGACAAAATCAGCCTAACATTTGGTCATTTCAATCATTTATCAGCATGACTTAATTTTATGTTTTCATTGCAAATCCGATTTATTTGCTTGTTATAATTGAGAGAATAATAAATTTAGAATTTTCAGCACTTAGTCAGCACGAAAATTGGTATTTGAAAAATATTTGGACAGGATGCTGAGCTTCCAATCTGTGTTATTTATTAGAAAACATACAGCGTAAATGCGCAGCCATTTATTAAAGTCGCTGATAATATTGACAAATTACTTCTCTAATTAATTACCACGTGGCGTCTGAGAGATTTTGCTCCCATGTAGAAAACATTTAACTTTGAAGCAACTTTTGACTTTTCCGGAAGGTATTTCAGTTGCCGCAGATTGCGGGATGGGGACACAAAATTTCTAATTTGGGTGAGGCTGCTTATGGGCACACTTTGCCCAACTAAGATGCTGGTAAGAAATTCATTAATTTTCGCTTATGATTGTAATCCGCTTTGGGCAAGGTCCATGACCAAGCTGGCGAAAGGACGAAAGCGAATCCTTGTGCTATTTGCACAAGCGCACGAAACTTTAGTTAAACATAGATGCAAAAGGCAAAGGCCCCCTGGCTTTCCATCTGCGGCTGCCACGCCCCCATTTTTCGCGTAGGCCCTTCAGCCTCACCGCTCCCCCCGCCCACAAAATGCCCGGCCGAGTTTGGCTCTCGGAAACGGAGTGCAAATATTTACAATTTCAAATTTCCACTATTGTTTACTTAAGCCAACTGTAAATGTGAGAGTGGGCGCCATTTCGGCCTCTTTGGTGGGCGCGGCACTCGCTGGGGGTTATCTTTTGTTTAAAGTCTGTAAGCCCAAAACTGGGAAAAGAACAAACTTGCCATGCGTCTAGTCGTGTGCCACCAAAGGGAATGGCCGAAAAAAGGTAGTGCCAGACAGACCAGTCAGTTTGACCACCCCACTTTCAAGGTCAAAAGTTTTCGGATTAACTTTAAAGCTTAGCCGGCTAAGCAAATATGTCTAGCACACAACCAGCCGCTCATACGGTCGAAATAAATTAAAACCCACACTTACACGGATTGGAAGTACGAGTGAAGCTCAGGGAATACGTGAAAGATGTATGGAGAAAAGATGTCGGTACGCAAATCGGGTCAGAAATATAAATATATCGTGGGTTTTTTTTTAAAATCAAGGCGTTAGATTTACAATCGAATAGCATTCAACTGCCTTTTACAATCCATAAACTTGTAGAGACTACAATGTAGAAACTTTACACTCTAACATAACTTTGAAACTAAGAAACACCGTAGATATGTAAATCGAGCAACCTTTTAGAGGGTATTATAATTTTTTATCGGACGTTTCTTTATTTTGGATCAGCATCACTAGGCGAGTGAACAGCAAACTTATTTACTTCTGCATTTATGTTTTTTTTTCATATATAGTAGTGTCATATATTATTATTACATAGTACTCTTTTTTACACAATCTTATCTTTATTGTAAAACTCCTCGTTTGCCCATTATAACCTCGTAAAGAGGTTTTTTTTATGAATTAATTGAAAAAACTTGTATTAAAATAATGATGTGTTAACTAGTCACTTTATAGTCAATATATTTCATAATTTGCGAAAGTCCCCCGCTGTTCTGCTTTTTTTGATGGCGACACATAGGGCGTCAAGCCGCAAAAATTTGCAAGCCAGCCAGGCTTGGGCTGGGATCAAAAAAAGCTGAGGCAGACGAGGCGGCAAACGAATGAAAGCAGCCACTCTCGACGATGTCCTGGAGCGAATATTTGCATCAGTTTTAATGTCAACCAGGACGAGGACAATGCCTAGGCTGGCTGTTCAACGAGTTGAACTTTTCGCTCGGCCGTGTTAAGCCTAAAATCGAAAATCCCTGCCCCGTTCGTTCGCCTGTGGTCGTCGGTGCTGCCTGGCACCACCGCACCACCGCACCACCTACAACCTACACCGCCTACTACAAATACAGCCCCACCATTTCATACGATGATGCCTGGCTGGTGGTGCTGCTGATGCACAGACGGCTGTAGCAGCATTGGTGGCAAACTTGGCACTTGGCCAACGGAATTTTGCCGGCATAAAATACAAAATATTTCAAACTGCCTGACTATTGGCGACCTGTTACCCCTCGCCTTTCGCCTCGCACTCCTCGAACATCCTGCATCCTTCTGCTCGCACAGATCCACCATTTGAGGCTTAATTCTGTCCGCTTGACACTCGCAGCACGAGCTGCAAAATTTGTAGTATGTGAAATTCGTTGTGGCATCGGACTCTATTGCACATATTCTGTGGACGGCAGGATGAAAAGTGGGAAATCGGGAAAGGGGGAAAGGCTCTGTCCCTCCGACCATCAATGCTTTGGCACTCAGGCTTAAAGGGGGCTGGCTCTGCTAACTTTATAATATGTAAAATAATGTCATAATTAAGGATTTATATGAAAAGTTGAGCAATAAGCCCTGCGCCACCCAAAACACATACACCCACACATTAGCACGTATTCTTGTCACACATTTTGAACTTGCCTGTTCTAGCCCACCTCCCCCTTTTTGATAGTATGCATATCAATCGCCTTGTGCTCCTCTCTTTTCCGCCATTCCCATCAAGAAATGCTTGCAAAAAGTTTATTTTTCTTTTTTTTTTTTGCGCCAAGTCTTCTGCGCCCGCACGCATTCGCGGAAATGACACTGTGGGGCATGAATACTAATTCTTAATTTCGTTGCTCCGGCATTGCATCTAACTCTGCCGCTTCCCGGCTGCAACACGTTAAGTTGCCTCCAGTCCTGTGCCGCAAAAACTTATCTTCCCATTCTTTACCCGGCCCACGCAAGAGGAACTCCAACTACGACGAGGACGAGGACGACGAGGACGACGAGGACGACGACGACGAGTTGCAGTAAACTAAACCAGAAGAAAAATGAAATTTTCCCTGCACAGAGCATATTTTGTGGTTGCTTAGGGGGAGTGGTTTTGGTCCTTTCGCGGGGGTGTGGCGGTGGGGAGTTACGGCTGCAGTTGACAAAAGTTATGGGTTTGCATGCCCGTCAACTACAGAAACAAGCAAAGCGGAAAAGAACTGGACATGTTTGCGAGTCTGGGCAGAGCACTGGATTAAATGCTCTTAGAGGTATACCCCACTCCCCCCCTCCCTTCCCACCTCTTAACGTCCTCAGTGATTTCCATGCGGTATGAATTTAGACGATCTAATTTCTCGATGCAGTAAATATCGCTCATTTGCTAAAGCAATGCAGTTTATATTTGACAATCTATACATGTATCAATCGAAAAATATTTTACCAAATAGTTATAAATAGTATTTCGTATTCCAGTACAGAAAAATGTCATGGAAAAACACAGATATAAATACGTATTGTTTATAATTATTCTCCTATCCTATTTAAAAAGTGTGGCTTCTTTAAAAATATGTGTTCTATCACAGTAAATATATAAATGCAGGTACAACCTTAATATCAATAGCAATTAAATCAATAGTCCTAAATTCGGTTTTTAAAGAGCATTTTCGCAACATAACATTTAACATAACGATAGGTGCAGAATATATTTTATCTATGCGAAATAACCGTCTGTGTTTTACTGTTAGACTACATAGTCATGTGCGAATTGACATCGTCTTGTCGATACCTTACAATCAATTATGCATTAGCTTAAATCGTCACACATGCGATGTATATATATATATATAGGTTCATGGCAATCCCAGCATATATATACACTCAGAGGAGGCGACGAGGCTTGAACTTATTCCTGTCCGCTGTGGTCCTCCCTGAGTGCTGCTGTGTCTGCCTGTCAAGTGAATTGAATTGATTTCCATTTGGGCTATGCTATTAGCAATAATTGAATCTTGAAATAATTTATTTCATGGCTTTTTGTGGGCAACCAGCTCTCCCAACTAACACGTGGATATGTTCGGTTCAACTATAAGTGTGGAACGATATTATGTAAACTTAAATGATTAAACTATTTAATAAGTGATAAAGCAAGTTTAAGGTTTAATTGTATACCCTTATATAATTTCGGCCTATCATATCATTTAGCTGCCATTAAAATTGTTTGACCCATTTTCATGTTTGTTATTTTGAAGTTTCCGATGACTTCTTCAAAGGTGATCCAAAATGGGACTTCTATAGTCCATAATTTTACAAAAATTTAAGCCGATTTCAAAGTAATATCTCTTAACGTTTGTGGGCTAATTCTTTAAAAAACAGCATTTAAATTAAATTAGTTATTTTTTAACAGGGTGACCCACAATTGGACTTCTAGACACGGTTGCCAGGTTTGGCTCTTTTGAGCCCATTTTTATTGAATTTGGCTCTTTTTTGCTAATTGCGATAAAAAATATTTTAAACTTGAAAAAAAAAAGAATTCATTTTTTTATTAATCCATTTTTTTTTTGCAAATTTAAAAGTGATTATATCTGAAACCCAAAAGTGCCAGATCGAAACTAAATTGTTCCGCTGTTTCATTTCAGAAAAATGTTTTGTTATGTTTTTATACCCTTGCAGAGGGTATTATAATTTTGGTCAGAAGTTTGTAACGCAGTGAAGGAGACGTTTCCGACCCCATAAAGTATATATATTCTTGATCAGGATCAATAGGGGAGTCGATATAGCCATGTCCGTCTGTCCGTCTGTCCGTCTGTCCGTCTGTTTCAATACCGTTTGCGAGCTCAGTTTAAAAGCTAGCGATCTGAAACTTTCACAGTCGTCCTAAAACAAGTGTACGCAAATCAAGTTTGAAAATCGCCCCGATCGGACGTCTATATCCTATAGCTCCCATAGGAACAATCGGATATATCTTGCAAGAATTGATGATATTTCGCGCAGTGTAAAAGCTATTGACATGAATCTTTCCAAATCGTATTTTTTTATGCATACCTTGATCAGTGTAAAAGCGCGTGGCGATCGGACGTCTATATCCTATAGCTCCCATAGGAACAATAGGGTAAAATCGGTCCAAATTTTATGTTTTTCAGAATATTTCGCGCTGTGTAAAAGCTATTGCTATAAATTTTTTCAAATCGTATTTTTTTATGCATTCCTTCATCAAGGTAAAAGCACGTGCTGATCGGACGTCTATATCCTATAGCTCCCATAGGAACAATCGGATATAACTTTCAAGAATGGAAGATATTTCGCGCAGTGTAAAAGCTATTAACATAAATCTTTCCAAATCTTATTTTTTTATGCATACCTTGATCAGGGTAAAAGCGCTTGGCGATCGGACGTCTATATCCTATAGCTCCCATAGGAACAATACGGTGAAATCGGTTAAAATGTAATGATTTTTAGGTTATTTCGCACAGTATATAAGCAATTGACATGAATCTTTCCAAATCGTATTTTTTTATGCATACCTTGATTAGGGTGAAAGCACGTGACGATCGGACGTCTATATCCTACAGCTCCCATAGGAACAACAGTGTGAAATCGGTCCAAATTTGTTGGTTTTCTGAATTTTTCGCGTAGTGTGTAAGCTTTCCAAGTCTTATTTACTTACGCATATCTTTATTAGGGTAAAAGCGCTTGCCGATCGGACGTGTATTTCTTATAGCTTCCGTAGGAAAAGTAGTTAAAGGCTGCGAAAGTATCCCTTTTCTATTTTTATATGACATTTTTGCAGTTTTTTGCAGTATAAAAGCAATTGACATCAAACGACGCAAATCTAGTTTATATATGTATACCTTATTCCTTTCGCTACTTTTTCAGTTTTAGCAATTTCGGCAAAGTCTGCAAGGGTATTAAAACTTCGGCTTGCCGAAGTTAGCTTCCGTCCTCGTTGTTTATGTTTTTTTTACTCTGTTATGATTAAAGTTAAATAAAATCAAAATAAATAATTAATAAAAATTTGACTCTTTTTTATTCAAATTGGCTCATTATACCCGTTACTCGTAGAGTAAAAGGGTATATTGTATTCGTGCAAAAGTATGTAACAGCTAGAAGGAAGCGTTTTCGACACTATAAAGTATATATATATTCTTGATCAGGGTCACTAGCCGAGTCGATATAGCCATGTCCGTCTGTCCGTCTGTCTGTCCGTCCGTATGAACGCTGAGATCTCGGAAACTATAAAAGCTAGAAGATTGGCATTTTGCATGCAGATTCTAGGAGTTCCTACGCAGCACAAGTTTGTTTCAAAAAGGTGCCACGCCCCCTTTAACGCCCACAATCGCTAGTATACGATTTTAAAAATTTAAATATTTCGGAAAAGTAAAAATGAAGTTTTATTGTGTTTATCAATACCTATCGAAATGTAGAAGAAATTTTTCAAATCGGACCATTCGTTAAAAAGTTATGCGTGATCAAAGTTTCTATCTCCATCTCCCTCGCACTCCCTTTACCTAAGTAACGGGTATCTGATAGTCGGGGCACCCGACTATAGCGTTCTCTCTTGTTTTTAATATTTTTTTGGCTTATAAAAAATTTTTGAAGTGGAAACCGTGCTTCTAGAACCCATTACTTCATCAAACTAAAAATCTACATGCAAAATGCCAATCTTCTAGCTTTTATAGTTTCCGAGATCTCAGCGTTGATACGGACAGACAGACAGACAGACAGACGGACAGACAGACGGACAGACGGACAGACGGACAGACGGACATGGCTAGATCGACTCGGCTAGTGATCCTGATCAAGAATATATATACTTTATAGGGTCGGAAACGCTTCCTTCTAGCTGTTACATACTTTTGCACGAATACAATATACCCTTTTACTCTACGAGTAACGGGTATAATTACAAGCCTTGGTCAGATTTTTAAGTGATAAAATTCTGTTTTGTGATCCAGTCAAGCTTTGTCCAAGCTTTGCTGATTTCCATGATTTAAGGCAAATTTCAATGACGTGCCTACAACACATGAAATTCATAATAATATTAACTTTTGCCTATAGTCTTATAGCTTGAAAACATTTACATGCTAATTTAGTCATTTTGGACCATGAGACCTGTGTTCTCAGGCCGTTAAGGTTATTCCTAAATTTTTTCTCACTTGCACACGGCCATGGAATAGAGCAATTTTCGCAGGTTACATGAACAGACTGCAGCGGACCGAGCCGGAATGGCACAGAGAGTGAGTCATATGCAATGGAGGTAATATTTCTGTACGGCAATTTGGTCGCTAGTCCCGTTTCGGCCTGGACGTGGTCATGGACTTGGTTAAGCCTGCTTGGGCAATTTTAATGCAAAGGCGTCCACAAGCCATAAATAATTGAAAACTGCAAAGACGTGCAAAAAATGGCAAGACCAAAGGTCAGCGCAAGTCGGACATCTAAAAAATGTCTGCCAGTCTCGCTGAAAATTGTGTACATATATGGTAAAGTTTTCGTAGTCAAGCATGATAGTCCCATTAAGGCTAATAGGCCCAAAACGATCCAGTATGAGACAGCCTCGAAAGAAAGGCCGGGATCTTAAAAATGTGTGAGAGGAGTGGTAATTGGTTTCACCACTTCTGCCAGCGACGACGGGATAATTAAGCGGAACCCATCCAGCGCAGATGTAAGCCTTGAAAAGTCTAAGGGCTCTAAAAAGTACTCGACACTTTTCAGAGTTTTTGGCTGCATATCTGCGGGATTAGTAAATATATATGGCCTACAAGAGTTCGCGAAGGCCGCCAATTTTGTATTCGCCCATTTTGTGCCATTAGTTGGCAGCATTAAGCATATTTGATTATTTCCCGAGCAAGGAAACGAAACGCATTCCTCATGTTTTACTTCGTTAATTAGTCAGCGTCTGCCATTCTGCAAAAATCGGAAATTATTTTGCTTGCTCAGCGCAGATTAACTCTTTTCCTGCCTCGACTGTTGGCAGCCTTGCCGCTCATTTTCGGCTTAATGGTTGTTTTATATATACACCCTGCGAAAAAGAACATCAAAATTTAAGTGTTCAGATACTGAGAAGGGAGGTATTTATTTAAAAGAAAAAACTCAAAACCCCATAAAAAGTATGGAAATAAAAACAAATAGAAATTATTTTTAAAAGAAAAACAAGAGAGAACGCTATAGTCGAGTGCCTCGACTATTAGATACCCGTTACTTAGCTAAACAACTTAATATAAATATGCCTTTGTATGTTTTTCTCCGCTCGAATTAGCACCTTGGCCAGCTGTTCCAAAGTCATCCGTTAGATGGCGCTATTGTACCACGGGCCATGTAAGGCGGAAATGTAGGCGCTTGCCAGGCTTAAGCGTTTAAGGGGTTTTTGGGCGTTAGAGTGGGCGTGGCAAACTTTTATTATGCCAATCGATAGGTATTGACGAAACAAATATATATCAATTAAAATTTTCATAATAGCATCAAAACTGTGGCCACAGCTTGTGGCATGTGGGCGTCAGAGGGGGCGTGGCACCATTTTGAAACAAACTTGCGCTGCGTAGGAACTCCTAAAATCTACATGCAAAATGCCAATCTTCTAGCTTTTATAGTTTCCGAGATTTCAGCGTTCATACGGACAGACAGACAGACGGACAGACAGACGGACAGACAGACGGACAGACGGACATGGCTAGATCGACTCGGCTAGTGATCCTGAACAAGAATATATATACTTTATAGGGTCCGAAACGCTTCCTTCTACCTGTTACATACTTTTGCACGAATACAGTATACCCTTTTACTCTACGAGTAACGGATATAACTATAAATGTTACTTTATGCCTTTGTAAAAATTACTCATACGACACGTAATGTTATCTAAAACAATTTATATGATCATAGGTAACAATACGTATGATTGATCAATTTTGAAGCCCGTGTGCATGCCTTAAGTTACGTTTTTAAAGCTTTAAGTGCATAAATTCTCCATTAAAATTTGTATACAAATTTGGCACTGCCTACTGTACATATACTCACTAACCATTTTGAGTTTTGATCATATTTTACGCAGTACCTTTTTCTGATTTAACTAACGTTGCACTTTTAGCATATTTCTGCAGCTTATCTCCTAAGTTTTCTGAGAGTAAATGGACAAAAAGGAAAACAAAGCCGTAGAAAGGGAAAGTGATACTGAAGTAGAGCACAATACAGAAACCAAAATAATAACTATATTTAAGAAGGCGAAAAGTAAAGAAAGAAAAACTACTCTCGCTGGGAAAAAATAGAAATGAAAAGGTCAGCACGCTTTTGCACTACTCGCATTTATTGAAAAATCGTTATTAGTGACTTTCCGGAGATGACTCTTACAAAAACGTCTTTGTTTATTCTCGTTTTTTTCCTTTCCATGGGCAGGTACGTTTTTCGACAGAGTTCTTATGTCGTTGTTTATGCCTTAACAGCTGATGTGTGTGTTCATGTTTGTGCAATGTTTTGTTTCACATGCGAGTCACGATTCACCTGTCGCCTGCTTTTGGAAAATGTCTAAGTTAACCACTCGACTCGTCTGGGACTTTTCACTCAATTGTAAAGGACATAATGGGTTTGACAAGAAATTCGAATAAGTTATTCACATTTTAATGGGAGCTTGGACGAGGCATGTATGTCTTTATTAATTCAATTACAATAATATTCACTACATATCTAACGAATTTTTAGGTCCATAAAGTTTAAATGAAAATGTGCATACATACTTTGTCTAAAGTAAATATTTTTTTTATTCAAATATTAATTTTAATAATAATTCTCTCCAAAAACCCAAAAACTTTAATTTAAGCTAAAAAATCTTTAAATTTGGTAAGGTTCGTGCAATAAATCCCCTCCAAATTGGGGGTTTCATTTATACCAATGTTTCTGTACCTTTTTGTGATTTCATCTTTGGATATAAGGTTTATTTTCAGAAATTGTTGAAGGGCACTCAAACTATGTAATTTATAAAAATGTCACACGAAAACCTTGCCTACCAAAACGCCTTGGGATGTTGACGTTTTTTTCTGGTCGTGTTAGAAAATGTTGCTGCTTGCTGAAATTACTTTCACTTTTCTTATTTCACTTATATTACAAATTGCGTGCCAGCTTGTTGAGAGGGCTCCCTCTTCAGAGCTTCTTCAATTGGGCTTTACGAAATGGAAACCGTGTTATATTTCAATGGTAATTATCACCTTTAATGCAAGTCTATTTGGCTGCCGTGCAGATCAAGATATTTTAGTTTAATTATGAAATTAAAGATCGTGTAATTCTTATATCTTGATGGTATTTCCTAGATGGTAAGACCATTAATCAAGCGTGACTCACTCCTCCACTTAATTATTCAATTAGAAATCAACGTTTTCTTTGCCTTGGCCATGTATTAATTAGTAAGTCCTTCCGTTTCTAAGTATTTCTTTGCTAATAACTTTGAACTGTGAACTCACACACACGCACACACATGCAATGAATGCTAGAAAAGAGAGTTTTGCAGAGAAAGTTGAAAAGAGAAAGAGAGTCTCATTCGGTTTCGGCTAGGCAATGTGCTTTTGGTTGTGCTTTTGCCTCTAATTTGGCTTTGTTTTGGTTTTGCATATGCCGCACGGTGCTCTAAACTTTCGCCCCCGCTGCATCAGCATTTCTGCCATCATCCAACCACCCATCAACCCAACCACCCACATAACCCCTCAAACCACCCAACCACCCACCGTCTTTTTGGCAGCGACTCAAGTGTGGGCTGCACTTCTGCTTAATGTTGATTCGCTTAGGCCTATTTTCTAGTCTAGGCCTGTCGTCCTAGGACGACACTATATGTGTGAGGTCCTGGCGCAGGCGCCTGCAGCAGCAATACGAGCAGCTAGGCCTAACTATATTCGTGCAAGTTTGAATAATTCATTTGACTATTTTCTTATCTTTATGTTTACAAGTTCTAGAGTCAGTTTTTGCGGTAGGTTAGTTAGCCGTTAGAGCGAATTCCCCACGACCAGCCCCAATCACTGCCCGTAACCCAAGCCACTGCCGGCGAATTCACTTTCCTCCTAATTTCCGAAAACCACCCGCCACCACCCAATCCAAAAAACCAACCAACCCCCTTGGCCCGTCCTACACAAAACGAGTCCTTCGGAGCCGAAGTCGTGTTTTGACTGCTCCATTTCCATTCGTTCCGCAGCCGCCTGGCAATGCCAGCTATTGCATCCTGTCGCTTCAGTTGTGTGGCAGTAGCCGCTTTGTAAACATTTATCGTCGTTCACCCACCGCGTCGTCCTTGTTGTCGCCTCCTCCGTGTCTGTGCTACGAGTTTTCGTCAACGGCGTCATCGTTTTCCTGTCGGTCCACAGATCCTGCATCCACTTGTTTTTGCCATCCCGACGAGTCGGGTGTTGATACATTTTGGCCCGTAACTTTGACGAGCGTCAAAGAGAATTAAAGCCCCCGAAATCCCTACCACCCAACCATCTCAAGTGTTTGTGATTCCAGTGAAAGTTGTGCTTCAAAAATCCGCCAACATCTTACTTGATGGAAAGCAAAAGTATTTCGGAAAATGAAATTAATTACCAACTCATTTTAATAATACTGATTCGGAAAAGCTTATTACAACATTTTCCAAATGGAAAACATTCTTGCTTTGATTGCCGTTCTTGGTATTTCATTAATTTAATATTAAAGTTATTTTATGTTTTGCATTTTCATTTGACGTTGTTCTTTATTCTTGAGTTTGTTGTGCTGTTGGTTTAACTTAATTTAAAGCTTATAACAATTTTAGTATTTGCGTGTATGCCTGTGAAGAATAGTTAAACTGACAAAGTCATTCAGTTTTATACCGTTTCTCTTTTTTCTCAAGATAACTAAGCAATTTTGTGCAGCTTTCATGGTCGCTAAAATTGACCGCAATAAAACTAAACAATTTGTACTGAAACTTTAACTTCAAAGTGTTTTTAGTGTGCTACCAAAGTGTTACCAAATATTGCATGCTATTACTTTTCCAATCGAACTCCCACCTGTTAAACAGACATTACTCATACGCACGGTGTGCTTGAGTTTAAGTTAAATGCCGAAGTCCCCATAAAAATGACCTATGCTCCTGTCCACTTCTGAGGTCCTTTCTTCCTGTCCACACTGAACCTTTTAATGTTGTCCACCCATGGACTATGCTATGAGTTTTATGTGCGAGTGTGGCAACTGCTGATTCTCCCAGCCGCTACGGCCATTATTTCTTCCACTTCCGCAGCTTCCTTGGCCAGCATCTTAGTTTGTGTGGGAGGTGTGGGTGGTGTGTGTGCCCAGCTGTGCAATTGTTGACACCCACAGAACACATACATAACGCACACGTGCAAAGGGGCGCTTGTTTTTCGATACAGCTGCAGCTGCCGGCTTGAGCCGCTCCATTTGTGCAGCCAATCGCTACAGGCGGCGGCTTGTTATTTATACCCTAACCCAACCTGATGGAATATGGATTATTCTGGGCCATTTCAAGCCATGGAGCAGAGGTTATAGCATATAAAAGTGCACAATTTCTCAGCTCTGGATTCCAGCATCCCAGAGTATCACAAATTCGCAGAGTCTCGAATACAATTTCTTGTCTACACTTTCGGTTCGAATTTCCTGCCCACGGCTTCGTCCCGCGCGGTTGAGTTCATTACCCCTTTCTAGTTAGGAAAGAACAGCAGGCTTAGTGTGGGTGGGATAATATAATATTTAAGCGACAGAAATATTCACAAAAAGTCGATTTAAGCACGGTCTGCATCTGTTGTCTAAGCCAACTTTTCCTGGATATTTAAGTAAAGCATCAAAATTAACCGAAACCTTCGGAGCCTGCCCAAGGGAAACCAAGCCCGAAACCACTTATTGCCAAAGTTTCGGCAAGCTCCTTCATTTTATTATTGATTATTTTCAACCTTTATTTTCCACGCTTCATTTTGATACAATACACAGTTCAAGCCCCCTTACTCTGAACTTTGTTTTTGCAAGTGCTTTAAAACTCCTTATGCTGCGCTGACTTTTTACTAACTTCGATGGCGAAAACCAAGAGTTGAAAAGTGTGGTGACGATTAATACAAATTTATATTTTGCTCCTCTGTTTACTTAACAAAAAGCTGGGCTAAAACAAATAATAGAAATATAATATTTGTGTTAGCTTTCATCGATTATTTACTAATACGAAACCATATAAATATTTAAATATTATTTAATAAAATAAAATATTATTTAAAAGAATTGCTAATGATTCCCAATTGCATGTTTTTGGAGGATTAAATATCTTGATCATATATAAACCGTTCTTATTAAAATAAGATGTTAATAACTTTTTTAGATTGCCCATTTATTTGTTATACATATTTTCTTTGAAAAAAACTAGAAATAACCAAAATAACCAAAAATAATATATATACACATTCTTTGCTTTTGTCGTGCAATGATTTTATATTTTCTTCGAAAATCTCTTTGTGTCCCAGGACACAATTGCCAGGACATTTTGAGGGATTCTTTCTGGTTAAAGCTTTAGTTGTAGTGTGATCTAAGCTTGTTTTGGACTTTACAATATAGCAAATGTCGTCAAATCCATACACAGAACTAAGCATCCACAAACACAGACACTTATGGGCAAACTCAAAAAGCCACGGGCATTGCCTTCATAGTCTCGTCCTTTTTTTCCACTGTTGTCCTTTTATTTATCTCGCTTGCTCATTTTTTGTGTTTTTGTTTTGCATTTTCAACGAGGCCAAACCGCACACACGCACGCCCCCATGCAAATAACGCCACACACACATAGACATGGTGAATGAGAAGAAGACAAGGCGTGACAAGTGCAGGCTTCATCCGAACGTGCCCTCTGACCCCTCCCCCGCACCATATCCTGTCCCACCCCCTCCCTCCCTCCTAGTACAACCAAAAAGAGGAAAAACTTTAACTAGATGCATATATAAATTGCGTTCTATATATTTATGCCCTGACATATATGCAAATGCATCATGACTGCGTCATCGGAGTAGAGGAGTGGGGCAGTTGGCACAGCTTCTATTAAATATGCTTATTATGGCACATATGTATGTACTTAATATTTATTGTGTTCTTCGCGATGAGTTCAGATGAAGATAAAAGCAATTTAATTGAAAAATTCCACTTTTTATAAACAATAACGTTTTCTCAATTACCGGATTTAAAATGATACGAATGAAATTAGTTTATCTCGCTGTTGTTTTTCATATTTATCAGTTATAATTAAATTAATATGATTTATTCGTTCAGACTAATGTGCAGAAAAAACACAGTGGACTTTATTTTAAATATTCAAGCGAATTGCTCCCTGAATTTGGCTTGAACTACATTTATTTTAATAAATAAATATACACTACTTTTATTATTTTATTTTTATTGACCTAGCTATTTGAGTTAGGAATAAGAATTAACTTTTGATCAAAAGCTGTTGTTTTATATAGATAATCTTTATGCTCGGAATATCCCACCATCGCTTTAGCTGTTATTGTGTTTAAGATATCCTCTTCCATTCTCATCTGGTGTTTTTGATGTTTTCTCCCTGAGGCTTTTCCCCCATCTTAACTCACAGCATTCTCTTTTAGTTTTACTGTCTCCATTCGTTTTCCTTTCCATAAATAAAATAAATGTAGGTGAAAATATACATAAATAATGGGCACAAGCGCGGCTTTTTTATGAAGTGTTTGAATGTGCGAGTGTCAACCCAGGGCACTTGAAAGTGGGAGGAGGCGAGGGCGAGGGCGGGGGCGGGGGCGAGGGCGACGTCTGTGAAAATTATAAAACAGACGACGCAGCCATTCTGGCGGGGCAAAGATATGGCCTCTGAAGGTTGAGGTTCGCCCCCTGCTATGTAGGCGTGTGTAAATAGCAAAAACCTAGTCGGGCGTGCACAAGCAAAGTCATCATAGAATCTATACGAAGTGGAATATAGCTAAACAGAGGGAAATAAAGAGGAATAAAGGAAGATAGAAAGATAACGGAATAGAAGGCATGACAAATACGTTTTCTTTGCCTTTTTTTATATTATATGCCCCGAGGTACTGGGACGTATAAAGTTTGACCTCCAATCAATAAATCACATTAAATGGGGATTTCCGAAACATGGCAATGGGAAAAGATTACCAATAACTGGCCCATAATTGTTCATTGTCACATCATTGTCTGCCTTGGCTCCTTGTCTTACAAGCAATCATAATTTTTCCATCTCTAAATTAAGTTATATCTATTTACTCCAACCCCAAATGAACACTTCCCCTTTAATGGGTGAGAAGTAAACCTTTTTGTATCAGTTGGCTCTGGGTTTTCTCCGCTTTCCTCGCCATTTTCTTCTGGGCCAGTCAGGTCTCATCATCCGCTCGACTTTGTTTTGCTTGCGCTTTTTTCAGCTTTTGGCTTGATTTTCTTTTTGTCGCTTTAGCTAGGATCCTTTTACTCCGCGTTTGCCTTTTACTAACCCAGACAGCGCCCACATAGACATGTACATACATATATGTTTTTACAGCTGCCAAAAGGCTGCGCTTGGCTTCTTTGCGTCTTCTCGCAGCCAGTGTTTTGTTTTTGGCTTCGTCAGCCAACTTGGCTATTGACAGACCTTGCCACCTCGCGTTCATGTCCTTGCTAAAAACATTTCGCTTTCAACGTTCATTTTCAGGGAATAGCGAGGAGGGATGGGAAGGAAAAAAAATTGAAAGATATTTTCTGTGGCCTACACTGCGTGCCGAAAAGCCATAATTATCACGCGTTCACATGGCGTATACGAGATTTCGGTGTTTCCCTTTTAAACTCTTAACCAAAATTTATGTTTTTGCTGCTGCTAATTGTACATTTTGTTGTTCTTGCTGTTTATAATGTAAAATTTATTGTGTTTGTGCATGTTTATTATCGCCTCGCTGTTACGCGTCCTCACATGGATTCGTGCCACGCCCCCACGCCCTCACACCCTTAACCTTTTTAAACAATCCCTGTGTATTTATGTTTTACAGCGTCTGCAAAAAATATTATCAAAAGTAATAAATGAATAACAAAATACAAAACAAACGCCATCAATAATTCATGGAAAAAACAACACAAACAGAAATAACCAAAAATAAAAGCTTGCGGCGCGTCGTTCTTTAAATATTTTATAAATTAATTCTGCAAACAGCATAAGCGAAATTAAAAAATACAACAAAAACATCAGGAATTAATGTAGTGCCTAATGCAATGTGTAATAAAACCGAGTAGACAAGGAGGTGCAGCAGATCATTAAATACCCGCAAACACAGTTACAAGGAAAATATAAAATACAAATTTATATTTATTATTGAATAAATAAGCAGAGTAAATATCACATATGCTACCCGTGAAAACAAATTGAATTATACGGCAAATTAAATTATGAATGTTTGGCCATTAAAGTGCATACAACTTAATTGAGGGTTACAAAGTGGTAAGTAAAATTTAAATAGTTTTTGTGTATCAATATAACTATTAAAAATATTAAAATCTTAAAAAATTACAATATTGACAGATACAAAATATTGCACCAGTTCGTGGAAATAATTACAAAATAAATGGTGAAAATATATTTTTGTGCATGTCTTGTGTTTTTATGAAGTAAATAAAAATCTGTATTCATGGACTAACTGAGATTTCATGCACATAAAAGGGTGAAAAAACGCACTGATTAAATTTATTAAAATTTTAATAAATACTTCATAAGTAAATTCTTTAAGAAAGATTCTTCTTGTTTCCAAAATTTTAAGCTAAAATTAAGTATTTGTAAAATAAAAAGTTGGCTATGATTTATTGAAAATGGGGTGAGGGATAATAACTTAATCAAGTGCTAACCAAATATTTAAATGAAATAGAATAATAATCTCCATATTCGTAGTTTCCACTCTTAAATATTGCTTTATCAGCAGACTTTGCTGATGTAAAGATCTGTCTACCCTCATCCATCAACAAAAACTCCACCGCAAATGTCACATGCAAATTCTGTTCGCCTTGTAACGGAAGTGCAAGCAAAAAATAGCGAAAGATTTTTATACATAACTTTTTATGCTACTCATTGTTGGGGCAAAACTTGGCAGTCCCGGTGTGAGATGGTGCAGTTGCGTGGCGAGGTGAATGTGTATGTGCACGTTTTTGCATTTGCACCACTTTATTTCAATTTTATTCGCCATTTTCTTGCCTTGCGTGGGACATTTCCTGGGGACGAGACGCAGCAGTGACTTTTGCTCTGCAGCTGACTCGACTCCACTTTCCGCATTCCCTGCCCTCCTCATTACCCTCTTTACATTTCTAATTACACGCTCATTTTAAACTTGAAACATTTGCAAACGGAAGCGTGGGTCTGGAAGAGTCTGCGATTTTTCAGTAACAATTTTCCATTCCCCACACCACACCATCAGGTTGGAAAATTGTTTTTGGTCTCTGTTACAGTCCAGATTTTCCATGGAAGAACCCTAACTAAACGGCTGACCACAAATGTCTGGCATCGTCAGTGTCTGAATTCGAGACAGGTCTTGCATCGGATATTATTCCTTCGTCTTGGGTCCAGTGAACATTATTTGTTGGTTGTTATATGTGTCCTTTATTTTAATCTTTTTACTCCGTACCAATTTTTTGTATCCTTCTGAAAATAAAGAATGAAAATTGCTGGTTTATTTTTAATCATGCATCCACTTCTGTTTTTTAAGATCTTTAGCTTTCATAATTTTATTATTTCTAGTCTAATGAAATGATTGGAATCTACACAAAAAACAAAACTACTACAATTTTAGGAATAATGATCCAAAAGATGCGCCTAGCCCAAGTATTTAGGTGGAAGGATCTAAGAAATGAATCAAGACATTAGGTCGTTCCTCCCTTAACAGGGCTTAAGATCAACTTTAAGGTTATCATTCATAAATGTAAGGTCATTTCCATGTTTTTTTTAGCGTTCTTTGAGTGTAGTCAGGTCTTAAGTTCGAAACATTTAGTACATGCAAATGAGAACACATATTTAAATTAAAATAAGTTGGGGCGATTCTGTAAGTCGCTACAAATGTATTACCTCAGCTCTTTTTAAAATAACATTGAAAAAAAATTTTAAAAAAATTCACGACCCCAGACATACCCAATGCGTTTTCGTTTTGTTCAGTAGAAAGCCTAGTCAGGACTTTGCAAAAATTAAAACAATGTTGCATGTCCTTTGTGCATGTAACGGAGCATTTGCTGCGCTTGTAAATGTGGGGGAGGATGAGACGACCACCTTTCACTGGACTGCGCGTTGTTTAACTTGTGTGTTAATTTCCATATTACGTGCTGGCCAGGGATTTATCAATAGGATTTATACATTCGCCATAATTTCCGTTTTTTTCCTCCAAGTAAGTAGCTAAATAATTGCAGTAATTTGCAGCACCAATTGGGAAAGGAATCACAAGCAAGCTAACCAGATTGGGCAAAAATTTGGTTGTTGCTTTTGTAATCTATTTTTTAAAATTCATTTGTTAATAGAATTTAAAAATTAAACGATGCTTATGAATTGTTTGGTACTTAGCTAACATATTTGCAAAGATAAGCGCTTTATCTACAATAAGTTGTAGAATCTTTTATATATCTTAACATTGTTTAAGAAACCTGTTGTTTGCGAAAGGCGCTTTTTTCCTGAAAATTTCCAGGTCAAGCTTTGGATATTCTTTAGATCATAATGGTTTCCTTTAAATTTTCTATTGTTCATTTTTCTGTCAGCCAGTCAGACTGCCTGGACATCTGAAACTCAACTCGGCAGACCGAGAACAAATTCTCGATGCTCTTTGTCTTTATGTTGTGAGGTTTGTTTGATTTGTATGTGAAATATGCAGCCGTTGACCTTCCGTTGTCAGTTGACCTTTTGGGGTAACTTTAACGGGGGAAAAGAGTCAAACACTCACTGGAACTATTTCATGTAGCATTTATAATATTTTTTGACCCCCTTGACATCTTCATGTTTGCAAATATGCAAAATAAATTCTAATATTTTCTTTTTGTACCATAATTGAAATATTGCTCATCCGCAGCATGTGACCATTTATTGAAGATGTAGAACTCATGCCAAGATAGTCCATACCAAGTCAGGCCAATGTGGGATGCATTTAAAAGACATAAATCATAAAGCCATAAAGTAGATAAACTCTCAGCATGGAACCATTTTCTTCAGCTATCGAGTTGGGAGAGAAAATCAATTTTCTTGTTTGTAAAAATAAATTGGCATATTATTAAATACAAATTAACAAAGAGGCGGCACAAGTAATAAACAAATTATCCTATAAAAATAAAATATATTTATGAAAAAGAAATTTTTGTTAAATAAGTAAAACTAGTCATAAGCTATATCTTTAAACAAACGACTTTCCTTTTTTTTTACGTTTTCACAAACTTTCCCCTTTTGTTTTGTTTTGTTGTCCCAAATTCTGCTGGTGCTTAACTCGTAAAAGTTTAAGTTGCAAATCGAGTTTTAATGATTTCTTCGCTTCTAAATTTACTACTTTAAGCCTGACGAATAAGCTGACATAAATAGTGCGGTGGACTAAAGGTTTGAGAACGCATATTTTAAGCCATTATACACATTTTTCCCGGTTACCGGTTACCGATTACCATTTTACTTAATGGAAAACCGGTTTAAAAATACAGAACTATTTTCATTTGGAATACCAACACTACAAGAGTGCTAGGTACAATTAAAACCGCTTTAAAGAAAACAAACTTTAGAGTTGCTATCAACTACAGATTTCGTTGTTGGTATTGCCAATTTAAGCGAAAATTTAATTGGAATTTGCAATGAATATTTGAACAAACGTACACAGACCAGAGTGTGGTAAGCGAGCAGTGGTAATGGGATCGAAACGGGAGGATGGGATAGGCTGCATAAAATGAACACAAGTGTTGAGCAAAGTGAATGCGTAATGCGTTTTTGCACCCAGAACAGAACAGGACGACCGAAAAAAGTCGGACGCTGTCAGTCACCCAGGTCCGTTATTTTCAGTCCCTCGGCATCCCGTTGAGTTGTTTCCCATGCTATATGCGGTTTTCCTTTGATATCCTAACAAAAAGGATGAACCTGTCACGAAAAGGATTTGCGGTTCCATAGAAATATTAAGCCTGTATGAGAGTTGTTACCTTACATGATGATATCTGTCCTAACATTAATTTAATGTACATCAGGCTTAAATAGTTTTAGCCTGTGGTCTACAGAAAACTCTGCCAACTGAATTCATACCAAAAGTCGATACAGATTTGATTGAAATTCTGTTAAAAGATCTGTCTGTATCATCCCAAATATTTTTGTGTATTTTACAATCGGAAACAAAAACTCAATGTTATATATTTTTTTAAGTTAAATCAGCAAAATATAAATATAAATGAATGTATGTACATTTTTCAAAAGTACTCCCTTATAATCTAGTTGAAAGGCAAAGCCTTTAATTATGAATGGCTTGTCAAACTCCGAATGAAACTATTGAAAACATGTTCGAAAGGTATCGGAAAATGTGCAGCACTCCCCAAAACGAATCCATTCTTCGCTGCTGACCTCTTTGGATCGAAAGGCAGTTGCAAAGGGTTTGATTTTTCGCTACTTTTCCATGGAGCGTGACAACCACGTAGGCCTTCACGCTTCTCCCGCTTCCGCCCTTCTGTCACATGTGAAATTGGGCGGCTGACATGTTTGGCGCTGTTTTTTCCTTTTCCATTGCTCATGTTAGAGTAGGTAATTTTTTAATGCATTTAAACGGCTGTCAAGTGGCCCACACACGCCACTTCGCTTCTGAAACCTCTCTTCATTGCCATTCTACCCCCTCTTAGCCCCTCTGCCCCCTTTGTTAGCAGTTTTGCAAAGTGACGCGACGCGAGCAGTTGCCCAAAAATATGCAAAAACCCGCGAGCACTTACGACAAGCTCGTTTCAACGGCAGGAGGACTATATCAGGTCGCGGTCCTCGACAGCAAAGCAGAATTTAGACATTCGGCCTACAGTTTTGTGTTCAGTTTTCATGCACCGAAAAGTGAAACCAAATAAAAAGTATTCCTTTTTTTATGAAATGGGTTAGAGTCGGTGGGAAAAACGACCATAGTGAGTTGGTTTCTTAATATGCACTTTGCATTTTTCTAACATGTACGGGGAACATACCTAAGTTATCAAAATCAGCTTGGGCCAAAACCATTAGTTAAATGACCTTTAACCTGATTGAAAACATATCAATGGGAATAATACACATGTTTTATGGCAGAACATCTAGGATTCGTTGTAAAACCTCCTATTATTTCCCTTTGTTTTGAGCACTCACAACGTTGGCTTGCTTGTCGGAGCAGAGTCAAGTAGAGGACATACAAAATTGAAATAAAGTACAACAAGAAAGGAAAGCTAACTTCGGACGGAGCCGAAGTTGATATACCCTTGCAGAATATTCTGTAAATTATATTCTTCAAAATTATTCATATGGTGTATTCTTAATACTCATAAAAAGTCCTAACTTCCTAACTTTAAAAACACCAAAGTTATGGCATTTCCAATCGTTCAGTTATATGGCAGCTATAGGATATAGTCGGCCGATCGTTGTGAAATTTGGTAGGTCGGATTGATTGGCCAAAAATAAAACCCATAGAAAATCCCAACTTGATAACTTTACAAACACCAAAGTTATGGCATTTCCGATCAATCAATTATATGGCGGCTATAGGATATAGTCGTCCGATCCTTAATGAAATTCGGTAGGTCGGATTAATTGGCCAAAAATAAAACTCATAGAAAATCCCAACTTCCTAACTTTAAAAACACCAAAGTTATGGCATTTCCGATCGTTCAGTTATATGGCAGCTATATGATATAGTGGCCCGATCCCGCTCGTTCCGACTTATATACTACCTGCAATAGAAAGACAACTTTTGGGAAAGTTTCAAGCAGATAGCTTTAAAACTGAGGGACTAGTTTGCGTAGAAACGGACGGACGGACAGACGGACAGACGGACGGACAGACGGACAGACGGACAGACGGACGGACAGACGGACATGGCTAGATCGACTCTCCTGGTGATGCTGATCAAGAATATATATACTTTATAGGGTCGGAAATGTCTCCTTCACTGCGTTGCAAACTTTTGACTGAAATTATAATACCCTCTGCAAGGGTATAAACATGTTGCCAACTTTTTGCACAGCAGCAGTAGCAACAAAACCAACAACAACCACTGTCTGTCATTCAGTCTGTCGGTCTGTGGAATGGTTTAGGCCCATAACAACAGCGGTGGAGGCAGGAAAAAGTTTTAACTGATTACGTTTGCTGTTGATAATGTTGAGTGACATTTGGTTTGCGTATTAACTTAAGTGAGCGACAGCAGCTGTCCACCCCCCTCCCACATTACATATATACATATATATACATATATGGAATCACCCCTTTGGGGAGCACTCCATGCTCATTTCGGATTGCCAGGAGGTTTGTATTTCAATTAAAAAATTAATTTTTTAATGTGACCCGCTGATGTGTAGCTGCATTCCAGTGAATGACAAATGCTTTTAGAAATTAATGTTGACGAAAGCGAACCAAACAATTAAGTTGAGATGAAATAAATGTTGGCAGGAGTCATTTATGCTGGTTCGTCCTGTGGGCTTTTATATTTATTTCCTTTTGCTTTAACAAGGTAACAAGAATTCAATTCAGCCAAATCACCATGTTTCAACACAGTCAAGTGAAATGGAAAAAAAAATACCCAAGTTGGTGGGCAAAACTTGCCCTTAACCTTAGTCGTGTAATTGTATACATGGGCCCTAGAATCGCTCAGGGTGTATTTCTGTCGCGTTGCCAAATTCAAATATCTTTTAAGACCTTTTGCCAAGCCAATAAACCAGCACTTAACCGCAATTACCCCCCGTTTTCGGCAAACAAGAGCGAGCAAAGAGCAGCGTTTTTTATGCCACTCTTGTGCTCGTAACCTCTCCTTTATCCTTTCACCCCCTCCCTGCATGTGCACTGCAATCAGTCTTCATTTACACTTTGCACCTGGGGCGCTTGGCTTGCTGTTAGTCTCTCAACTCTCGGCTCCCAGTTCCCACTTCCCAGCTCCCAGTACCCATTTCCCAGCTACCAACTACCAGTTCCCAGTTCAGTTTGGCAACACGAACGGAGTGTTTTGCGGAAAAGGATGGGCTTTAGGTGGGCCGGAGGTAAACCTAAACCGGAGTCCAACAACTTTAAACTCGCATGCAAGCTGTGTCGGCACTCGAAGGGCAGCGACAGTATGAGTTACACGGAAAGAGTTGAAAATCCTGGCAAAAACAAAAATCTCGGTTCGTCCTGAAATCTGTTACAAGCTGTGCTACATGTTTATGGAGAGTTTAAGTGGCCCAGTCAGGATGGACTGCACATGCCATTGCCATTTCTGTTGATGATTAACAGTCGGCGAGTGATTTTTGATATTATAAGGCTAACAAGTTTGCCCCCCGAATAAACAAAAACTGAGGGGTAGCCGAGTCGTCCATCAACGGGCTTACTGGATTGCTTCTCGTTTTTATTATAAAACTGTGTACGGGTTTTGTTGTATTTGGCCGTGCTGTTGTTACAAAGTTGCCCTTTCATGTAACGAACAACAAACCAACTCACGCCAAATACAAGACTGATGTTTGTGGGGTGAGGGAAAGGGAACCATTCTGATAATAGGTGTAGTCGTATTTCCGTTTCCCCATTTCAGCCCTTCCAACCACTCTGAGTGAGTGAGTTTCATGTTTGGTTTGCCGCTTTTGCATTTGCTGTTGTTGTTTTCGAAGCCATTGTATTCACTTGACTTTTATTTCATCATTACAATTGTTGCTGTGGCATTGTTATTGTTAACATTCAGCCCAGACTTTGGCCAGACCCTTTCACCGACAACCGTACTCATTGGAATTGTCTTTCAAATCCACGTACATATACGTGCAGAATGAGGAAAACGAGGTGGTAAAGCTACATGTTAAGGCCAAAATTACATTGTTAATTACATTTGCCATTCTTTGCGGTTGCAAATATGAGTTTGAGACATATGCATTTATATTTCATTTAGACAGTGGTCAACGATTTTTGCGGTTGGTATAAAAGGAAAGAGAGTGGAGAATATTTTAATGAAATTCTTCTATTGAGTTCAGGAATGAACGTTTGAACTGAGTCACATTAAATGAGAATTTCATACAGAGAAATGGTTAGTCTGTTGGTGACAAATACAGACCCTTTGCACCACCTTTGTCTTGTCAGTACAATATGTCAAAATTATTAGACTGGACTGCCCTTTGCTCTGTCCTTCTAATATCTCTGGTACAGCAGCAACCTATTAGCTTTTGAATTCTGGTTTAGTGTTGACCAAATGGGGAAACCACAAGTTAGTTACATCTCCATCTAACTCGAACCGTGTAGATGTCCCTTAAATATTCATGTACTCCACCATCATCCCATTGGCGTTGACTGTCTGGGATTCGTCTGCTTTTAGTTTGAAGCGTAAATGACCAAGAGGTCATGTGGCCAAGAGAAGCTATAATGTCTGCCCTGCCAAGAAAGCAAATTACAGCATGATTAATTATTAACTTACGGGTGGGTTTTGAACAGTCCTGAGTGACTTCGCTACTTTAGCCTAGTTAATTCCTTTGGGTGGAATTGGGTGTCAAGTTATCGAGCTATGAAGTGCACTTTCTTTATGTTTTTCTTTTGTGAGTCATAAAAATACACATAGAAAATTGAGCTCAAAAGTTCGACGATTAAGGTGCCAAGAAACATCTAAACCTTTTAAAAAGTACACCAAAAAATGTGGTACGAAGCGGTTTACCTTTTTAAATGTTTCAAAATTGTGTTGCACTCAAACGTTTTTTTAAATTTTTTAATATTTTTGAAATAGGCAACAACAATTGGCACACCCTAATGAATTGTTGAGAATAATTAATTCAGTAGCTACAGGCGAATAAAACTCTCTTACTTCTCATTTATAAATTCATACATCAGATGGCTTAAATGCCTTGCCTTTAAAGATTTTGCCATTATTGCCACATCTAAGCTCAAAACATAAATCTTATCGCCACAACGCACCATTATCTCACACTTTATACTCACATAAATGCCCATTTTGTTTGCTTTTGTGGCTAGCCAAGTTGTTAATGTGCATCATCATATTCTTGAGATGAAATTAGGTGGCAAAAATAATGCACAAACAAAGAGCGTATTAAGGCACACTGTCGCTTAAGTAGAAACATTTAGTATCTTAGCTCTGACCATCTTGAATGGAGGATAACTGTCTTTATAAACTGTTCATAAATTTTCCAGATTAAGTTGGAGTTTTATTAATTACAAATTCAATATAAGTACGCAAGTTTTTTAAAAAAGAATCGGACTTCTTGGAAAAATTGGTACTCTCCCGTCGTGTTGAGTGCACATTTTAATTTCCTAATCTTGCTTTCCTAATCCTTACTTAATTAAGTTTTAATTTTCATCCCACATGAACTCAATTAAAATGTTTTTAAAAGAACTTTTATGTGGCACCCGCCATCTTAGGCGTTCTAACAAAACTAATTGCAGTAATGTTTAGCTTTTATATGCTAACGCTTTAGAACTAAATGCCTTTCCGCTTTTCTAATTAAAAGGAAGCCTACCGACTCAAAACACATTCACCGACACACCTAAATGACGTAGTGTTTGTATATATATTTGCAGGTAAATAGAAAAAGGGAAATGAATTTAATTTAAATTCATATACCTACATATTTCCGGGAACAACAGCTAAATAAGCATATGCCAGACAATTCGGTTGGGGCATGAGTCAGATCTAGACCGGGGAACTGAGTAGCAGCGACACTACGAAAATTTTAATTACTCGTACTCAACTTTCAAAAACTGAACTGAGGGGCTCGAGCAGGACGAGAGCTCATTTTGAAAATTTTCATAATTACTCGCCGCCCGACGACTTGTTAAGTCAAACGGAGAAAGGGAAAATCGGGTGAAAGGTGGTGCCGTGGGTGGAGGGAGCCACGGAGAAAGTCAGTTGAGTTTCGTGGACGATTGCGGACGAGGACCCAGTAGCAGGTTAAAATGGAGGAGGGTTCGGTGGGATGGGGTCTGATTCAGAGCACCACTCACATGAACAGCGACCAGGACTAAACGAACTTGTACACAGGACCCCTCGCTCTCACAGCCTCACAGCCAGGACGAATAAATATGTATGTGTGCGGCTTCGCTTGAGCACCTGCACCCGATGTGGTAACTGTGTGGGTGATGGCTAAAATAGTGGAGGGGGTGGAGGTTCTGGTGGAGAGGCCATGCACTTGAAACTAAAGGCTAAGTAGGCGCATTCACACAAACATTCCGGCACAAATGCAGCGCCACAACAACTCGGTCTATCTACGGGACACTGTGTGGGTATGTGGAAGGATGTGTGGGTGTGGGTCCTGTGCCACACACACACACACACACACACTCACGCAAAAGTTGAGTATCCCGCTTGATGGGTCCTCTTCTACCTGGCATTGGGCTGGTTATGTAATTAAATTTATTTAATTTGACTTATTATGCTCATACATGTAGATATGCAGATGTACATACAAACTAACTGCTCTTATGAACTAATTGGAAACGCGAGTAATCTGATTTACTTGGCGAAAAGAGTATGGAAACCACCTGACCTAATGGAACATTATTTTTATTTTCTAGCAACTCTCTTCACGTTAACGTTAGAGTACAATTGTTTTTGCGAAAGTCGTTTATTTAGTTTGTTTTTATAAGCTTTTAAATTACCAAAATATAAGCATACTTAAAATTTTCACAAGCCAATTGCTTTAAAATACTGTATTTATTAACATATTCATTTTATTTCAATCAAAATCAGCTTAGTTCTACATTTTTTCTATTTTTTTACATAGGTTTTAAAATAAGCTTCCCTCACTCAGTTTATTTTGGTTGGAGTAAACTTACACTTGCACTATATTTCAAGAAAAATTATTTCTTAATTCTAAATTAAAGTACGGTGAAATATGATGATGCTCAGATAAAGTCCCAGACTACTTAATTATAGCGCGGAGAATTTCTGAGTGTATGTATGTATATGTCTCATCTACTCAGCAATATCTCTTCGCTTTCTATGTGAGAGAGTCCTCGCTTAAGCTCATAAGCCTGACAAACAGTTTCACACAAGGACAAAAAGGCAAAATGAGGGTTTACTGAAATTAATGGAAAGAAAGCCAAGCAAAAAGGTGGCCCACACAACAGGGAAGGCTATCCACAAACAAATTATTAAAATTAGTTTATCGCAGATCTCTCAATTATACCTTAACTTAAACAAAGAAAGGATTGCCCCAAGATTTGATGTGTTAATTGATTAAGTGAATTTTCCATTGCAGAGATTTTTTGACTTTTCTCTATCTCTACCGTACCATGTAAATGAGGTAAAGCTAAAGCCATGCAAATTGTTTACACGAAAATTCCATTATGTTTACCCAAATTCGGCGGGCGGGTAACGAGAAGATAAATGCGGGCTAAACGGAAAGCCAAAACAATGAAATTTATTCGCCATGCAAATGGGTTACGACTAAAACCAGTAGTCGGAAACGGCAGACTTAAAGTAATGAGAACCTCATGTAACATAATTCAACAGCAGTAAGCTAATAACAAGGAAATCACATTGGCAACTCCGGCGAAAACGAATCACATAGCCATCATCTTCGTCATTAAGGGTTTTTAAATCGAATACTACTGCAGGGGAACCTAGACACTCCAACAACCAGACATATCCCAGCCTACATCCAGATAAACCAATTGCTTAGGCTTCTGCATGAGTAAAGTGAAATAGGCATGGGTAAGGAGGTGTAGACTGGTAAATGCAAATCTGAATCCTACACCCGAAGTTTTGTGTTTTCTACGAAGAGCCAAACAAGTATAAGGATGGTAGTTTGTTCTTACCGAACCAAAAGATACCCTGCTAAGATAAGCTGATGTGACCCAACTTTGCCTAATATACCTTTTTAGGTTTACAGTGGTGGTTTATAAAAACAGCAAGCTGAGGCAGGAAACTCAGCAAGTCAGGAAGTCTGTCGACGTGAACGTCGTCATCGTCATCATCAACCCCATCCCCACAGTAGTCGTCCTTCTAGCCGTTGTGCTCAACCCCCCCACCTTTGTTTTTGCTACAATGTCCCGGACTATTTTGGTTGAATGGTCAGAAAAGTTGCAGACAACACAAACATAGCCAGGCCAACAGAAAGAAAGAACGAGAGGGACTGAGAGTGAAAGAAGCTAGCTGGAAAGCTCATTGTTTTTTGGTTGAGGACAAAAAAGGACCAGCTCAACACTGGCCCACGTGTGTGCTGTCCTGCTGTTGGGGGCAGGAATAACAATAACGAGCAGAAAATTAGCAAGAAAATAAAATCGATATTTACTTGGAGTGCGTTTAGGTCCCTCATTAAAGATTTACTAGACGCATTTAACTGGCAGGAGATGGAAACGACACATTTCTCCCTTGAACGTCGCACCTTATCGAGGTAGTTAAATGATTTAGCGATTCGCATACAAGCTTGTATAGAAGCAAAAGTTAAAGGTTTCCTTAAAATATTATATTAAAATATTTTCAGTTTAACCAGTGAGTTTTGTATATCAGGTATTAGCCATTGTTTTCTATTTACGGTCTAAAGCCAGAATAATATTAAGACATAAAAACATGTAAATCGCAGACACATACTGCTTTAGCTTAATATAAGGAAGTATTCCGAATTGCCGTTTATTTATTTAAAAATAGCTTTTGCATTGTTTTTCAATTTCAGGTTGGAATTTCCAAGTCATTTGGACCCTCGCAATTGTTCCTTCCATTTCCATTAGCTTCCGTTACGGAAGCGGAAATGCCACACAGTTGCGCAGTCAAACTTACTGAGAGTCTAACTGAAAATCAAAGGGCGACTACACCAACTCTACTTCTAGTGATTTTATATTTGTGCACATATGGAGAACAATAGTTTTGGGCGGGTTTTAACACAAAAACCAATTTTTATCCGAGGGTAAAAACAAATTTTTTAAGATTTAACTTCTGCAAAGTTGGCAAAGTAGTTGACTATGATTTTCAGATCGAACCATACCAAAAATATAATACATAAACATTGTTTAAAAAAACAAATTTTATAATCAATTTATAGAGAAAAAGGATAACCAAAATCTCTATTATTCTTTTTCAGGTCTTGTCAACGATTAATATCCAAAAAAAAAACTAAGTGTGATATCGCAGATCGAAAAATAACTGAAACTATTTAAACAACATTTTTGGCGAAGTAAAGATCAGAAAAAGTAACGATCATGTTGGCCTTTCACAACGAACACATTGCAAGTGAGTACATATATTTTACATTGAAACTTCATAAATTGAATTGAAAAAATGTATTTTTCCCTTATTTAACAAGAAGTTAAGAATCTAAGTAGCAATTTTTTTTAAACTTAATATTCATTTAAGTTACATATGTAAGGTCAGCCTACGTCTGATGCTGAGAAATCCCCAGTTCTATCCGCAAAATCAATTTGCATTTGCAAATTTGGCAAGAGGGCTCTAATTGCTACAATGCGCACTCTGTTCCCAGGAATTGGGTGAGGGGCTTAACTACTTGTGAGCCTCAAAATAATCAATTATTAAGCAAGCTCCATTTAACATTTAAAGGTTGCCCACTTACCTCCGGCAGGCATAGACTGGGAAAACCCATTAAGTATAACAATTTCCTGTGTGATGGAAATGGAAGGCAACGAAGAATAACAGCAACTCGAAGCTGCACTTAAGATGTTTCCAACGAAGGCAGTCCTGCTCCTTTGTGTTAGTCGAGTGGTGAGACAGTTAAATCGGGCTGTTACATCGGCCCGGCTCTCAATAAACAATAAAAGCACAGCCACGGCTGGCGCTCAACATCTGAAGCCTTCGGCATTATATTTAGGTTTAAGCACATAATAACTTAATACCATAAAAAGAATGCACAAGAAAACGAACGACGGGCTTCTCGTTGAAAAAACGGGTATCAATTATTTACCTAGCTGCCTGAGCCATATTAGAAAATTTAAGCTCTGCCTTGTTTGATCCCTTTCTGGTGTACAAGTGATATATAATTCAGTGGCTTCTAATATGTCTGCAATTTGGTTAGGAACAGGCATACGACTATACTTGCTAATCATTGTTCACCTCGAACATGCGACAGCTATAGTGCATTTTCTTGCCGAGTTGATGTATTCAAGTAAATAATTTTTTAAAACTGCTAAATTTATTTAATGTAAAAATCTTAAACATAAACGCAAAAAAGTATACCTTGTTTTTTCTTAGACTTTTTGATATAAATAACTCTGAAAATGTTTGTTTACTTATTCAAATTCTTTTGACGAGATGTAAAGGTTAAATTATTAAGTTATGTTTTTTTCTTCAATAAAAGTTAGATCAAAATATATTTATTTAGAAATATAAAGGTAAGGAAAAAGGAAGCTGCGCAGTTTTTTCTACTTATTTTCCTGTACCCTTGATTATTGCTTGTACAAACCACAGGCATAAATTTTGGCCTCGCCAAGAACCACTAATAAATGGTGTGGGCCAACTACCACTGCTACCTCGACCGACTGCGGTCAGTGGGCTGGCAAAAATGATTCATTAGCATTCAGCTTGAAAGTTGATTTGCCGCAAAAGAGATACCAGACCGCACTTTCCTCTTGAAAGTGAAAAGTTTTAAAAGCCTAAAGCAACTTATAATATTGCTTCGGAGGCACATTACGAAACCCCATGAGCAACATTTTGCCAGGAAAGCGGTTAATGTGGGTTAATAAATTTAAGGAGTTCGAGGGGAACTGAAAAGTGGGAGAGTATGAGATTTGTTTAGTAACACGTTTGGGCAGCAATAAGGTTTAATTAAAATTTAATTTGTTCGTAAGCTAAACTAGAGGTCTTTATTATGGAGCCTTTATAGTTTGGCATGTTGTTAAATTAAAAAAGTCATTAAATTCCGAGAATCACCTAATATCGAAATTCTTGCATGGTTTTTTTTACATAACAATTAATAATGCGTTCAGAGTTTCTAAAATAAAAAAATTATGTTATATAAATGTTATTATAAATTATTGTTATAATTTTTTTGAGGACACTACATTTTAGTTGACATTCCATTGACATTTTTGTAAAACAACAGAGACATTCTGTTTTATGCCTCTACTATTTCTATGCACGCAACTGTACATACGTGTATTTGTGAGAGTGATTTTTAATTAATAAACTCATTAGGCAGAGGACTGGTCAACGTTTTTGCCGCTACACTATGTGAATTGCTCATTTTAATTACTGGCAGCTGTTATCCCCCACAGCTCTTTCGTCCTTTTGGGGGACTGCACATAATTTCCTGGCATTTCAACAATGTGCCGACAATTTTTATGTTGTTAGACGGCGCTGACGTCGACAGTTGGCAGGTTGTTCGGTTGTTGCTCTTGCACTTGTCCCTTCAGTTGTTGTAGCGCTGGTCGCTTGTCGTTCAACTTTTGACGTGTTGCATGCTGTGGCCTTTTGAGCTCCCAGACAAAAGGCCACGGGAAAAGGACAGGGGCTGAAGGGGGTAACTGGGCCCTCTACTCCTGGCCTAAACGTGCGCGCGTTTTGGGCTAAAAGTTAAATATAATTGTTGCCGTTGGAGTGGTTAGCAAGGAGGCAACAGACAGTCAATGGCGGAGCAGGGAGCCCTGGGTATGACCACATGTCAGGACTGGGACTGGCTTCGTGTGCCGGTTGGAATATGTGTTGCTAAATCGGTTTAGGCTGACACGAGCCTGTCGCCATGCAGGTGAAGTACACGGGGCGGCAGTTGAGCAGTTAATGAGGAGCAGAGACAGGATCCCCATACCTCCCCACCCCGCCGTCCTGGCAACAACAACAAAAGCAACGCCAAGCGGGCCACCACAACCAAACAATGGGAAAGCAAGCGGCGGGGAAAATTACACGGATTTATGAAAATGGCCACAAAACTGTGCTAAACACGTTGACGCTTTGCACACGCAAACCGACATATGTGTTCGGTGGTTAGCAGTCCTTGCAGTCCTGGCAGTCCCCTTTCGCCAGGACATTCCACAGGGCAGAGCTTTAATTGTGTAATAAAGCGAACATGGTTTTCGCGGAAAACAAATAGATTAAAATTAGAGATAGTAATAGATATATTTGAAATCCTATCGCCTCCTTTTACACTTATCATTATTAATTAAAATTTTAATGACTGTCATTGCAGGTTGCGCTTTTCTGACTTATTTCAGTCCGGAGACCTCCGCCACGCCTGCCACGTCGCCCTCATCTGGGGCACAGACATCGCTCCACAATGACAAGCAATCCATAGCAGGGGTAAGTGCCAGGGCCAATGTCCTCAATTCCATCAATTAAGTAGCTAGACATATAATTTTCTTATAAATGCACATTGTTTGAGTGTTGTTTTTGTATAATTTGTTGTGGTATCTGTCACTACTCTCACTCGAATAAAATATTTAAAGAAACAATACAAAAATGTCAGCCAATTTAAGCAACCTAGGATGTACTTTTAACTGTCTATTTAAAATCCCTCATTTTTTGACTGTATGTTCTCTGAATAAAATTTGAACTTGCATGCCCAACTGAAAATTGTGCAAATCCTCTTTGATTGCTTTCGATTTCGTTGTTTGGGGAATTTGCTGAAACTACGCTAAATTATTTCTGCAAAAACTCTGCCAATCCTTAAATGCGTTGGTTTTGGGCAAATTTTATGACAGACAGCCAAAAGAGGGCTTGAAAATTGATTGCAATTTTTACTGTCAAAAATATAGATATATTTTGTTTTGCTTTTGATTTATGTTTGTTAATGTTTACCCTAATTGAGTTTCAGTTTAAAATGCCGAACATGTGCAACCATGTAAATGCATTTAGGGAACACATGTTTCAGCTTGTTTATTATCCCCCACCTGCTGGGTATTATGGTTATGTGGCCGGAAAAGTAATTAAAATTTTAGAACATATTTGAATAGACGACAAAGAATAAAATAAATGATGCAATATTTGCTGGTCCTTAAATTGGTGGCTATTTCTCCTGACCCAACAATATTTCAATTATTGGAAAAACAACAAATCTTGATTGCGTCCCTGTCTCCAGTTGTCTTGGTCTAAAACTCATAACTGAAATTTAATTTTGCTTAGAACGACAAAAAGAGTCTTCAAAAGGAAATCAAACTAAACACAAGAACGGCAAGAAACAGTTTATTGAATATGCAAAATGTTGTGAACTGCAGCAGAGTTGTACAAACTGGAGGACACCCTCTGCACCCCATTTGAGATAGAAGGATAGATAGGCTGGTCCATTCAATTCCATCCTATCTTCTCCTCCAGCCTTTTGTTTTCATATTTTCTTTGTTTACTCTGACAAACACTGAGAGGGAAATTTGTGGCTGTTTTTGTGTGGAAATTTATTACATTTTCTTAGTCTAGGCCCGACCGACCCGGTCTGAAGGAAAGAGTTTATCTTTCTTCTCTGGCTTCTTTCAGAACTTTTAGCCTCGTCTTTTTCTATTCTTGTGCTCTCTTGCCAATGCCACTGTGTGTATGTGTGTGTGTGTGTGTGGCAAGAAGTCGACTGTTGCTGCATGTGTGTGCCACTTATTACAACTTGAGGGCGAGTCGGTAGAATTCCACCTTTGTTCTCCGCCTCTGCCGCATTGTTTTGCTGCTGGAGGAAGCCACTCTTCCTGTTGCATAATCAAGAGTTGTTTTATTAAATCGAGAAGGGTTAGAAAGGTTCAGTCGTTCATTCGTTCATTCCTTGAGAAATGCCCTTCTGATCTTTTAATTAACGTATCGAGTGCTTTGATAAGTGAAGGATCCTTCAACTCGAGCCTTGGAGACCACTTCAGCCGAGGGAAACTTGCACACAGAAAGTGCAGTAATCATCCGGAGGACGATATAACTTCCGGTTTCCTCTTTGTGCCTCAGTTTGGCAGCCAGTTTTTTGCGCAAACGAAATACGGCTTTTTGCAAAGAGGAAACAGTTTAGCATAAAAATAAAAAGTCAAGCTGTGGCCGTACAAGGCGGCGGTCATGAAAAAGCCTGAAACACCGCTCAACTTTTCATGGCAACTGGCAGTTTAGCTTTATCTGAATCTTATGCGCTGCTTTGTCGTATTCAAATTTCCCAAAACGACGCAAAAGAGGGCGGAGCCAGGAATTGGGTGGGAAAAGTCATAATTTTCTTTTTTCGAAAATGAAAAATATCTGCTGCCAAGTAGATAGAGCAAGAAGCAAATACGGAAAGTGGGCAGAAACTTTGCACATATGCCGGGGAATGGCCGTCGCTGATAATTCAAAAGCCTTAGAAACGGAAGTCAAAGAAAGAATGTAAGGCGGAAAGGTTCAAGACCCCCTGGCCCGACTTTAAATTAAGGGTCGTTTTTTAACAATTTTCAAAAAAATTTAAGGTTAACTGATCAGATATTGTAGTTTTCCAATAAATTTTGCAATCTGAGTCTTTCTAATTTTACTATCAGTTATGGTTGTCCGAAACTTATAATCAAATAAAATATTAATCTCAGATGCTTTTTTAATAAAAGAATAAAACTGAATTTAGAATTTAAAAGGCTAGTAGCCTATTGTATCCTTTTGAGAAGCACAATAATAAATACGGAAACTGAATAACAAAAGAAAGCAATGAATATTGTCTTACGTGAAATTGATCTTTTTTAACATGTACGTATATTGTGGTTGTCCAGCTACGAGAAGTTTTGTATATTTTTTTCTGTGTCGCCACACATACCTAAAAAAAAGAGGATAAAGTGAACTGAGTGGGGCAAAGAATTAGCTGAGTTAACCTGGAAAATTCCGAAATCAGGACTAAAAAGGATTTAACCACAGCCTGCAATTAATCACGCTCGCCCCTGATGTAGCACAATTCATGAACGAATGGGTTTTGTGGTTAGTTGTGGACCTTCTAAAATTAATGAACAGTAAATACTCTTACGAAATATTAAATAAATTGAAGTAAATGCAGTTAACGAATACTTAATACCCTTACGTAATATATTATAAACTAATATATACAATGGGATGTTTTGGAATAAAGGTAAACTACTAAAAGTCAAAGATAGTTTATTTCATTGTAAGTCACTTAATATTCAATACCCCCAAACTTTGGAGTCAGTTTTTTAAAGTTTACTAAAAATTGCCGATATCGCTTTTTATTTTCTGATTGACCCCAAGGGAAGTGTATTACAGGGCTGATGAAAAATCCCCTTTGATTTTATAGCACACCTTTTGGGTGCCTCTCCTCTTTTCATTTTTCACCTAAACTTTGTTTCGGCAGGGAAAAAAGCAAAAATTTGTGTTGTTATTCCAGACGAGCACTGACCATACCATAGAAGGCCTCTACCGAACCGAACCGCAACTAACTGAGCAAAAAGCCAAGCTATTCCTATTGGGCCCGAAGCCGCTTTGGTGCTGGACGCTTCAGTTTGGCAATTTATCTGGCCCCATCTGCATTTGTTGACTTTGCGCCGGCGATTGGGCCGCAGTGTACACTATTGTCCCGCTTTGCATAAGAGCTAACGAACTAGATTTTTTCCGCATTCTTTCCTTGGTCTCTGGGATCCATTGGCCAGAGTGCTGGAATAGGAGCTCTGAGCTTGGCGTTCGCTTCATTGGCATATCAATCAACGGCCAAAAGCGGGAAACGAATTCACTTACTCACACCAGTAGACGCGATGGATGGTCTCTATATATACGGAGGTGGGCGATTGCGGGGGTGGCATGTTGGGCCGCTCAGGATTTTTTCTGCCTCGGCCGGATGCCATTTTAATTAAGTGTTGGCGGATGCCAGTTTCCAGAAAAACAAGGACGCCGTCCACTCTGCCAATGGCCCTAAAGAGTGAGCGAGAGAGCAAGATTGCCCCGTATCCTGGCCAAGAGGAATTTGAGATAAGAAAAAATATTCGCCACATAGTATGTTGAATCGGACAGGAGATTTCTGTCGGCTGGCTTGCTCTCTCTTGCGGCTGACAGTTTTATTATTATTTTTGCAAATCAGTTAATTAATTAAGATAGAGCAGCTGAGCCAAGAACTCGCTGGCACAAGTTCAGCACTTTGAGAGAATGATGTCTACGTTCCAATGCCCTCGTATTAGGTTTTTAACCAACATACTTAGTCAAAAACCAAAAACTATAACCCAAAGCTTTAATACTCTTGCAGTTACATCCAAATTAATGACAGCTTACACTGTTCTTAAATGTAAATATGTTAGCGATAGTTAGGCCAATGTTGAAATACCTCGTTTAATTCGTTATTAAATGTTCAATCAATTGGCAACTGGAAGATGTATTTTACTGTAGTATTTGAGAAAAAAACAAGAGAGAACGCTATAGTCGGGTGCCCCGACTATCAGATACCCGTTACTCAGGTAAAGGGAGTACGAGGGAGATGGAGATAGAAGCTTTGATCACGCATAACTTTTTAACGAATGGCCCGATTTGAAAAATGTCTTCGATAGGTATTGATAAACACAATAAAACTGCATTTTTACTTTTCCGAAATATTAAAATTTTTAAAATCGTATATAAGCGATTGTGGGCGTTAAAGGAGGCGTGGCACCATTTTGAAACAAACTTGCGCTGCGTAGGAACTCCTAGAATCTGCATGCAAAATGCCAATCTTCTAGCTTTTATAGTTTCCGAGATCTCAGCGTTCATACGGACAGACAGACAGACGGACAGACGGACATGGCTATATCGACTCGGCTAGTGACCCTGATCAAGAATATATATACTTTATAGGGTCGGAAACGCTTCCTTCTAGCTGTTACATACTTTTACACAAATACAATATACCCTTTTACTCTACGAGTAACGGGTATAATCATGAAAAAAAAAATTTACTTTGGGTCGATACTCGCAAAAAATCAAGATGTAACACCTTTTAAAAAGTGCAAAAATCGGTAAAAACTTTAATCTTTTGAAATTATTTAAGAATCGATAGTTTTATTCCCAACGTTTTATAACCAATTAGTTGGTTGATCGACGTTAATTAAATCTATATGCTAAAAAAAAAAATCGATAGTTTGTCATCAGAAGTCATTTAATCATTTTTTGGCTGTGTTTAATATTAGGTCAACTAAAGAGATAAGAATCATCAAACACACACATCCTTAAAGAAATCACTTTCAATTTTCAAACCGAACCAAAAACTATGTTTTTAAACAAATTTATACTAATACTTAAATGGAAGTTTTGATTAATGTTAGAATAACCAGGCTCTGGCTCTTTTTTTTCTGTGGCCATAAAAGTTGTCTGAGCCAAAAAAGGAACAATTTTCCACTTTATAAAGCCCATGAAATATTGTCGACACCGACTACAAAGAGAATATTTTATGCATGCGCATGTGTAAAAATATATTTTATTAGAAAACTGGTAGCTCCTCAACTCGAAAATGTTCCCTCACAAAGAGGATGGAGTGGGAACGCTTGAACATTTTTTTGCATTTCAAAGCCAAATGCGCGACATTTTTATTGTAGAGAAGGGAGCCTGACATATTCCAACAGCGTAATAAAAATGTCGATTTACATTCGTGGTGTATATCTGCAAAAGCGTCTTTGTGTCTGTTATGCTATCTCGTCACGTTATTCAATCACCTACAACCAAAATAAATCCCCAGCAGTGACAGATCATTTTATTCTTGAAGCTTATTTTCAAATATTCTTTAGCTATTTTGTATTTGAAACAGATTTAAACTTATTTAATTTTACAAACTTTTTTTTAATGTTTTGTCTTTTATTTCATTAGTTATAAGTTCGGAGCTCCTTTTAACTTTGGATAGCGTTATTTAGTTTTGTTGATTATCTGATTATTTATAAATTTAAAAATAATTAATTTTTTAATCAATGTTAGCTTTTGAGCATGCCTTGATCTAAAACACATTCTTTATTCTGTCTATATGTATACAATATTATTAAGTCTAAGCTATATTAATAAAACAAGTTTTTAAGCTGGGAAAAGTCAAGAAAGACACAAATCTGAATATGTCGAAAATATTACATATTGTTGGGGGACCCAAATAAGTTATAGCTTATAAGAATCAATGTTGTTACTGACTCCAATATATTGATGTTGTTCTATAATTGATGTTGTTGTTGTTGATGTTGTTTCTACTACTACTACTACTGCTACTACTACATATCCATAAGCCTCTCTTATAACGCAAGAACACTATCTGTTATCATGATTTCCGTTTAATTCATAAATATAACCTTATACCAATCGATGTTGTGCTCCCTGCTCATTGATGTTGTTCTTTTGACAGTAACTATGCATATGTTTTTATTATTTTCTGTGTGTGGCAGCATCTGTTGTGTTCTTTCTTGAATCTCTCATCAATTCTCTTGCAGGTTGCCTATCCATGTGGCGCCCTAAACGTGCGGCGCTTGCGCTGGCAGCAGCATCCACAATCCCTTGGTTATCCCTATCCACGTCTGCAGCTGCAACGCCACCATCAGCAGCAACCTCTACAAAATCAACCATCGGGTTCCGGCCGCCTCAGTTTGAGCAGCCGCCACAATTTGCGCGAACTCTGCAAAACTCAGGCAATTTGCTAACAGCAATTGCATTCCGCTGCAAGCGATGCAAGTGCCACTTCAGCAACAACATCATCAACAACATCATTAAGAAACCCAACATCAAGCAATCCAGGAACAATATCAAGTCCATCAGGTCATCTTATGCAATCGCACAAGCTGCGAGTGCAACTGCAGCAAATTAGTCACGCAAAATTGGTAGGTGACTCACAGTCTTAGCCAAAACCTTCACTCAGAAAGCACATAGTTTAAATGGGTTAAATCAGAAAGTACAGTCCATAACTGAATTATTTTCATTTATTTTCTAATTAAGTGCTATTTAAAAAAGTAAATATACGAAAGATTTAATATTATAAAAAGTCAGGATCAATAGAATTAATAGTGTCTCGAGGTAAATAAATGTCTTAATTAATAGTAAATTATTTATTGGTCCGTTCAAATTAATGCAGTTGCAACAGCTGTCAAAAAAGTTTTAATCATGTTAAAATTATTTTGATGTGAACAAGGTACTAAAAATATAAATAATGATAAATTAGTGTTGTTCCTTTGCCTCAGATAATTTATTTCAATAAATCCTTTGCCTCAGATAATTTATTTCAATAAATTAGGACTTCAGTTACTAAGAAAGTCATTTTTAATGAGAGCTTAAATACGCATTTAAGAGATTTTTTTAATTCTGAATATAAAATAGGTGGCTAAAATAAAGATACATCAAAAACTGGCATTTTAAGTGTGCATATTTTGCCTACATTTTCGGCGTGTCTATCAGATTTCTGCAAAGCGATATGTACAAGGCTTCTTAGCCTAAACTCTCGATAATAATTCAGCAATGCTGGCTGGCATTTCCGCTCCCATTTCGGGCTTCAGCATATTTGTTCTCCAATGTGTGCGGCAAACATTTAATGCCTTAATACAACGTGCCACAACTGACTGGGGGCTTTCCATCTTCATCCTCGCTGCCCCTGTTTGTTTGAAGTGGGTGTTTAGGTGTGTGCTGCTCTCGTCATCATTTCCATCAGGCTGGATAGCTTTTCAAATTCCAAATTTATGCAAATTTTGTCTGAGCCGCGACGGGAGACGAGCACACGGCATTTTGCTCATGAATATTTGTGCCAGCCCAAGTCCCCCGCAATGCCATCCGCCCACACATTCAGCCACCCACTCAGAAACGAGTATATACACATGTGAAATTGCGCTTTTCCCCCATTCTGTTTTCCCCTCTATTTCTGGATGTGGATGTGGCTGTGGATGCACCTTTCCTTTCCCCAAAACAACTCTTGGATAGCATGTGCGGGAGGCATACGTCGCCCTTTTTGTATTGCCATCAATCATCAATCAATTTTTTCAGCAGATGTGCGATTCCCTGCCGTTGCTCCAGCATACTTATAGACCCGTCGCAGTCGAGCCAGAAATATTGGAGGGCGCGCTCACCTAGGCGTGCCTTTTGCCTTCACTCGGGCCATGCCAATTTAGCAAACTGTTCGAAAATCCCATCCCTTTACCCCTACCTCTCCCCATCGGTGGGTCCCTGTGCAGCACCAGCTTCAGACCCGGTGGACGCATAATTCCGGTTCCGCATTTAAATGTACATCACGTAAATTCCAAGCAAGATGTTGTTGCCGCCTCCCAATCTCAATCGTGTATGTAGCGCTCGAGCACGGAACTGCCCTTCAGAACCACTGGACATGACCAGCTCAACTCCGCTTAAGAATTTAAAGCTGGGGGATACTCTATCTGGCTCTTTTTTTACCCACTTAATTATGAAATCGGTCAGCATATTCCTGAATAAAATTATCCTCAAACTGTTTTCATTATTGTTCTCGAATATCAATAGTTATATTTTAGGACTCCAGTTTTTCAATATTGAATATTTAGTCGAACTAATATATTAAATTAAGTTTTAGATACGGTTTAAAGAATTTTATTATTATTAATATTATAGTTCAGAGCCTTCATCTTCTTGATAACCGATTTTTCAGACTAAACATACTTTTTTTTTATTCAACAGCGTTTAAAGCAAATCAATATTGACTTATTAAAGGGGTGCAAATAAATGTCACGGCTTTCTTTTGAAAATAAGGAAAAACAAATTTTGTTTCAAACTTCTAAAAGTAGTATATGAGTATAATTTCATTTTAAAGTGAGAAGCTTAGAAAGTTTGATGTTTTTCATCAGTTAAAAAGTGATATTCATCATCCTCAAGACCTGTTGGCTCGGGTCTTGACCTAATGATTACCAGAAAGGCTATACTTAAATTTCCCGCATATCCTTGTCCAATTTATATAATTTTTCTATATATTATATTATCTATCTATATATTAATTATGTGCTACTGACATAATTAATTTTACTTTTTGTTATTTCTGATTTGTTTAAGTTGCCCAGTTAGGTAACAGTATCTTTGTTACCATTTCGTTATTATTTCAAAATAAATATAAAAAGTAATAGATAATGTGGTCTAAAAAGTATGCTACAAAAAATGGTTTTTTAATTTTGAACCATGCGGTCTCCAAACTTTACGATAACCTGAAAGCTTGTTAGGAATATGTAAATTATTTTCACTAACTCCGAACAAGGAAACCCCCAAAAAGAAACACATTAAAGCCGTGTCCAATTTATCGCTTGCTTAAAAACATTAGCTTCAAACAATTCCCACATCATCAACAATTGACAGCACTTGCGGCATATTTCTGGCATTCGAAGGAGATATCCAGAGGTGAACAAATGGCAAATATGCATAACGGCCCAAAACCAAAAAGTATTTCTGCCTTTTCCCCCTTCGGCTTAGATATCCGCTCCCCAAGACGAAAACAAAACCCGAACCGAAAAAGGGATGGCAAACCCATACATGTATAAAAATGAGTAAGGTAGAATATCTGGCAGAAGGCCAACTTAAGGCATCCAGACAAACACGTCACGAACCAGGGAATAAATACAGGCTGAGGAGCAAAGGAATTCCTAAGTATTTTGTATTGTTTTCAATTGTTTGTTGGCAGCCGAGCATTAATATGATATTGATGAGAATGTACACGGAATCCTTAACGTTACTTTGGAAAAACAGGGTTAGACCTTTGTCGACCATTGGGACACGGGTGTCCTTTTCTGGCAAAACGCTTAACTCAAGTTTTGTTTTCACTGGATTACTAAATTCAATAAAGTACAGTAAGAGCCAGACATGATATAGCATTGATAACTTGGCTTTATTTGACAAAGGTTAAAAATATAAATTTAGTATGCTTTAATTTATTTAAATAAATTATTTTTTTTATTAAGCAACTGGTATTAAATTTAAACTTTCTGCCTCACAAAATTTTAACAGAAAAAGAAGAATAAAAGACGCGTTAAGTCGTCAATATTATATATATTCATTAAGTATTTATTAGAGTTAGAAGTGTGAAGCTTTGACGATTCGGCGTTGTCATACGCGATATATTATACAAAATACAATTGTTAAAAAAAGGGCTAAGCAAGCATATACAAATTTTTAATGATTTGGGTTGTCTTTGGTTCAAGTACTATTTTAAGTAACCTAGATAAATGGTCAAAATGGTGCTAGTTAGACTTATTACTATACAATCTTTAGTTAAATAATATATGGCGTTATTTTAAGTCTCTTTTTAAATTTGTATTTTATCCTGATCTGCTTTCATCGCTGATTGCGCTGATCCCCATTGTTCGAGACTAAGACTCAACTGACTTCTAGTCCACCTGCTTTATTCGCCCCAGCCCATTCCTTAGCAGCTTTCAACACTTGCGAAGTTACGCAGGTAGGAAACTTGGGCTTGGATTCATTTGCTACCCGCAGTGAAGCTCGTGTGATTTGTCGAGCCAGCTAAGTCAGCCAACTAAGTCCCATGAACAACTAAATGGAGAACAGGGGAAGGTGGGCTGGCTTCACACGAGTGAGTGCATTAGTTTGTTGTCCACGCTGTCTTTGGCTCAGCCCACGCCTTGGCGCTTTCTACATTTGCCCATCCTATTTGTTGTTTTATGTGCAACATGCAACAAACTACACGGCCAAGTTGCAGGCACTTCATTTATGTGCGACCGTGTGCGTTTCCAAGTTTTGTGTGGCAGTCCTTTTTGCTTTTTGTTGGCTGCTTATCACGCATGCTAAACAAGCAGACGGAGGAGCCGGCGACGAGCAACGAAAATACAATTTGAATTTTGATAAAATGCAGTTGACTTTTTGCGGTGCTCTGTAGAGTCCTTGCATGCCAAGGACATGCCATGCCCACGCTCTGAGCTCTTTCTCTCTGGGCGACATTCATTGATATTTTGGGCAAGCGTAGCGTAAATTCAATTTAATTTTGTGTAAATTGGCTGCAAATGCAATTTACAAGTCCGAGATGCAGCTGCCTGGATTGCGTGTGCAGGAGTTTCTTATTTTGTGTTTTTTTTTCTGCCTTTTGGAAGCTGTCCAGGATGACGAGGACTTAAATTCTATTTTTATTTTGGTTTGTTACTCTTGAGCCAACAAGTTTTTAGGAATACCATAACACTGTTTCTACTTGGATAAATATTTAAGTTGCTTGCAGATTTGTGACTTTCACGTGTTTATAAAAAAATCACAGATGGAACTTATTTGGCACACCCTTTTATCTTTTAATACGTACATACATATATTTACTTTGTCGCAATCTGATATTTCTTTCTACCTTTAACTAACACCAAGTTTTTGGACTCCGCCTTGGCCAATATAATCGATCACAGGGGCTTAATAAAACGCATCCAAGGGCTTTGGCTGCGATGAGAAAGACCTCCAGTGAACTTCCAGGAACTCCTCAAGCTCCTATTAAAACTTTGGCTTAGGTACGAGTTAACGCGTTAAGCTGCAACAAGAAGTTAGAGGACTTGAAATCGCTTTCAGGTTTTGCGGGGTCATAAAGCGACAAGGAGTATTTTCAGTGCCGCACTGGAAGTAGTGTTGCATATTGCCCTCTGTGATTTATGCCAGTCATTCTCAGACGACCAGCCCACCAGCCCACCCATATACTCCTTTGGCCCACCACCTTAGTCTGGCCTAAACTGAGCTATAAATGCCAACGCAGCCCAGAGGAGAGCCAAACTGAACGCAAACTGTAGTCGTAGTCGTCCCGCCTCCAAAGCCGAGGCGGAAGTTGGCCAAACAAAAAGAAAAAATGTTGATTAAATATGCAAACACGCAGACAGTTTAGTTAAAATGGAAAAACTAAACGCAAAGCTAAAACAAACTTAAACGGTCTGTAATTAAAATATAGCCATGAAATCGACGGCTACACGAAAAACACCTTTTAACCATTTTGTTTACTTGCTCACGAATTTCATAATCAAACTCCTATCTATTTGCTAATTTAATAACACCAGGTCACAAATTGAGTACAGTTAAGGAACATTTCTCTAAACTATTATTACTGCTCTAATCGAGTACTTAACCTCCATAAAATGTTGTTATGTAGTCAAAAACTAAGTTCATAAATGACACTAGCTTGTTAGTTAGTTTAAAGTGTATATTATATGTTTTTTGTTTTGAAGTGGAAATGTTTTTTACAGACTATTTAACGTGTATAAGGAAGAAAAAGTAAGACTTCTTGTAATTCTCCCGTATATTATAATTTTAAGATTCAGTCTATTTTTATATAGATCAAGTAAAAGCCAACTGGTTTAAATCAAATTCGTTTGTTGTATTCCGAAAGATCACTTGAAATTTAAAGGTCGCCAAAAGCGAGTACGTTTCTTTCGATGTGATTGACTTTCGTAGTCTTTTTCAAGTTTTTCTTATGAATTGCATCCCCATTCAATATCATATATATGTATATGTTTGGGTGCCAACAAACAATTGAAATCAATACAAAACACTTGGAGATTCTGTTGCTCCTCTTGTCCATTCAGAAATATTTTATGTCTTGCCTGTGGGGATGCCACTCGTGTCTGTTTTGCTTGGTTTTGTTTGGGTGTGTTTTCTCGACATGTCCTTGCTAAAGAACTTCAACTTTTTTGTGTACGGTTTTGCTATCGCCTTTTCGGGTTTTTCTATGCAACTGGAGGTCGATGTGGCATAGGCATTGTTTTTGTGATCGATTGTAATACATTATTGTCATTTCCATGGCCTTCCTTCTGTTCATTTTGGGCCACAAATATGCCCATAGTGTTTCATGATGTGGGATTGGGTTTTTATAGATGTATAAAATGATGGAGGCTTTAATATCTTGATTAGTTAAAGTGAAACTTTAGTATATATATTTTCCGATTAATATGCAAAACTAATTTTCTTTTTCTTCTCTGTCATTTTTAGGTAAGTTAAATTCACAGTCAATACGAAACAAGTGAGTAGCAATGAAAATACCAAATAAACTTTTAATTAACACTCTCTGTGTGTGTTTTGCTCTTAAGTCCCTAAAGGTTTTATTTGGTAATTGTAGAAAAATGTGTAGCCTTGACTGCGGGCTGTGTAACATATTTTTTGTGTGAAACCAAAAAAGCCAAAAAAAACCTAACAGACAGACTCAGTCTGAAGGCAATAAATCAATCCATATCCTGGCTTAATATGTGGTCTGTCAATTTGGGTCCTGGCTTTTTATCTGAAAGTCGAGACTCGGCATCTGCGTCTGTGGTTTTGCCGCTTTTTCTACCGGGTATTGATATAACATGCAATTTTTTGCTCCCGATGCTTCTATTCCTCTTTGAACTAATTTTTTGCTAAGGACATTGATAAACATGTGTCCCCATGAACCCTGCAGTTGTCTTTTGTTTACCGCAATGATTGCGGGTTGAGCCTTTTATTTGTTCGTCTCCTTCGGCAACTCAGACAGGGATTGTTCGACAATGCGTTCTAAATCAAATGTCAAATGGAATCGAGGTGCCAGACGGAGAATAATGTGGCCTGCAATGAGGGCTTTAAAGGACATCCGCATTGCTGGAATCTGATTCTGGCGGCTGAATTAATCGATGGAACGGAAAACAGCCATAAATTGCCCGACTCGTTAATTTTCCGTTATTATTGCTCATTTTTGTGGAGTTCATTGTCCAAAGCCTCTGACAGCGCTTACATGGTTTGGGTCCCAAGCGCATAATTGATTTAAATTACACACGCACAGAGAGGAAAACAATGGACATATTCCGCAGGACCCTGGTCGCCATCAGATCAGTTTCTATCGGCGCAGATAATAAAGTCATTATGGCCCAACACCGCCTCCCCCCCTTCTGTTTGGCCGTGCCAACTGTTGATTTGCCACATGCATTTGAGCCCGGTTCCAGACGTGCCGCATGTATTATATGCCAGAACAAAAACAAACAGCCAGGAAACGCTATAATTATGTGGTGATTGCGCAGAATGGGAAGTTAGAAAAACGAACATTGATTGAATGCCAAATCACTTAACCCAATTGAAAGCCATTGGCAACCATTTGGCAACAGGAAGGAAGGAAGGAAAAAAGCGATTCTTGCCATGGCCTCTTTCTTTTTGTCGTGATGGTCAGAGCTGACAAATGGCCTATTGGAAGCTTATTGGCAGCCACGCTCCACGTTTCATTCTTAGCCCAGTTTTTTTTGTATTCTAAGAAGACATGCTAAGTACCAAAAATTCAGAGTTACTCCCCACAATGTGCTGCCGTCAGCATCTGCCGCGTTGGGTTTGCTATATAAATTTTAATTTCCCCTTTCTGGCGGGCGGCCAAAGCCCAATCCTAAGCCCAAGCCGAGCCACAGCGACGCCAAAAGCCTGAAACAGATATGAGACCAGCTTCCAATTCAAACAATTGTTGCTGATTTAACACAAACTGCAGGCAATGCTATTCGGGCAATTGTGCTCTGCCTCCGCTTTGAATATTTGTCAATGTCCAATCTACAGTGGTCTGGATCGCAGTTTTGTTTCACAATTGCACAATAAATACGGAATACTAGCCAGGAAGCTTGTAGCCATTTCCCAATTATGTACAGATGGTAGGTGTCTTCCCGTCCAAATACTATTTTCTCTATAAAATGCATTTGAGAAAATAAAGTCAGGATTCCGACCACTGTCAATTGGCAAAAGGCCGTGCCAGCAACCTCCAACCTCATTGAGAGTATATTTTTCCGGTTCGTCCTGTCAGCTAACTTAAAAAATTCAGTTGCAGCAAAGAGCAAATTTTTCCTATAATTGTGGCTAAGAGAAATGTTGCTTATAAATAATGAATAATTTGGCTCCCTTCCTTGGATGATTTTTAAGATATTGAAGGGACACTACATTTGTGTTTAGGAAAATAAGAACAGATAAACATTTGAGTTTCAAGGTTTTTGTTTAGTTTTCTAATAACTTTGAGGAGTTTTTATTATTTTAAAGAAGACGTTATTTTTGTTAAAATATATGTTAAATAGGGGATTTGCGATTATTTCTTGTATTTTTGTTTCTAAAATTTTTGTGAATTATACAGAGAAAAAATTATGCATTTGGTAAATTTTCTAAAATAAATTTCAAACGTATTATTCTCATTGATTTTAAGTTTAAGGAATATGTCTTTAATATATTTGCCTATTTAAAACACAAAAACCCGAAGTCCTATGTAACCCTTTTATTAACAGAATACAGGATATCCTGCATTCGATCGTCTCGAAAACAGCGTTTCTATTTGTTTTTCCTGCCTTTCATATGTAGGCGGAAATCCATCTTTCGCTAGTTTCTGGCCTGTAACTTGCAGCATATAAAACAAACTTTGTCGGTATTTAATGAAGCTGAAAAATGCCTCGGTTTTATTATTTTATTTGAACTCAGCTTCTTCTCAATGCTGTTGCATTTTTCCACCGTTTCCTTTTTTCCTCTTCTCATGTCTATTTGTTCGCCAAGCATTTTTTCCACTGTCAGGTTTTAAACGTTGGTTTTTCTACGCGTAACTTGTAAAGTACAGAGGTTTATTGCAATCGTGCAATTTTATATAACCGACAGAAAAAAGGTGGCTGGGAACTAGCTTTAAAAAAAACGAGAACAACGTAGTGGCATTTCCTATTGGCAGTATTCACTGGTCCATTTTCGATATATTCTTTAATTTTGGGGAATTATTTCTAAGCTTTAAAAATATGTAAAAAGACGAGGACGGAAGCTAACTTCGGCAAGCCGAAGTTTTAATACCCTTGCAGACTTTGCCGAAATTGCTAAAACTGAAAAAGTAGCGAAAGGAATAAGGTATTCATAAATAAACTAGATTTGCATCGTTTGATTACAATTGCTTTTATACTGCAAAAATGTCATATAAAAATAGAAAAAAAGGGATACTTTCGCAGCCTTTAACAATTGTTCCCACGGAAGCTATAAGATATAGACGTCCGAACGGCAAGCGCTTTTACCCTAATCAAGATATGCGTAAATAAATAAGACTTCGAAAAATATATGTCAGTAGCTTACACACTGCGCGAAATATTCTAAAATCATAAAATTTGGACCGATTTCACCCTATTGTTCCTATGGTAGCTATAGGATATAGACGTCCGATCGTCACGCGCTTTTACCCTGATCACGCTTTTACCCTAATTAAGGTATGCATAAAAAATACGATTTGGAAAGATTTATGTCAATAGCTTATATACTGCGCGAAATATCCTAAAAATCATTAAATTTTAACCGATTTTACCCTATTGTTCCTATGGGAGCTATATGATATAAACGTCCGATCGCCAAGCGCTTTTACCCTGATCAAGGTATACATAAAAAAATAAGATTTGAAAAGATTTATGTTAATAGCTTTTACACTGCGCGAAATATCTTCCATTCTTGCAAGTTATATCCGATTGTTCCTATGGGAGCTATAGGATATAGACATCCGATCGGGGCGGTTTTCAAACTTGATCTGCGTACACATGTTTTAGGACGACTGTGAAAGTTTCAGATCGCTAGCTTTTGAACTTAGCTCGCAAACGGTATTGAAACAGACGGACGGACGGACGGACGGACGGACGGACGGACAGACGGACGGATGGACAGACGGACAGACGGACATAGCTATATCGACTCCCCTATTGATCCTGCTGACGAATATATATACTTTATAGGGTCGGAAACGTCTCCTTCATTGCGTTACAAACTTCTGACCAAAATTATAATACCCTCTGCAAGGGTATAATAACGGCGAGCATAGTTAAAATATAAAAAATTATTATTTTTGCCCAGATCTAGGTGGAATATCTCAGTTCCGTAAAATTCTCATTTATTTTTAATTTAACTATAAGTATCAAAATTTTGAATTATTTTTGAGTCTAGTTGATTAAGACATCTCGAAAACCTCGATTCGGAATCCCTCTCAATGTCCTCTTCATTGAGTTCTTAATTTATTCAATTCCTTCAGCATATGCTTACAACTTTTATCAATTCAATCCACTTGTTATATATGCAAACTTCCGTAAATATCAGCTTAAGGTGCCTCATGTGCGCTGACACTGTGTGTTCGAGAGCAATAAGTAATGACTGCTGATTTGTAAATGTCAGTAGCCAGTCGACGCCTCTGAACTGGACTCGGCTGTAAATCGGCTGGAACTGTCTGCGATGTTTGCCACTTCATTCATCTGTCTTAAGGGCTTACCGCCCTGACATTATCGTGGATGTCCTGCGAGTCCTGCGAGTCCTGCGAGTCCTGCGACGGCGTCGTCTTGTCGCCATGCAAAGAGCAGCTGTGTGGTGTATGCTTTGCTAATTGGCCACCAACCGCTGGCGCCATCTTTCTTCCCAACATCCCCCCGTGATTGATTTGTTTGACTTAAGCCACGAGTGTGCATGCCCGTGAAACGCAGCGATAAACGGTGTAAAATTAATTAGCCACTACCTCGAGTCGGGAACGAAAACGTGGACGTGGCACGTAAATGGATTGCCTCAACAGCGCTTCCTGTCTGTGTGCCCCTGCTCGATTGTGTGCTTATAAATAAATAAATGACTCAGCTTACGCCATCCATAGCCATAGCCATTTTAAGGACTCCTTAGGCGACTCACCCTTTAAATTAAATCTTCATATAGGTATATATTATATTTTTATGATTAACATTTAAAAGGTTAAGCCCAAAAGCATTTAATCTGATCTAATTTTTTAAAAAATGTAATTGGTACAATTTGTTTGACAATTCTACAAGATTTATAAAAATTTGCGTACATTTTTTGTATAAAAAAAACATATCGCAAAACTGTAATGTAATTAAAGGCAAAAAAGTAGTGTATTCGGTAATTATATAAATCACTGTAAGATCTAATCAAATGTTTATAACTCAAAAAGAAGTACCGATGATTCCGTAGGCTTAGATGTTTTCAAAATAAATAGCTTAGTTTTTATGCATTAATTGAAAAATGTGCACTCTTTACCAATCGAAAAAGAAAATCGTCCAATGTTTCAATTTTATAATGAAGAAATTCGTGGGTTATATCTCAATGTTAGCTTAAATTTGTCAACATTTTTTCTCTTTCGAGCTGGCTCTGCGGTGGTACCTAAGTATCCTCCGGACGTAAATACTCAGGTATATTTGCCTTATAAAAGCCTACTCCTCTAAACTGGGTATCTGGGAACGACTGTCCGCGGGACAAGCTGTTAAACGTGCCTGCCGACGATGAAATGTCTTTTTTTTAGGGTAAAGTGGAATACTAGAGTAAGTACCCCTCTTAAGTGCTTTTTAACTGGGAGCAATTTAGTCGACTGAAGAAGAAAACTGAGGCTTGGACCAGACTCGAGTAAAAGGCCGCTTGGGGCTCTTAGGTACAGCAAAACACAAGTAAGGCCGCTGCACTCAAGTGCTCCAACAATGAGGTACTCGGCAGCCAATTCGTTGTGTTTTGGTCGTCTTTGAATAAGGCACATTTACATATAAATACACCAGGAAAGTAATGATTCTAGTTCTCAGGGCACCAAATCTGATCTTGACCTTGACCTGGGTACACATATAGAAAGTATCAAGTCTCTCGACTTTTAACTGTGTTCGGAAAGGATATAGAAACAGACGGAAAGAATATGGCGAAAAGCCCGAAACACATAGTTAAACTCGATAAAAAATTTTCAATCGATTGGTTTTCACAGCTAAACTATTTTATTTTAGTACAATTTTAAAGAATAATCATGAAATACCCCTTTACAAAAAATAAAAAAAATCCGTCCAAAAATAAAATTTTTCTCAATATCTACAATATTTCTAGCGATTTATTGTGTCAAATAGATATAGTTTGGTTTATAAACATTAACTAATTATCGTCACATTAGTTTGGGACATTATTTATCGCTCGTTGTTACCGATTTGAAAGGGTATGAATAATTTTACATATTGCCCACAAAAACTGTGTTTTTTATAATTAAAATAAGAAAAAAAGCAATGAAGATTGGCACATTCATCCTCTGCAGGATTTTTGCTCCTATCTTTACACAAACTTGACAGCTTGGCATTGTATTATCGTGGCAATAAATGAAAATGAATGAATCTGATTGTGGAACCAGATGCATGCTTTCAGCCTCTCATACAGAATGAGAATAGGAAAATCGAATTTTCCTGCCAGATAAATTTCTGCGTCTGCCTTTTCTTTCTGCCCTTCACCCACTCGTTGCCACCCGGAAAAATCAGTGAGGCGTGTTCCTGACATTTAACAAGCCGGTCGTCCAGCAATGGATTTGACATCAGCTTGAATTGCACCAACTGACTCTTTTCCTCTCGGCTCGCCTGTTCTGCCTTGATGGGTTGGCTTGCAGAGCAACTCAAGCCAAAATCCAGTTAATTAAAAAATAGTTGCAGGCCAACTTTCCATATTTTCAACCGAATTCTTTCCCGCATCCAGGGACTTAAACAGCCAACTGGTTGACAGACGGACTGTGGGATGAGTCTGCTGATGAGGACACCGGATTGCAGGCGACGACATGTGACATCTCATCAGGACACGCACGCACTGGGAAAAGCGTTGGTCACCTGTGTGCCTGTACAGCATTTGTTAGTGTGTGTCCTTCGATTTGTTATCTGGTTGTTAGAGAGTATGTCCAGGAGCCAGGTATTGTCTTTACAGTGGACAAAAAAAAAACACTTTTATGGTTTTCTTTGGCAAAATCTAGATTCAATTCACCTATTTATCGATTATTCATACTTTTAATTGGCTAGTTTCTAAATAATTAAATATAATAAGTAAAAAAAAAAGAAAAAAAAACTTTATTTATCTAAAACCCTTTAACCCAACCCAAAATCTAAATCATAACCTAACCTTTATAATACTCTTTAAATATTTCACTCTTTAAGTCAAAAATATATTCCGCGGTATTACAAAAACTTTTGCCATCAAGTTTCGACTGAAAAAAAATAGGTTTTTAATTGGTAAACGGATCTTTCAGACCAGGTTCAAAAGATTTGATATGCTCCTATCTCCAAATTTTAAGATAAATTGCGTTAAACCAATTTGGCGAATGTTTTGGATAAGATATACATGAAAGATAAATCATATGGAGTTTGATATTTATAGGCAGACTGATAGTTCTGCCTTTGGTCAAGAATATTAAATAGTTTTTCAATTGGAAGCGATACCTTCATCTTTCACACATACCCCTACAAATCCAGTATCCCCTCGTTCATCATGAACACTGGGTATAAAAAGCAAAAGAGGACAAACGTTGGGCAAAAAGAAAACATATTTTTGATGTTGAAAAATATTTGCAAATAAATTGCCAGAGCTAAGAGATGAAGGCGTAGTTGTGGGGGTTGTTGTGGGGGTTGTGGAATAGAGGGGCCGAAAAATGGCCAGCAAACGCAATTGCAGTTGCAGCTTGAGCCCCCTAAAAACCCGTGCTACTTCCGTACTACCAAAACTACCAAATGCCGTCGTCTGGCAGTGACGTAAATCTATTTCAGTTGAGGGATTTGTGCATCAAACACACCGGACAGTTTTGCATTGCAGAGCTGCCATCGGGACGGCATTGTTGCTGTTGTGGGCTTGGCCAGTCACAGTTCGTATGTGTAATTGTTTGGTCCCATTCCCCGCACCCTCACCCTCGATGGCCCACATCCCCAGCTCCCAGTGGTGAATTTTTAGGAGGAATATTTTGGTTTTTTGATCACACTTTTGCTCCAACGAATTTTTTTCCCCCATTTTGATTACAAATCTCAACAAAACGTATTTTATTTAATCTCTGACTGCACTTGTTAGTCCAATATGCAGATATATTGGAATTTTAATTTGCCCTGATCGCATAGATACCAGGCGCCTTTGCAATAAAGTGTAGCTCAGTTTAGTTTTTATTTTAAATTCAATATGTTATGGTGGTCTTTTTTGGAAAAACTCGTTGGCTAGTTGCGCCTGCTGGGGATTTTTTGTAAGTAATTGGTTTTTATTTAGCCGGCCGGTATAGCCAGATGGTTATATTGATGGCGGCATCACATTGGAATTCGAATGAACAGCGTTTACTGTGAGCGGAATATAAAGACAAGCCTTAATCCAATTTAAATTAAGAATAAAAATTTTTAGATTTAAGGCATTATATAAAAAATGAAAATGAGTAAGTTTTTTTCCTTGCTTACGAGTTATTCCATTTAAGAGACTACAAAATATAGCATTTATTATAAATATACATTGTATTTACGCTGCCTAGTTTTGCCTGCCAAATTGCCTGTCAAGTTTTCCACTGGGAACCTTAACCCAAGCAAACTTTGATCAATTGTTGATCAGCAAAAGGTCGTAACCCGTTGTAGTTGCTAATTTGTCACCTTGCACTCCTTCTGAGCCCATTTTGCCACCCTTCAATTTAACACGATGGGCTGGCTTTTGGCCCAAGGACCTGACTGGCCAATGTTATGCACTCGATTTCGAATGCTTAGCGCGTTGGTGCTTTAATAGAATTGCCAACTAGCTAGTCGAGCCGGCTAGTCCTTCGTCCTTCGTCCTTTTTCGCCGGACGAGTCATGGGCCCCCTGGTGACTAAAATGGCAAATAGTTGGGCATTTTTTTTTTTGTGTTGCCTTTGCCTCTTTGCATTCACACAATCACACCGAGATAGACGAGGGCGTAAATTGCGTGTCTGACCATAAAATTGCCTGCCCGCTGTCTTCCTTTCCCCGACCTCCACTAAAGGACGTTCTCCGTCCATTCCGAATCCTGTTTGTAACATGGAAGTCCTTTGGGCATTGGCACTGATTTCTTCACATTTATTTCATACATTGCTTTTGATATTCTTCGCTTTCCCTCTGTCGGGGTTTTCGTTTGTTTTTTTGTGTGTTTTTGGCAAAACTAATTTATTTTAAGTAAGTTGCTTAAAAAATCGAAACGAGTCGAAAAATTTAACTACGTGACCCAAATTTCACCCAGCACAACCCCTTCAGAAGGAGAAAAAAAAACTAAGCTGCACTACAGGTTCTGCTTTTCCAACTGGGGTCTTTTTTCACTTTTTTTTTCCTTTTGTGGTTGCCACAATCGCATACAATTTGCTCATTTGAACCGCACCAACAGAGAAGGCACAGGGGCAAAGGCCGAACTGTGGGGGGGCACTCACATAAATAGCAATTTGTGTAGTGCGTTTTTGTGGGCGCAGGTAGGCGTGTGCTTACCGTTTTAGCCAAATTGCCGCCGTCCGGGGCAGTTTTCTCACACACACACATATACGAGGGGTACACACACAGCCGCACTTACAGGGAAAAGCCGCTTAAGTTGCAACCCAAACAGACGGTGGCGAAAAACGAGGAAAAGGGTCGTTGGTGGCGATACAGGACGAAACACGACGATGACGAACTCTGATGGCGACGACGACTGCAAAATGTACAAAATCGAAAATGTAATGAAAACCGCAGGACGCCTACGACCAACTGTGCCGACCAGAACCAGACCAGGCCTATAGGCAAGTTGAATGGATTGAAAAACAGACGTTGCACGGTGGGTTCACAAGTGAAATGTAAGAATATCCTTGGAATAGCAGTGCAAAACTCCTACAAACTTACATTTATTGCTCAATTATATGATTGACCATAAAACACCTGGACTCGGTTCGTTAAAAACATTGGGCGTCTATGAATATTTAACAGACAAACTTAGAACTCCCATGTGGAGTAATGCATGCCACATCGATTTGAAACGCATAGTGCGGGGGGAGAATACAAAATACAATGTTTTTTTCTAGGCAGTTATGTTTAACATTAAAACATTGGCTGATCTGATTTTAATTATTTGCATGGCAAACAAGCTTGACCTTCTCGGCATCACAATCTAGTCTTCGTAACTAAGTAGTGGATGCAAATTAAATTAAAAGACTTGTATACCCCATATACAACAATTTTAAATTATATTTTAGAATAACACTAGGACTTTAAATAGACCCTTTATAGGAAATGTTATATTTCCATTCAATAATTTCAAAACAAATCTCATATATTCGTAAATATGTGAATGCTATAAATTGAATGCAAAATTCAAAGTGCATAAATCAACCAATGCAATTGTGTAAACTCATTAGCTGACCCACTGTCCACTAACCACAGGCTGGGCAGCCAGCGTTTTGACAGGTGGTCCTACTGACAACACCCTCATCAGCCAACTGGCCCAAAATAAACCATAGGCCACAATTGATCAAACTCGAGTGCCGAAAATTTGCGCAAATTAATGCCAGCCCCCAAATTGATAGTAAAATATATTTTGGCCTTTTCCTTTTTTTTTGCTGGCTGTGGCTTTCGTTTTTTAACTCTCCATGCATACTTTAGCCGTAATAAAGTTGGCCGCCCTAACCACAAATAGAATTTTTGGCGCTTTCGGTCGTTCTACGTGAGTATTAGTTTGTGTGTAACTGTGGTAGTGTGCCAGAGTGCGAGTGTGTGTGTGTGTGTGTATGTGTATGTGTGCAAATTGCACTCCCTTCGTGGCATCATTACATATTCAAAAAGGCAGCGCACGTAGAGCATTTTTATGAAATTTTACTCGCTTCTAATGTAATCGTTATGCCTCAGTTCTCCGTCGCTGGCGGGCTGGTTGGCTGGATGGCCTGCTCCTCATCCTGGGACTGTCATTTAAGAACACATAAAGTAAATGTCCTGTGTTTAAGCTACAGCTACAGACGCACTAACGAGATATTGCCTGCCAGGCTGCCGAGAAGGATAAGGGACGGGGAACTGGGAAATGGGCGGACTAAGGACTACGCACAATTTGGCCAAATGGGGTAATGTTCGCTAATATCTGTTGACAGGCAGAATTTTAGAACTCTGTTAAAAAAGCTAAGGATAAAGCGTTATTCGAGCAGGGAGCTTTTAGAACTCTGTTAGATGCTTTCGTTAGCTTCGGACGGTAACCATGAAAAAAGCTTTGCAAAGCTTTAGAGTCCTTCCACAATTGCAATTGTTGCTATAAAGCTTTTAATATTATATTCTGCTATAAATCTGTAAAAGCTTTTCCATAAAATTATTATATATATTTGTAACCGCTTTCATAGATATCTAGTTTTTCCTAGTTAGTTTTCCCACTAGTTAACTAAGCTTTTTAAGGCCTCTTGCCTACTTATAAGCTCCGTTTTGTAGTTCCCAGGTTTTGCAAATAGAGGTCCTCTTTATAAATATCGGGAAAGTCCCTAAGATTTTATATATTAACTAAAATTAATAAAATAACACAGGCTTCTTATTTTTAAAGTTAAAGGGTTCTTAAGGATAAGCAAATAAATGTCAACCGAAAAAAACACACACTTAAGTGGTTTTCTCGAAATCAAGGCTTCAAGGGTTGGTATTTGCCTTAAAAATCAAATCGGCAATAAATTAAATGAAGCGCATAAACACCCTTTGAGCCACGCAACTGATTTTCAAGGCTCCGAGAGTCCCCCACATAAGGACACGCGTGCCAGGATTCACTCCCTCAAATGATGCGAAACCAGCAGCTACAATAAATAAATATGAAATCCCCACTAATTGAGTGCGATTTTCGAGCATCAATTTCATAAGGCACACACAAAGCAACAAGAAAATTGAAAAAAAGTTTATTTTTATATTTTCTCCTCATGACAAAAAGCAAAGCCGGGAGGGAGGAAGCAAGGAATAAATATCTGAAAAAAATAAAAATAAAAGGGACTCACAGGCACTAAAAAGCTGTTGTTGCCAATCATATATATATATATAAATATATATATACCTTTTGTGCAGGCCTTTCTCGGACCCAAAACCAACAACAAGGATGAGGGCACTTATGACACAGGGTCCCATACTCTTTTGATAGAAGTTTTTCACCCTGAGGGATGATTAAATTCGCATGGAGGGAAATTATGCGAGGGGAAACTCTAAAATGCTGCCTATTTCACCCACATAAAAGTCGTGTGTTGATGAGGAAGGGTAACTGCTCTTCGAATACGACCAGGATGCCACTTCTATTTTTGTTTACTTTTTCGCATACTTCCCACCACCCCAGCTCAGCCCGGCTCTCGTTTCTCGTTTTTTCCTGCATTTTTGCAGCTGCTCTGAAGAGAACTCAATAACAAATTATAACGTATTATAGCCATGGCAAACTGTTGCGTTGCTTAGCAATCGGCAAAGAGCGCCCCCAGCCTCCATCCACGTCGAACCCATACCAAAAGAACTTTTTTTTTGCTGCCAACTATGCTGCCAGCAACAAAGTTGCCATGGGTGACGTGGATGATGATGATGATGCTGGCCCCGCCCCCTTTTCTTTTTCCCACCCACTTGTGATTTTTTTGCTCTTAAGCTGGAGTTGTTGACGAGGTCGTTTTGTGCTGATTGCCCATACCCCGACTTTGGTTTGAGTTTTTGGCTCGTGATGGAGCGTGGAGCCAAAACGAACCGATGGAAAGAGATGAGAATATGAAGTGCTTCATAATTTGTACCTCTTATTTACCTTGTTTTTTTAGTTGTTTACCTCGTGTTGTTTTCCGCCTCTTGCCTCCCTTGTTTATTTTTTTCTTCTTTATCTGCTGATAAAGTTGGCTTTTTAATTATGCGGCATATATAGGTTTTGGCCAACTATGGAATGCCAAAATACAAAGCCAGAGAAATTGTTTTACAAAGTTTAAATTAGTTATGCGTTCACTGTTAATTGAGAAGGATTTAGGAGGCTGCTCCTCATCAAGATCGCAGTTCTGCACTTGCTGTCTCTGATTTGCAACAGGCAATTTTCACAGGAGGAGTGGGAAAAGAAATATACAACGCTTTTCCAAATCCACAGCCCAAACAAGCAAAACGCGCTCAATAAATCTGCTGGCCAGTGAGCCGTAAAACGATGCTCGATGCTATCGATGACTTTTCCGCCCCTCCCATCGCTTTTCCCCTGATTAAATGATGAATTTATGAGTAGAACGCCACACAACACATGCACAAAGGAAATGGGGAAAAACCAACTTTAACTATGCATTTCTTTTCGTCTCGTCTGCTGGAAAAGCCGAGCTTCGGGCATCGCTTCTTACCTGGCTTCCCCTTTGACCTATGACCCCGCCCCCCGGCTCCATTGGGTGCATGCAACACATTTTCCAGATGCCTTGCAATCCTTCCGTGATTCAGTTATGCGTGAAAATCGTAGAAATATGAGAAATATTTGATTTGTTTATGGCACAAGTGGCTAGCACTTTAGATTTTCGTTCGGATTCCCGTTCCCATTCACATTCCCATACCCTCGCCTCCGTTTCGATTTAGATTTGCAGACCGAGAGTCAGATTTTTACTTAAAATCAATAAGCCGAAGAGCGGGCTGGCTGTGCGCAATTTGGCGTGTAATTTAGCATGTAACGATGATGGCCATAAAGGACGATGACGTTCAGGACGGGAAGGCTTGTCCTGCCGCTGAATACTGCCCCTTTCATTGTTGAACATTTATTAGTTTGACTTGCCTTTGGCATTATGCATTTATGCTTCATTGATGCGCGATTTCACTACAACTTTTTCGCTAGTTACTCCGGTTTCTCTCTTTTGCCATCGCCATCTTGGCCCGAACTTAAATTGTCAATTTATGGACGTCGTAGTCGGCGAAAGTATTTTCTCATAGTAATTCTATGCTCGGCTGGCTTTTAGACAACTTTTCTTGAGCTGAGCAAAAATTTTAATAAAGTTAACAACTTTATTGAAATCATAAAAAAGTTTCCCCCCTTTTCTATCTGGCCTCTTCTCTTCGCCTTACTTTTTTCTCTATATTTTTTTTTGATTCATAACTTTTCGTATTCCTCTGTGAGTTTTTATTGCCGGCTTTTTCGACACTTGGATCGGTCGCTGTTTGGACCATTTTGCACATTTGATGAGAAAATTCTTTTGCTAATTATGTCTGGTTCGTTGTGCACACGCCGTCCAACAATGAGTTGGCAAATATCCTCATATTTCCGTTGCCTTACCTCTCAATAAAATAGCAATTTGTAAAATTTCAAACATTTTTGCGGCTTGTTTGCGTTGCCCCTTCTATCTACTTTATTGGTTCTCTTCATGTTTGGGCCTGCAAAATGAATGTGAGGGTTTGAAGTCAGCCGTCTGGTCTTTTTAAGTTTTCCCTGTTTAATAGATGACCAATGTCTGTAAATTGAAAATACAACTTTCAAGGCAAAGAAAAAAATGGTTTTTATTGGTCGATAACACGACGATCCTAGCTCCATCTGCGGAAAATTCCAGACACACACGGCCGCTAAAGGCATAATTAGAGGAAGCCCGTCAGAGTCTCTTCATCTATTGACTGCCAGCTCTGAAATGTGCCACAAAAATTTAAATTCGATCAATCAGAGCTGCGCAGACAGACGGGAATGAAATGCCGCACAGAACTCAGTGCGTCAAGGCCAGAGATGCTGTGAGGAAGATGGAACTGGAGCTACCAAGTAACATTTGAGAAAATTGATTTGATTTGATTTTAGATTTGCCACTCGCCCTATATAGTATAGCAAACAGAGAATGCTCGGCTATATACATGAGTAATTCGCATTTTCAATCAAATGAACAGATAGAGGTTGGCAGAGGGGACAGGGAAAATAAATTGCTGCATATTTTCATGCGCCTTCGCTCTGGCCCAAGAAATTTCAAATAAATTGATTTAATTTACAAATATATTTCGCATTTGTGTGCATTTGAGAGGAGTGTGTGGTTTGTCAAAAGAAATTAAACTAATATGTGTCTGTGGGTGGAAGAAGAATGAGGCCGGCCGAATCGTCGACACTTGATAACTTTGTCTGTCAACACTGCGTATGTGTAATAATCTCAGTTCTTGTCGAGCCTAAGTAAATATAATTAATGTACAATCGAGTTTTTCATTTCACAAAGTGTTCATATATCGTTCATTTCCTGTTTGGAGTTTTGTTTAATTTTGTTTTGCAAATGAAAATGCATTTAATTGATTTGTATTCTGTTTTGCCATAGGTAACAAAATACGAGCAGCTCGTTAATTTGCTTAAAAGTTTTGGTATTAAGTTTCAGAGCACAAAATGTTTTCTTGTAAGCTTTGAATATTTATTGCTTAATATTTATATAAAAATATACATTGAATTGCTACAATTCCTAAAAGAAAAATACTTTAAATTTAAGGGATTTTGTAAATATATTAAAGACTCCCAGATTTCATTATTTATTTGTTTTTAGCTGTATTAAATAATATTTCATTTTTTAGCTATTGAAAAAATCGATACATGAAATATGTATATATATGGGGCTTCGTGTTTATCTGTAATTTTTGCAAAAGCTTCTAATAATTATGCTGACGATGATATTTTCTTTGATGAGTCAGTCGCATTTAATTTTGTAATTGATCTGCCTCTGCGAAGGCGGCCCACAGGGTAATAGCACTGTAACCGCAGCCATAAGGAATATTTCTGGCAAACAAATCTGCATGTCACTTTGGGGTCACGTCAGCCCGGCAGGTTGCAGCTTCCAGCTTCCATTGCTCAACTCATCTGGCAGTTGCTTTTAGCCAGCTTCCTCCCTTACGCAATTCGCCTTCCGTTGCCAGTTTTTTTTTTGTATTTTTTCGTTCAAACGCCTTGCAATTTCTTGCTGGCCCCACAGCCTCGGTCTCCGTCTCCATCTCCATCTCCATTTCCATCTGCATCTTCATCTCCATCTCCATCTCCATCTCCAGCCCCAAGTGCCATTCGCATCCCCATCTTCATCTGCAGCTTGGCTGTTGCTTTATGCATGACATTTAATCAAGTTGACGACTGCATTTGATGCCACAAATATTTCAAAATGACGCAAGACAGCTAGAGGTAGGTGTGTCGCCGTTTGTAGGTGTATGTGTGTGTGTGTGAGGAAAGTTGCATATTAAACGCAGACAGCAACCCAAAGGCAGCCAGCGACTTTTGCCACAGTTAATGCAATTTCCCATGGCCCCGCCCCCTTCGCACTGCCATCGCCTGCTGTGCGCGATAATTCAAGCGGAAACGGAAGTGCCAACGTCAAAAGCCGCAGGCAGCAGCAGCAGAAATTTAACAAAATGGAAACTATTAAATGCACTGAACTCCAGGTCCATCGTCTTTTGGCTCACCCCTTTTGGCCACATGCGTCAGCGGTGGCAAAGTGAAGGACTGGACTGACCAGCGATTCCGTTTCATTGACCACAAAAGGCACTCTACCCACGCAGGTTAACTTTTCTTTTTTCCAGAATATCCCCCATGAGTGAGCTTATTCAAATGCTTGCTCCTGCATTTAATGACAGCTGTCCCAGCGTGTCCTGTGCTCCTGGCACGCCACTTGGATAAATTATTTCATATAATAAACTCCCAAGTTGCCAGTGCAGGGATGCCAAGTGGAGAGGGGAAGAAAGATGACTTAATGAAAACCGCAAATTGTTTGAGTTTGTCTTCACCCTCCCATCGCCAACACCCCTCGCCCGGACAAACCTCAGTTTACCTCAAGCCGCACAATGCAAATTAAAAAATACCTGCTGACAACAAAAACAACTGTTGGCGAAGGACGATTGCCAGGACGCAGGAGCAGCAACTGTTAGCTGCGGCTTGTTATTAATATTTATCTTTGGTAATTTTAGGAATTTTTTAATAACAAAAGCCAAGTGAAATGTTTTCTGCATTTTGCCTTTTGTTTGATACCAGGAATTGCCTTTGCCTCTCTCTCTTTTCCACTCCATGTTGCATAGTCCTACCTTGGTTGCACCTTGAAGTAAATGCGCCTGCGGTCAATGCCGAGATTCGCCTGGTTCCTGGACCTGAACGGACTGCAGATGCTGTTGCCAAAGTCGAAGGGCAAATATTTGCCCAGTTTTGCATTGGGAAAAGTTTTGCGGCTGTTGGAAACTTACTTTTCTGCGGTTTAAAATTTAAATGCTTCTCCTCGGGCAAGGAAAACGGCCATGAAGGTGGGCAAATTGGAGGAAAAACGGTGCCTCGCATCAACCATACCAAAAAAAATGCTCCTTTACAGATTGCTTTTACGCTTTTTTCTCGCTTCATTTTCCGCTCGACTGCAGCCTGCCACTAATTATCCACGGCATCTGCAATATCAGTTTATCAATACTTTGGTTTTGGCTTAGCTCACTGAGTTGGCAACATATGTGTACAAAAACTGCCAGCATTTTACGCTGCAATGAGCTCTGCCAAGCCAAATTTACTTGCTATCAGCTAAAAAAAAAACTATAGTTAATTTTAGAACTTTTCGGATGGGAGGCCAATATGGTAGACACTCATAAACTCAATCATATCACCACTTGCCTGCTTAATGTGCCATGCAGTAAATATTCCCCACGTACGGATTGGGAAAATGTGAGGGGGTGATTAAGGGGTGTGAAAACCGCACTGCAAAAAAAAAATAAACCATAACTCTCAGTGCGTTCGAGTGCTGCATATAACATACATGCGTATATGTATCCTTCCAGCACGGAAGACTTCACAAAGCGTTGCAATTAACGTGGCCGAGACTCATTCGAGCAGCAACCGCAGTCCAGTCATTGGCATTGGCTTAATTTCCATGGTCTCCGACTCTGGCCAGGCCTGTTTATCTTGTGCGATGAGTTTTCGTCTCCCACACATGCATACATGCATACATGCATACGTACAATCGAAAATACGCATTGCAAAAGAGCTGTCCTGGCCTCTACATTACGTATACGCAATGTGCGCCAGCTTCCGTCCAGGCAATAATCCAAAATAACAATGGTTCCGACGGAGGGTTCAGAAAGGGTAATGGGTTAAGGAAAAGGGGGAAAAGGCAGAAAGTACGAGGTCTGAAAAACAATACTCGGCATTGATTGTGCGTACGTCGCTGGCTGTTTCTCGTTGATTTTAAATGCCACGCAGCCCACCGAGGAGCTCTTGACTTTTGTTTCATAAACAACCCAGGCGGAATGCCAGGATCATATCAATTATATGCACCGCTTATTAATTAAGTTTCGGTGTGACTACTTAAGTTCCCTTGATGTATCCACTGAATTTGTAGCCCACTTCTCAGCTCTTCATTTCTGGCCTGAAAATATAGCAACCTATACCATTTCTAATTAACCCCTCCTCTTTTCCCATAAACTATGAGCGAAAACTATGTGCGGCAATTATTTTGTTATTAAAATTTAACCGCACATGCAAAACGAAACTATGCCGGCAAAAATCTGCAAGATTATGTGTAGCAGATCAAGAGCGGCTCGTAAAGTGAACAATCCGACGAGTAGTAAACGCTTCCCCCATTGAAAGTTTTTAACTTAACCCAACTCAAGCAGACATTAGCACGAGCAAGAGCCAGAGCAAACATGTTAATAGGTCTTCATAATAAATCCACTTTTGTTAGAAAATTACCAAAAAAAAAAAGGAGAGGAGAAATATCTAACATAATATGCCAAACCAATTAAGTCGGTAAAATAGTTAAGCCGCTTTCTGCTCGACTGCGTTTCGAGTGCAGAAAACGTCTGAATGGTTGCGATTTCAACATTTCTGCACGATGTGTCTTGAAAATGTAGAAAATAGATTGTGTTTTCATACTCTTGCAGTTGGTATTACAGTTTTTGTCAGAAACTTGTAACGCAGTCGAAAAGGCATTTCCGACCTTATAAAGGGTTTTCACTTAATTTTTGGACCAGAATCTGAATAAATTTGCTAATTATAATGTTTTTTTTTCTAAGATGATGGTTTTTTTATCCTTTTCATACTTTTAACTAAGATAAAAATCAATGCTCAGCCAAAAGAACTACTGTTTTGTCAGTCGATAGACCATTTTAAAACCAATTTAACGAGGTATGGCATTTTCTTTTTTTACCATTCATTTTTGATAAAAAGCCGAAAATCAAGTCGATTTTTTCGGGACCTTACCAAAAAAAGAGATACACAAAAGGCTGCGTTGTTGTTTTTACCAAGCCAAACTATAACGCACATCAAAACAAATTATGGTTTTGTGCAGCTGAAAGCCTTAATTTTCGATTTCAGTTTGAATTTTGAACCGAATTGTGCATTTTTTATAAAGAGTAACATAACTATATTTGGGAGAAATTGGACTAAAATTAAAATTTTTAGGTGTGAATACCAATCAATTTTAAAGTTTATTACAAATTTTAAGAAAAATTATAATGCCCTCTGTAAAAGAAAGAAAACTATACTTTGAATTTATTTTATGACCTGTTTTCCAGATTCTAGCACTTTATTTTTCCGATTAAATGATTTTCTCCCTGCTTTTCGTTAAAATGACCAAGCATAAACCATTAATGAATGCTTTTATACCCACACTTAACTTGTAATTCCTTTATTGTTAAACGAAAATAACAGAACAACTTTTTTAATCGCTTAAACCTACTTCTGTTTTCGTTACAGGTAAGTGCCGCACTGTGCCTATTCATTAACGAACTGTAATTAGTCGCCCAACGGTTGGACTGGGGTTAAATGGATGCCATTGTTATGTCCCTCGCCTGGCCTAAGTATATGCAAATTAAAAGGCAATTGAAAATTTATGACCCACAGCCGCGTAAAATTTATAGCCGCAGGAACTTATGAAGCTGTTTCTGTTACCGTCCTAGGTGTTCCTCTTTTTAGCGAAAAATCTAATTAAAAGACAATTGAAAAGTGCTTAAGCACATGAGACAGGGGTGTATATAAGTAAAGGCAAAGCCCTGGAAGTGTTTGAGGCAAATAAAAGAAGCCTGAGATGGCAAAGAAAACAAACCGTAACAGACTGCAACTTGGCACGCTTCGAATAAATAAAATATTGAATATGCCAAGTATTTATGGGTTCTCCATCCCTTGGAAACATGTGAGTCGAGTCCTAGTGTATCTGAGCATCTGAACGTGTGTGTGTCTTGTAAATTAATTACTTCACTGGAGTATCTAACAAATAAAATGGTGATGCGCAGAAATGTGCGCGTGAGTTGATCAGGAAAAGCGCTGTTTCGTGGGGACTCACGAGTATTCCGACAAAGGAAGAAGATTTCGCTGCTAAACAAAAACATTTATCCATATCTTAGGAAATACAAGCATTTTGTTAAACTTGCAAAACTCCCATTGTTTGGTCATTCCAAGAACAAGACGCATACCAAGAAGTTGGACCAAAACAAGCCCAAGCCAACCAAAGCCATTGCAATTAACTTGTTTTTCAATCTCGAGGCACGCCTGGCTTGTATTTGCTTCCTGCTGTTGTTTCATCCCAACCAGCCTCTGTTCAGTCCATTGTTTTACAGGTGCTCTCACTCTGTGTTTTTTGCCATTGTTTACCTTCATTTGGGGTGGCGGAGGAAAACAGCCTGGGAATGGGAAAAATCTACAAAAATAATTGCCACGGCAGGCAGCCATTTGCCATTTGGTGCGCTTTTAAGCTTCACTTAAATGAAATTGTAATGAAATAGAAATGAAAATGAAAATGTATTTCTATGGCTTGATGTTTGGCCCTTCCCCTCACGGCAGGCCAATGCCTGCTCCTCTCATCCACTCCCGTAATTGCTGGGGATAAAAGTTGCATTTAGTTTTAATTCAATTAGTTCTGTTGTGTTTTCCATTGGAAGTTTTTTGGTCCTCTTCCTTAGACTTGTAATGCACTTTGTCTAAGCTTCGCAGAGTAAAGGCTTCAAGGTGAATGCAAAACACAAGCCAATGCTTATGCTAGCAAGCATAATTCATAGTACAGTCAGCGCTGATTGTCCTTCAGGACTTGGTTTTAAAATACACCAAAGTTCTCAAGAAATACTTTTTATATTTATTCTTGATGACTTGACAACAAAAAAACCAAATGCCAAAATAGTCGACGGCTATCTAACATTTTTTATGTCAGCAATTGAAAGTCGTAGCTAATAATATTAATAGGAGGAAACTGTTGTTAAGCACTTGGAATTATTTAATTTAATTATTTTTTTGGGAAAATCATTTGACGTTACACAACAATCACAAGAAATTGGACAATTAATTAAGCATCTAATTTGATTTAAGCATCTAAAAATATTTATTTTTAATAAATGATTATTTTATTAATTTTGCAAGCGGAAGTAAGATGGTAAACAGGCAGCAAAAATGTATATGTTCAAATATAAACAAATCTATGTTTTATGGGGCCTCAAATAGAGCTTATAAATTTCAAGCGAGTTTTTAAAATAAATGGTGTAAAATAATTTAAATATACTAAGAAAATTCGATAAAATGGAGATATTGACTATTTGTTGATTGCACTCGCTGTTAAGTTTTTCTTTTGAAAATAAATAATATTTTGCGAAATAGTCAATGGAAGTATGTATATTTAATTTTGAATTCAGGGATCAATTGGGGCTGCCTTGTCTGAATTAAATTTTATGACTTGCCTACGTGTGCAGTTATTAACACACACAGTGGCAAGCACACTCCCAAACACACCCACACACACACATGTGCCGACAGACACATGCATGTGCCTCACCCACACAGATGTACATCATTAGCATGGCCATTGTTTTCGCACAACAATATGCTTATTATCTCCAATTTCCGGGCAAAATGCATAACAAATAAAAACAACAACAACGTGGGCATGGTACAGCAGCAGTGCGACAAAGACAGAACGGAAAGTGCAGAGTGGCAGAGGGGGATGGGGCGATGGCACGATGGGACGATGGTTTATGGATAGTGGCAGTCGAAACGTAAAGTTTGCATTTCATGGCAAGCGCCTAACTTTAGGTACTTAAGCCTAAGCCTGCTCTCGGTGGAAACAGGGCAGATCCGAGCGAAGTGGGATGTGCCGGGGCTTTGGGCCAACAATAAGCGCGCTAATTGAGGATAATATGTGCGCATGCAATCCTGCCCAAGGATCCTTCGCTGACATTCAACCGAGTGGCAAAAGACGACTCCTCACTCGGATTTTCTCTTCCATATATACATAAATATGTGCGGATGCGTGCGGTAGATTTGGCCCACCCTAATCCGCCTTAATTAACTGCCAAATGAAGGAATTCGTTTGATGTCAATGGAGGCAAAAGAAAAAAAACAAAGTTTGCTCAAAAAATATAAGGCAAATTAAGAAAATATTTGTTGAGAATAATTTGCGTATGTCAAGGGAGGGAGAATATAAGAGGAGAATGCTGCTATTTACAAATGCCACCAAAATGCTTCCTTTTCAAGTTCCATTTTGCGTTTCCCAGCATATGGCAGGATTCCCATGAAATGGAGCAGGAACTACAGATTTCCTGTAACGTAGAAACAAGATGATATCGCCCACCTCGTCGTCAATATCTCATTTTACCAACCAGTTCATTCTCATGGCCCACCTCGGACCGACAGGCTCATCAAACTGTTTTACAGCTCATGTGACATTTTAATTGAAAACCATACGCAAATTGGCTTTCCAAAAAATTTCCACTGGCCGAGCCTTGTCCATTAATATGACGCATACGCAACGTTGTCTCCGTTGCCAGCTGCCCTCTGCTGTTGTCATAAATATTTTGGTAGACTCCTCTCACCGCTGTGTCCTTGCTGCCGGGCGTTTAATTTTCAACGTTTTGCCAGGGCCATGTTTGCTGGGTTATCATTGCGGTCAGGGCATAAATCATCAATGGGCCAAGGCCCTGCAGCGCAAAAGCTGGGCAGGAATGGAAGGTCGGATTTCGTCGTCAACAGGCCCTCGCATCATTTTATTGAAAATTCTACCTGATTTATTGGCCAGAAAATCGGGATGAACTTCAGGCTCATTCCAGGTGCTTAATTTGATATGGAATAATGATTTCCGTCGGCTCGGTTAAGTTTTTTCAAAGGCGGCAACAAAAGCTAGCTCGATATTTAAGTCGATTAGGCCCTGGAGAGGCTTTACTTCCGGAAAACCCGTCGACAAAGAAATAATTATTGATATGCTTAAGGCACATGTAGTGGGCCTTCCGAGTGCCTGATAGTCGAGTCATGGCACTCCAGGCTGCACTTATCGTAAGGTAAATAAGCCACTTGTATCTCAAGTGGAGCTCCAAACGAAGCTCTCGGCCTGTGTGTATGCCCATGTATTTTTAATATCCCACCTCAAGTGTCCTGTTCAAGGGCCACCAAAAAAGAGAGAGACACAGACAGCACATCCTTTTGCCCCTTTTCGGTAGTCTTTATCGTTTACCGGCCTTAAAGTGTTTGCAGTTTCATGCCAACGAATCGGAGACTGTTCCTTCTGCGGATTGTTCTTTTTGGCCGTGGATGCGCCCACGGGACTCATAACCATAAACGCTTCATCTTGTGGTGGCCTGTTTGGGGCTTTCGCATCCTCCAACTGCCAACAAAACGAAATTGGTGCATTTAAAGGCTTCTGGAATCGGCCTTAAGATCTCTTTAGGCTAATGCGATGGCATATTGTGTTGATTGGACCTCTCACACTTATTATATAAGTAAATGGTTTCCTTTTCTCATAATGAATCTATGTTTTGGACCAACTCGTTGCGTTCTTAGCCCACCTTGACATTTGGCTTTGGCTGTTCAACTCGTCTGTGGTAACAATTGCAATGGCAACTGCAACGACTGCCAACAAAAGGCAGCAGAAAAAATTAAAAGCAACGATAATATGGCAGTTGATGAAGGCAATCATCGACATAATGATGATGAAGATAATGCTGTTCTCAGCAGAAGCGCACGACTGCGACGCTGCCAATTGAAAAGTCTGCTCCTGTCTATTTTTCATTCTTTCTTTCATACTCTCCAAGTTTTTTTTTTGTGGTTATATTCCCCGACTTGGCTTTGTTGGGCGAGAGCTCAATTATGAAAGAAACGTTTATGCGAAAATTGCTGGTTAATTGCGCTCCGAAAGCCAGTCCCTTCCTCTCAGCCATTACGAAATTGAAGTGGCCCGAGGAGTTTAGCTCAATTAAATTACTTGTGATTTAAATTTTAATTGTAGACGATGCAAATTGTCCCGCGGCTATCACTGTCAGTTTTCTACACTTTTCTTTTCTTTTTTTTGGTGGAAGCTCTGACAAAATTTGCATAATAAGCATTGAAATTGTTGTAGCTGGCAGGCATCGAAAAAGGGAGAGGGCGGTGATGGTGGCCCTAAAATATATATTCCTTCAATAGCGACACACGAGGAGCGACAGGTTTTCGCCAGAAGTCTGGGAAGATCTTCGATTACTGCCTGGTTCTCCATGTGCCTTCATTTTCCAGCGGACTGAGCAAGTGGTATCGCCTGAGTGGAGTTGCCACTGACAACAAGTGGCTGGCTGGTGGAAGCGGGAGCAAATTCATTATAATTTATAATAAGCAACAACGCTGACAAGGACGACACAGCATCCACAAAAAAAATATATACACACCAACACACATATGAGAGCGACAACAGCGGGAATATAACCAATAATGAAGCTCATCATTATCCTGTGCACAAATCCAATTTGATTATGTTAATACACGTGGAAAAGGAAAATGCTTTCGCAATTGCAATTGCTATTGGCGCAGTTCTCTAACCAACCCACTAGCTGTTATTTGTAAGCAGACGAGATTCCCCAGACATGCTTTTCACTTCAATTTTGAGCTTTGATTGAAGTTGGGAGACGGGCCCAACAGCCAATCGAGATTGGCGACAATCCATTGTAGCGGAAGAATAAAAATGCTGAAATAAATGCATCAGTAGAGCGCAGGTTTACTGGCCACTGAAACAACATCCAAATGAAATAGTCCTGCATCCAACCGCATTCTAATTAAACGCCCTGACTTTGGGGCCCAGACAACGGACATCGCAGGATGTGTGACCAGTGTGACAGAGCCTTAAATGTCACGCCTCTGCCAGACAGACAAAAGCTGCAGACTGCAGACTGCAGACTGCAGCTGAAATGCACTTGTGCGCCGACCAGGCTTATATAATCCCGCCTTCTCGGGTCCTTTGCCATTGCGTAAATAAATTATATTTACGCAAATTCGCACTCCGAAAGCGTGGGACGTCGCAACTGGACGTGGCCGGTTGTGGAAAGGGTTTTGCAGGGAAAAGTGGAGGGTGGTGTGGCACAATGACGACGACTGCGAGTGACATGATAACATTTTGGCCTAAAATTGGCAACTACAACGAGCCAGGCTCAGACAATGGAGGTGGGGGGTGGGTAGTAGGTGGCGGGGGTGTGGCCTTCATTGTTAGTGCTCGTAATTGGGTAGCAACAATTTATGCGACGATTGTGGCGATGGAGGCGGGAAATTCGAGGTCCTAACATGAATTACAATTCTGTTTTCCACATGTGACGCACAAGTCGAAAGCAGCTCAACCTCTAATCTTCCATACCGTGCAGCGATTCTACCATATTCACTTGCCTAATTTAATGAATTAATCAGTGGCTTAATTTACTTATCCTGCTTTTCATTGTTTTACTATTGTATATCTGAAACTTAAACTATTTTATCTTTTAAATTATTTAAAGGCTGCCATTTGTCAGACATTTTCTCTTTCCCATTTATAAGTATGTTAACTCTTTTAGGACTGTCTATCTGAGTTTGCAATTAATTTATTAAATTAGCTCATTGGCCTTAAAAAAATGTCTTTATTTTTCCAAAGTTTTTACGACCATCCATCGATGTTTTCCATGATTGAGCTTAGCATTAGAAAGTCCAAATTTATGCCAAAGTTGCAACTGCAAGTCTTAGCTGCTGTTTGCGTTGTCTTTAAGCGAATTTTGTTTGTGACACAGTTTCATTTAATCGCTTCTTTGGCGCCACTCTGCAGTTTCGAGGCAGCCGGCGGGAGTATTCTGGTTTTTGTATGATGACGTGGGTGGGCGGACCCAGCAATTGGAATAATAATGAATGCCTTCATTATCATAGCCGCCGCTGTTGTTATTGTCCCTTGTGCTTGTGCTTTTGGCTTTGTTTACCCCTTTTCGGTGGCGTCGCTGCTGCTGGCCTCGTCCTGTCGTCCTTTAGTCCCGTCTGCACTTGCTCCTGGCGATGGCAACCGCGAGGGGGAAACAGTATGGGCTTAAGGCAGCCAGAGTTCCGGTCATTGTACATACATACATATCTGTTTTGTGACTGCACTGACAGAAAATAATATATAATAGTAGGGCAATCTTATGGGCCTGCCATAGGTAAGTGCCTATCACACCGGAGTGCCCAGAAACCCCTTGAGCCCGGTGCTCACATCCCTCCCCACTGGTTTAACATCAGCTGCGACCAATGCATTTAATTATAATTCTGCGTGCCTGTGTGTTGCCTTAGTGGCATTTAATATATGCACACGTTGCATCACAGCAACAAAAGCACCGACATCAACTGCAACTGAGGTCGGGGCTTCCCAAAACAACGCGAAAGGCGAAAGCGGATGCAACGGAAACGGATGTTTGGGTGTTGCACATTGTTGTTGCTGCCGAGTTCCCGTGAGTGTGTTAGTTTCCTTCGGCATTGTGGGTAGAATTGCTTACTAGGTGTTAAATTTATGCATTTCGGATGGATGACAATACAACAATGTAAACGATGTATCTCCATGCATATAGTATATGAATATGCAGAGCTATTATATGCGAGCATTCCCATTGTCACTTAAAGAATTTAATAAACTGACAGGAAGGAGAGTGAGTGCGGGTGAGGAGAAGGCCAGCGGAGTGGTGATCCTGGTACGTGTGCTTTCAATCATCAAAGAGATAAAAAGCAAAAGACGTCGGCGTCTGCCAAATTGCAAATAAATTGCAGAAATTGAATCAAATACGCATGCAATCGCAAACAAATGGAGCTGGGAAGAGGGAGTTGGACCAACAGGAGTGGCACGGGAAGAAAAATGGGAGAACTGGCTGCTAGACAAACATGCCGAGTCTCTTGGCCGTCCTGCCTGCCAGGATATTTGTTGCAAAAAAGCAATTTTATGCTTGCAAAGGCATGAAAAGCCTTTGTTCGTGTCTATTTCACGTTAGTTTGGCGTCTGCGGCGGCGACTCGCATCCTCGGCCCACTCCGTCTTGTGCAGAATGCTTCTGACTGTTGCATATGTTGCGCATACGCCACGTAGCCACAGGAAAAAGAAGAGGCTCGGTCTGCCACTCCGGACTAGCAAGTGCCCATTTTCCAAATCAGAGAAAGGGTGAGGGAAAATCAATTCACCATCTGTATTATCTATTTGTTTCTATTTTACAATCGAACTTCATTGCCCTGGAAACACATGGGAAATTTTTGTAATTTAATCAATTCATTCTCGTAATTTTTAATATTGGTTCTTGGGTAAGTTTTTGGATGTTCAAATAGGAATATTTGCTTTTCGGCCAAGCTTATTTAAATTTTGAGAGCCGACAACCATCCAAAAATCTAACACTTAAAACGGAATATACATATTATCGAATATACATTTGATTTGATCCTGCAAAAAATGTGTTTTCGGGTATTTCATATTATCTCTGTGTTCGAGCACACCATGTATGCATTCGTAAACATAGGATATCCTCGTAAAAAAGGCTGTTCAAGTTAAGTTAGCAGGCGAGAAATGAATTATTTATGAAGTGGTTGGCTTGCTCTGGTTTTTCTCCGCTGCCTGTGATACTCCTGCTGCTGTTCTCCCCCACTCAACACTCCAAAACGACTCGAATCGACTCTAGTCGCAACCCAGTGTTCGGCAGAGTTGGGCCTTTGTTACAGGAATGGGCGACGCCTAGGGGCTGGTGCAGTTTCAAGTGTTTTTTACTTTATCAATTGGTTGCTTTGCACTTATTTGCTATTTGTTCTTGCACACACTCAGCCGCACGTACACAAACACACGCTGCATTTCCGCTTCCGTTTTGTTAGACGAGCCTCGTTCTTCCCTTTTTTCCATCAACACCCCACCATATCCCGCACCCATTTTATTGGCAACTGTTGCGCTCTTGGGGAAGTTATTTATTTTATTTGCCCAGCTCCAGCAGCGGCTACTTTCCCACTGCTCGTTTGCTAAAAATCAAAGAGGAAATTGAATTTGTTGTGAAAATTTATGTGTTCAAATGGAAATGTTGTTTGCCGTTGTTGCCGTCAATTTCCTGGACTTCATCTGCTCATATTTTTCCTTGGCCCTTTGCCACCAACCTGATTATTTGGGGCCAGCGAATCATGATCCGGTTTCTGTCAGAGCTCTCGAAAGGACCAAGATAGAGGAGCAGTCTAATCTCCAAGTCGCCAACAATTTTTCATGCCAGCGCACAGAAGCTTCTAACCCGCGTTCCTTTAAGTTGACAGCTTGTTGTTGGGCTGCTATCCCTTGGAAATTTATGCATGCAAAGCGACAAGTGCAAGGGCACATATCGAGGGTCTACAGGCCGAGCTCGGGGAGTTTAATGGCTTGTGCCTTGTTGAATGTCATGCGATAGTATGTTATCGATAAGCCGCTTTAGTCAGCTGTGAAAGGCTTAAAGGCAAAGGAAAAGAGGCATTCCACGAAGCGGCAAAGATTGAGAAGGCAAAGATGAGTTGGATGGATGGAGAGAATAAAATAATAAAGTTAAGACATTTTATACCGCTTTCGACTACCTTCGGAACATTTTTTGTTCCATAAAAAGTGATTAAAATTTTTCGGAAACAATTACATTTGGATGCTTCAAGTACCACCTTCAATTAAAATTAAAAATTGTACACCACTTTTAATGTTGATGGTTTTAAGTTTTGTTGTTCTCTTAAGTAGATTTAACTTGTCATATTTCATTAAATATTTTTTATCAAAACCCAATTGTTGTGGTTCACATTTCCTTTAAATTTAACTAATCTTGATGGACTTTTGTAAATCAGCCATTTGTCATGCATCACTGTAATTTATTTGCCATAAAGCTCTAGTTTTTTCCTGCCATGTCCAGTTTTTTATTCGGAAAACTAATTAAACTAAATTAAATTTGATAGCGTTTACGCAACAAAATTACACAACAAAAAAATAATAATCGAGTCGGGCAACTTTTGCGATATTAAATTAAATTAACATGGGGCAGTCTGGGGATTGGGAATATATATTAAATTACTTATTTATCATTTTGCTGCAATTTGTAAAATTCACTCATTAATTTAATTAAAACCAATTAAATGAAATTGTCACTGTCATTTCGGGCATCGATTTTCATCGCTGGCTTTTGCCGAATGCGGTTTTTCGGTCGCTTCTTCTGCTCGCTGCTCTGCTGTTGGTTTGTGTGATTAAACATGAAGCCAAAAAGAGTCGGACCGCCGGATGGACGGACGCCTTGACAATTACATATTTCACATTGTACAAATTGCAGGCGACTGTTGGTTGGTTCGATGGTTGTGGTAATTTAATAACTTTACCGTTTAATGAAGCGACATCGGCGACAAACAAGAATAAACAGCTGATGTCGATAGATACTCGGCCGGGGACTGGGTGCTGTCAAGGTATTTTGTTCATTATTTATGACGCTGCATTTGCGAAAGTATTTAAATGAAATTGAGTTAAGCACATGTACGCATACGACTGTGCCACCGTGGCAGCACCGCTTCACGCATTAAGTATACGCCGCGTGCGCCGAGCGCCGTGCGCCGTGCAATTCACACTCGATTTAAGTTTATTACAAATGTAAGCGAATACAAACAATGCCCCGAGTGCAGACTTCGTTTGCATTTTGATGGCAGCGGCTGGCGAAACGTGAAATCTGCTGCATAATTCAATTTCACATGAAAAGCGCAAAATGAAAAAGAAATCGAATCGAGCAGGAGTCAGAGTCGAAGTTGGAGTCGGAGCCAAGAAGGATTTCATCTTTTGGATATTCCGTCCTCACCTACTAGAGCAATGGAATTGATGCTTAGCGAAAGGATATGCTTGCCGCAATACCAGCTTAACTCAATTAAGCTCTTGGTAAAATCCTTTTTCCCCCCTATTTTTAATTTTTGCACAATTTGATGTCTTAATTGAATTCTGAAACTTTTAATACAATTTTGTGCCACTGACATGGCAAATAGTTTCATTGTGGTAGTCGCATTTATTTGCTGATTTATTGCATTGTTTATTTGTTCAGTCCTCTTTCACAGAGAAATTTTGCATTTTGATTTAATTAATCTAATTTGGTGAGTTCGCAACATGTAACCATATTTGCACCGCAATGCTTGCTGAAAACTGTCAGACAAAAAAAATAAATTTTTTAATTAACAATGATTTTTTACTGCGCATTTCTGCTTTTTTCCAGAAAAACGTAAGGTTACAATTCCTTCAATTTAAAAATTCTGCACAATATAGAATTAGATAAATTAAAATAAATTCTTCAATTTGTGAAATATGCTTTGCGGGGGGCTTCGCTCTTAATTCATGTTTAGAGTACCAGAGGCGCTTGACTCTTTTCTTTGGAAACGACCTCACTACTTGGTTAGGGTATTCACCTTGGAAAAAATGTCCTAACTGCTTTTCAAAACCCATTTGGTGTTTGCGTGGCTGTCGTGTGTCAAGACGGCGAGGGAGTTGGTTCCCAGTTTCAGGTGAGGACTCTCAAAGGCGACATTGCATGTGGACATACGGACAGATTAGAGGGGCGGGATGGCTTTGTTTGCTTGCTTGGCCCCAACGGATGGGTTATGCATGCATTTTTTTATTACGCTGACAGAACATAAAAGAAAAACATACATAAAAGTCGACGAAGGTGTTTACTGATGCCTTCCGCCCGGCTGCCTGCTTCTGGGCTTACCTTATCCAAAGAGCGAAGTTCAAGCTGTGGCTCCTGGCTTTTCCAGAGGCAACCTTCGCTTTTAGCATACACCCAGGTTAGCCCCCAACCCGCCCACAGACCCACTGAAAATGGCCGCCTCAGTTGCACACTTCCGCCAACGGAAGTTGTATATGTTATTAGCCGAACGAGCAGGCAAGTTTGCCCCTTGACAGCTGGACAGACGGAAGCGTCGGGCTCAAATTATTGAATGAGCCCCATGTGCGCGGTACATGTGTGTGTTTTAGAGATCAAAAGTCCAAGTCCTTGACTTGACGCTTTTGTCAAGCTTCGGATGCCGCCTCCTCCCTCTGCCTGCTATAAAATTAATATCCGGTGTAAATAAAAAATAAATTTTGGCCCCCGCCGATCCACTCCGCCCTCGACTTTTAAACAAGCATCAGCAACTTCCGTTGGCGGAGATGCTCGGCTCGCACTTTCGGAGTACATTTGTTTGTCTTAAGCCGGAAATTGAAAAAAATTCACAAATTCTGTGTTGTTCTTCGCTGCTTTGGCAGAAAGTTTTCGGCTTGAACTTAGCCTGCGAACGAACTGACAACGTTTGGCTATATAATTATGAAACCACTTTATTGTATTTTTCAATTACCTTTAAAAAGGACAACAAAAGACCCTTTGAGGGAGCGACCGAGGTAGAAGAGTGGTCGCAAAGAGTCGCGCATAATAAAAATGCAAGAACGGCGAATGCAAATTACAAGGAATATTTAATTACGAAAAATTCGCATAATTATGTGGACTGACCGATGTGTCGGCCCCGCCCACTCGGCACTGTATGGCCACATAAATAACGCGACGTTGCGGCCACTGTCGTCCTTCGTCCTTGCCGCCTTCTGTGCGCCTGACGTCAGCGTCAATAAAAATGAGCAGCAAGCAATGAAATGGCAAAGGGACGCCGCGGATCGAGGCGGTACAGAAGAAAAGAAACGAAGGGCAGGAAATCGCAGCTCATAAAGCATTTGGGTGGCCCAAAATATCGCTAGGGGTTTCACTATCTTTTTTACAGGAAAATATACAAAACAATAGTTGAAAAAAACTTCAACAATCCATCAGCCTTTTTAACATCCTAATGTTAGTATTGCAAATATAAAACTTAAATGGAAAAAAAAAAACCTACAAAAACAAAGGAGTGGGTTTTTATTTAAATAAAAAGGCATACATTCTTTGATCATTCCAATTAAACAAAAAAACAATTTCGTATGTTTTTGGACAAAAATAAAGTCATTCATGCAGTATATTATTAAATAGATAACTGCCTAAAACTATATTACAAAGTTAAGTTTATGTCCAATCTTTTTTTTTCCTCCTTAGTATATAATACTTTAATTAAGTCTTTTAATGAATCGGCAAAGCCCGGAGGCAGAGTTTGACATTGACTGGGCCCAACGATCAACGTTTGACTTTCTGCTTTTCCCGTGTCATTCTCTCTATCCGCCCACGGGTCGTATCCGCAATATTTTATAAAGTTCGATTGCCTGGCTCTTGGTCTTTTATGGTCATCTGGTCGAGAGCTGTAGCTCATTATGATAATTCTGCGGTGCGGACGAAACACTTTCGAACTGGCAATTAAAAATCTGCCATTATGCAGACATGTTACAATCTCATTCGCTTGCAGTTTTCTCTTCGATTTTTATGCAATTTTAATTTGCGTACACATTGTCATAAAGTCCCTGCAAAGAAGAAGCAGCCGAGAAGAAGCAGATGCAACGATAGGGGAAAAATTATTTAAAAATTTAATTAAAGCAGCTGCATGAACCACAACAACGACACAACGATGGCGCAGAACAGCAATCACGTTGTTGACGAGACGTAAACAACGTTGATGTTGACGTCGACTCTATTAAAAATTTCGCTTGATCAACAAGACAACGAAGCGTTGAGAAGAAGGCCGTGTGCTCCGTGTTGTTATTGTTATTTGTGGCGTCTGTCGGCGACGCCATTTTGTTGTTTGTTTGTTTCACCTTGTGAGTGTACTCCATTGTGTTTACCCAGGGTCAGGAGTCACAGTTCACGGGGGAAAATGACACGGCTCGAGCAAATAATTATGAAATTTCCTTAGCCTTTGAAGCACGTTGAAATGGTGTTATTTACGTCAAAAGCGTGAAAGCTAACACCACGTAAAGGTCAATCACTTTTGGCGACAGGTAGCCTTCATAATCTAAACAAATTCCTTGAAGACCATTGGTAAATCAAGACAGAATAGCAGTAAAAGAAACACCACCTAAAGGTCAATCACTTTCGGCGACAGATGGCCCTAATAATCTAAACATCTGGATAGAGAGATTCCTTAAAGACCAATGGTAAATCAAGCCAGAAAAGTACGGGGCCAACTTGTCAAAAGTGTTGAGCTCACCCTAGAGCACCGCAAACCACTTGACAGCAAATTGTTTGCCTTCCTTCGTTTTTTGGACCAGGCAGCATCACAAACGCTGCAATTGCCGGCCACATTCTCTACTCGGCACTCCCTCATTACCGATCCCGGGCCGAAAAACAAATTCAAAAGGCGAAGAAGCCCCACAAACAACTTCTTCTGGCCAATAAGTAAGCGAAACTTTTTCCTTATGTTTTGTGCAAACAAATGTGCAAACGGAAGTTCTGCTACTTCTTTGCCTTGCAGGTAGCCAAAGTTTGCCAAAGGCCAAATTGATTTGCAACATTGCAGGGGTCGGCCCGTCCCAAAAAGAGAAGGGTGTGGGCGTGATTGTGCGAAAGGAAATATCCTCTATAATATTTCTTCATTTTGGCTGCCTTTGACGTGGCGGGTGGCCAATTAAATGGCTGCCATAAGTCAGGCAATCAAAGCCGAAGTTGAAATGCTGCGAGAGAAGGCGGGTGGAATCTAGCAATTAACTGGAATTGCAAATGCAAACAAAAACAATGTGAATAAAATACACAACCACATCGAAAGTTGAATGCTCTTAGAAAGCATTAGTATCCCCTTGTTGGAACCACACAGGTGCTTAAAACAGATATAATCCTTACATTTTCCCGAGAAAAATGAGAAAAAGTGAAAAATTAATGCAGTCATGTCTCAATCTGCAATTGCCTCACCTTGACCAGGTGCTACTGCTTGTGACAGCCAGCCGACTTTGCTCCCATTCCAATCAATTTAATTAATTTTTAATGTCATTTTCTGCAATTTCAATTCAATTCCGAAAACACACTCACTGCTTGGCTAGTTGGATTGTTGCACACCTGGAAATCCATTAAATTGTCGCCTTGGCAAATTGAGAATTACGATGGCCGCGTTTGGCCCCGCCCCCCGCCCTCTGCCTCTGCTGCCGCCTCCGCCTGATCCACGCCCACTTCCGTTGACTTTGGCAAAAAGCTCAAGACAAAAGCCAAAGTGCCATAAAAGCTGCCAGGCTATATAAATGTGGCAACAATGTAAACTGTGTCAACTCTGTGGTGGCGGTGCACTCGGAAAAAGGGGCGGGTGGCCAAGCCGCAAAACGGACAGTGGGCGGGGTGTCCTGAGATGTCTGCGTGAGGACAGCGCCACTATATATTCCCCCGACGATCGTGCCCAGCGTGACAAAGTGTCTTCTCCATACACAAAGAAAAATTAAGCTCAATGTCATTATGAACTTTGCAAGCCAAAAAGATACTCGAACTGCAGTGAACTAATAAAAGAGGAGGGTTTTCTTCTCATTAAACTGTTCCCTGTATCGAGTGGATCAACATTTTTTTAACATTTATAAATGCTCTTCAGTAATTTAAACTACTTAAACTCAATGTTGGAATAGAAAATATAACAAAATTTAAACGCTATATTTAACGGCCTATATTTTTCAGACACAAAAAACAATAAAGTGCACAAATCTACCAAAAATATTGGTTTAATGTGACACTTTATTATGTCTTCTTATTTTGTTGGTGTTAACTACATTGTGTTAATAAATTTGAATGGAAATTTTTTGAACTGTTCACTCGTTAGAGCTGTCAATATAAACAAATGTTTTATTTAATCTTACAGGTTTCACATACTCGAGTTTTTGTAGTTAGAGAGAGTATATTTACTAACATTTGTGTATTGTATTTCTTATGAGTGATTAATATTATTTATATATATATATAGTTCACACATCTTTCTCTGCTAGTTTTTCCTGTGTGCGTTCGATCCCCGCCCTTGCCAAATACATTTTTGTGTGAACTTTTCTTTCTCTGCATTGCATCACGCGCCCATCACTTGCCGCAGACGCAAAGTAATTTCTTAGCGCTGCGCTGGAGCAGCGCGAGGACGACAATTTTGCAATCGCCATTTTGTTGACTAAGAAATATCGAAGCCATCTTGAAGTGCGAATATGCTGGCATGTCAGAACGCACACCGACACTCACACTCTCACACACACACACACAGAGTGACGGGCACACCCACAGAGGATACTCGTCCTGGCGCATAGAAATGTTGGTCTTACCCTGCGGTTGCCGCTTGTAGTGGTCTGCGGACTCTACGGCCCTCGGGCACCCCTTCCACTCGAATTGTCCTGCCTTTGGCATACATTTCCTTGGCTTCCGTCGACTTCCTCTTGGCCCCACGCGCGCCTGTCCTTCTGGTTACAAATTAAACTTCCGTATTTGTTTAGAAATCCATTTGTTAAATTACTTTGCCCAACAAACAACACATATTCCGAAGGGCCGGGGCCGAATCGTAGCTAGCGGAGCGTTTTTCTCTTTCCAAATATGAAAAATGAATTGCATTTAACTGCTGCTGGATCAGGATAGGGGGCCTATATAAATGCCTATTCCTTCAACTATTTGCTAAACAACAATAATTTATTGCCAGGCCATAATGCCTAAAATGCATTTGATAACTCTACAAAAGCCTAGTCGCCATGCATTTTGACTCTGTTTCCCATCGATGTGTGAAAATTGAATATTTTTTTCCGTCTATTTGTTGGATGAAAAAGTTATAAAGCATAACTGTAAATAACAAACAGAGAATGAAAATGAAAACAAACACAAAATGGTTACACAAATGTTCACTGAACGCGTGTTTAGGCCCCGATAGCAGACCGGTTGGATTTTCCGCGGAGAAAAGGAGACGAGTTTTTCATGGCCACCCAACTGCAGTTGGACCATATGTTTTAATGGATTTTTTTTCCTGCTACTCTGAAACGCAACTTTTTTATGAGAAAATTGTTGGTGCAGCCATAAAATAATCTGCTTCGAAGTTGGAAAATTATAATAAACTTTATTAAAAAAGGTAATCAGCAAAAATACGTTGCTCTAAACTTGTCTAATAAAATATTCACCTTATCAATCCGCTAACAGAAAGCGTTTGGTCCATGGTCACACTCCGCTGCCCATTTGATCCAGTGTGCCCAGCATTGTGCAATATATTTTTGTGTAGCATTCACAGATTTGTTTGCAACGTTACATGGAAACAGTCGGAAAATCGCATGAAGAACGGGAGCCAGTGCTTCCATTGTTCTAAGCGAGATGAGGTTTTATTTTTCAAAACGACTACGACAAATGTCCAAACATTGTCACCCACACAAACACACTGCCAGTTGACAGGGGACAGTCGAAGCCATGGGATTTACAGCACTTTGACCTCTCCCACAGTTCACGTGCTTGCCTGCGTATCGCTTCACATTTTATTTAGATATATGTACCCTTATAACTCGGGTATTGAAATGGAATGCGCTTTTGTAGCAAATAGCGAAAACTCTGCAGGGACTCGAACAGAATGTACCACGAGTTATTTTAAGGAAAGACTTGGTAATTGCTTAAAAAATTGAAAGTAATTAGTATGATCGATGTAATAAAATAAGTCATAAATAAATAAGTTACGAAATAGTTGGCATTGTACCTCATAGCAAAAGTTACTGTTGTTTAATAAATCGCAGGATCTCAGGTTTCATTAAATCCTCTTACAAACTATACCGGTATTAGCGACCTAAATTATAGGTTTGGTTTTATGTCCTCTTACAGTTTGAAACTAAATGAAACCTATAACCTTTCGCTAAAATATACAATAGCATTCTGCTCCATTGGGGACTATTTTCACATCGATTTTCGGCTATCGTTTTGGTTTTAAAGATTTTTTGTTGTGGATTTGGGTTTCACTTTTTCGGCATTCCGTTTTATGTTTGCCCATTGTTGGGTACGTGACTAGAGTGATATGTGCGAGGCGTGTCCACAAATGGTGTAAATCAAACAAAACATATGAATTTGCGTATAAATTGCATTTGATAAATGCATTTGAAAATATCAAATGTTTGTCCGGGGAAAACAGGAGATCGTGTATGTGCCGAAAATACCTGGAATGGATTGTCGGGGATTTGCGCGGCAATTGATGGGAAAAGCATATTAAGCTCTGGCTGGGTCGTTGGGGCTGTCTTCAAAGGATCTCTTACTCGATTGGCAGTATGTCTGACTTGTTAAGAGCCGCGTCGTTTACTTTCCCATATATTGCAGCTGCTGCTTCGGCCCCAACCCCAGAACCCCCAACCCAGAACCCAGAAACCCTTTGATGGCCTCAGCTGGTTTGACTCTTTTCTTTCCCATCGCTTTCGTCGTCGCCGCGTGAAAATGGTCCGCTTTGTTTGCTGTTTGTTTGTCGACACTACTACTACTAGTGCGGAGGTCCTCAAAAAAAAAAGAAAATAGTATAGAAAGGAACTCCTCTTCGCCGCTCCCGAATGCGTTGGCATTTCACTTAGAGCAAACACCTTGGCTCAGTCCCCCGCTTTCTATCGGTGGCTGTGCGCATTTTTATGCTTTGACATTTTTACGGTCCGCCTTTTTACGGCACTGGCAGCTGACTGACTTCAGACTAACTGCTGCGAAACTGTTCCTGCTCGGATAGAGGGTTCATCCCAAGGACTGCCGAGTTGCTCCCCGCTTGCTAATAAAGTCCTTTCCGTGGCCTTTGGATGGGTTTCTTTACTCCGTTGGTCTGGTTTGCATTTCTTGTGTTTGACTTTAATGCGCTTTCAATAAAATTTTATGCGAATTTTGCCTGCATGCAAATTTTATAGTCCTAAGGACTTCACAATATAAAAAGAAAATAAATACTAGAAATGACAATGCAATTCCTACTTTCTGTTCGTGTTTGTCCCTTCGTTTTTTGTTTGTTTTATTATCTGTTCTTATGCTTGGTACTCGTAGATTGAAAGGGTATATTGTATTCAATCAAATGTATCAATGACAAAAGAAAAACTGTTATAGTCGAGTGGATTAAGCTTTATTATTTCAAAAATAATAGTTCACGATCACAACGGCATTTTTAAACATTCTCAGTCTAGAAAAATAAATGTAATATTTGATGTAAATATATTTAAAGATTGATAAAGAAATATACCAGACATCCAATTAAAATAAATATATGGTACAACATTTTAGTGATCATGTTTTAAGGAATGGTGATGTGAACAATTGATTGACGTTCAATAAATATTCTTATGTTAGAAAGAAACTTTTTTGATTTTTTCGAAGACTATATTAATGATAAAAAAAGGGATTAAAATATTTGAAATTCGAACCACTTTGACATACATCATTCAGAAGTAGGTTTTGTCTTCAAGGGTACTAACAGCATCGGTTCCCGAGATATATAATTCTGTATCCATTTTTATTTTATTTCATTTTCTATCGCGAACAAATTCATTGCAGTTGTAACCTTTTTTTGCTATTGTCGCTCTCCTCCTTGCTGTTGTTGTTGTGCGACTGTAAATTGCGCTTGTTATCGATAAATCATGCAACCATTATTTATGGTGTTCTCATATGTGTGTGAGTGTCTGGATTTGAGTCTGTGTGCAGCTGCCTGCATATGTGACTGCCATTCCACAATCCCCCCTCCACCTCCCCCTCCCCCATCCCACTCCACAGAATTTGGCTCTGTCTATGCTTGAAATTATTTTTCAGTTCTCGATTTTTCGCTTTGAAATACCCATTTCATGTATAGCCGTGTGTTTCGTTGCCTTGATTCCACCTCGTTCTTTTTTGTTGTTCCTTTTCTTATTTTATGGTTTTTTTCCCCCGATCCTTTGCCCCTCTTTCGAATTTTCCGTATTGCATGCTCTTTAGCATATGCCATTGGCCGTCTGTTGGATATTTTCCCCCGCACCGCCGCCGGTAGTCACCAATCTCGCAGCTTTTCATTGTGTGTAAGGTTTTTCACTTTGGATTTCGCCCCTTCTCCTCGTTTTTTGTTGCTGTTTTTTAGCATTTAATACAGTTGAGTGTCTGGCACAAATGTTTGGTAGAAATCGATAAACTGACAAATTGCTTGTTGGCCATGGGTGTGTGTGGTAAAGAGCCTTGGTCCTTTGGCCACATCGAGTGCAGCTGGAATGCCAAAAGGGGACAAATTGTACAACTGTAATTGTTGTCATATTTAAAATGGAAGGCATTTGTTACATTTTTCGGTCGAGTGTGGAGAATTCGGAGAAGGAACACTGCTTAAAGTTGCCGAACGAGGGAGTATTAAAGTTCAGAGCCAGTCTATTTGATTGGCAAATTGTTATCCAAGGTTGATTGGCAAACAACAATCGCATTTGCCAAATTGCTTGCCACCTACGCATGCTAATCCCCTGACCAGCAACTCGAATGCCATAAATTCCACTTTATGCAGCATCATTAAAAGAAATTTTCATTGAATATTTGGAGTTCGTTTTTGTGTGCGCTTCGGTGCCCAATATTTTCATTAGGAATTATATTGAAATTTATTTAGCAGGCAGAATTCATCTGGCTGTTATATTGGTATCGTATAGACTTTGCAAATTTGACATTCAATGCAGTTCAATTCACCATGCATGCAGCCAATGCCAATGCAATGTGCAACATTTTCTTGCTAAAAGCAAATAATAAACAAGCCGGGGGGGCGAGGGGCAGCAAAGAGACACCGAAATTAATATTTCAATATTAAGCATGCATCGAAAAAGGAGAAGGCACAAAGCAATACGTGCCCTGCATCCTCATGCCCCGCACTCGAAAGGAATGCAACCTGTATCCTGCATCCTGCATTCATGCGTATCTGTCTACTTTATTTGTGAGTTGTCGATGTTATTGACAGCTCTTCGATGGCCGCTGGTGATTGTCACCAATGTATTGAAGACAAATATGATATGCTCGTCAAGGTAACGAATGTCTGAACCATATTTTATTAAAATGCACATGCACAAACAAAGGCCGCAATTGCTTTTACCCAATAAAAAAAAGGCGAGTTGCCAGAGCCAATATATTTGCCCGGCAAATATTTACCATTTCCAGCTCTCTCATTTTGCCAAGCAATGTCTAATTAAAGTAAGTCTGGCAATTCAAACTTTAACCGCTGAATTGCAGCACACACTTTCGCTGGCGGCAAGTTCAATGCTTCAGCTGGGATTTATATGCCAAACATGCCCCAAGTAGATTAATCTATTATCGATAAGTGCAAGCATCGGAAATTTATAACCGTAAAAAAGGAGCAAAAAGGAGCAAGGAGCGGCTGCCTGCGGCCAAAAGAAATCCCAAGTCAGACCCGGCCAGACTGCACTTAAGTGCTCGAAAATTGTTTTCGATAATATTTGGCTGTTTGTGCTGGCTTTCAACACATTTGGCCGTTGGCATTTGTCTCCTGTCTGAAGGCCAGTGGCCGAGCGCAGAAAAACCATTTGTTGCTCTGCTGCCGTTGCTGTCTCAGCTGCACTGGATTTAATTTATTTGAACGGGCAGAGAGTTATCCTTAGGCCAGGCCCCTTAGTCCTTTTCCACGTCTTCGACTTGGTCCTTTGCCAGGCCTTAACTGTTATTTATGTTTATATTTTTGACTTTGCACTGCATTAGCTGCTGGATTTCTCTCCGTCATTGTTGTTGCGGTAATTAGGCAGCTTTTCCTTGCTGTAAATCTCATTCAACAGTTATTGGACAGCTTTGGGGTTTCCAATGTGTGTGTGTGTGTGTGTCTGGGTGGTGGGTGTACAACAAAGGCATCGGATAAGTGGATCTCGGATTTTGATGCATTAGCTGCTAAAGTGTTTTTGGTCCGCTGGGACCCTGAACAGGAAAAACCAACGAGAGGAGGGTCGAAATAGGTGCTGATGGCAGCTGCAGCTGGCGGGATTAAGATAACACTGCATTTACGGTTAGTAAAGTTTTATGGTGCGGCCATGACTTGATTTAACCGTTTTACGATCATTTCATTCGGTTCAGCAAGCCCGATATGAGGTGCTGATGGAATGAAACAGTCTACGTGGATCGTTTCTAAAAGGGTTAAAGCCATAAACTCCATTAGGCACGGTGCAGTATTTTTTGCCATTCTGTTTCTCTTTACTTCATTTGAGAGCTTTCAGCCCCATTCGCCATTCTGCCAGCTCCTGCCGGGGCATTAATTAAGAAATATTTTTAGGGCTTTTCCGTTTTTTTAGAACCCTCAACCACCCCCCCCTTCATATTGATCCCCAAGCAAAGCGGAGCACTGGACAGAAAGGCTTAACTTTTTTATTTACACTACTTAATTCCTTGCATATTCAACACACACACACACAAGGACACTGGGGCAGGATCAGCGGCAGGACCAAAAACCAGTTGTCGCCGGGTAACCACAAAACTAGACAAGAGTCAATGAAAAAGGCATTGCATGGATATCGGGGCTCGAAAAGGGACAGGCCACGAGGACTAGGAGTCCTGTCCAGGACTACGTGGAACGGATTTGGCTGCACTTTCATTCAAGTTCTGAATTTTCCCTTGGCCCCTAGTCCGACTTTTTTCCAACCAGTATATTGAAGTGTTAAAGAAAAATGCAGTCGAGTGTGGCGAAAGGACATTACTGGCTTTTAGCGACCATCGGGGAATGGCGAAGGGAGTGGAGCGCACATGGGATGGCTGCAAATAAAATGAATGTTGTATGGCAGTCAGCGAGCATATTGAAGTGTTGAAGTCCCCCATGTTTCCCACCGTACGTACCCCAAAACGGATTGGAATGGCCGGGAGGACTCAGGGTTCACGGACAGGACCTGAACTGGGGGAGAACTGAACTGGGCCGATGTCGATGTCGATGAGTCGATGACGATGAGTACACGCCCCACTGAAGTAGTAAGTGCCGTTCGCCAGTGGATGACAATAAATTTCCATTTAATCGGATTTATTTGAAAATCTTATTCCTCTTGCTGCTCTCTGTGCACTCGCTTTTCCACCCAGAACCCATTCCCTTCTTGAGGTCCGACTGCTGCGGTTTTTACTCCGCCTTTTGCCATTCGCCCGAAAAAAAATTCCGTCCCAATTTTATTGTTTTTACGATTCCTCCTCTCGTCGTCAAAGGCGCAGAAAGCAAACGACATCGTTGAGAAATTGTATTCCGTGTTCGTCATATTTTCTGTGATTTTAATTTAATCTTCTTCGATGAAGTGTTTAAAATCAAATTGCCCATTACGGAAGTTTCAAAAAGGTTCGTTTCGGCTTGCCAAAGTTTTTATATCAATCTTCCAAATATAGCAGTTTTTTAGACAAATCTTAAATTAATTGTCTTTGCTTGCTTATATATTGAATAAGAATTTATTTGCATACTTTATTTATTTTCTATTACCACTCTATTCTTTAAACAAATATGAAGTCCTTCTTTGATTCATTCGAAATGCACCGGTTACTTTAAAATGCCAATAATTAAGCTAATTAGAAAACCATTATCCCAAAGAGCTTTGCTGCAGCTAATACCCGCTTAAGCGAATTGTCATCCATCAAATTTGCAAATGAAGGAAACAACAAAAGAAGATGAAGAGGAATTATATGCAGTCAACTTTGAAGTTGGGCGTCACTTTCAGTACAAGACAAATGACGAAGGCGGTTAGAGTGGGTGTTTTCCGGCACAAGTGTGTCAGCGTGATGTCCATGAAAGTTGCGTTTTTGTCTTCGAATATCCCCAGCTAAAGGGGTGTACCAGACTTTATGGTAAGCTAAGCGAACCGAAGGATAGTTCCTAGACCATTTCAATTTACCAGCTCTTAATGGTCATCATTTAGCCGATGTTCTCTTACTCAGTGCATTTTTGCTTTTAGTTTAATTAAAATTGCTGTTTGTACTTGGCTGATGTTTGCTGTTTGCATTAATTACCGTGTTGTCCATCGATTTAGCGAATTATGCACATGGCAAGTTTTTAATTAAAATATATAATATAACCTTTGATTGGCCGAGAAGTACGTACATATGTATATCGGGCCCACTCCAGCTGCCGTGAAACTAAATGAAAACCCATCAAATTGATGTGCTGATGGGCAGACAGGCGCACACTGTAATTAAGTCTAATCAGAAATTGCAACAAGCAAAAATCATGCGTGTCCAGTGCAGTCAAGTCGAGTTGCGTTGCGTTGCCGTAGCCAGTTTGAGTTCGCCCCAGGGCCAGATCTCTCGGATCTCATCCATGTCCCTGAACCCCATCTCTGGATTCGGGTAACATGAGCTTCATTAGTGTATGCAATAATGGCAAACATTTTTTGCCTGCCAGGCCTCAATGCGGCGACGCTGACGAGCACTGTATAGTCTGTCAGTGGCCACTCATGGCGTATGCGTAATGCGAATACGCGTTTATTTCAACGGGTAACGAAAAATACTTGTAAAAATAATTTATTTTTCTCTAATTCAATATAATCTGTTTTGAATACGAGTATAACTAATTGGATAAAATCTACAGCATTATATTAAGCAGGGGGTCATTTGTATTTTAATGTTTGCTTTAAGCAAACTTAATCAAAATATAAAAATTAATGCTTTTTTCTAAACTATTTTTATTTTTGCTTAATACTTTGAATATTATTGTACAAATGATTCACACCGATTTAAAGTGTAAGAATTTATGCTAAAATATAAAATAATGTATAAAATATTTCAGTAATGACTATAAAATATAAAGTTTTTATGAAAAACAATTTAAAATAATGAAAATTATACATTTTCGGATTATGAAATATCTGGCACACGGGCAAAACTTAGCACATAATCGAAATTGTGTCCACCTTTTAAGCAGTAACGGTGAAGCAGTCACTGTGACTCGGCCCTGCCAGCATCCTTGCATCGAAAAAAGAACAGGACATGCCTGGACGTGGGCCTGATATTTGATAGCCGAATATGCGAGTTGGCTGCGATGGGGAGGCGAGTGGGCTGGTGCATGTGCATTGAGTTGCATGCCACACAGCTGGAGTTGCACCGACGACAGGCCTTGTGATTTTGAATTTCGTATTTTTCGAAATTTGAATTTGGATATGATTCAGCCTGACGGACTGCAAGTGGGCAAATGGAAGGGAGAAGCGGGGAGGTGGGATAAAACCTGTCATGGGTTTTTAATTATTTTGTTTGGTTTTGCAACGTTTGGTTGTGTGTGGGTGGGTTTGTAATGCGCAGTTAATTGATAGCCAGGACCAGCACGTGTCACACCAAGCACAGCAGCGACTTATTATCCCAGAAAATGGGCAGGTATCAAATGCCGATTTACTCAAACAGTATCAGAAATACACATTTAGTAGAGTTCATCGTAGTTTTCTCTGAAGGGCATGCTTTTCGACCTGGTGCTTGTTAGTTACTATCTATCAGTATAGACTCTTGACATTCATACTTCTATTTTAAGACTTAAGCTTTTGCCAGCTTTTTGTTCAGCAATTGTCCTTCATTTCTAAACTCCTTTTTAGCTAACAACTTTTCATTACTGTTATATACTCAAGGCAAGTTTTTAATTAAAATATATTATGTAACCTTTAATTTAAAAATGTATATCGGACCCACTCCCGCTGCTATTATATTTAATTAAGTTCTGATATGGATCAAATTACTCCACCTGCTTGGAGTGCAACCATAAAAAAAATAACGAAAGCAGCTTTACGCTCTACTAGCTAAGTTCTGCAACGATTTCTTTTGGTGGGCGGATCAGTTTGCTGTGAGCTGCCAAAGTCTAATTGCACGGAACGAAACAAACGACTTGGATAAGAACTGTGGGGCGGGCAAAAAACTATTTTACATGCGAAGTGCGTGCGGGTGCCGGGAACGCAAGGAATGCCATGGCAAACTTGCCAAACCCACTTGGCATGTCACTGCCAGGAGCAGGGAATCGGCAGGGGATTGTCTGGCTACATATCCTGCCATCGTCGTTTCGCTGGCGAATTGTTGCATAAAAGTCAAAAATCTTCAACTTGCAGCATCAACTATATAAACGACGCGACTGCGCTGCTCAAGTCGTCAATGGCAACGGGGCACTTGAGCGAGTGTGTGTGAGTGTGTGTGTGTGTGCATGTAAGGATGGCAAACACACACACGTTCACCCACACCACCAACCATTCGGCCACATCCTTGGAGAGTCTCAGTTGGAATCATTGCCGTTCTCCATTTCTGCACTCTGCAGCCCTCAATCTTCTGTCGTCGTCTATCATGGCACAAAAAGCGCTCATATTTGCTCAGCCCTCGCATCGCATGTCCTTTTTTTGTCCTTCGACTTACGGAGCAGTAGTTGCTGCTGCTGCTGCTCCTGCTCCTTTTGCTCCTTCCGCTCTGACTGGTTATGGATATGCCTTTGAGCGTTTTAAATTTCATATTGCAACTGCATCGCCTTCTTTGCTCATTGAGCTTTCGCCTCGTCTATTTGCACAGAGCCACTCAGCAGGAGGGAGACTCGAATCGGATCGATTCGAACAGCAGCTACCCTGCAATCACGGGGGATCGGGAGACGTAGATCCATGACCACCGGATTCCATTAGGTATCAGCGGTACGTTTATCCTGCCTTTTCGATGGCTCTGTTGTGGGGTACATGCAATTATGCTGCCGAACCAAATGAAATCACACTGACCAGGCCCTAGAATCATTTTTCAAAAATCATTCACAGCCAAGTGTGCATTCAATCGTGCACCCCCCGAAAACCCAACACCCCCCTCTCTTGCGTAGAGTGCCAATAAAGTGTGAGTGTGCGTATGTGTGTGTGTGTGTACTCCTCCCTTGATGTGGACATGGAATATTCAATTTTTCAATATCTCATGCTCCCGTTTCGACCCCTTCGCCCGTAGGCAGGCTTTGCAAAAATCAACTGTATCAGTCGAGCCGACGACTACTCACTGCAAGGACACCCAGGACTCCACTCCACTGCACTCCACACAGCCTCACTTCGGGTTCGGTTTGGTTTGGTTCGGTTTCGGTTTGCTGCTGTCCTGTCCTGTGCATCACAGTGATTAATGTCTGTGGCAAATGCATTAAATTCTGTTAAATGTATTACAATTTTGCCAGTGCTCCCCGCTCCCTCACTGCAGTTTCCACATCCACATCCACCTCCGACGGGCTCCCCGCTTTCACACCAATATCTGCGTCTGGCTGATTGATGGTCGCCTCGTCTGCTCCAGTTGTTGTGTTTGTGGGCGGACCTCCTCCATGTAACTGTTCTTGTCGGTGGCTGCCTCTCCTGGCGCTGCTCCTGCTGCCCAGGAGTCCTGCTTCCGTTTCTGTGCCCGGTTATGAATTTCAACATTTTTAATTTACATTGCTCAAATTTCAAAATCTCTTGTGGCTTTCAATGTAGGCTACAGAAAAAAGCTTCTAAAATGATAAACAAATTTTGATCAAAACAAGCTTTTTGAAAACCCAGGTAATATGCAATTTAGACAATTTTTAGGAAGTTCACCAAGTTTAGTCCAAATTTTAAGTATTAAAAACTATAAATAATAAATTTTAGCTTGTCATCAGAACAAAACCCCTCGAAATGGGCTTTTAAGACGATCATTTTACATTAAGCAACACAGGGGCACTTTTTATAACGAGTTACATCATGATTAAATTAGCAGTGAATGCCAAATGATTAGAAATTTCAAAATAAATTCAACGAGGTATGATATTCAATCGTCTATAATAGTCAGACGTCGTCTATATACAACAGATGTACATAAGCTATCTTGAGTTTGATCGAAGTCGGGTGACTAGTGCAAACTAGTGCAATCGCTAACAACATACAATTTTATTAAGAGTTTTTTTTTTAATATTTATTCTTGTATTTACTTTGTTCGATTCCTTTTAATGAATACATTTTGGTTTTTGCATCGGCTATAAAACCTGATCCTGATCAATGGCATCCTGAGTTAATGCGATTGTACCCTAATCCGAAGCAATTTCAGTCTTGGATTCATCTGGCACCTTCACCCTCGGGTTCTGGCTTTGGGCTTAAATCCGGCAACTTAGAGCTCCAAGCTGCCTTCCAAGCCAAAATCCCGGGCACGCACTTCAAATGCCAAACAGCACAACAATCTCCATTTCTGACAACACGCTAAGAACACACTCGCTTGCAGGCAGCCAACTCTTTTTATAGCATACTTACCAGCGCAGCCTTATGCTTAATGCCAATTCAATTTATAAATTTGATTCTCTGCGAGTTTCGCCCCGCCGCCACAGCTTTTTGGCAAACAAGTTTTACACACTTGAAATTTTTGTGATTGATGTGCTTTGCTACATTGCCACTGCTGCTGCCGCCGTTTGACTTTGATGTCTTATTCCCTGCCTGCGACTCTGCCAATCCAACTGCAGCTTCCACCGGCTCCTTCCTTTTCCATCGCAGGACTTTCTTGGAGCGCTGTGGGTGAGGGTGTGGGTCGGTGTGTGCATCTTGGAGTTGGCGAAAGTTTTAATTGCTTTTTGCAATTAGAACTATTAGTGAGTGTGGCCGGGTTACAACTGCGTAGCTGCATCAGTTGACTGCACAGCCGCAGAAGAACCCAACTTTTCCCGGCTCCATCTCCCCCAGTAATATCTAAGCAATTCATTTAATTGCTTTGCAATTTCCATGCGTGCAAGTGCATGTGAGTGGGTGTGCGGTTCGAATGATTTGTGCAAATATTTTTGCTGGCATTGGCCAACACACAAGCACACACACAACATTTTAAAGAGCACCACTTCAATTTGCTGCTATTGACGCATTCCCAATTACTCGAAAGAGTGAGAGGAATCGAATGCACGGGGATTTGGTATTATTTTATTTGCCATTTTTTATATTCGCCCCTTTTTTGTAATTTTCACACACAAATCATATTGTGCTTGAAGCTGCATTGACATGGCCAAAGCGGGGACTTCCTTTTGTGGCAAATCGAACCCAACTCGACTGGATTCAGTTGTGTGGCGGGCACTTTGACTGCGCCACTCCATTGCCACAGCAAACGATTTGCTGTTGACTCGTTCTGGTCTCCCTTTCTATTTTTTCCCTTTTTTTTTTTTTGCTGTTTTGCTGTTTCTTTGCAATCTTTTTGCATGTAGCAAAACAAATCAACTTTCCTGTTTGCTGCTGGGCAAAAGAGAACGCGTTACAGAATCGAACGCTGAGCTGCATTCAATGGCAATCACAGCGCCAGAAAGGGGGCGTCTGTGGTCAGGGTTTCACAATTCCAAGGGGGGTTGAGTGACCCAGCAATCAAAGGACCTCGTCACGGGAGAAAGTTATCCCAGAAATCATCCTCTTACCTGTCAACTGCTGAAATACTTAGTAGAGAGTTCCACCCCCCTTATTTTACTACTCTACTCCCCTTTTCTGCTGACCAAAGCCAGAGCCAGACCCAGAGCCCCTTTGACTGTTTGTATTAAAAAATTAAACTAGATTTCCCTTTAGCTTTGCATGTTTCCCAGCCGCCGCGGGCAGTCGCTTACTTTGTGCCCAGTCCCAGCAGATGTGCCTGGTGCCAATGTGGCCATGCCATGTCGATTGCATTTCGAAGAAGCAATTTCAATACGCCTCAGAGCTGCTGAAGGCGGCCAAAAGCGCCACAAACGCGCAACGGTTTTTTAATTGCTATGTGCCAGGATCCCGACAGCCCACCATCTGGTTATGACCAGGACGGAGTTGGAGCTGGCCAAGCCAAAAGGCTCTAAATATGAATCATAGCTGGTGCTGCCGGGGGACACAGCCAATGCCAATGACTAATTATGAAATGTTTGATTTCCCCGGGGACGGAAAAGCGCGACGGATATTTTCACACAGCTTTCTACCTGACTGGCTGGCTGACTGGCTGGCTGGCAGGACGATGAATATCCTCGATATTGCGCTTTTTTTTGGTGTGTCATTTTTGTTATGCTGTGATGAATATTTGGCGGAGGGAGACAATCAACAAGGAAGCGCAGATGGCACGTGCCTTTTTTTGAAGGGAATTTGTGTGGCCTGGGCTGCGGAGCGGCGAACTCAAATTCGTCACATAAATTCGTGATGAAATGAAATGAAAAATCAAAAACAAATTGCACAGAAATGTAATGAATTTTAAGCATCCCACATGCACATATACGAGATCTGGCGGAGGGGTGTGTTTCTGACAACTGTCTACTAAGGCCATGTCACACTATACGGTCATGTCTCTTTGCGGTTGGCCACAGTGTCTCTGGCGATGATGACGACGACGCAAGCTCAGGCGCCGCACAGTGGGTCAAAATATGCAAAGCCAACGGCTACAATTATCCATAAAAGTTGAATAATCCAGAAGTTTATCACACAGAAGAAAAATATCTTGTTATATATATTTTAACTTTAACAGGTCAAATAGGTAATTCGACTTTATATTTGTTAATAAAAATAAATATCATCAATCATTTTTTTAAAATCAATTTTCTTAAATATTTTTCTAAATTATTGTTAAAAAAACAGAGTTTTGTATTTGCTTATTTTATTTGGTACAAACAAATTTTAGGTTATTTCACAGGTTATAAGGGTAATCTTTACCTTGTGAATTATTCCTGCAGTAGGAAGAGAACTATCTACTGTCCAGGTTCCAGGTTTTTTATTTTGATTTTTATTGTACATAGTATTTTTTGCAATCGCCAATTAAGGTGTTTTGGATAGGACATCTCTTAAGAATACATAATAAAACAAATATGTATATATATATATATTGTTCCCTGCACGTATACTGTTCTGCCCAGTTCGTTCAATTGAGAGCACACTGTCGACCACGGCGACTCCTTCGTGTGCTGTGTGTCCTGTGTCCGTGCCAGGCATGACAAATATTTTGCAACTTCTGTGCAGCCCGTTCTTTCTAGCTCGGCGACTATACATTTCCCTCCCTGTCTGTGGTTTAAGTTTAAAATATTTGTGTTGAAATTGCACTTGATTTAATTGTTGTTGCTGTTGCCAACTGTACAGGCCTGTTGACTCTGCTCGTCTCGTATCATTTACAGGCAAACGCCTTGTGTTTCACTCATGTCTGACTGCTGTGCGGTGACTTAAGCAAAAGTCACTTGCAGAATTCATTGGGAAACCATTTTGGAAAAACCCAAGGCAAATGTGCAGCCTTAGTGCCGGATGTGATGCTTTAAGCACGGCAAATCTGGACACAAATCAAAGTGGAAAAGAACCGCAAACAAATGCTGCCCTCGAGTCGTAAATGTCTAGTCAGAGTCAGTGTTTGGGGAGACTTGACCAGCAAATAAGAGCTCAACAACTGCTGATTTGCTCGGGCATTGATTGAATTGTTATAGCCACGCCCTCGCCCTCGCCCACGCCCCTCCCCCCGACACGATGACATTTTCCAGTGACTGAATTTTATGTTGATTACAGATTAAGATTGCAACATTTTGCCTCTCTTGAATCGTATTTGTCAATAATGCCTTTGAGCACTGCCCTTTGGCCTGGACAGCCGTAGAAGGGCTATCCAATTGTCCCATCCCTCACCTTGATCTACAACCCCTTCGCAACCTCCCCCCCAAAAGTCATCCCCATGACGCTGGTCTAAAGTGTTAATTTGGTTGAGTGGGTTTTTGGTCGCCCGATTTGAATAGGACACATTGAATGGAGCCCAGCCCTGCCCAAAGTGTCGATAATAATGAGCTGACAGCTCGGCATTAGTTGTATCGGGGATGTTGTTGCCCCTCCAAAGCCCCCTTTCATCCGCCGCCAGTGTTTAAGTAAATGTCTCGGGCTTAGTTACAATGTTGTCAACATTTCATGTTCGTCTGAGGAGCAATCTTGCCTTTTGTTGCTCCTGTAGCTCTGGTAATTAATTTTAAAAAGCGCCCCAGGCTAGTCAAACAAAGTGTAACAGGATATTACATTTGATGACTGAGGAAAACGGAAGTGTTAAAGTGTGTCTACAGATGATACAATTGATGGAGCGACACGATAAGAGCATCAGAAAAGTTTATGTGAAGGTCGGGGAAATATCCCATCTTGCCGGATGTAGCCAATACATCTCTTTGTCTTGTATTTATCACCAGAATATTATGCTAAACACCTGTACATTCCTCCTCGGTACACGAATTATTGAAGCATCGGCAGGTGTTGGCGGACATCGCTTAAATGGAGTGTCCATACACAACTTTAAAATTCGATTATGTCAACGCAACAACACCGGGCGCTAACAAAGGAAGCGGATGGGAAAAAACCAAGAGCGAATTACAAAACTTTTACATCTCCCCTATAATTTTTTTCCTTCAGCCAGTCCGGCGTAATGAAAATTCAGTTTTCATGTACTCAACTGCTAATGACAGTTTTTTAATGATGTTCGGATGCTGCTGCCTCGGCTACAGCAACAAAAATATTGCAAAATTAAATGGCTGAAAGTTTTGCCAGCGACAAAAAACAACGACTCACATAACAAAACGGCAAATGGACATTTAATAGGATAGACGTCGACGTCGACGTCGCGTAATTCTATTTTATTTAATTTCAGTATTTTTTCTATAAATTATTTCAAACATAAATCTGGTTGAGTGTTTTGTGCCATGCATTTACTTCATGTGTGTGTGCCCTGCAAGGTGTATTGTGAGGTATTTGAGTACATTGAAAGGACTATTGTGAGCTTGTACAATTAAACTTATTCAAAGGAACTTAAAATTACACTTAACAATTTGATTGCTATCGTTTTAAGTAAATAATGTTTTAAATACTATACAAATTTAGGAAACTAATTGAAAAACATTAAAAAGTTTATATATATATATATAATATATATATATATATATATATATATATATATATATATATATATATATATATATATATATATAAATATATCATTATTAAAAAATTATCTATGAAACCAGCTTGTTAAAGCTCTAAATATAAAACCAAAGATCAGTTCTGATTATTTCTCATGAGCACGGATGATGCTTGACCATCGCCAGTGGATTTCTTCGTCCTTTCGCAGGATACCCCGCTAATGAACCAGGTATGCCCGCTTTTGCAGCCGGCGCAATCAGCCTCAGCGCAACTAAGCTGCGGTCCGCACAGCACTTACCCAAAGCAGACCTCAAAAAGTTTTCGCACCCACACACACACACACACACATACGACTGCTCCGTAAAAAGGTGCAAACTGCCAGGAAAAGGACCAACGCAGGACCTCGGCGGCACCGCCATCGTCGTCGTCGTCGACCGACACTAAGCCTGAGTGCATTTTCTTGTTGTTTGTGTACGCGCGCGTAGTTTTCTGTTTGCCGTGCGTAAAATCCGCAACGTTACGCCATTTTGTGTGTGCTTTCTTTTGTGCACTGCCCCAGCACTCATCCCCACTGCCACGCCCCACGCCCCCTCCACCTGCTTTCTTTTTTTATCACGCCCCCATATACGCGGCCCTGCAACGCCTGTAAAATGCAAAAAAGGTGCGAAAAGTGCGGCCGGAGCCAAGGAGGGAAAATGGAAGGGGCTGTTGTGCGGCAGTTTGTCGATGCTGACGCTTTGATAGCGCTACAAGGAGTCGGAGGGGAATGTGCCACAGATGTGGGTGCGAATAAGGAATATCACCGCACTAGGGATGACAGCGTGCCTGAGAGAGTCTCATTAATTCACACACCTAATTCTCCCAATAGAAACAAGAATTGGTTCCTATACGAACATTAATGTTAAGGTTTTTAATGGTTGCTGATATCCCCAACTGCACCATAAGAACGTACTTAACTTACCTCATTATATTATATATAAGCTAATTGTATACAAAGACCTCAAAATCTTTAAATAGAGAATGATTTTTGGTCTGTAACCAAGAGTGATGGTATGCATTTTTTTGCATTCAAAGGTACTTAATTCTAAATAGCTGCTAAAAAAAAAAACGCAGCTCAAAATTTTTAAAAATAGGAATTTCTGGTTTGCCCCTTTAAGACAATTTTCCTGAAATGTCTCAAAATTAATGAAATGTTTGAAGTGAACTTACTTATACTTTTATGCGTGCTTATTTCATGTCTATATTTCAATATTAACCAGAATTAAATCACATGAAAGCCTAGTTTAATTAATATCCAAATTAAGATGATAGTATGGAATTTAGTTTTAAGATCTGTGCTATTCAAATTTTCTTGCCCTTAATAGACTTTTGTTTTGAATTTAATTGATAACCAATACTGTATTTTAAAAATGTAGGCGTGAATTGAACCCTATTATGCGGCGGATATTGAAAGTGAGCTGCTGCTCAGCGATTCCATCTCTGTCGCCGGGCCTTTACTGCCAACCTCTGCCAACCAGCCCCTTGGAGGCTATCCTTCCTGCCGATTCCCGCCTGGCACCGTAAAAATAAAAGCCACGTTATTAAGTTGAAAGCACGTGCAACTTGTTGTTGCTATCGTGGCGAGTAGCAGAGGCAGAGTCCTTTTTTGCCATGGCCAGAGCCAGAGCCTGTTGGCAGTTGCTTTTATTGTTATTACTACAATACATTTGCCACTTGCCACTATTTTTGCCTGCTCAACTACAAGCTGCTGCTGGTTTCGGTTGTATTTCTTCGCCTTCCCTTATTTTGAGCGAATGTATTTCTCACCTTTCCTGTGTGTGCTTGGGGTCGCTTTTTAATGGTCTTCTGGTGCTCGGTTCCTGGCTGGCTTCTAGTCTCTGGCTGGCGAGTCGTAGTATATTTCATGATTTCCATGGCCACCGTATCGCAATATTCATTTGGCGATCTTAAATCAAAATGTTGGTTGTTCGTTCTACTGCAAATGTTTATGCCTGCCCTGGAGCCATAAATCTGGGTAGCGGGTATATCTGCTTGAATGGAAGGCGGGTAAGCCTGTAGACATTCGATCCCTTCTCCAGGGTATTACTCTGTCTAGTCGGCAAGGGACGAACCACTTCGCAGACCTCTAATAATCAACGTAAAGCCAACGACAGCAACATAAACAAGAAGTGCACAAACAAAAAGCCGAAACTGAAGCTGAAATTGTTTTGCGCTTAATGGCATTTTAAATAAACTACGCTAAGCTGTAAAAAAACATTTCCATATATGTGTGTGCGGACAATGGCGCACTTTTAGCCATTTTAATGGAGCTAAGTAGATTATTGCCCTGTGTAAATGTGCAAATAAAAAGCTTCGAATGGCCAGATATATGAGCCTGAATAGGCTCGACCTCGTCTACCGATTCGGGGGATAATGCCATAAAAAAAGTTTTAATGATCGCGAGTAAAACTAGTTGGATCTGTTTTGTGGGCACTAACTGTTGAAACATAAATTTAAGGGCCGAGCCGAATTACGATCCCAAATGCATTTATCAGAAAATGTAAAAAGGACCGAAGGAAACGGAAATTAATGACTAAAAGCGGAACCAAGCAATCTTTAATTCTTAAAGGCTTTATTTAAATTAAGCCGTTGACGCGTTGCTATTAACAAACAAGCAGACTCCCAGTTATCATTTCGATCAATGCCAGTTCCATGGAGCTCCGTCAGTACGACTGCATAAACAAATGCAAGATTCCGATTAAATTGACAATAATAGCAGCAACGAGAAGGATGGTGAGTAAGCCACCCATTTCCACTTTAAATGTTGTTGCCATTTGCTGATAGCCATCTGAGCCCGGCGACAAAACATGGCCAGGAAAACCCGAGAGACAGAGTGTGGGGCCTTCGATGTGCTCGCTCCTCTTCAATTGATGATGATTATGAAGTGATAATAATTAAATTTGCATAATGTTAAGTGATTAAGTTGTTGGCAACTCTGTTCGCTGGGATGTCCTGCCGGGATTCAAACGATGGGGGCCAAACGATGTTAAAATCTGAATGCAAAATCGAAGCCACTGCCCGGAAAATTTCTGACCAATAGTTTTCCTTTCCTCGGCATGCAACCAAGCTGGATCCTTGCCGTGTCCCGTGTCCCGTGTCCAGCGAGTGTGCTCTGCGCCATGGGATTAATTTGATGATGTTTTTCTAAACATTTGGGATGCGTTTCGTTGGTTGTTAAGCTAATTGGAATGGCGACAGTGTCGTGCAACAGGCGATACCATCGCCACCTTCTAAACCAATCCCGTACTCATCAGGATCTGCCACCTGGCACATTATGACTCATCAAGTTTTCCCGCTCTCACCCCGTTTTCCCCGCGTGTTGAGGTCTTCTAATTACAGCGCTTATGTATAATTGATTTGCGGCAATTTAATTAATTTGAATTTAACTATTTAATGAGGATTACCAGGACCTGCTCCCAGGACACGGCTGCGGCGCACGCATCAGCCGAAGCGCGTTGAAAGCCGCATTTTAGTAGCCAGTCAACTAATTAGCTGTTGAATTTTAGATTAAGCCCGGCCAGCCTCCGAAAAAAAACCCTCTCGGTTTATGGGTTAATGTTAATTGACGGCCCTTCAGCATCGCCTGTCCAGATAAAGGTTAAAGGTGGTATTTAAGAATATAAGAATACCGGATTGGTTTTAGATAATTGCACAGTCAGGTGTGGCCGCCATTAGCTGGCATTAATGTTAATGCATTTTGGTTGTTTGCTCTCGAACAACATTTTTCACCTGATTGGCCAGCAAATTAATTGTCATTTAATATGCCACAAAGTTTTAAGCTGGTTTTATACTTTTTTTCCCCCACCATTTTGTTCGAACCCACTAATTGCATTTGAAAAGTGCATTAAGTTAGGCATCGAAACGCATTTTTCGTTGCGGTTAGTTAGTTAAATAGATTGATTAGGGGCAAATGGTGACACGCTTAATTAAAATCGAATTACGTTGTTTAGCCCAAAAAGGTAGCTTATTTGTGGGCGTTTATTGGGATTGATATATTTTAACACTAAGTCGGAAAATAGTACCGCCATAATGAGTTTCAGATTTTTATAGGTCAGCAACTACGTCATCGGCTTTGGCCAGCTCAGCAAGTAAACCCTTCTAACTTGGGGGGGGAACCATCATCACCACAATCGTCGTCAGCATCCGCAACATAAGGCAAACAAAAACTATTCTTTAGCCCCGACAAAGCCGGAATAAACTAAGATCCAGCTAGTCCACCCAACCGAGCCGAACCCAACCCAATCAACCCCTAGCACATTTATTTGCTTAAGTATGAAATTTACATTCCATTAAACAAATTATTTTCTCAAACTGCAAGGATACGCTACAGTGCTTGTGGGGGTTGTCTATGTCTGTGTAAGTGTGTGTGTGTGTGTGGGGGGGGGGACATCTAATACTTTTTGCATGGCAATTATTTGTTTACTTTCAACCATCCCTCCATCCCCTCCCTGGAGGAATGCTCTAGAATCCCCCCTTTTTCGCTATCCTTTCACTTCTGTTTTAATAACTTAAGCCAACACGTCGCCGGGCGGTGTCCTTCATAGTCTCCTCCCGCCCCCTTTTGCCGCATCGGTTGATGTTGTTGTCCTTTCTGCGCCATTGACAACACAGCTAGTGTGCCGAGTATGGCGCACCTGTAATGTCAACATGACCACGCCCATTCGGCGCCCACTGCCCACCTATGTCATGTCTTCGCACGCCTCAACGGTTCAATTGTCTTAATTTCTTGTCTGGCGTTTTGTTTGTTTCCACTTTTGCCCGTGCCACATACTCGCATTCACATTCGCCCCCCTCCCATTCCCTATCTATAGACCCATTCCTGGCCACATTCCCATCGCAGGAGCGGAGTGGAGCGACGACATTCGTTGTCATCATCCTTGCGGTAAACGCTGGCATCTGCAGCTGCTTCCTACACCTCAGCTCATCCCCATCCTCATCCTGTTCCGCCGGCAGGTCCTGCAGCAGCCCGGCCCCTACGTTTTGTGCTGCGGACAATGTGGCTCCAATTTTGACACATTCAAGCGGCGCCAGTCAGCAGCAGAATCTCTTCTGGCGGAGGACAGTGGCGAAAGGATGGCATAAAAAGTCCTCGCAAGGCGGTGAACGGTTACCTTTCGGAGGACTAACTGGCTTACTGAAGCGAAATGTGACCAGTTCTTTGCCAGCTTCGAACCACAGTGACTTTCCTCGCCGCCTTGGTCATGCGTTATGCTCCTCCCGATTGTCCTTCTGGTCCTTCTGCTCCTCCTGGTCCTTCTGGTCCTGCCTTCCACGCTCCCCTGGCTCTGGCCATTCATTATTTGTCAATGTCAGTGGGAGTCAGTCCGTCAAATGTCCCTTCTCGTCTCCCTGCGTTCGCTGTTTGCGTTTTGTCAAAATGGAAATGAAGAAAATTTGCACGGTCGCTGCATTTGTGGCATTTTTCCTCCTTCGCGACGTTTTAGGTGTTTGCATGTCCTTTTAATCATTTTTGTTTCCCCCAGTCCGCAGTGTCCCTGCATTTTTTGTGCACTTTAGCACATTCTTGTCTGGCTCCCCTCGTTTCCTTGGCTTGCTCACCATTTGTCTTGCATTTTTATGCGTATTTCAGAATGTCCTGCCGGGTCCTGCGCTCGTTTGTTGCGTGCAACCATTTTTGAAATGCGACAACTTTTTGCCAATGGACAAGAACAACCAACCTTCCCGCGCCACGTTGTTGTTGTTACTGCTACGTGCAGTTCATTTATTATGTTGACACTTTGAAATTAACTAAGGAAATGAAATAAATTGATGTGACTTTATGAAGTGAGCGGGCGGAAACTGTAGAACTGTCCCTTGCCCCTTAGAATTTTCTTCGAACTCATCTAAGTTTCCTCCACCCCCCGCCTCCTCCCGTGTCACAACCAGACCGCTTGAAGTCTTTCCTTGAGGGGGGGATGGAGAGTAAAAGTGTAATTAAAGATTCCAGTGGGGGAAACGAAGCTGTGTCGCCAATGAGCACAATTCCAAGGGAAGCTGTTTTAAAATGATTTCCCTACCAGTGAGGCTCCTTCTCCAATCGTATCAATAACTCAAAAAAAGTCTCAAGTTCAAAGTCAAAGTTCAAAGCGAATGAATGGCAGCGGCAACCTAGAAAGGTGAGGCGGTGAATGGGAGCTGGGGTCAAAGGTTCTCTGCGAATGCCAAGCAATTTCCCGTTTCGAGCTTTTCACGCGTCTGCCGCTGGCTTGCCGAAGCCGAAAAACAGGAAACCCACGGAAAGCACGCGTTACTAATTAAATTCGAACAAGCCAGCAAAGGACTGGGTGGCAGGTAGCTTTTGCCTTTGCAAATGTTTGAAATTTAAATTAAGCCAAAGATGTTGAAAGCACAGAATGTGGAGCTACTAGCAAACAATGCCACACACGTGTGGGCAAAGGGACGACAGGCCACGTATGCGCCTCCCCAAAAGTCTGAGGTTAAGTTTTTGAGCTGACAAAGCAATTGCAATTGCAGCGAAGACGGCGACGGCGACGACGACAACAACGTCGGATATCCTGGCAACGTGCGCGGGATACTCTCCTTTAGCCATGGGGATGCAGGACCTCTTCCCCCTCCTCCCACCCCCTCCAAACTCTAAGTGATTGTGTGTTGAAGAGGGGTGGGGAGGAGGCAGCCATTAATTCACGACTTGTAATTTCCTCACTTCAACTGCACTACGCCAGCGAACCGGGGGATGGGAATTGTGATGACGATGACAACATCGCCTCACGCGAAGGACGAGACTGTTTTTGACTATCAATTAAAGGCAGGAGCAGCTCCTGTTCCCCCACCTCTATCTCCCCCCTCCTCCACACACTCTGTTTATGCTGGTGAAAATTTTGCATGTGTCTCCTAATTAAAATTTTGCTCAAGCGACCATTTCAAGTCTATTAATTACCTACACTTCCAGGACCTGGCCAAGGAACCAAGTCGAGTGGAGGGCTGAAAGACAAAAGTGCTGAAGCCCCTTTTGTTATGCATTGTGGGGCATGGGATGGCGAGGGGCAAATGCAATCACTCGCCTTCAATTTTCACACCCATTGTCAACAAAAATCTGTGCAACGACTACGCCGACGAATGCCAACTCCGAACTCTGCGACAGGGCCATCATTATGCCCCGTGATGAATGAGTGTGCGAGGGCCAGTTTGTGGGTGTGTGTGGGTAAAGTCAAAACGTCATTGTCCTAGAGCCACACACACACACGCGCACACATCCTTCTCCGTGTCTCCTCATGCAATGCATGCAACATTTCAGTCGTCGTCATCGTCACTTGCAGAAGTTGGCAGTAATTTTGAGTTGCACACCCGAGAGGAGCGGGAAAAGAAAGGACTGCGTTCGGGTCACACACATAGGCCAATGCGTGCAGCCGCAACATTTACGCAGGCGGACAAGAAGGAGCTCGGGCAGTGCTGCAAGTGTTTTCCGAATGCACTGGGGAAAACAAAGAATACAACTGGAAAAGAAGTACCAGAAAAAAGATGTTCCCACAAATCTACAATTAGTTCAATCCTAGATACCGTAATACAAATAAACCATTAACTTATTAAGTATACGCCTACTTAACCAGGTAGAAACTATGACTGAATGTACTATTCATTATTATCCATGTCTTATTTGTTCACATACATATCACACCCTAAGCTCATCATGCATTTATTAAATTAATAATAGGATTTATTAATAGGATTTATTAATAGGATTTCTTTAGTTTCATAAGAATTCATACTTCCACAAGCATTTTATTTGATGCACTTTATCTATTGTGTCTAACAACTAGAAGATGGGTACTTAAGATATAAAGAAACGCCATAAAACCATCAATAGTTGAATGGACAACTATAAATAGAGTCGACAAGGGCCTCAATTGAATTGCAGATTAACATCAGGTATTTTAGCAAGAAGTGATTGGCTTTTCTTGCATATTGAAGAAAACCAGCAGTAGTCCGCTGGTACCAGGTTTAAGGAAATGTGGGGCTTATAATGCGTTCTCTTGACTTAATTATTTAATGATCTTACTAGGTTTTCGGTTTCTTTCAGTGCTTTAGTGGCAAGTAGCAGCCAAAGGGTCTTGTACGGGCCTCTGTGTTTTGGTTGCCAGTTGAAAATGTGTCGGTGATTTACAACAATGTCGCCTACACAAATTTTCCAAATGTGTTTTTGCCACGAAAGCAAACCTAGGCCAGCCCATGCACTGGCAGGACCTCTTTCTCCTTTTCCTTCGCTCGCATTGACACGCATGTTGCAGTCCGCCTGCAACAGTGCACAAGAGGTGGGCGGGGGGGTTTGGAGTTCCTGGCACGATCCTGCCAGCACTGGCTCCTGCTGTTGATGTCACCCACAGAGCCGGCGATAGAGAGGGGATAAAGAGAGAGTGAGCTGGCTGCCGAGTGCGACTTTATTAGCGGAAGTGCTTTATTTAAGCTACAGAGAATCGGGCAGGCCACCAGGACTAGGACACCTCTGCACTCTGCCAGGACAACGCATACTCGTTTGTAATACGGCCACGTACCCGGGGGCGTGGAGGTGGGAATTTCACAGCGAAAGGAGGGGGGTGGAGACAAAAGCGCATGGCAGGCATTTTACTTGAAGGAAATTGCATTTTCGACATTTTTCACACTTGGAGGGGAGCTGCAGCCGACAGGAGGGGAGAAAGGAGAAGGACGACGGCACAAAGCATGGCAAAAAGCACAACAAACAGCTAAGCAAGCAGGAAGGGGGTTTGGCAAGGTGGAAAGATGGAAAGATGGAAAGGCCACCTGATACTTTGCATGCAGCTGTAGCTCCAGGACAACGCCAAATCAGTCCAGAGGTGCGAGCGTGACCGGACTCACGACCTGAGGAGCACAGATCCTCCGACTAACTGCATCACGCGCTCATCTCTGGCTGCGATTCCTTACCGGCTGCGTCCCTTTTTGTCACACTTTGGCCGAAAGGTGTCAAAGGTGCAATCGTCCTTGTTGCTCTTGTTGTTGTTCTGGATGCGTGTGTGGCATTTCCGTTCATTTGTTTTACTTTCTGCCACACAGCTCTGCCGACCCCGCCCCTGCGGAAAAAGCGCAATCAAAGCGGAAATGAAATTTGCAGGAAGTCGACAAAAAAAAAGCGAATTTCTCCTTTGCCTTTTTGTTGTTTCCCCTTTGAATTTTCAAAACACACACTCACAAAAGAATCGCGGATTTAGAGAGGGGACCCCTCGGGATTTAATACAATTGCGAAATGGTTTTGCACTAGGCCAATTTGCGTACTGCCAAGGCAGTTGCTTACTGCTTACTGTTCCCCACTGGCGACTGTCAACTGGATGACAGCGATAACGGATGGCATTGTTACTGCAATTGCAGTTGCATTGGAAGCCAGTGAACCGTTTTCAGGGGGCCACTTTTGGCGGGCCTTTCTGTCCAGGGGCCTAATGCCTAATCGAAATTGGCGCAGCCAAATAGGGACTCCAAATCCAAGTCTTTGCATTCATAAATCACACATTCAACCTTCATCCTGGTCAGCAGCAAAAGCAATTTGATGTCGTGAGGTGTCCTGTCAGCAGCATGAAAATTGCATTAAGTTTTGCCGGACCGTACAATAAACAATTTTATAATTCCCAGAAAACTGACAATTTCGCCCTATTATTTTCAGTCCTTTCCTTGGGGAGTTTTGGATGGAGGAGAAAGGCGGAGAAAGGCGAGGGAACAATAAAAAGTTATAATGAAAATGTCACACGCATTAATGACACTCAAGGTGTCAACCGGCAACCCAATGTTTGTCGTGGCAACAATGCAGTCAGTCAGAGGGGTGGAAAAAAGGAGGGGGAAATGTAACCCTGTCTCTGACAATATTGCTGCCAAAAAGAGCTTTTTGTGATGGCCTGTCCACCCCCCACCCGCCACCTTCCTGCGCTCCCTTTTCTTTCCTCGTGTGTTAGCATTAAACCCAAAAGATAAAAGGATTTCATAAATGCAACACGATGTTGTTGCTGCTGTTGCTGACAACAAAGTTACACGATGCGCCCGAAGACTTCGCCCCCGACCCTCCTCCTTATATGTATAAATAAATAAACGTTGCAGCTTTGAAAGAGACTGTCCAACCGACTTCAACATGCCTGTCGTCTGCCGCCCTGTCCCTTCGTCCCCCCTGAATGCCCCTAAAACATTGGATCTCCCTTTGTGTCAGTTTGTTTGCCATTTAACTGCATATGAATTTTATGGCTGGGAAGTGCAGGGCAGGCAAATACAGCTTCAGGCTAAGAGCGGACTGAAAACAATATTAGCAAAGTCTTCATATCATTTTAATTATAATTTTGGTTGAACTCGACAGTGTATTTTTTGGGATCAAGTTTTTTATATCAAGTCATGGAAAATATTATGCCAATAACATTTTTATTAAATGAAAAATAACAGACAATAACAACAGAATTTTTACATTTGTTAAGGGGTCTAAAAGCCTTTAATTTAACAAAACAGGATAGTGATAAAATTTAACCTTTAAAATAAAACTAGACTGCTTAATTTTTTACAGACAACTTAGTAATTTCGATTTTCCTCTCATTTTTCTTTTCAGGTAAGTTTGAAAATGATTTTTTCGTTGTAAGTATGCAGACTGGTGCTTTATAAATTCTTTCATCATTCATCATTTTAATTGCTCTAGACGGAGTGTCCTTTGGCTTTGTTCTTGGCACTCCTTTCAGTCGTCTGTATGTGTATAAAAACTTAATTAGCTTTTTCACAATGATGGAAATCAAAGTGGAATGCATAAAGTCCCATAAATAATGTATAGTGGGAACATTCAACTGACCGACCAATTACTCTCCCAACTCCGCTCTGCAGCAGCGAAACCCCAGAGCCCCGTCCAATGCCAATCCCGAACCCAATCGCAATACGAATACGAATCCAAATCCAACTGGTTTCATCCATCAATAGGTGAAAGACTTTTCAATAGCATACAAAAGGCATTTAGCCGCTGTTTGGCATCGCCCATTGAACCTCGCATTGAATAGGCTTAGCGACTTCTCCGCCACCGCGGCCACTTCTCCTTCGGATTCAGCTGAATGGCAGTTGGCAGGAGGGGGGGTGGTCGAGGATCCCTAACCCCCAAACCATTCAGGATGCGATGCACTGCCAGGAAATGGGTCGCTCCATTGAAGAAATTCACATTTACTTGTAGCTAAGCTGGGCAATCAGCAGATGGGATATTTCTCTGGGTGCACGCATCGCATTTCCCCATTCCAGGATTTGATGAATGGTTGTTATCGTTACCCGCTTTTGCCTTATACTTTATGATTAAACTATTGACGTCGGCCATTCTGGCTGGGGTTTGGGCTGGGGTTTGGGTTGGCTGGGTGACCATTATGCATGGGCCGCAGAGCATTAAAAACGATGATGCCCGGCTAATTAAAATGGCCACTCACCCTGTCTACGTGCCTGTGTCCAGTTTTCCACCGATCCTGTGCGTTTTTATAGCCCACTTCGCTACAGCATTTTTTTCGCTAGCTTTTGCCTTTGCTTTTGCCATTGACATTTGAAAAGCGACAGAGATATGCTTTCTTTGCCCCTGTGTGTGTTATACATTTGTTAATTATTTCGCTTTGATGCGCCCAAGAGTATGCAGCAAAACGGAGTCGAAAAAAATTGTCATTTCAAAGGACGCGAAAAAACAATTTTTGCTGTTAATCAGAGTTGAAGCTTAATTAGTTTTCTTATCATGTTAGCCGGTGTGTGAATGTGTGTGTGTGTATGTGAGTGAGTCATGAAATTAATTAGCGTTTTTTTCTGATTTTGCCTGGCAAAGCCAGCAACAAGGACACATTTCGCTCTACTTCGAGTTGGACTGAATCCTTTCTCGTTTTCGATTTTCTAACCCCTGACTACACACAGACTATATGAATATCGGTGCTGAATTTTGCAGCCTTTTTGGGGGGTTGACAGCAAACAATGAGAGCCTTGATTTTGCAAAAATAAAATGTAATTATGACTTTCTGTAGCGCTCTTCGTATAGCTACGTGCGGATATAAGCGTGTGTGCGGTTGATAAATTTGTTTATTGAATAAAAATGCATTCCTCACGCCGGCAGAGCGACTTTAAAATGTTGTCGCTGTTGGCTGTCAACCGCAGGCCAAGAAGGAAAAACCCGACTAAAAGAAAAGTTTTTCAGCTCGGACATCGGGGGCGAGAAAGAGAGATGGCATGTCAAATGCCACGGGCTTGTCAGATTTTCATGCATTTGTCCTCTTACTCTTCCCGCCCCATTTCCCCCAGAATCCTCTGGTCCTGATGAGTCCTTTGTTTTTATTTTCTGCAGCAGCTGTTTCATCCAGTGGGCGTGGCACGGCAACAAAAAAAAAAACACAAAATTCAGAGAAAGAAAGGCAGCTGGAACGGGACGGAGAGCATTTTCATAAAAATTGCGGCTGTTAAAATGCTGCGGTCACTCTTCCTTCAAGCTGTCCACCGCCACCCCCTCCCAGTTCGCTCTGTCAAATTAATAATTTTATTTTTATTGTCTTTTCGTGGCCAGTCCTGGCCAAGTTCTGTGCCCCTTCCAGGCCAAGTCGGCGCTGTAGTAACTGTTGCTGACGCATATATGCTGGCCATTTTTATTTCATTTTATTATCACGTATGCAATAAATATTGGCATACTCTATATTTGGAGGGCGTTATTGATCTGGAAAAGATCGGTTGAATCGCAAGCTTTTTTGATTTGTATAATACTTGAAAATTTATCCGCATTTATCTATAAGTAAAAGACGTGAAAAATATTATTTAAACTTAAGAGTATGCATTTTTTAAAAATGGCACATTAAAGCTTATTAATTGCTTATTCCATTTGTTTGAATATGAAATCGGATTGTGAGCTGACCAAGAAATAATTAGGCCCTTTTTTGACTAAAAATATTTTTTACAATTGTCAGAGTTAATTTAAAGGCTAAGCGGAAATTTTGCTATTCTTGTAGTTATATTCATGTAGTTTAAGTTACGGAGAAATTCGATTTGTTATAAATCGACTTATAATGAAAATATCAAATAAATCATTTTCGGAATGAGCTTTTGCCACTTAATTGGGTTGAAGTTTTTCACTTATAACACTTTGAAGAGAATATAAATTTCGACATGAATTCTCGGTAGTTTTCATTAATTTTCTTATTTTTTGTTTCATTTTTTTTTATTTGTTTGCACGCTGTTGTAGTTATGTTTCTGTATTTTTCTCCTTTTTTTTGCCTTGGTCACTCATACGGCATGTTGTCAGCGCCGTTGCTGTCGTCGCGTTGTTGCTTTTGCTGCCTTGGGTTTTATTGAAAAATAATTACATGTTACAGTCATGTCGTGCGTGGGTCCTCCAACTGTCCGATTGTCCCCCTCTGTCCGGCCAGCTCCCACCCCCTTCCCCCACCACTTGGTGCGGTCTATTTGTGCCGCGTTCTGTCCGTCGGACTGTCCCTCCTGTGCAGCAGATTTACCGCCCCCGCCCACCGCCGCTCCATCCGATGCCTGTCAAGTGCAGCCAGTGTGCATGTGTGCGTTCGTGGGAGTGTCCTGCGCTGACAAAGGGCTATCATAAAATAAAACACGTTCATATATATGTTTTCACAGCAATTTTTCTCTCGACCCGTCCTCCCAGCAGCTGCATTGTACTCCCCACCACACCGCTTTCCTTTTCTGTAGATGCTGCATAGTTTGTGACAATTTTTATTTAATTTTAATTGCTTGTTGTATATTAAGTTATATTGTCAGCAAAAACGGTTCGCCTGTCAGTGCTTTAGTTTTTGTTTTCTACTACTGCAATAAATGGTACTTCCTTTTTGTTTGAGTGGAAGGCGAAAGCTTTTCATCACAATCTTTTTTGAGGTGATTTCAAGATCCTTTAGTCAATTTTAAACATATTATTTATATTGGATTATAGTTTCATGTCTTGTTTAATTGAACCCAAGTTGATCTTGTAGAATGAAAAAAGTATTCATAACAATAAAAACGATAGCGGAAGAAAACTTAGGCACGCCGAAGTTTTAATATCCTAGACGTCATCCCGAAAATTGATGAATGCGTGTACTGCTCTTTTAAAAAACGATATAGGTTAATGTCGTTATAATAATCGTTATCACATATATAAAACGATTGCGAAAGTTTAAAGTCTCTAGCTTTTAATCTAAGCTTAAATCTCAATTAATCTTTTTTCGTAGACCTTAGCCAAACTTTTTTTGGTAATAATAGACGGATCTTTAATAAGCCTTACAACCCTGTTCTGCATTGATAATTTCCCAATATGCAACATTTGAATTCATTAAAAAGAGTTTCGTTTGCAATTAACACAAAATATTTTGCCTTCCAAGAGGCAACTTTTATGGAGATGTTTATGAACCTTTTTGGAAATTCTCCCCTCGCACGAACTCGTACTGCATTCATTTAAATGTGTTGAAATGACCGAAAAAGATAAACAAACATCAAAAATACAGACAATCTCTGAGCTTTTGCCAGGTTTGAGTTTGTGTGACTCACAAAGTGAGCAATCTGTTCGTCTCTGTGTGTGTGAGTGGGTGTACGGGTGTGTGTTTGAGGGGACAAGAGTGTGTGTCATATTTGAGTGTATCAAAAGATAAAAACGTTAAAACAAACAAGCAGGCAGGGGGACATGGGACACAAACACGTAGCAAACAGTAATAAGCATGCAGCAGAGCATACAGGAACTGACCCACCGTCACTCCACCCACCAAAAGCCCAACACCACCCACCGCCCAACGCCCAGTGTGGGTGCAAAAACCACAGAAGGAGGCGGCTAAAAGTGGGTGGGCATGGGCAGAGAGGACTCCGGCTCCGCATCACATCACTGCCTGTGCCTGTGATGAATGACTCTTTTAATTAGTTGCCGCAGGAAATGCATGAATTGCAAAATGACTCTGTTTGTTTACCCAGCGACGACGACGACGACGAATCCTGTCGCTCCTGCCGTCCGCCATCGCTCTCTGGGGCACACACACACACACACCCAAGCACACACCGAAACACACACCCCAACACACTCTCACAGCCCAGCACTCCTGTATCTCACATGGTCGTCCTGTCCCTCCTCTGTGCGCTCATTTATTAAATAGTAGTTTTCAAGTGTCCTTCAGTGACATGTTGTTTGTTTGTTGTTGCCGGTGGTTGCCGTCCCTAAGCCAAGAACGGGGTGTCCTGCCATGTCCTTTCTCGTGTGTGAGCCATTCCTCCTTCTTCATCTTCTCGCCGTTGTTGCTTTTTTTATGGTTTTACTTCATTATTGTGCATACACGAGATGTTCGTTCCTTCGTCCTTCAGTTTTTGTCCCCATCGCTTTTCGTACTCTCACTTGGCCATTTATTTGACCGCCAGTCGCCGGGAAAGCTTATTAATAATTTTGTCAAGTCGTGTTGAAAGTATAGGACAACAAAAACAAACGCTGGATATTAAAGGACATATATGTATGCCTGAGCCGGGGGAAAAAATGCGTTAATTAATACTAACGAGGAAATTTAGCCAGAATAGTACTCTAGGCATATGTTGGGGACCATTCAAACTGATTGCGAATAAGATAAAAAAGTATTTTTCAAAGTAAATGAAGGAGATCTGGTAGAATAACTAATTACAAAACAAAAATTAAAAACAAGAGAGAACGCTATAGTCGAGTGCCTCGACTATTAGATACCCGTTACTCAGCTAAACAACTTAATATAAATATGCCTTGTATGTTTTTCGCCGCTGTAAATACATACTTATGTTTATGTTTACATACATATACACATACGCCATTGTTTGACTCAGACCTCCAATTTGGCTAACTTGATTTGATTTGCATAGTTCTTGGGATATAGTTCGGTATTGACAAATGAAAACCATCGCAATTTCCTTTAATAGAAATCCTTATCGAGAATTAACGTTGACTCTGTTGAGCACCTTGGCCAGCTGTTCCAAAGTCATCCGTTAGATGGCGCCATGAAAGGCGGAAATGTAGGCGCTAGCCAGGCTTAAGCGTTTACTGGGTTTTTGGGCGTTAGAGTGGGCGTGGCAAACTTTTATTAGGCCAATCGATATTTATTGACGAAACAAATACATATCAATTTTTCATAATAGCATCAAAACTGTGGCCACAGCTTGTGGCTTATGGGCGTCAGAGGGGGCGTGGCACCATTTTGAAACTCCTAAATCTACATGCAAAATGCCAATCTTCTAGCTTTTATAGTTTCCGAGATCTCAGCGTTCATACGGACAGACAGACAGACGGACAGACAGACGGACAGACGGACATGGCTAGATCGACTCGGCTAGTGATCCCGAACAAGAATATATATACTTTATAGGGTCGGAAGCGCTTCCTTCTACCTGTTACATACTTTTGCACGAATACAATATACCCTTTTACTCTACGAGTAACGGGTATAATGATCTAAAATATTTAATATATAATATATATAAATAATCATATAACTTAATATAAATAAATATACATATACATATATATAAATATAAATATATATATGTATTGATTTAATTTTTTCAATACATATTTACTTATTTATTTAATACTAAATACCACCTGATACAAAAGTTAATACGCGATTTATTTAATGGAAAATATTAAAAGCATATCACGCATACGCCATGTATAACATTAACGCCAACGGCATTAAATTAAATTCAGAAAAATATCAAGTCCCTCTACAATCAAGCGACAAGTGACACGCCCACTTCAGACAGTACCGCCCACCTGATGCAACAATGCAAAAGAAGGGAAGGCAAAGTGGTACGAATAATTTAAGTCGACTTTTGCGGCTTTAAATTCTGGAAAACTTGAATGCGGCTGTCGCTCTGTTTAATAAAACTTTCAACAAACTCAATTAACAAAACTTTCTGCTGGCCGCAGCAAGAAATGCAAGAAAAGTGGCATAAACAAGGCAAACAAACAAGGAGAGAATGTTGGGGAAGGCCAGTGAAAAGGATTCCCAACTAGGCGCTGATTTATTGTAGAACTGTAAGCGGATATTCCTAGTCACAAGGATAGAGCATGAGAATGAGACGGAGAAGTCATCTTCGCTTTGGCATTGAAAGTCCATTTAACATTTTGTCATTTACAGTTTTGAAATAGTTTTTGAAAACTTGACACCAAACAAATCTGCACTCGACGAATGCAAGAGGGGGACGGGAAAGTGCGGCAGCGCAATAAAATTGCAGGAAACAATTGCTGACAGGACGAGCAGACTGGACTGAACCGGCGAAAGGACTCTGGCAACTCCGTATTAGGATTGTCAACAAGCGCGTTATAAACTTTTATTGCAACAACAATGGAGGCGAACAAAACAAGGACAAAGGGAATGGCCGGAGGAACCCCTTTTTTTACTGTCAAAGTAATCGAAAATGATGCGTCCTGCAGGACAGCGGAGGCAGCTTAAATTGGCTGCAAAATAATAGAATGAAATGAGGCTCTTGATGCAAATTGATTTGGATTAGAAACTTTAAAAAAATCAACGGAAAAACCAGCAACTGAACATTCCAAACTATCTCCCCCATGAGCCATTCGGAAAAGAGCTGAAAACATTTGAAGTCTCGACTCGAAAGTGCATAAAAATTGATCACCAAACAAAGCTGAGAGTGCAGCAGCCACGATTCGGGACTTGACTTTTATGCAGGTGATTTAATTTTAAGGATATCGAATCGAACCTGAGTTTCCGATCGGGCTTCACTTGATTCATTGTTCAATCTGGTAATTGAATCTTTAAGGATTGAACATTTATCTCGGGACCACTTAATTAAGCTCTATAACAACGACAGTCCATTTACATTGCGGCGGATTTTCGTTTTCGGGTTAATAATAATACACAGGTTGTTTATAAATCAACAGCGGCATAAATCAGAATCCAAGCGATTGCCAAACGAGGTTGGCAAAATGTAATTTCATCCGTACGCTTCAATTGCCTTGAGCATTGCCATTACCACTCCCACATTTGGCCGGACAAACAAATTGATGTGCGAAATGGGAGCGACTGACCGGCCATCAATATAAATAAATAAATCTTTGCCAAGCCATAACAACAAAATCAGTTGCAATGGCACGCACAACTACGGCCGGAACAGCAACAAAAACGCTACTGGAAAAATAATAACAATTTAATTAAAATATTCAACAAAAACACGTTTCCACATGGCATACAGATAGCGCCAGAGAGAAGGAGCAAAGTTGACAGCTTATGAAAATGCAATTTTTATTTTTTAATTGATTTCTTGTTCGGCCAATATTTACTTATATCTCTCTGACCCCTTTCCCCTATATTAATTGCACTTTTTTTTGCGCAAACTGTGGGGCTTTATATTTATTATTTGCTTACGCGTTATTATTAACTCCCCGGGGCATACACATTCGTACACACACATATCTCCATATCTCTTCTGTGTGTGTGTGCGGTTGGGTTCGGAAATGTTTGCCAACTTTTAAAGAATATTTGCGAAATTTTTGATTAGGGGCTTGTTTACAAACTTTGGTTGTGTACACAAAACCATTTTATTGAATATTCCACCGGCCCGTCCCTTCCGATTTTTACCTAATTTCGTCAGTGATTCATTTGGTGAACCCATCAGGTCGACTACAGAATGTCATTGCGAGGCGAGGCGCTGACGTTATTTGGCTGTTTTATGAATTTTGTGGCTTTCACTTTGGGGCTTTCACCCGGATCGCTGGCATTGTCCTTGGTGGGCAGAATGCAACTGTGTGTCTGTGCGCTGGCCGCAATATCCAGGACGACAGCAATCGCAACAGAGCAACAGCAACAGCAACAATGGATGGGTAATGATGACAACCAAAAACCGCAGTCCCGCTACGTGTGCATGTGCGTGGATATTATAATTATATTAGGGGCCCAAAATGTAAGCAATCAATTCAAAATTAATGCAAATGCAGCAACTATTTCCCCACCGCCCGGATACATGGTTGCGTAGATGGCGATCCATGGGCAAACAAGCCCGGTGCACGGAAGTCGTCGGTTGCGGTTTTCCAGAGCTGTCGATGCAGTGGCAGTGGCAGTGGCAGTGGCCTTCCCACCCATCCGCAATTGCCATGGAAACTCAGTATGTAGCCAGCTGTCAGCGCAAACGCCCACAAACTGTCAAATTCATCAAAATCACACGATTGCAACCATGCAGGGAAAACTATGGGGGGAGGGGATTGAGGTCCTCACATACACAGTAACTCATACGGATACAGATACAGATACAGTTACAGATACAGATATATATAGATAGATAGGTGGACAGTTGTCGACTGTCAGCCACCTGGAAATGTTTGTTACTGTTATTCTTGTGTTTGCTGCACTGCGAGAAAGGCAGCTAATTGGTGAAAACCCTGCGGAATAGCCCCATCACATTGTGTAGATTTTTTTCCCAGTGTAGTCCATTGGTCAGAGGCTGCACACTGAATGCTCTCTCAGCTGAAGCGTTTTAGTTAGTTGAAGTGATTAGCATCGTTAGTGGCTTTTTCGTTTGCACCAAAGCGGAAATACTGATGCAAAGGCATTGGTCAGCTAACCATTTATGAGTATGTTAATATAGCCACTTCTCTATATCTACCCAACTGCCTGCTCCACCATATCTCATGCTCGGCTTGCTTTTGCGGCAAACATTTTGTAGCTAATTAAATGGACTTTAATTTGGTTGAAAATTAGTTTTGGCAGTTCTTTGAAGAGCTGCCACAGTACAGCACATATTTGCCGTAAAGCTAATTTTGTTTGTCCTCCCAGCAGTTGTTTTTTCTCCTTTTCATCTGCTGACTTTTTCTCTAGTCAAGTAATTAATATGTCACATGTTGCTCGGCAACGACGCCGGTAGCTATGCAACGCTTTTATTATCGCTTACCGAGGTCACAAAAATTCGTTTGCACGACATGTTTCCATCACAAACTTTGCCAAAGCTACATTTTTGCTTAAATTGACTTAATAATGCAAAATTATTGTGGCTTTCAGTTTTCGACTAGTTTGATTTCTACAATTTCAGTTGTGCACAGTTGGTATTTAAGTTTTAAGCTGCCGGGATATTTATTTCAGTCTTTGTTTTGTAACAGGATTGTCATATTTTCTATAAATTTAAAGATATTAGGAGATGTATAACTATAATATATAATATAACATCTTACATTAATTGATGCAAATCATTAAAAAAATCATAAATATCAACAAAAATCTTAAAAAAACACACATTGTCTCCAAAACGGACGCTTTTTTAGGACACTGTTTTTACGAACTTTAGCTTTTCTGCGAAATGACGCAATGTTCTTATTTAGCGCACCTCTTGAAATAAAATCGCCCCCTTAGTCCTCTTCGATCTGTAGTCCCATATTCCCCAAAGAAATTTTCTTTTGATTTCCCGCCGTAATTGGGTGTCAAACGTTACTTTGTTACCGGGCTTCCGTTCTTTTTTACGCTTCTGCCTCACTTCCACTGCCGTTTCTGTGGCACTTATTGACATCTGCCACCTTGTCGCTTTGTCTCTTTTTCACACGTATATAAAATTATATATATTTTTCGCACAGATTCCCCGGATTCGCACACACTTTAGATGGAAATCGGCTGTATATATGGGGCCGGGCAGCAAATGATTGTCAGGGCTTGGATAGAGACAAGCAAATTGACAACGAAAAGGACGCCAGAGAGCAGCAAAGACAGCCAGAAAGAGATACGGCTAGAGTGGGGGATACTAGATCAACATTATTCGATTTTGAATGAGTGGCAGTCCAACTGACAGAGTGACACGCATCGTGGCGATATCTGTTGCCTGATAATTCGATAAGAACTGGCACAGATTTTTACTTTAATTCGAGCGAACCATTTAAATTCGGCTTGGAGTGGGCCGAAGGGGAAAGGGGGGCGTTGACAGGACATGGTAATTTAAGCAGTATTCTCCGGCAGCGGATGCTAACCCCAGAAACAGGAAGTCATAAATCATATATGTGTGTGCAGCGGGTCTAGAAATCCTCCTATTTGCCTGTATGCACACCCTTCTGAAGCTCCACAACCGCAGGTGTTGGCTTGCTGAGTTCCCAAAAAAGGTTGCAACAAAGGCGGCATGATGAAGTAGCTGGGGTCAGCGGCGCACAAAAAAAGTCACTTCCAAAAAAGATACAAATGTAAGAAGTTTTTGTAATATTTTTAAATTTGTATAGCTATAAATAATGATGTTAAATTCAATACAAACACAATCAAGAAAAGCATGAAATTGCTTGGCAAAATAAATTATAATAAATAACTTTCTTTGTTTTTAAGCCTTAACCAATCATTGAAAATATAAAAATATATAGAAAAACACGCTAAAAACTAACGCTAATTTCAGTCTCTAACATTTGCTTGCCATTATTTTTTACAGTGATTGCAGGGTATACCGAAGTCGACTCCTGCCATGTGCACTATGTTCCCAGATTCGGGCACAATGATTTCTGTTGGTTGCGCAGTTAGTTTTAAATTTAATTTTCGTTAGCATATTTTAATGCTCAGCCAGTGTTTGTCGTTTTGGCTCCAAACTGGACATGTCCCGACCGATTTCCCCACCCCGATTCGCCACCGAACCCCTTCGGCTTACGCCACAAACGGAAGCACTTTAAAATTATATGAGGCCTCTGCCGGGGACATTGCCCCCCCAACTCCCATTCCCAGGATCTCTCTGTGCGGAATCCTCTTGTGTCCTTCAAGCCACAAGCCGGTAACCAATGAAAACTCAACTGAAAAAGTTTTCCCTGCTCTCGCCTGTTTGTGTGTGTGGTGAGTTGAGGCGACACTTCTATCGCTTGGCTGCGTCGTACCCCTATACTTCAGATCCTGGGCACCCATTTGATACCATCCACTAGTGCTTCCTTTTTTTTTGGGTTGGCCAACTATTTTTCGGTTAGTGGCACTTTTTGATGCAACTAAGCGTATTTATTACTTATTTATACACAGAAGTGCCATCCAACTGTGGGCACCTGGGACGACCAGCCACGCCCACACGTATGTAACGTAAATTATTGAAAAGCCAAAAGCGAGTAAACAGTTGTAACGGCAAAGTGTATTCAAGTGTTTACCTCTATTTACGGGGCTTGGGAAAATGGAAAATGGAAAATTTCAAGTTGCCAGAAATATTAGAGATAAGATTAGTGCATGGCCTTCGGGTACTTAAAATTCCCCAAGTCATCTTCCTCCGGGGAGATCATTCCAAGGACTGCCATGAAAGACAATTAATTAACTAGACTTTGGGCCATGCATTCCATTTCCATCAACAACCCTCTCTATCCACCGCTCAAGGTTTTTATTGTGTAAACTCGCAAATAACTGGATTAAATGGCATCAAATACTTTTAGTTGAGTCTTAAACAGGTGCAACCTTCGTCTACACTTCGAGTCATTAAAATAAAGACACACGCAGCTAGTAGTGTGCACTATATCAGCTGGGCATAGACTTGCGGACGGCACTGTGCTGGTCGAGCAGAGGCGAAGAGCATTTACAAGCCAGCGAGCAACAGTGTTAAGCTGCTTAAAATTTATTACCTTTTGCTTGAAATAACTTGCCAGGAACAACGCCAACACGAGCACTCATACACAGACAACCAGAGACACACACTTAGAAAGAGACATAAAACAATGCACAATGATAATACAATAAAATTCCAACTCAGAGGATGCCAACGAGGGAAGGACAAGAACTACTACCATTGTTACAATGCAAACGGGGTTACAAAAAATATTATAAAGTCCAAGGCCGAAACCTTTTGCAAGAACACTTTTTTAAAAAATTGTTTTTATTTAGGCAAAGGCTTGTGCAAAATTTAATTTTATTTACTTCTTTAAAATAAGCTGTTAACTAATTTCCTTTATGCGACATTCAAATAGACTTATAAGTAAGAATATCCAATATTAAGCTCGCAAACAAATACATTTAAGAACTTTCTTAGGGCTTTGGAAAACATTTACAATATTCCTGCCCAAAAACTCTTAAATATATACAGAAAAAAAATGTTATATAAAGATATCATACCTAATTTTCGATTGGAATTTGGTCAAATAGATTTCTATGATAGATTTAGATTTTCCGAAATAATCTCACATGAAAATCAAACATTTCATTCAACATTTAGATTTTCTCAATTATCATTTAGTTTATGCGTATGTCAATCAGCTAATTCCAGTCCGCCATTTTAGTATATTTCCTTAAAGTCATTATCCCAAAGGAAATCTAAGAGCAATCATCATAAATTATAAATTTCCAACATCTAAGCACGGTTTGACGGTAAGGAAGTACCACGCAAAAGCGTTCTTAATATCTTATTATCATCCATAGAATAATTTTTTGGCACGCACTTCCGCAAGACGATGGGTGCCTCCCCTAAGTAACTGTCAGATTGGGAGAACATTTTGCACTGCATTTCCTGCCCCTGCTGGTGCTTTCCACCCACGCCTTGTTTAAATAATAAATTTCAATTTTTAAAGATTTTAACGTGTTATTGAAAAGCTTTGGCTTCCCTCACTTTTGTTCCCTTCTGTCCTGCCATTCTTTTCCTTTTTAGCTTTGCTATCTGGGGCCACCATGAGGGACATGATTTTCGCTTTATTATGTGTTCCGTGTACTTCCATCTAACCCACTGCTATCCCATCATGTTTATTATTTTTCCTTTTGTTCATATGAACATAAATAACTTATATATTTGCTACACTTTTCTGCACCGAAGGGTGGCTGTCCTTTTTAATACACTTTAGTTCCCAAATTTTTAAAACATAAGGGGGTGGGAAAATGATGGAAAAACATATTTTTGTATTTTCCATATTTGTTTTTTACATATTTCTTTTTGTGACCTGCCTCATTGGTATATTTATTTTTCGGTGCCAAAGTCAGGAAAAAATTAATTAAAATAGGATTTAAGGTAGGAATCGTTGTAAAATTGCTTGTAAACCAAAAATTCTTTACAACAGTTTCAAGCCAAAATGAAGAACTAAGAAAGGGGAATATTTCTGTCATTTGTTTGCATTTAATGTAACAAAAGCGTTCTGTCATGCCAACTGCAGAATGCAAATACTTTTGCAAAATACTATATAAAGTGTACATGGAAAAGGAACACAAAGAATATAAATAAGACGAACTTCGTAGACTCTTTAATGGTTAAAAATAAGAGTTAGGCTTACAGCTCAATCGAGGGCTTAAGATGTACTTTATTTAAATTAGTTCACTTGTTTATGTACCAAAAGTCAGTGACTAATTTGCAATTTGTATAAATGAAATGTAGTATAATTCAGGTATGCTCACTGTCATTTCAAATGGTTAGTGCATCTATCAAATGTTCCCCATCTTTGGAATTCCAAGAAGCTGACTGAAGTATGCACGAGTATTGGATGGTTTTTAGCTTTTATTTGTCATCATTTTGGCCTTCCCCTTCCTCCGCCCTCTCGTCATCGAGAAATAAGTAAAGAGTTGTTGTTGTTGTTAACTTATGCCATCTCTGAAGATAATTTGCCATGGTAACCAACTGAGTAGCAGGCCACCAAAGCGTGGTACACAATCCGAACTCGGGCAGTGGGAGCTGGGGATATATATGGTACACTCAAAAATATTCATCGGCAACATATTCCACAAAAATAGTTACAATTTACCAACTTATAACTCAACCAATAAAAATAGTTAGTGAACCGAAAGAATGGTTAAACTGCCAACCCATACATTATTTGGGAAATGTTTATAGTATATTGCTTATAATAGCGTTTTAATGTCTGACTTTTGACCAGAGTGCTAGTACCAGTTGGGAATTATTGGCGCTCAAAGGGCAGAAAAACAAAGACTAATAACAACAAATGCAAAATATGAATATATACGAGTATATCGTTAGCGGAACTAACTCAAACATTTTAAAGGATTTTGATGGGAATTTTCGAAAGGTTTCGCTAATTTTAAATTTATAAAGTATTATTGATCATTGCCACAGAAGTGTGCGCATTGGTAACCACTCGAATTTGTTTTCTGTGTATATAAGAGGGGGGAATATTCAGCATCAGGTAACTCTTAAGCTTTCTCCACGCTGCGGTTTTTACGTTTGTTGTTGACGCTGCCAGCAGTTTGCGAGAATTGTGAGGAGGCAGTGTGGGTGGGGAGCTCCTTTGGTAACGCTTATCCACTTGTCTTGTGATTTTAATGCAGTGGGCGGGCTTTGTGTGAACATGGCTAAAGATTGCCAAGGGCAACCAGAAGCACGAGCAGCTGCAAATACTTTGCCCTGTTGTTGTTTGTCTCTTTCAGATTTGACGGAATGGGCGGTGGACTGAGCTTGGCTTTGTGCCGCTCCAGCTTTCGAAGGCTGTCCAAAACTTAACCCCAAATGAAAATTCTTATGCAAATATGGATCCGAAGTCAAGGTCTTGGGCTCCTGAGGAGTTATTACCCATTTTTTATCGGTGGTCTACTGGGCTTGAGGCAAGCCTGACTTTCACCGTGTATCTGCAATCTGCAGCTGACATTTGTTTGCTTTTATTTGTCCTGCCATTATGTCCTTATGGCTAATTTTCAACAACAATAAGTTGAAGGAGCAAACCGAAAGATAATCAAGTGCATCAGCAACGAGCGCTTGTCATGGTAACGAAAAATTGTTCATAAATCGCCTTAAGTCGTAATGTCTGGCCTGTCCTTGGCCGCGCTTCCGTGTCCTGGGCCAGGACCTTCATGGTCATCCATTTGTATGAAATTGGCTTCTTGAGGCCACCGTCCTGGACTGGGTCCTTGCTTGTTGTCCTGGGCACGTCGTAACTTGAATTGAAATTGAAGTTCGCTTATGGAATCGGAAAATTTTTTGGCTCTTTGCTGCTGCCGCTGCGACTGCGACTTTTGTAATTTTCCTCACACACTTCATGTTCAGAATTAATTTAATATTAATTTTATTTTTATATATATATGTGTGGAAACACTCTGTTAGCTTTCAGCTTGTTGTTGCTCTCTTTGCGTTACTTTCCCCTACTGGCTGCCCTTGTGCAACTCCATCTGCCACTTGAGTGCTCATTTCAGGATTTCCTTCCCTTGGTCCTTCGAAAAAGTGTGGGTATGCTAGGACCTTGTGTGGACACCAGTGGAATTTTAAATTGTATTAGCTGAACATAATTTGGAATTAAATGTATGTTGCCTTCGGTCGCCAACGAAAGTGTTCAGTACCCTTTCGGAAAAGCTTCAAGAATTGCTAAGGGCAAACATTGAACTTATCGATACTTAAGGCAATGATATCTCGCCGGCTTACCCATACTTCATTTCGCCCCGCAATAAGGATATACTCCCCCGCCAATCAAATCACATTTGGCGCATCTAGAGCGTCCTTCATCTACCTGTATCCACATTAACCGCACCCACACCCACATTCAATGGCCTAAAAAAACCGCAATCAACGTTAGGCTTTTTATGTATTTCGGTCACGTGTCCTGTCCATCCAACAACACTCCCTGGACAGCCTGGTCAATGTCTGTGGGTGAAAGTGTCATTTGATAGTTGACCAGAAAGTCCAGCACAAAACAGAGATACCGAGAGCAACTTAAAGCCCTTCCAGATTCCAATTTCCTTGGGCCCCCAAAGTTCAAACTAAGCCAATTAATTAGGCCGGCTTTAGTTTCGGGTTCGCCGACCAAATATGTCAAGCAAATTGGCCTCGTTGCGCCTGTTGCATTCGCCTGGCTAAAACCCAAACGGAAAAAAGGCTGAGGGTAACAAAATGCCAGAGCCAAAAGGCCAAGAAAGGAACTAAATAAATCAGCTACCGAGTAAAAGTGGCCCACGCACAAATTAAACCCAATGAACTTGCATAATAGCCACCAGAACAGGCCGAGCAAAACTTTCCCTCCCCCAATTTCCCAGGCTGAGACAATATGGCGGCATTAATTAAAGTAATTTATCATTTGGGGTCAGGGCGAAGCCAAGGCAGAGAGAGGAAACCGAACGACTCTGGCAACCTTTGATTTGCCAGGAAGCTGTATAAATATTTGCCTTTTGTGACGACAAAGTAACAGAAACCCGCAGAGATGAAGAAAGTATATTTAGATGAAGGCGAGGAAACTAAACTGTTGGCATGCCATATGGAAATCAAACCCACACACAGCCCCCGATAATCAAGCCCCACCTCCTGGGATTTTGGCCACGCTTCATTTCGTGTCAGGCTTTAATCTTTTAGCACGCATCTTTGGCATTTTTATTGTAATTTGTTTCGATTTGTGTATGTGCGTGTGTTGGGAGTCGTGAAATAAGGCCAACGAAGGAGGGAATTCCCTAACCAAAATGTTCGACCAAAGCCAACATGGATAGATTCCCTTTTGCCTCTCAGCAGGTCTAAGCCCAAGGACAAGTCACGATACCTTTTTCCGGGGAAGAACTGGCAGTCTCTTCGTTCGTCAGCACAGGAATAAATTATGCGTGTAATTCAACATTTTATTTAATGAAAACCTAATGAAATGCAAAATGCTAACACAAATGAAATAAATTTTCCTCGAGCAGTCGTCGCTTGTACTTTCCTCTTTCCGCCACCCGAAAACTCTGTAGTCCTGCTCGGTTTACTTGTGACGTTTTGGGGAAATTGATTAGGCGCAAAAATCGTTGTTACAGGGTGAATTTTGGGACTGGAGGGAGTACTTGTGTGATGGCGGATGGATGGGTACTTGGTACTTGGATGGAGGGTACTTGGATGGAGGGTACTGCTGCATTGACTTTGATTAATAATGTGCGCTTTAGGCCAGGTACAAGTTATTAGTTTGCAGAGAAGCAGACAGGGTGGCTGCTAAATGAAAGCAGCGAGTAAATGAGCTGCATAAATAAGATTAAAGTATTTTTTGATACTCACTATACATTCCGCATAAAATCATTCCCAATGTTACTCAAAATGCTGGTAATTCTGCTAATTGTATCATCCAATTGCATTTCTCTTTGACTGAAAGGTGGTCAAGTGGTCGTAGCTGAGTTAAAAATGAAAAATTCATGCTGATGCCACATAATAAAGCATAGGAGTACGCGCAGTTACTGTGTAAAAGGCGGCGAGTTGAAAAATCCCAAGTCAATTAGAATTAACAACAGCTTTGAGCGCTTTGCCCCGCAGAATTTTACAACAAAATGACGAAGTAAGAATGCTCTTTCACTGATTAAAATAGTGTTTTATTTCTGGCTCTAATACGATACAATTTTACATTAAATAGTATAAGTTTATACAAAAAAATCAATTTCGGTTTGCGCTTATTAATTAAATAAGTGTACTCTCTTTTAGAGAATTTCCAAAACCTAAAACCCCAAAGAACCGGCAAATATGCTGCCATAATAACTGCTTCCGACAGCCACGAAAGGCAGAAACAGCAGCTGTGTGGGTGGAGGCATGGCAATCACATTCATTTCATTTCGCACAGAAATTTATTTACACACACCAACAAAAGTCAGAGGGGCAATGAGTGAGCGAGACAGAGAGATCCCCGGAATGCGCTGTGGCAGCCACTTCCGGCGGAAACTAGCTTTTAACCCCATGAACGAGTCTAGGCGTTAATACGGCGCCCAGCTCCCCAACCCTATCCCCATTCCCATCCCCAACCCAGTCCCAAACCTAGTCTGTGCGTAATGAAAAATGCAAATTCCCAACGGCTAAATTCTAACAAACAAGCAAAGCGACGCGCCGCGTCGAGAGCAACGCGTTTCATTTTTTCCGCTCCACACTGCAAGAAATGTTGGCAGATTGTAACATGAAACCCGAATATCTTGTTAGAAGCGACAAATTCGTAAGTAACTTATTTTCATGGGCTAAATTTAAATGCATTTTTTGGGCATTTATGGTTGTTTGAAAAAATCCTATAAAATAGCGATACCGATGTTTCTTTAACTTTAAAATGTTAAATAATATCTTAATGACAAAACTTGGATGGAACCTATTTCCTTTTTGTTTTCTGCAAAGATACAAATTAAAACTTGACCCTGTTACAGAAAAATCTTATTACTGATCCAAAAATAAAAAACTACTGGTACCTACTTTCCAAAAGCATTAGTCAGAATTTTAACAATAATATTAGTTATAGCTAACAAGTGTTAACAACTGAAGTTTTTATGGAGAGCTTTTTTGTCCTTTTGTTTAAATTGGCTAACGATTGTTAAATTCTGAGCTCAACTGGTAATATGCAAGTAATTCCAGTTGAACTCAGTACTTAAGAATTGTTAGCCAATTCAAATAAAATGACAAATGCCAATAAAAACTAATTTCTGGCACAAGTCCAGAACAAAATAAAATCGTACGTAAAGGACTTCCCCCTTCTTTATTCAAGTGTACACAAATAGACTTGCCTTGGCTGCAGCATTTGGCCAGCCCACTTGCCCATCTCCCCGCCAAGATGCAGCATCTGGATCCTCGCCAAGTGCAGCTGTTGGAAGAAGGAGCATCCTCCTGCCCCGGTTTCCACCAACCAGCAACCAGCAACCAGCGTCCTGCTCATCCTCCTCGTCATCATCGTGGCCGCTCTCTGGCGTATTGTGTGGCAAATGACAGGAAATTTAAAAGGATGCCTTTGTGCGAGTCCCGTGCTGCCCCAGTAGCAGCAACAACAAAAACACTCACAATAACAAAGTGCTCTGTTCGGTTGTGTTCTGTAGTCTCTGGTATCCTGGTTGGTTGTGCTCTTGTGTCTAGCTCGCGGCCATAATTTCAATGCTCAACTTGATAAGCAGCTTAACCCACCAGTGCCGCTGCCAAGCCAAGCGGAGTGCGCCTCCCACTTGACCTGGCCCACTCCGTCGCGGATCCCATTTGCCTGCTGTTTGCTCAGCCTTGGCATTGCCTCAAAATTTCACGCATTTAAATTAATTAGCCAGTCCCATTCGCCCCAGCGCCCTTGAAAATGGCTGGCAACAATATTTGGCTTATCCCCAGTTTTTCACTACTTTGACTTGAATGATTTAGCTGGAAGTACTGCACGCGTAGAGGCGTTGATTGGTTTAACTTGCCAATATTGGTTTAACTTGAAAATATTGGTTAAGTATTGGAATAGTTATTAATAGTTGGGAAACTAATGTCTAAACGTTTATATCATTTTCAATATTTCCATATTAATATTAATAAAATTCTAAATTTTTTTGAAATTTAGAAGTATTTTAAATATTGTATGGTGTTTTCTTAATAGCTAAATAAAATTAAGCAAATGCTATTATTATTATTTTCTAAGACAGGAATATAGTTCTCAAATGGCTTTTATGTTTTGAAACAAAAATATATTAGAAATGTTTTTTTAAAGAAGACTAGTTTTCTTTGCCTGGTTGCGGTCTACCACTTATAGTTTTCCCCCAACCCCAGACCCGCAATGAGGAATCTAGAGAAATCAGAACTTTCCATTCGTTGTGTTTTGAATTATTTTGAATTATGCATTTTGCGAAATTTGGTTTCGCGTTCGTTCGCTGCACAAGCTAAATTTATTATTAGATGCCGCATTACGTAGAAACATTTTTGGGTGGATGTAGATACTGCTTTTGCACATTGCACCACCTGGCAGCCAAAAGGTGCAGTGATTCATCAGAATTTATGCAGCCAGCAAGCCGGGTTCCCTGCCAGCAGCAATTCCTACTCGTCCTCCCGAATACATACACATTTTTTTGTGGCCGCCCATATAATTTGATATGCTGCCTTGGCAGTTGCATTTTGCTGTGGCTCATAAATTTGCGGAGCCAGGCGGTGGCAGGATCCGGGATTCAGGATTCAGGATCCAGGATCTGGAGCAGAATCAGCAGGAGTGGGCAAAGCATTTGTCTGCTGCTCTGACATGCATGGCATTAACTGCGAGCTTTGGATTAATGAAGTGCCGGCTAGATTAGGTGTGGTGCAGGAGGATGGCGTATAAAAGTTATTGACAAAACTGTTGTTGGCCATAAATTTAGTTATGGCCTCTAGCTGCTGGCGTGACTTGAGACTGCAGTTAAATTAATTGCCTGGGCTCGTAAACACCTCCGAAAGTCCGCCACCACCACTCTCTCATGCATGTCGTCTGCATATTATTCAAGCAACAATTTCATCATGAGCACATAGTTTGCTCTATAAAGGGGAATTTTGATTGAAGCGACCATTTGGAGACTTTCCAATATAACCCATATATCTTGGAAAACTCGATGGTCTGTTGATATAAGTGTCATAGATCAAACCACAGGAGACTGTGAAAGACACAGATGCTTAACTGGTGGATCCAAAACCTCTTATTGAGAAAGTATTTTGAGAAACAAGAAAACTCTTATTTTCACTTAAGCCAATAAAAAACTTCTAATGAATGTATCAAATCTATATATTGTCAAGGGATTTTTTTTATTTAGTTCGTTACCATAACAGTTATTCGTACTGGCATGTTCTCAATTTAAAAATTTCAAAAAAGTAATTTCACTCGAAATAAGTTCGCTGTTATCAAATTATATTTTCACAAAAGATTTTCTCTAAATATCACATCTATTTAACAAAAAAAACAAGTATTTGCAGTTAAAATGCTAACAATTTTTAATTTCCTTTTTATTATAAGTGCCAAGTCTTCAAGAAATAGTTTTTGTTTTAATTAGGGGTTTATGAAATTGAGAAATTTGTGCAGAAATACGCAGTTTTCCTAAAGAGTATCCCCAAATATCAGAGACTTTTCTCATTCGACTATTTAACGCCCTTTTAACACTTTTTTGGCTAAACAGCTCACGTGCAAGTGTTGCACGCAACTTTTCCGCCCGAACGCGGCACATAAAATAATAATTATAATAAGCGAGTCACTTGCCACAGACCAGCTCTAATCATAAACTAAACTAAAGGTCCCGGGGATGGATGGGATGTGTGGGTGGGGGAGAGGCGGTCGGGAAAAGCATAGCCTTTGCCAACTTCCGCCGTCGAGTTGTTTTATGCTTCCGGCCAGCGGAAGTGTTTGCCTAGTTGGCGCGCTAGTTTTGTCGCCTCGCCAAGGGGAGGTCTTTGGATTGACGACAACTTTGATTTGCATACTCCTCGGGCTGGGTTGTTCCAGGCCCAGGCAGGCACAGACACGCGTGACGACAATGCAGAATCTTGTGTCGAGTCAATTACCCAGGACACATTAGGTCCTGCGTGCCGTTGCCACTCGAGTCGAGCAAATCAGAATGCAATTGAAGCCGCCTGGTAGTCAGTGGCTGCAAAAGGCTAAGCCATCTTTGCATGACAACAACCCGGTTTTTGTCGCCGTGAGTGGGAAAACTTGTTGAGCTTACTCCTAACGAGACCGCCTAGAAAATGAGATGGGGGATCTGGATCTCAAGCTGGAGTCGGTAAAGCTTCCAGCACTAGCTTCTGAAAACCGCTCATTTAAAGACTTGGGAGTCGTATAAAAAATAAAAAGAGAGAAAAGGGAATACAGTAGCGCGTACAACTTTGTAAGTTTTTCTGCAAAATTGCTTGGAAAAAATTGAAAATTATTTATGCTGTGTGCAGTTTGAAGCTGTCAATAGCCTTGCACCGACTTCAAACCCACCGCCCACCGACTTCCCCTGAAAAGTATACAAAGTTGTCAGTTGCCCGCTGGCGGCATGCGCTTGCATGCAAAAGTCTACTTTGTTGCCTTAAGTACTTATGTCGGGGGCCAGGGAAAACGGACGGAAAGTCAGCCAGGACGAAGATGCATTCGCCCTGCCCGCCATCGTTGAATACTTTGTCTTTGTCCGGGGCTAAAAATGGTCTGTTTCGGGTCCTGGAGCTCCTTCTGCTCCTTCTGCTCCTGGCAGTGCGCTTTTCTTAGCCATCCTGGCACGGCTTAGCATAATTTTAGGCAAACTCACGTTGCTTAGTTTATAGGCAGCTGCTCCTGCTTCACCGTCTTCGTCCCGCTTCAGTTTGCAGAATGTCAACTGTTTTTAATTGCCAAGACAGGACACCCAACATTGTCTGCGCCTCACACTCCCCTTCCATCACAATCCCACCCAACAACTTTCGCCTTTCTCCTTTTCTTTCTCCGGTTGCTTTGGCACGTCCGAGACGACAAAATTAGCCCGCCCTCGCCGCCCTTTTCCACCCCCCTTAAAATAACTGTAAAATTGTGTAACAAAAGGATTTTCATAAGCTGCGCTCATAAACTATTGGGAAGGGCTGTGCAGCGGGTGGAAGTATTTGGAGGCTCAATTTAATGGCGTCGAACTTTGTAAAAGGCGTCTTGCCGAAAATGTTCGCCAGATTTCTGCATAAATATTTTAAGGCCAGTGCTAATGCCTTTTGTGTAACGAAGCTGACCGCCGGGGGTGGCAGAGATATGGGTAATAAACTTTTAATACATTTTACGTCGAAAGACTGGGCATTTATAATCGAACAAGAAATGTTTGAACAAAAAATTGGCGACGATCGCAGAAAAACTGTCACAAAATTGCTATAAATATCATTAATTTTAAATTTACAACATTCAAATATAAATTTTACAAAATACTGAGGTCTTAATAAAAACAAAAAATATATTTCTAAATTGTGTAGAGGCCCGAAAGATATTTTATAAAATATTATATGTTTAATATTACCGTTTCCTTCCTCTTCATTTTTATAAAGATGCATTTAAATCCATTAATATGTGCATTGCAAATATTTTTCATTATGTATTATACCAACTTCAGTTCTTCATTACGTTATTCCCGATCGATGTAATTGAACCACTTCAGCCACGTTTCACATTCTCTGATTTAACTTGCATATGGCTAATTGTTTTATCGTTTGCTTTTTCCTTGCAGGTAAGTCTGGCAATTCATTCGGCATTCGGCGAAATGATTTCCTTAAACACTTTTGCAATTCCCGGGTGAGTTTTTCCCTCGTCCGCTTCCATCTCGAGCCCCAATTACGAATATTTACAGTGGGATCAGAGTAATGGTCGATGATGACTGGGGGTCGGGAAGGTGGCTTGCGGTTTGTGGCAAGCTTCCCTTACTTGATATACTTACTTAATATAAATTTCCAACAATTCAATATCATTTTTATTTGCGAAGCCGTAATATTGAATTTCGCCCATTTCAGTGGTATTTACCACTCCCAAAGTCCCCCGGCCGCCCCCTCATGTAATCACACAAACATATAACTTTTCACTCAATTATACACAACAATAAATATTGAATACAAACAAACATCGCGCACAGTGGGCACTTTATTTAATAATAAACTCCTCGGGGAAGCACACTTCCCCTGCCCCTCAGAATTTCTCCCTGCCCCCTCATGCGCCCCCTTTGCCGTGCCATGGCATCCTTCGCATTCGCTTAATATGCATTAAAGTGCAATTCATATTTATTTGTGCAAATTTTTCACATGCTCCGTGAACCGCTTGCCAAGCCGCGTTTCATTTCACTCCATTCCGTTCCGTTTCATCTGACTCCTGCCGCTCCTCCTTCCCCATTGCAAGGCATTAATACGTTGGCAGGACGAGGTCGAAAGTCCTTGATAGTGATTTTTGGAATACCCTAAAATTAGCATCTGTAATGGCATATAGATTTAGGGAAGAAAATAGAAAAGTTGTTTTCCATTTGGGCTTGGTTTAAAAAATTAAAAAAATTAAGACAAGGACGCAAAAAACACTTTTAAAAGGTTAAATTTTTGTTTGTAACTTAATGTTAATTATATTGCATAAGTGTATTTCATTAATTATAGCTTTTATTTCTCGAGCACAAAATATTTTTGATAAATAATATGTTTTGATTCGGTTACGATTGCGGCTACACGAAATTCTTTTTCAATGGTTGGTTTCAATGGTTAGGATTGACAGTGGTATATAGCAGGGCTGACTTCTCCATGACGTTAAAGTAATGTTTAACAAAAAAATTTAAAGAGTAGGGTATTTAATTATGATCCAGAATATAATTAATTATTATTTCTTAATTAATTAATATTTTCATAGTATTCTTTAACAGATATTAAAGTTATTGTGTGTGGTTAAATGTTGATATTTGAATGCAAAAACATTTTTTTACAATCTGTTTTTGGTTCTCTTAAAAATCGAATATTATTTATGATGAACTTGAGTCCGATCAACTAGCTGAGCTATCCCGTTCATGCCTTTCCGGAAAGTGGGTGGACAAAAATTACAAGTCCTTCCCGTCTCGTGGACTCTGCATGAGCTATGCGCACGCATAAACAATAAATAAGGCTTCATAATTTTCCTTCATTGAACTTGCCGAGCCACACTCGTCCTTTTGCCCCAGCCCGACCACCATGACCCCCGACCCGCGACCCCCGATCCCGGACCCCCTGGCAATGCTTCATCATGGTGCCACTGCTACTGCCACTGCCGCCTTCCATAAGGCCCGCATTGTTGTCATTGGCGACCCGGAGAGTCCGTTGCCGATCCGTGGGCCGTGCCTTGCACTGGAGTCCGTAGTTGCTGCTGAATCCTGTGAACGTGCTTTTGTCGTAATCCTTTGAATTTCGTTGCAATAATTCCACTTGAATGTTTATTTGTGTATACAGCACCACGCCCACACCAGGCTCCACCGCCCCCAAGGGGGTTGCGGGGGGGTTTATAAGGTTATTGTTTGCGTCATGGGCGTCAGTTTAAAACGCACTCTGCCATCGCCTTGAAATTGTAGGCCAGGCTCGCTGCTGCCGTGTAATCTTAGCCATTTGTTTGCTCAACTCAAGGATTGGCGGGGGGGGGGGCGGTGGCGGCGAGTATCTACAAATACGCCGAACGACAGGTGGCCTCTTCCCGAGAGCAAGAAGAAAATGCGAGGAAATAGAGAGTTAAATCCATAAATTTTTTGCCATTGCCATTCGAAACTCGAATCCATAAGCCATTGATGCTTTTTCCATTAGTGACAGCCCGGAATCCTTATACTCTCCCAATGGTAGTTTCACCACTCCTGTATTGTCCTTTCCCTTTCCCTTTTCGCTATGGACTTAGATTGGACTGGGTGCTAGACGCCCCTCCTTTCATATTCAATTAGCTGGGCATTAATTTTTGTAGTGCCGATAAGGGCAGACTCCATTCTCCTCCTGCATTGCCAACCTTTGCCATGCATGTAATTAAAATTGGTTTAAGTACGCCCTGCAGTCGCAAATAGGCCCAAGGCGCAACTGAGATTAGGGCCCTGCAATTGGGAGATTTACGGGTTGAATTCGGTGAATAACTTTCTGGGGACTTGGGCTGGACCTTGCATCATCCGACCATTTAAGCCCCAGCTTGCCCTTTCCAGCGCCCGGTAGTGTCCATTTTTCGATAGCTTCAAAGTAGCTTAGTTATCTGCCGGTTCCCCCACATCCACGTCTGCCAGTCAAATAATCCAAGTCAAGCCTAAGCAAAGCGCATTCCATGAAAGTTGACCAGGCGGCTGGCTGGTTGGCTGGCTGGATGGCTGGCTGGCTGGCTGTTGTTGGGCCGAGCAAATTAACAAAACAAAAGCCAAAGCCCAACAATAGGCGATGTAGTTCGGCTGCTGCTGTTGCTGTTGCTGCTTCTGTGCCTGTTGGCAGTTGGCGAAACAAGCCAAATTCAAATACAAACAGACAGTCTTGACCAAATACCAAAGCGAAAACGAAGAGCTCACCAATGCTAAAGGGACGATGGGGCGAGCCAGACTCGATGCCTGAATTTATGCAGTGTTTGGTTTGTTATTACCAAGCGAAGGTTGCATTGGGCATGGTTTGGGGAAATGCATCAGCAGCAGCAGCAGCAGCTCATTTCCTCCCTTCTGGTCGGGTCCATGGGAATGGGCTTCGTTAGAAAAACCCGCATGCAAAAGTTGCCCCGTGGCCGGTGTGAAGGCCATGCCAGCTACAGGATAAGCACTGCGAAAATCGAATTGGCCAATCCATTATAAAAAGCCTATATTGCCCAATCAGAAAAGCTTTCCCCCGAAACCAGAAAATTACATTTTCGTAGAAGCAAAAAATTGCCAAGCTTATCTGCTTAAGAATGAACAACCGACTTTTACGTATCACTTAAACACTTTTTCCTTTTAGCAAAAATCCATAACCTTTGAAAAGGACTTTTCAATGTCAAAATATTTAGGAGTAAATACAAAATTATTTAATAATTAATTCAGGATGAATAATAGCAGTAGTTAAAATAGTAATTTATTGATGCATCATAAACTAGAAGAATATTAAAAGTCTGAAAAACTCCAATAATATTGGATTCATCCAAGTTGTTATTGTAAAGGTAATGAAATATTTGACATATAAAATTATTGTTACAAGAGACAAAGAGCAAGAAGACCACGATTTTTCCAGTTTCCATACTTCTTTCGGAATATAGAATTACCCATTAATTTCTCCAAGTGTTGCAACTGCAGATTGAACGCCTGTTTGCATGCAATCCCCTTTCCGTTCATCTCGGTGCTTGCAATCTCAGTTTGTGGTTAATATTATGCTGCATTTCTCATTTCGCGCAGGTTGTTGTTGCTATGCTGTTGCTATCGTTGATGTTGTTGCTGCTACTGGTTTATTATCGCTGGCATTGCCAGTGCAAACACCTTCACTTCACCCCACATCCGGCACACCTCACCCATTTTCACTTGGACTGCATTCAAGGGTTTATCTGTACGTTGGATTTCGGTTGCCTCCGAACCTCTCAACCTCTGGGCCACCATCCCGATACTCCTGTTCGTCCTGCACTGGGCCTGTTGCCCCTGTTGTTATTGCAATGTTTTTGACAAATAGTCAGGGAAATGCACACGGATGTCTGTTTATTGTGCCGTGCATGCGGTTTACGTTTATCTTCAACTTATGCAGACAGTTCGCTTCAGTTCGGTTCGTTCGGTTTTGCCTGGTTGCAGTGTTTCGAAGGACATGCTGTGGTCTGAGACATTTTTGGGGGCACGTGGGTGGTGTGGTGTTTGGTCCAGACATATTTTGTTGTGGTTGCCGCTCCTATTCTCTGGCCAGGAGACCACAAGATCAACCGACTGGTTTAGCTTCTGGTGGCTCCTGCGTTCAGGTCCTTTGTTTGTACCTTTTGTGCCTGCACTTGCAGTAATAATAATAATCTAATTAAGACCCGAATTTATCGAAAATGAACTGGTAGGCGGCTCATTTACCCCGGCAATCTTGTATGGTTTTTCTGCTGCCAGCAAGGTAATTAACAGATGTGATAGAAACCATTCAAATTATCAGCAAGTGGCATTAGGAGCACATTATGGGCCAGGGAGTTCTATCGGCTCCTTAGGTAATCGTATTCATTCTGTGGGCTTCTTTAATTGTCTTTGGGAGATGCAAAAATTAATCAAATTTCTGGCAAATCCTTTAGCAGGATTTGCCTATTAAATTTTTAATACTTTCGAAAGCCGCTTAGAGTGCAGCTGAAAAGTATAGGCTTTCAAGGAATCTGGGATCAAGGAAGACTTTTGCTTTCTTGTTCTGCCGCCTAAAAGTGTGCAATAAATCATTGATGCCGACTAATTGAGCCGGAAGTGTGTTCGCAGGGCAGACTGCAACTAATTGGAAGGACGAAAGTATAAGTATGCAGGGCGCACCGAAACTAATGCAATTAGCCAAGAAATGCCAACATCTTGGCTTCGTCTTCGCAGCCCGAAAGATACATGCTCTGGAAGTATGCAACAAAAGCCAATTACAGCTGGAACAATGGGAAATTATGCACAGAATTTGACATTAGATTAAACCTCATGACAGGGCCATAAACAAAAGGTTCCAAATTCTCGTCGCCGTTGCAAAAGTATGCTAAAGTAAACTTTCTCTTCGCCTGTGTGTGTGTAAGCCTCTGCATGTATAGTGAATGCCTAACTCAATTATGGTAGGGCAAATGTTTTGGCGCAAAAAGCTCAAAAGCCACAGGAACACGGCCCATAAACAGAACGGGCAACCTGAGCCCCCGCAACCCCCTCTCCCTCACTCTCTCTTCGTCCTTTTGCAGCAGCTGCGCCTAATTGCAGGGAACATCAACAACACTCACACACACACACACACACAAACAGGGGAAAACTCATTTAATACATGCAATAATTTGGTTTATTATTGGCCTTCCCCCCTCCACTTTGCCCCTTTGCGCTACATTTGCCATAACTTTTAATTAAATTAAAATGCACAGCTCAATGCCGAGGGCGGAGGCAATAAGGGGTATGGCCCCAAACGTTAATAACCAATTCGCTTTGTAGCCGCTCGCTCGAAATGTTGTCCTGCGTTAACTGCAAACATATTTATGAATATTTGAGCAAAAGGCCTCGGCTGCAAAACGGTCAATGGAGGGGGCAGATTAATCAAGTTAGCGCTGTTAAATGGACTGCGGAATGAGCCCTCAACTATCGAAGGTGGGGAGGGGCTGAGAATATAAGATTTCCCCTACTCAGGTTCAGGTTTTTCCCCCAATCTTGTCACCACTGCCATCTCACACCTCTAGTTGCCACCATCCACTTGGCCAAAGCGTACTCCCCTGCACTTGTAGCATATGGTAAGCCAACTTCATAAAAATGCAAACTTATGCTTTTCGCAACTTTCGGTGTGTGTTTGGCCAACCCTCGTCGCCGTGGACATTCACACACTGCACACCCGGACACACACGCACATCCGCTCACCTGTAATCCAATTAAAGGTAGCATAGTAGTTGGCTTTCACCGTGCGGTGCCCCTTGGATCCTCCACACACACACTTTCACCACCCTCCTTTATCTGGGCACCTTAAAAGCTTTTACCAATCGACAACTCGCCTTGATTTTCAGCGTCACAGATGGAGCTGGTTGGGGGTCCTGGGGATGTCCTGTCGCTGCTCGCGTTTTACGTATACTTAATTTGATTTTTCACACAGGTCCCACACCGTACTGCCCCGCCCCTCTCTCCACTAGCCGCCCACCCCACTCACTCACACACACAAACAGCCAGTGGTCATGCTCTGATTTTCCTGAAAAACCAAGCGAGCAAAAAGAGCGGCGCACTGTGACAGGGAAAGTGAGCGAGGGAGCAAGAAAAATCTAATTTCTGTGCAATTTAACGAGACATTTACGTTTTTTCATTTGATTATCTCCACAGTCAGTTTGGTAACTGGGCACCCGCGGCCACGCCTTCGTCTAAAAAACGGGAATCCAGCCAGCGTCGCCTTGGCCAAATCGTTGATTGTAAAGATTTGCTTCAAGCTCTCACTCCATTGTCCTTCTCCCACTCGAAATGGTCTTACCTGGTCATTGTACCCGGTTTCCCCAGCAAGCAAAACGAGTAATATGGAAACCATAGAGCAGGTTTTCCCAACTAAATTGCTGCGTTTCATGCCAGAGTATCTCAAATTCGTCCTGGCAAAACGATTTTGGAATGCAGCTCGGGCACTTGCATTTTGTAGCGTACTTTTGTGGGCTTTTGGAGCTGAAACTTTTCGTGTAATTTGTTTTATGTGATTGTCCATTGGCTCCATTTTCGGATTCGCATTAGCCACGGCACTCGGCTTTCGGCCTGTAAGCCGCAAAAGCGCACACACACCGTCCTGCCGCATCCTTTCTCCCTTCGACCCAGCTACGAGTGGCCAAAAGTATGCAACAAATAGCATATGGACAAGCGAAACAGGATCGTAGGGAGTTGAGGGGGGTAGGGGGGTTGAGGGTGTGCGGGCAAAGCACACACACCTTTTGTGTACGTGATGTCATTATGGCCAAAAGGTAAATTTCAACTGTCAGGGACTCTAAACGACTCTTTCGATCTGCTTGCCACCCCCGCCATCCTTTTTGTGGCTGGTTGTGCCACCAAATCGCAACTAACCCCAACGCAAATGCACGTTTAATGTATTTGACATTTTGAAAGTCAAACCGAAAAGCAGAGCACTGAATACAGGGCAGCATTTAAACATATTGTTCACCGGGAGTTCGGATGGAATGCACTGCCCATTTCTAGGACCTCCATCCATCGCCACCCCCCGCTTCCCTCCACACATCCTGGCCCAGGACATTTGTCATTTGAGTTGACCCGATTTTTGCGGTCCGCCGTCTGTTTTTGCGCCTGTTTAGAGTTTAAATTTCCAGCTAACCCTCCTGCTGCAAATTTGTAATTTGAATAATGCGTAATTACAAACTGGCCAGTGGAAGTCATTAGAATGGCCAACGCGATCTGTGCAGCGAATCGTGTTTGTACACAGGTTGTTTTTATTTTGTTTTTTTTTTTGTGTGGTGCGGTTGCGGAGTATTGAATGCACTGGGAAAATTGGGTTAGTACCCGGACCTCCTTATTTGTTTGACAGTGCGTTAATTTGGCCCAATGCCCGAGGCTCGTTAGTCGTTAAATCCATAAAGGAGGACGAAAATAACAATGAGACAGAACATTTTGTCTTAATTAGAACCGAACCGAATGCAAAGAACAATTAATAAGCCACACAAATTTGACATTCATTGTGGCTACTCCACTCCACTTTGTCCCGGCTTTCCCCCTTGATAACCACCACGTTTCGAGGCCAAGAAAACATTTGTTCTGTTTATGACCGTCTCGTATAGAACAAGGCATGAGCTCCCATTTGCTACCTAAGCCCCCCCCACTAACTTTTTACATGCTGTCATTTATTTGCTTTTATTTATGCATTATTTTTATGGGCCGCGCTTTTTTATGGGCCAAGTCATTATCCGGACTTGTTGTTGTGTTTGCTTTGACTAAACAAATATTATGGCCATTAACCAAATTGGTCAAATGGGTGGTGGAAGTGGACAGGCCTGCTGTCAACCATAAATGTCAGAGACAATTAAAAAAAAAGGCAGAACTTCGATCTCCCACATGCTCGTAGTTGTCCGGCAAATGAACTCGCTTGCCGCCTAATTGAGCCTGGCTGTGCGGTCAAAAGCAATTAATCAACGATTTTGTCAATTAAAAGGGCGCTGAAACACACTGAGCCAACGGCGAAGAAAAATCGGTGCAATTATGCAAATTGGTGACACTTTTCCTTCGCTTTTTTTCTAATCTTAGGACCCCTTTTCAACAACTTTGACCAACTCTGACCTTGCTTTGTTGTCTCATTAGACGCGTAATTGCGCTGCTCTCTCCTTGAAAAATGCCTGAACGGGTGGTGGAAATTAAAAATAAATTACATGGAAATCCGTGGCACGCCAAAATCGAAGAAAAACTCGAAAGAAACCGACCCGAATGCCAAGCCAACTCAACCTCCAAAAACCTGTCAAAATTAGCGAAATTAATGCGCCAGCGTGGCGAAACTGTCAAACGCATAGAACAATTAATGTATATGGTGAAAGAGAGTCGACTTTGGTTATTACCTTTACGTTGTACATATTATTGTAAATTATAAGACTTCTCCAGCTATTATTTTTAACAATTCAGGAATTTTATTTTTATTTTATTATAGCTTATTGTTACTATTACCTGTTGAGAAATAGTTTTAATCATAAATTTCAATCTTTAACCAGAATTTGTATGACTAAAAATAAAATCAAGGGGAAATCTCTATAGTTTTGAAATCCAGTATAAAGGTGTCGTAAGTCCGAAGGATTTATTTTCTAAAACCGGAGGTATTTGATATACTACCTACTTTTTGACATCTTTTCTAGTGATTTAAAAACTTTTTATTTCTGTGGCACATCCGAATAATTTATTTTATGTAGATGTGATGCCCCACTTTTACAGGGTATCCGAGGTATATAGGGTGCACATAATATCTAACCCCGCAAACAAAATGGCGGCTTATGTGTCAAATACTTACCGGAGGCAAACAGGCGAAAAAGGTTCTCTCAACAAAATTGAAACATTTGGCGCGTCGCTTGAAAAATTTCCTCCTCTCATTAAGCGCGACAACCCAAACTCAGCCGTCCCGCCTTCTTTTTCCCTTCCATGCAGATTGAAATCCAATTAATGCCGCTCAAAGCTTTCAACTGATTTCTTCCCCCCGGCTTTTCTTTTGCCCTCCAGTGTACTCTTTCATGAGCAAACGACTTGGAAAAAAGGGAGTCGTGTTGACACGTCCACCTTGCTCTCGGGAAAAAATCCTTTTTTTCACCCGCCTTTGTTTTTGTGTTTTTTTTTTAAATGCAAAACGCGTTGTGGCCCTAATATGTAAAATTTGTCAGAGGCCGAGGAAAACGAAGGTTGCCCACGGCGAAGTCGAAACGGAAAACCCACGATGGGTACGGAAACTGTCAGCGCGGTGATTGCGAGACCGCACATGCAGGCGGAGTAAGTTCGGATCTGGCGAAAAGTTCGGTAATGCGATAGTCGCGGGCCAATCCAATTGGGGCTTAATTAGAATGGGGGTGGACGGCGGGAGAAATCCTGGCAAATTGGATGGAAAAAAAAAAGTTGCGGCTCACGACTATAAGCTCTTGGCCGAATCAAAAGTTATCGATGGAAAAACGCAGGGGAAACTTTCGTTCGCCGGATACGCGATAGTTATCTGTCATTCGAGTCCAATTAGAAAATCCCACCTGTAAATATTTGGCAGCGGAACAATTAACTTTGACCACGGCACTCCAATTACGTAAACAGCCAGGAAACAACCACTCCAGGATACACGCCGCCGTGTCCACCACCCAAACTCATTTACCAAAAATGCTTTGTTGGTTTTGTCAGCGCTTATAATACAAATTTATGTGTGTGCTTAATAAATAAACATTTTCTACGCTATATAAACTCAAATACACCGAAATTACATCAACAGCATAAGCTAGGTACAAAAAATAGGAAAATGTTCCACTTGGCAGCAAAAATATTATGCTAAAATAATAAAAACAAACGAAGCGCCGGCAAAAACAACAATTAGTGAGGAATGTTTACACTGTATGCAACTTTACTTAATTATTGACAAATGCATTAGCACATGGAACAGCGGGTGGGGGTAGGGCCTATAAAATAGAGTGGCATTCCAAAAAGAAATTTTCTTCGAAATTCGCCAAAGCATTCTATTCATTTCCAAGAAAAAAAATACTAATTGCTACTAGCTAACATCAAATAAAGACATGAAATGTTGTAGAAATTCTTTACATTCTTCAATTTTTACTAGCAAACCTTATTTTCAAGAATTCAACGAAACCTAATATAACAATTTCGAATTCAACTGAATTCACTTTTTTGGAACACCTTTCCATGGTTACTCTCATTAGCATACTCAACTCGAACACTTGCACATTGCACACGATTTTATCAACTTCTACGCTAAAACAACCAAAAAATGTAAATTCTTTTTCCGCCATCCAAGCGTATTAATAAACAGAAATTAAATGCATTTCGTCCCCTGCTCCTGTCTGCCGAAAAATACATATCATATTTTGTTTGCAGTTTTTAGAGCATAACTTTTTTGGCTTTTGGTTTGTTCGAGTGTGAAAAGTACTCAAATAAAAAATAAAAAAAAAGTAGTATATGGTTGCATGCGTGACTTTTTAGTGTGAGCTCACAATTTATCTCCTCCTTTCTCCGGAACTCCTGCTGTATATGTTTCCAATCAGATTTTATTGTTTTGGTGCGATAGCAGTTTGAATTGTTTACGATTTCACTGCTTCTCTGCTTCGGTTTTCTTTTTAACAATCTGCCTCTCTTAATTGTTATTGTTGTTGCAATTAGTGAAGCGCAAACAAATGTCTCTTAATTATGGATTCGAAAAAGGGGAGTTGCAAGAACATCAATGTAGACAAAAATCGATAGTTAAATAGCCTTTAGTGGAAAATGACGTTATTTAAACTGATAAATATATAAAAATATTGAATTTAATTAATTAGTAGTCAAAGGACTTTTTAGTGTATTTATAACACGCGAATCAAATGTTTGTAAGCCTGGTACAAATACCCTGATATTAAAACTAGATGTCAACGTAAGACAAATAAATTGAAATATCATACATTCATGCTTTTGTTGGTCATGAAATGCATTTACAGTCTGTGTAAATGTTGTCTCTTAAAATTGTTAAAGATACAGTGTAGCCTCTTTAACAGCTCAGTAGCCAACTAAAGCCAACCCTCTGATAACCTTGACAAAATTTCGTTTGATTGAGCGCTCGGAAAATGACCGCAGGGAAAGCCGCACAAGCACATTTATACCGATACGGATATGGCCTCCCAGCCCAAGTTCAATAATAATTAGTTTGAGATTTAATTTTAATTACTTTGAGCCAAACTGAGGAATTTGCCGAGCGCTTCCTTCTGTTGTGGCCCAAGGCCTTCTCACATGGATTGTAATTAATATGAGTGAAGGCAGGACATGACAGGATTCCCGGGATGCGAGTGTGTGAGCTGTTTATTTACTTATGGCCAAGGCTATCTAGCCTTCGACGAAGGGTTTCTTGGTCTTAGTTTCATTAAATTTCACTGCCTTGCCGGACAAACAAAAAAGTGCCCAAGGCTAACTTCGGATATTTCTTGGGACTGGCCATGTGCTCGTGAAGGAGGCGGTCGCACTTCACCCACATGTCAAACATCTAATAATCGCTTACACCTCTCACCATTTCCCGCATTGACATCCCGTTTTGCCCCTCGGTTCAACCACTCAAATCAACTTAACCAGGGGACCATTTATCCATCCATCTACGTCCAGTGCTCAAGCATTTCATTAGGGAAACTTTTCCCCGACATCTTCATTCGTTCATTCGTTACTGGGACAGCTGTTGGCCGACCTTTTCATTATAGTTTTTCTATATGCTCATAATGAGACGAGGTCCCGACCTCGTTGATGATGATCGGACATATTTCACTATATTTCGGCACAAATTTGCTGCAATTTGCACAGACACAACCTGCCCCCTCTCACTTCATCCCGTTTTCAGATGAATTATTATGCGTTACATAATTTTCGCCAGCTCATGACACGACCTCGATTCGATAGCGAAAAAAAAAGAAGAGAAAAAGAACGGAAGCCAAAACGGAAAAAGTTTTGCCGGCTCTGCCTTATTTATGCATGCCTAATTTATGAAAATTTGATGTACTTGTAAGCTATTTCGGCGGGATACTTTTATATTTGTTTGCTCATAACCGCAACACATGCTTTTGGGGCTGAAGCTGTCGATGTGCCATCAACATCATCCCCTGGCTCCACATCCTTTCCCTGTTCTCCATCTCCATATTTTTTTTCACGGTCTGACCGCCAGCGAGTGGGAGCTGCTCGCAGAGTCTCAAAAACTTGCGCCTAAATAAATTACTTGTAAAACTTTTCAAATACTCGTAATTCTACATGATGTTGTTGAGGTCGTCAACGCAACAACGTTCGATGCACAGACGGGCCGTCGACCCCCTCCCCCCACCATTCGTCCTTTCCAGCATCCTGCAGCTCGGCTCTTGAACCATTCAGCGTTATCGTCAAAGTTTACTAAACCAACATAAATACCATTTACTGCAGAAAGTTGCCAGCACCAACACGAACAACAACAGGGGAGGCAACTTTGGTAAAAACTGCGAAAAATGAGTGGCGATTGTTGGAATGGAATTTGGGGTGTGTCAAGCGAAAGCTTAGATGCTCTTAGATACACTGAAAGAAAAATGAACTTAAATGATGGATCAGAACCAATTTCATGAAAGCTGAAGTTTATAAGTTGTAATGAATTGTAGTTATAATCAAACAAAGATCTATAAAATTTATCAATATCTATGATTATCTAGCATCCATAGCTTTAATGATAATTCCTCGGTTTTCTTCCCAATTTTAAATACAAATATATAGTATTCTTAAGCACTCGATCAACTCATCATATAAAAGTAGACTGATATATTGGGTTAATTAAGATTTAAGTTGTTTTTGTGACCAAATTCATTCCTTTTACATTTATAAAGAAATAACAAATATGGCCAAACTATGTAATAAAATCATTAAAATTGATCTTATTAATATTATAATTCGTTTTTCTTATTTTATGCAATCCTCCACTATCTTAGTGATCTTCATTATACAAGTTATAATCTTCATTATATTCGATGTGCCCTCAAATACACTACCTTGAGGGACGCATTCCTCCGAAAGTAAGAATCTTTAATATGTATGCATAATGTGCTGCCTATTTTTGTTGTGCCCTTCCACTCTCCCCTGCCACTCCCCCCCGCCAAACGCCTCTTACTTTCTTTGCCCGCAAACATAGAACGTTTATTTTATTGACTTTTCACGCACACACCCACGCAGATATCCCTGATTGAGACTGTGTGAGTGCGTGTGTGTGAACTTTCTAATAAGTTGCCGCCATTCCCTGCGACAGCAACAAACAACTGTTCATCAATACTTTTGGTCTTTGGCAAACACGGTAGAAGGACCACATTTTGGGAGGTAGAGCGAAAGAGATAGGAGAAATCGCTTTCGAACGCATTTGTATTGGGGTATTCTCAAAAAAGTAGCAACAAACTTGTAAATTTGTGTGTCAAAGTGTCCACATGAGTGTCTTTCTTGCCCCAGCCACCCACACTTTTTTCCTCCGTAGATTTTCATATTTGTATTGGGGCTACCTTTTTGGAATCCCTGACCCCCCGAATTCACCCCCCGGCTAGGGTACATTTTATATTTCAGTATCAATATTTCTCATTGTGTTTCGCCGTTCTTGTTGTGAGCCTTGTTTGAGGAGCAACAAACTTTTCCCAACCAAAAAAAAAAGGAGATGAGAAAAACTTTTTGCAGCACGCACTCGAAAAAGTGAGTGGGCAGATAAAGAAAGGGAGGTGGGAAAAAAGGAGCTCTGGAGCTGAGAAAGCACACCTAAGACTCCTGTATGCTGAATGAAAAAGGAAAAGCAGAAGATGGGAAAAGCAGAAGACTTTGTTGCCCAAATGAGTGCTTTGGGGGCGTCGAGAAGGTGTGGAAAGAGTTCTATTTTTGGACAGAGAAATGTTTAGATTTTAAATGCAGATCAGCTGCACTCTCCTTCATTTCTACATTTAAAAGCATTTTGGCACTTACTTAACTAGAGGCTGTATTCCAAAGTGAAAGTGTAATCAACATATAAAGACTGCTAGCTGAAGATATTTTTTAAAATATTTATATGAAACTTATAACTTTGTGTCCTAAAGTTAGGTTTTCTGAATTAAGAGTATTCTTGGGCCTTTTCAAAACCACAGGGAATATGTATTATGAATATTGATGTGTTTGGAGATCGGATTGCTCATTCTTGTTTAAGTGCATCTCCTGAAAAGTCTGCCCTTTCCATCCGTACTTTCCCATCCTGCCCAAATACCCTGTACATTCTCTGTCTGGCAGATTTCCTTGACTTAGTTTCCGCACCCAGCCTGTTGCGCAACCCTTGAGCAAATAAAATTCAATAAAACCGAACTGTCACCAGCAGGCAGTCGCAAGACATGCCCTCCCTTTGACACTGCCTCGAAACCCATGGCACTGGGCCAATAATAACATTAAAACATTTTCTACATCAATGATGCACGACGTTCATCAATACATCATTGTTGGAAGGGGTTTGGAAATGGGGGGGAGGATGCCATGCTGGTAACTCTTATATAAGCGCTGCCTTTGAGAAAGGCACGCCGAACTGATTGATTTACATGGTTTGCCACGCGCGACTCCGAGGAAGTCCTTTGACTCTGACATGAAGGAATGTGAGCCTGGATGAGCCAAAACTGGGGCGATATCTTGTGGACTGCTCGGGCGCATAATGAACTTTGGATGCCTCGGGTTTGGGTGTAGGTGGAGGTGGTTGTGGAGGTGGAGGCTGAGCTAAATCTTGCTCGGATTTCAGTTGAATTTAATGTCAATTTGGGAATGAAAGAACGCCCATTAAATATCAATTTTCGTTTATCGGCGAACGCGATGGCTCCCACTTAGTTTTATTAGACACACCGAGGCGGCTTTCGAGCCACAAAATTGCCCAGCAATTTCCTTTATTATCCTGTAGCCCACCCCATGATTGTGTGTGTGTGTGTGTGCCATCTGCTTACAGCAATGTGTTGCCTAGCCATAGGCGCATTACTATAAATTTTTAAACCATTTCCCTGCCACGGACTACAGGTGCAAAAAGGCTCTTTAAAAGGGCCGGAGAAGCAGTTGGGTTTCGGCTACAGTTTTTATGGCTGCCCAAACAATATAATAATCTGTTTTACTCGCATCCTTCCCCTTTCCCCACCCCACTTCCTGTCCTAAGAAATCACAATTTTATTGACAACTCAAGTTGTTGCTGATTACATGACTGTGCGTATGAGCGGACGGGCATGGGTGTATATGTCAGATGCAGACATCCTCACATGCGCACCCTTTTAAGTTTATTAAATTTGGCAATTTCTTAGACCCTCGAAGTCTCGAGTTAAAGGTAAACTGCCCCAGAAGTTCGCCTCCTGGCCCATCTTATCCCGATTTGACCAGTCCGCACAGGACCAAAAGCCCCTCACTCTGCTCAAATCCCTGGAGAGTGCGTGCCTTATGCTCTGATGTCCAATTTTTTTCAGCTTTGATACCCTAACTGGAATTCTGGGGATATTGGCTGGCATTACTTAGGGCAACTTTTAATAGGAATTTAAGTTAGATACTTGGAATCTTTTATATTTTCCCTCTTAAATACCGAGCAATTATGTTTTGAAGTTTATTATTCGTAATAATAGACAGGGTACTTGTCCATGTTGGTTAATAAACCTATACCCTGATTTCTGGCTTTCTACTTTTGTTTTTCCTTTTTTTATTATCTTCCTACCTCTGACAACCCATCTTGACTGACTGACTAAGTGGTCGAGGGTCGAGGGCGAAAGAGGGTGGCTGGCCTGGAAATATTATTAAAAAGGTTTTGCCTGCTGTCATACGTACATCTCATCCAGACTTCACTTTGCGTTTGATTGATTAACGCTTGTCAAATAGTTCGCCCTGCAAATTCAGTCAAAGACGAAGAGTGTTCGAATTTTTCCGAGGTATTGACAAAGGAATTTTTCTCGGACGGGCCTCAGCAGTGCATTCTAGATGGTTGATGCTATTCCAAAAAATATTTGACACTCAGTCAGTCAAGGAGTTTCAAAGTCAGAGGAGTTTGCAAGGCTACAGTGAACTGCTAATGTGGCCACACTAATCAAAGGCATTGAACTGAGTCCTCCATTCGTTTCTTCTTTTTCTACCTCTACTTGTCTTCCTGTTTTGACTTGGCCCAGGTTTTTGGCCAATTTGTGCCAAGCCAGCACAAAGTGTTTTGAATGTCGTCTTTTGATTTATACTCGTATTTTTGGGGCAAAGGCAGAAGGTGTTGAATTATATCCTTTTGGCAAGCAGATAGAAGTCACAGCTTAAAGATTTAATAAATTATTTTTATGAAGGTGCCATGAGATAATACTGTTTTATTCAAAACAACATTGCAATAAATTAACATCATCAAATAAACAAAATTTAAATAAATGTTGGTTGTAGAACTATATTAATCTTTGAGTATCATTTCGCACTATGCTTTTTATACGAAATTATCAGCTATTGTAGAATACTTAACTATCATTCATCAGTTTTTTTTAAGCTATCCTTTAAAAATTAAAGGCAATATGAATAGTTTCTAAAGCTGAATTCCAGTTGCTTTAACCCGTAGTTATTTTCTCACTTGGTCTACCAATGGCTTTCTCCACATTCCACCTTTCTCCGAGAGCCAACCGATTTGACTCTTTTGTTTATATTTATCTGCGCGTGCTTAGCAGCTATGCAACGTGTTTTGGCTTAATAAAGTCAAAATAACCAAGGCTAAGTGGATAGAGGAAGCCAACATAAATACCCACGCACACACACACACACAGACGTCCACGCTTTGCCCCGCCCCCTTTTTTCACGGCATAGAGTTATAAATTTTAGCAATGTTGTTGATGTGATTTAGTTGCACACCTCGCATCCTTGTACCACCCACTGCCCATCGCCTGTAAGATGGCAACAAATATTACAACAGTCGCAGTCTCTCCATCTGTCTGTGTGAGTGTGAGAGTGTGTGTGTGTGAAAATGACTTTATCTATGTCTGTGTCTGGGCCCAAACAGTGGGGGGTGGTGGCATGATGATGGGAGGGGGGATAGGGAGGTGGTGGAAGGACTCTATGCGTGCAACATGTGCGCTGAATGTTGACGTTAATATTAAGAAAAATAAATAACCAAGCTGTTTGTTATCTAAGTTTATATAAACCGAACACACAGCGGGCCAAGACGAAAGGACTAAGTGAAGGGAGGAGTCCGGTGGGTGTGTATGTGTTGTGCTTTTGTTTTATTTATAGCAACTACAAGAATTGCGTTTGGGGTTTTCTCTTAAATAACAACAAAAACCCATCGCAAACTGGCGCAAGGCGCTTATAAATTTTTGTGGCACGAAACCCAGCCCCCCTCCACACACCGCTTTCCACGCAGTCCTCTTGCGGTTGTCCAGGTGAAAAATATCCTTTGCCCCCTGACTCCCCACTCCCCACTCCCCCGGAAACAAATGTGATGAAGGAAACTATAATATGAAATGCTGTGGCTGCTGCTGCGTAGACCAAATGAAATGGAAATGGCAATAAATTCAAATGAATGCTAAAATGCTCGAGATGGATAAAGTCTCGGAAGTAATGAAAAGGCCTATAAATCGAATGAGTAAAGTGGACCAAGTAGAAAATCTGTATGAAAGTTAAGTTCAAAAAGAAAAGCCGACAAAAAAAATAATAAAATAACAAATTTTATAAAATGTGCACGGATGGAAAGTTCTTTCAAAATAATATTTCAGCTTTCTAGTTCCAAAATAAATATAATCTTTATATTTATTTGAATTCAACCTCTTTTTGAAAAATACACTTAAAATACTTTAAAAAATGTTTATAAGTAAACTTCTTAAAATCGCCTAAAAAGTGTTTTTCTTCCGAAAAGATCAATTTAGATAATTTAAATATTTGAATGGGATGAGGGTTAGAAATCAAATAAAACTTTGACTTATCAAAGCATACCTTTTCGTTTAAAATAGTCCCTTTTGATTATTTTGCAGAAATGGTACTTGAAGCGTTAAAGTTTTCTATTTTTTATATGAACACATATATTAACAAGAAAAACAGTTTTTGCTGGGTATGTCAAAGTCTTCCTATTTTATGGAACTTTGATGTGTTCTATTACCTTGATCTGCTATTGTTGTTAAACCTTTAAAAGTATAGAGAAAGTTTTATAAAAGGGGCCTAGGAAAGTCGACTGACTATGGCCATCTTTTGCTGTCATCTCAATTTCTAATTGGATTGGCCCCTACCTGCTCCCCGATGCCTTTCCCGCCCACGGACGCAGTCCCTTCATTAATCTTGCTCACTTCGCCTGGAGAATCGCCTCGGCTGGAGGCGCTAACTATTTGCGCACTCACGCATCCAACCGAGAAGCCATCAGCAATGCAAAGGCAAAAGCTAATTTTTCATCATCATCGGACGCTGAGGACGAGCTGCAGGCCTGATGCGAATCCTGGTGTGCGATGCAGTTTATACACCTCCCCTCCCCTGGTTTCATTGCCATGTGCAATTCATCAATATCATTTTATCAATTTTCACCGCTGTCCAACAGCAGCAGGGAGCCAAGGACAACGCGGCCATCAACTCAACTGTATATCACATTGCAATTTGTTGTCTATTTGCTGAAGGATATGCAGATTTGACTCGCCAGCCAGCCCGCCCCTCCAAAAAAAGGGGACCATCCTCCTCCGCCTCCTGTCGTTTTTCATATGCGTTGACTTTTTTCCACCTCTCTGAATACGGGTGTGTGTGTAGAGGCGGTACGCTGGGGTGGGCGTGGCTGTGTTTGCTCTTTCAGGATTCAGCGTTTTGCAACTGTAATTCAATTTTAACAATTTTTCAACTGCGTTCGTTATTGACGTGACGCATCGTCAGATGATGATTTGTTGCCCCTTGCTAAGAGGGACGTACACCCCCTCCCCCCTACCCCACCATCTCATCATCGCTCTCTGTTTGGGTTTGTTTGGTCATTTGTTATTTGCACTGCTTTTTTGCCATATTCGTGACCTGGGCAGGTGTATGCTGGATATATCTCTGGTATATCGCTTTCCATAATCAAATATTGAGTTGCAAAATATTGAATTTCGTGTGACAGATTCGCTTAATTACTGCTCGCCAAAACGAATTTCGTGGGTAATTTGATTGGGTATTATTTAGAGAAGGATGATAAATGTCTACTATGTTTGTATCACAATTTATTTGTGATAAATGCGAGCAGGGGTTGTTTAATGTTCCAGTTTCCCATTTCGAGTGCATTAAAAACCAATTTAAAAGCCAAAAAGGCGGTGACCCACAAAAACTGATCTGTAAGTAATTTATTTCGTCGATCCCCTGTCCCCGTCGGAATCTCTTTTTCTAACCCATCTCATGGCTCATTTCACGTTTTGTTCAACAAATTTCACGCTTCGTTCTTCCTGGGCTACCTGCCAACACACAGAGAAAGGAAAGAGATAAATAGATGGGTGAGGGCAAAAACTTCAAAAATGACAGCCCACAACTTTGTTATACAAAATACTGGCAATTTGTTTGACGTTGTTGTGATTTGTATGCTAAAAGTATCTGCCAGATACATTCGCTGCTGCTGCTACTGCTGCTGCAACCGCAACCATATGGTGCATCTGTGTGTCTTTGAGTTTCCTTTCCTCGTTTGCATCTGGGGTCAACAGCAGTTCAATTGCTCTTGCCTGCCAGCCTGACTGCCTGCCTGCCATTCCCGCTGATTAGAATAATTAGCTGCAGCTCTGTTGCGGCACGTTCCCCTGCCTCTATTTCTGGTGTAAACAAACCATGGCCGGGGCAGAAATAACACAAAAAACGATCTATTAATAGATCTAAAACACTTCCAACTTCCAAACAGGCAAGTGAAATGCTGGGCGGGAAACGCGCCAGTGCGTGCAATTGTTCGTTTAATTGTTCTCATTGCCGGTTGTGAAATATTTATGAGTCCCCCCTCCAAAAAAATAACCCACTTCCCAATATCTTTTTGGGCCAACTGATAAGGCAAAGCGAACTGATTTCAACCGCAAAGCAAAGTAAAAGCAAAGGCATAAATGAGGGGTAGAAAGGAACATTCCAACAGGGGTAGAGTCCAGAAGGAAAAGTAAAGGGGAAATTTCCCAGAAAACCCTTAAGCAAAAAGTATGTTTTCCACAAATGTAAATCATGTTCCAGCAGTTAATTAAAACTGAAAATCCTAATTTCGGTTTTTGCCTTTAGTCAGCCTCTAATAATCCCAGCATCTCAACTAAGGAAATTTTGATGAAAACACCCCTCTTGAAGCCAATTCGCCTCAACAGAATCCCTTCAAGTTGCGGCGAATTGAGTGCCATGGCTACAACACATGCGCATTTTTCCGACCACTTTTCCAGGCTTTTCCTAAGAGCGCTTTCCCACCCAAAGAGAACGGGCCGACAACAAACAAAAAATCAAGGGGTAGAGTCAAAAGCGAACAAAGGGAAACAAACTTTTATTTTTTTGACGATTTTCCTTTTCTTTGATTTTCTTTATTTTTTTTCGTTTTTTTTTTTGCAAAATCAGCAAAAACATGAAACGACATAAGTATGTCAAAATGCACGGAGAGATAGCACAACACGGATAGGGATAGGAAATCGGGGAAGCGGGGCACGTACTTATATAAGGGCCTAGGAGTACTTTTCGCACACAGACATCCCTATTCCATATAGGGATATATCTGTGTGAGCAACTCACACTCACACACACACACACACACATTGTAAAGCAGACGAAGGGCAAAATGAAATGTGAATGTTTGGCTGAGGCTTTGGTTGCCGCCCAGATGATTTGGCCTCACTTTTTGAGGGGCCGAGGGATCGGGATCGGAATCCGGGATCTCAGTAGCCGGGTAGCTAAGGCAATGTCAATCACAGGGCCGAGAGAAAGCAACAAAAATTGTGAATGCTGTGCGATATATGGCCAAAAGCAAGAGCAAAACAAAACTCACACAAAATCGGAGGAGCTGGGTGCGAGCGAGAGAGCAGACAAGACAAATAAAAATACGGAAATGTTGGGCTAGGGTGGGCCACACATGCACACATGCTCAAAAATATATGTATATATTTTATTCAAGCAAAAATCCATATAATTCAATGGATTGGCTCCCCGAGCGAAGGAAAGAACGAGAGAGAGATCTGGCGACAAACACAAAATGAGAACAACAAAAAGCAAACCGCAGATTATGCGACAACGAGGGAGGGGTGGGGGAGGGGGAGGAACAGGACCTCGGCGACGACGACGAGGACGACGCGTCCTGTGGCCAGTCAGACATATTAATGACAAAATGATTATGATGACACTAACTGAGGTCTGTCAATCCAGATAGAGTCGGAGCGGAGGGCCCGAGTCCGTGCAATATGTAAAACAAGATTGACAAACAAACCAAATACTTTAAATGATGCTTAAAGTTGACACAGCTGTCGACCAGAAGGACGAATCTGCTCAAGTGAGATTAATGGAAAAGAAATGGCAGTAGTGGGATAAGGAGTAGCAGTCTTGGTGAATCTATAAGTAATGTTTTTAATTGTTTTGTCGCACCTTTTTTGCACTGCTTATAAAACAGGTGGTAAAGCTTTAAATATGTAGGACAGATCAATTATTTTAATACCTTAGAAGCAGTGCAATTCCATCATATGTCTATTTTGTAAATTCTTGTAGTTGTGCAAGCATATCTTTTAAAAATGTTTTTAATAAAAACAATCCAAAATAAAATACAAAAAATTTATTTATGGTAGATGTTAAAATTGTAAAAGTTTTTAAGCCATAAGCTTTATTTATTCCCGTCAATTAAATGTTTTCATAAATACAAATATATTAAATATATTAAATATATTTTAGTAGGATTAAGATTTTATAAAATAATTACTTAATACCAAATCCGCTTGACTTAACTTTTAGTTTTCGACTTGCCTCCAACGAAGTTATAATATCTGAAACCAGTTTGAAATTGCCAAGAATGCCTTTAAATTTAATATCCTTGATGATGATATTCAAAGGCGTTCTCACGCCATTAAAAGAGACATCGATCCTGTGGCTTGGCAGCTTGTTGTTGGCAAAGGTCTTAGTTGTCACCTGCTCGGAAAACACTTTCCATTTCTTGGCTTGGCTGTTAAAAGCGATGCCCTCCTCTTCCCTTTGGCTTTCTGTTCCAGCGGCTAAAATAAGAAGAAAATAGGGAAGAAAAGCCCCGAAGCCAAATGCCAGGAACAGCAAAAGAAAACCCGCGTTAACCGCGCCACCTCACAGAACTACCTCCGCCCACATTACCGTCACCCCCCTCCAGGCGGCACCGACCCCCCCCCCCATTTGTACAATGGCAAGACCAAGACCAAGCGCCCCGTTAATTAGATTTTGCGGTTTTTGTGTTGTGCAAACTTCAAAAGCAACAGCAACACGCAGATGATGAGGACGCCCCATACCCTCAACGCCCCCCACCCCCCTCACTTAGTCAGTGGCTGCCAAACGCCAAAATGTATGCTTTAACAATTTTTGATACAACATAAAATTGGAATTGAAATGAGGGGCGGGGTGGCAAGGAAAGGGGCGGGGCTATTTGGTTGCTGCGGGTCGCAAAACAAAATCGATAAATAAAACTTTTTACAATGCGGCAACACTTTCACGCACTTTGGGCCCTCTCGTCCTGATCCCCTTCGTCCCCTTCGTCCTTCTCCCGCTTGCGGTGGCATTGAAAAACCGCCTGAAAGTATGCAGCTACAACAAGTTTTTTACGCAATTAGTGTACAATTTCTTAATTTATACCCTGTCGCCAATTTATCAACACAGACCAGAAACCGGGCGCAAGGGGAATGGGGAAAGCGGAAACCTACTCTGTGGGACCAAAGTGAAATATTATTATGAGTACGTGTTTGGGCGACTGCCGCCCTTAAGTTTCTGCCGCCGACTACTGCCGAATGCCCCAAGGGGCTGAAAGGGTTGCAGAGCCGGCCTCTAATCCACCGCCCCCTCCCCCCCGGCCTAACATATGCTACTTTGACATAGTTCTTTGGGTCGAGCGTTGGTAGTGAAATATGAAATACTATTTATAACTTGATCAGCCCTAGATGGGTCAGATGCAAAGCAGTAGGGGATGACAGCGAATCATGCCCACTATCTATCAGTGCTCCGGGGGACAGGAGGTCAGGGGTTGGGATTGTATAGGTTTGGACCTGGTTCGGGTTTGATATTGGCCTAGGGTTTTCGGGCTGTGCGGCTGTTAATTAAGTTATGATGGCAAACCGCAAACACTGCGATGGCTTCTGCCGCTGAGACAGATATAACATATATAGATATATACATACATAGGCCCACGTCAGTTTATGAAATTTTCATTAATTTTCGACCGCAGAGAGTTTCTGCTGATGCCTAGGTTGCTGGATGTGCCCTTTGACCCCTCCGGCTGACAGCGTAACGAAAACTTGACGACACAGCACTAGTAGCAGTCGTAATGAAATTTTGCGACATGTATGACAGGACATTCAGTTTCGGTTCAGTGTTCGGTGGGGGGCCAACTTTTGACAGGCATCTGGAAAAGTATTCCGTTCGGCGACCTTTCCGCTCCTGATGGATGATGACAAATGTGGGGACCAGCGCACAAAAGTTCTCCTAATTATATGATAATCAAAATCTATCAGCATCGCCTCTCGTTTCTTTTTTAATTAGGCCATTCGAAGGATGCCTAATCATCATAACAATACTCCTTGTGTGTGAGTGGGGGTGGGGGGTGGTAGCAAATCGAGAGGAACTCGAGAAGGAGGCCGTGGAGCTGGGATCAGGAGCCAAGGCTGCCCCGTCATGGCATTAGCTTTAGCACTGGCATATAATTTAGATTTATCGCTTGATTTTCGCATAAATATCGACCATGTGGTGGGGGGATGGTGGCTCTTCCACCACTTTTGTGTGCTCGTTGATGCATAAAGGCAATGGCTCTGGAGCTGAGTGCCCGACTCGGCCTAACGACTTGTTGTACGTATAGAAGATGTAAAATCCAAATGACATTGAGTCGGTGTAAGTGGGTATATGTGCCAGTGTGTGTGTGTCTGTGTGTGTGTGTAAGGGGCGTGGGAGTGTCAGATAATGTCCAACTGCATAAAGCCCAAGTAAATGGCAGAAAAATCATTGGTGATTTTTCGTTTTATTGAATTTATTGCCATTTCAGGATTTAATAATGTCGTTCAGCAAGTTCCTTGGCATAACCATCTGAAAATATGTTAAAAGCGATACGTTGAGTATATTTAAGCCATAACCGGTTGACTTCCGTTTCATAACCGATTCGTAAAATCCCTTAACGTCCTTCTTTTGATGCAGCTCAGTACTGCATTTACGATTATGTTTCATTCTCTTTATTTCCTTGCCATAATAATAAGTTAATGCATATTAAACTATATATTTATACCCGGCACTCATAGTGTTGTGTTGTAAGTAACAGGAAGAAAAGTAAGTTGCTTATACTTTAAATAATAATTGGGCACATTTTTAAATGGAAAATAAATAATTTGCTTTGTGTTTTATACCTAAACACCCATTTTTAACTGACAGCTATCATTGTCCTTGAAATAACTGAAAGCCCAGGATTCTGAAGTCGTTTTCTTCTATTTCAATTCTAATCAAAAATCGCAGGGAATGAAAATTAAAGCTACGACTGTAAATTCACCGCATATCTATTTCTAACAACTCATAGCTGGCTGTGGAATTGCCAAGAATTTCTCTGTCAGCTTTGCGCATAGCATTCCATCAACTAGCTTCCTCTCCTTGTAAAATTGATTTCATATCATCGTCGCCATCTTGACACTGATTATATGCCTTAACACTTGAGTGCCCCGCGGGGCCAGAATGCTGAGCCTGGGGGCCATGGGAAAAGCGTAAAAAAGGAAAATATCAACACACCATTTAGCGCTAAATACACAGCAAACTCTCGGACACAAGAGTGCCTCTCGGGAGGAGCGGCTGTTGCTGTCCAAAAATTAACGCAAAATCAAAGTAAAAATGCGATAAATTGGCGACGACAAGCGCAACGCGGAGAAACAATAACAAAAATAGCGGCTGGCTGACGATGCTGACAACGTTGTCCCGCGCTTGAAATGAGCGAAAATCGGTCGAGCATATCAAATTGAAAAACTCCAAGACAACGCGATGGTCGCCGGGGGGATGAGGGGGAGGCTGAGGATGAGGATGAGGTCCTGACGGGTCCTGAAGCTCCGGTTCCGACTGCTCTAGTGGTTGTAGCGTTGGGGGTGGGGGTGGGGGGTTGAGCGTGGAATGGGCGGATTGTGGCGCGTGATGCTTTTGCGTATCCTAGTGACACACAAATACACCGATAGATAGAAACAGACACCCACGCACAAAAGGACCGAGAGCAAAAAGCGCGTAGCGAAAATAGCAGGGAAAAAGAATAACAGCTAGCTACAATAATAACGCTTGAATGGAGTGCCGTGGGGTGGTGGGCGGTGGGCGGTGACACGTGGGGTGGCAAAAAGGGGGAGGGCGGAGCGGGCCAGATGGACAGGCAACTGAGTAGACGACATTCATTGCTGCTTTGGCAGGTTGTTAGGTTTCCGAGTCTGTCAGGGGCGGAGATTGTTAGCAGCTTGAATGAATGACTGACTGAACTCAACCGAACTGAACTCGACTGAATTGAGCTGACTATTGATGGATTTTGGCATATTAGCTGCCGGATTAACCCAGCTGGCCAGCGGGATTTCCATCGGCGATGGTTTTGTCTGATGAACAAGCGATTTAAAATGTGTCAAATATAATTAATAACTTTTTCATAAACAATTATCTTTTGAAACTCTTTCTATTCATAAATAAAACAAAAGGTTTCAAAATTGTTAAGGATACCTGCTCATGCTTGGTAAATAAATTGCTTTTCAAAATTCTATAACTCATGGTATTACCATAATCACTTTTCTGTTTCCAATATGTAAATATGTAATGTATTCCAATGTAAATCAAAAGTTAATGTAATCACTACTGTTAGTACTTCAGTATTGCGTTTTAATATAAACCTAACCTAATATGGTTTTTTTTTTACCATTTTTTTTTGATATACTTTATTAAATATTTACTATTTATTTTCCAAAAATTATTTTCCAATTATTTTTGATTGCTTTCTGTGTAGTTAAGCATTATCGTTTTATTAAATTCCGAAAAATTGCAAACCTCTGAATGCATTTATGTTGGATTACCGGTAAACGGTATTAACCATTTGGCAACCAATCCTTTTTTCCTTAAATAGCGGTTTGAAAGAAATTACCTAGGGAAATCAATCACAGCCATAACCGTTTCGCAGTATAAGCCAAAAGTGTGTCTCGGCCATAAGGGGAAACCCCGAGAAAAAGCACAACAAGCCGCGCCCCAAAACTTGGCTGGCATTATTCAATGCCTCGCAGATGTTTTCCTTGTTGCTGTTATTTTTGCCGGCTCGAGCCATACTAAAAAAGTGTGTTCCTCCATCTGTTGTTGTTGCTGTTGTTTTTGTTGATGTTGTAGTTGGCAAAAATTGTTGCGTTTCGCATATTAATTTCTTCCTGTCTTCGTGCGTCGTCATCAACATCAAGCTCATGATGATGAATTTGCCAACATTTCGGTGAATGGCATGCCTGTGTGGGTGAGCATTACCCATTCGCTCTCTGAAAGGACTCTCTTAAATGAAATTAAAACTCTCTTCCTTGCTCTTATTGGCGTAGCTTTCCAGCCAGCGTTGTTGTGTGTTTGCCCTTTGGGACAACAAGGAGGCAGCCTTAATCACATTGTGAGTCATGTGTTTCATAAATATTCAACAGAAAATTATCATCGCAATGATGAGCACTTCCAGTCAAAACAGAAAACGCAAAAACAAATTGTGAGAGCAGAAGCAGAGGGGCAGAGGAAGGGGCACTGGCACTGCTGAAACGCACATGTTTTTGCGATTCTCCAACCCGCTCGCGGTTCGGCCGACCCATGGAACTACCCACTGCCCACCCACACCTACACCCACCCCCACTCATCCCCTCGGCCACGCGGGCAGACAACCAGCCAGTAAGCCCGGCACATGGCTCTCGCGCTCTCCCACTCAGATGCACTCCGCTCCACTACACAAGACACCTTACATATCTAGGGCCCAAAAACTAACCGTCTGGCCGTCTCGCTCGCACTGGCCCCAGCCGTGTAGGGGGGTCTGGAGAGCGAGAGCGAGAGGGCGCTAGCGAGAGAGCCTCGCCTGCGCGTGAATCGGCTAATACGAGAAGTCACGATTTCGACAGTTCGGGGATTTTCCCTTTAGGCCTTATTGGGTTTTCCAGCCTGCTCTGCCAGAGTGCCGCTATTAGGTTTGTTTTTTGTGTTTTTCGGTAGTATTACAAGGGTTTTGGTAGCACTACAATTAAATGTTGGAGTTAATAGGCTGGCTCTTAGTATAGATCTCCTAGGAATATTATCACAACTATTAAATTATAGCCCCCGAAAGCAACAAGCTAGCCATTATCAGTGGTCCGACCCACCCCCCTTTTGAGGTTCCAACCTCCCTAGATCTTATAGAGCATACGCAACTTCGGCTCGTTACTGTTTTCGGTTCGATGGCAAACATGTTCGATCCAACGTTCGGCAAAAGAGCCGAACGGCCGTGGGGGTGGACCACCCACCACCCATTCGCCACCACGAACGTGTGTGCGTTGTTGTTTTGCCGGCGTGTTTGGCTGTTGCGTTCGCTGGTTCGAATTGGTCGGGTGGGCGTAAGTTCGTTCGGGTTCGGGTTCGGGTTCCGTTCGGATCTTTGGGGCTCTGAACGCCGTTGTAAGCGCCGTCCTTTTTCAGTATGATATTGAGTTCTGTGTAGTTAAGTCGGAATATTTCGTATAGTTCTCGTCGACTGTCGTGTGACATTTGTTCATCAATTCAGAAACGCATATTGAAACACAGCGATAATACAAATTACGAATATTCAACAAAATAAAAAAAAACCAAAGAAAACCAACCAATTAAAATTAAAAATTCAAATTCGCTTCAAAAATATATTACAAATATAACAACCAATTTAATCAAAACCAAATTCGCCACAAAAATCGCAAACAAAGTTTACAAAATTCGTTTACTCAATCCCATAACACAAAAAACAAACTACAACCAATTAAAATATATAACTGTTAAAATCTGTAAGCAAGGGCAATTACTACTAAGATCATCCTTAACTTATGCTCCAAAATATTTCCCCTAGATTCTTCTGACTCATTAGAACTTCTTCATTGGAATTTCTGTTAAATCTCTCCATCAGCATCATTAACATTAACTCCAGAAATAGACTGACTGCCGCGATAAACAAAACCCGAAAATAATTAGAAACAATTTGTAAACAAACAAAATTTCCAAATAGAACTGGGCAGAGAGGAAACCCAATTGCCGATCAGGTTGTTTTTCTCTCTTTGCCTCGGGCTTACTTTTTGGATATTTTTCCACGCTCTGTTTTATTCTCGATGTATTTTTTTCAATTTGCCTAGATAAACAAACGAACGAAAATTGTTTCACGCTCGCAGCACACGAAAACATTTTCAATTAAAATTTTGGCCCAAAAAGCCAACCAAACTAAAGCAAACCAAAGCAGAGCGAAGCACAGAAAACGTATCTCACATCGAATTTGAATATTTTGAGCATTCCATAATTTCGTTTCCATCTCCATGGCATTCCGACTCTAAAGCACTCGATCCCATTGAAACCATTTTTCGCCAAAATCTGTTTTGTTTGCCGTATTTTGTTGTATTTTAAGTGTAGCTGTGCCACTGCGAGCTGCCAATATATATGGCCCTGTTAATTGAATATGCACTGCTCTTAATGATTTTTGGCCAGCAAAGCATGGTTTTCCTTTCTTTCGACTGGGATTTGCTATTTCAGTTTTTGGTAGAACTTTTTTCAGTTGGTTAAAATGTTTTACGGCTTCTTTGATGTGGGCCGAATGGCCAATATTTACAGTAAATGATTTTCTCTGACCAAAAATCGAAATAATTTCGATTCTCAATGAGTGTTAAAATGGTCGTAAATCGCTTCACTACTTTTTGATATTTGTGTGAGGCAGCTTTAATATCTGGAGTGAATGAGAGATAATTACTGGTTGAACAAGAGGAGTTTTTGAGTGAATCTCTGTGAAATGTTTATTACCCAAAAAGGAATTGAAATATTTTTTCTACATTTTCTTTAAAGTGCTTAAAATTGTTCGTATAGTACTTTGTGAAGTGCTTGAAAATACATTTTTTCCGATCAGTGTTAGTTTCCTCAGAATTTGTATTCATAAAAGAATATTCAGAAACCTAAAAATATTTGCACCTTTTCAAAATTTTTTTCATATTTTCTTCTTTGTCTTTTGCAAAAGCAAGCCGATTCCTTGAATGGAAATGATAAATCATTTGCGTTGCCAACACAAATAAATATATCAATAAATATTTACCCCCGATTGATTTTCTTTCCATTCTCTGCAATCACCTCACTTCCAAGCAATTAAACTCATAGTCGAAGAAATATTTCTAGCCAACTGTACCTGGAAAATTATCCAATTCCCCATGCTTACAGCAAAAACAGACCAATATTCACGAAACACAAATTTTAATTCGATTTTAGAAACGAGCAGAAAAATCAGAGAGAGAAAGCAAAAAAGAGATAGAGAAGTACACGCGTGTGTTTAAATACTGGAAAATACAGATAAGATAAATTATTATAAACACTAAGCCATACACACATTATAGCAGGCTAAACCACACGAAAAATAACGCAGAGAGCCAAATACATTAAAATCAATAAGTAACAAGTACAGAAAAGACAGTTCAAGTGAAAAACAGAAACGAAACTTTACAAAAAAGTGCTTAAAAATATAAACAAAACCGAAAAACTCAGATAAATAAACAACGGCAATTTTAAGAGGAAGAAAAACCGAAAAGCTTCCAGAGAATCGGTGAAAATCGTTAACAATTTTTTCTCGCAAAGGCGCCACGTCCAAGAGCAAATCGTTCCATATGGTTCATATTATTGAATTGGTCGGCCAGCCGAAGGTTGAGTTTGCTCAACAAGTTACTGTGAGTATCAAAATCGAGAGTCAAATGAATTTTTACACCGCAGGACGTGAGGGGAGTGCCGGGGGGCGGGGGACAGTGGGGCCCAAAATGATAATAAATCTTGTTGTCCGCAGTCACGTAATGACAACTTAATACAAATACATATGCATACATCGCCGCACACACTAACGCACTTTTTATTATGTTGTTGTGACGCTTTTCCTCTCCATTTTACTTTTTTTTGTTGCCTTTGGCTTTGCTCAACATATTTTGACAATTAATCATTCGCTGTGTCTGTGTGTCGTTTTGTGTGCGAGTGTGGGTGATTGCGGTTACATTTTTTTGTGCGAACATTCGAAATCAGTGCGTCTGTGTGTGTAGGTCAATGTGAGTCTCGTTTTGACCGTCTGCGTCTCTTGGCCATTAACACGCCGCAATATCTTCACAATGACCAACATCTCCACTGGCTGCTATTCCCTTTGTTTCGAGTCCATTGGTCCCGGCTTAAAGAGCTCGGTGTCCTCCAGAGAAAACAAGTGCCACATAATCCAAAAAGTAGACTACAATCGGGTGAAAGATTAAATTGAAGACACGAACTTATGAAACTTTGGTTATTACTTTAATCTCGCGATTTTATAAATTTTTTTCTCAGATAATGTGCAATAAATTTTTAACTTAATTCAAATAATAATAAGACCTATCTTTATATAATATTACCAGTTCTTAAAGCTGTCCCACAGTTTTTCAATGCGTTAAATAAGCAGTTTTGTGCAGGGAATGTGTCTCTGGTTAAATACAAAAAATTAGCTTACAAATTTTATTTACCAAATCATTTTTCATTTGGACTCCACAATTATTTTTAATGTGCAAATAGCTTAATAAATTGGGTCTTATGAATATATTAATTATTAATTAAATAGCGTTTTCCTTGCTCAAAATACAAAGAGAAAAAACTTGCAGACCAATTTTCGTGCTTTCTCTTTTTAAAGTGCGTCAGAATTTTGTAGTGTAACAATTAAAGAATATCGAAATATTATTTTTCCTATATTAATATCATAAATCTCCCAATTCAACGGCAGTAGATTAGGATTTATTTATATTGCGCTTTGTTGAAATCCTTTCATCTGGCTTTGTATATCCAAATTTAAACAATTCTCTTTAACCATATGGATGCGTCTTTAACCTACATATTGATTTATCAACTTTTTCATTCACTTGCTCTTTAGTCTCTTGATTCCGGCCGAAAGTTGTCAACCAGCTTTGTGGAATTTACGAAACGAAAAAAAAACTTAAATTCTAATCGGATTTACATTTATTTCTGTTGCGTTGAGTAACTACTTTATGCCCTCTCTTTCCCCCCTATATATATCTGTCTATCTGTTTCACTTTCAGCTGACTGCTTTATCATATATGTCGTTGTTATTGTTGTTGTTGATGTTGCTCCAGTTGTCACCCTCTTTTCTCTTATTCCCTATTCTCTATTCTCTATTTTTTTGATTTTATTACATCGCCAACGCAGAAAAGTCTGTTACTCGGGGATATTGCGTAAATTTCATTGTGTATTTCACTTTTATGGTGGTGGTGGTGGCTGTCTAGGATCGGGCGTAGATGGTAGATGGGGGTTGCACAGCGCAGAGGGTGGTGGTGCGGGTGGTGGGTGGATGTAGGATGTGGGAGCATTAGGGTGGTGCGTGCTGCGTTAGATGACGTCGCCGGCGTTCTTTGTTGTCCTTTGTGCGTGCGTCCCGCGTCCTGTCTTCCCAATAACCTCCCTTCCCCCCACAGACACTCACACACACTTACTCTACTTGTGTGTCTGCCTTTTATCCTTGGCAGGGATGTTTGAAAGCCCTCCGCCGCTCTCCGTTTATCCTTACTCTCCTTATTCTAATGATGACACATGCGTTCTCTGTTGCTTTCCTCCTATCCTGCCATCCTGCGCTCCTCCTATTGTTGTTCAAAATTTTGTGCCACTTGTTTTGAATTTTTCCACATCCTTTTGTTGCTGCTCAGTTGTTGTTGTTGGCATTACGTGTTACCTAACTTGCTCGTTAAATGGTTAAGTGGAGCAAAGTCGTTGACACAGTTCTTTTGGGTTCCTTTTTCTTTCCTTTCGAACTGAACGCTTGCATTTTAGGCCATGACTCACAGACACGAACTTTCCGATTGAAGTTAAATCCTTCGATAGCCAGTAAGTTTTCTTTTGAGACAGTAAACCATCAAAGTAGACTGATTTCATGGGTTCAAATATTCTGATTTATTCACGAATATTTTGGAGAAAAAAGCTAGCCAGGGAATGTTATTAAATAGTTTGTCTTGTAATGCAGTTTTATATTTTGCATCGTAAAATATAAAGTAAAATTGGTTTAGTTATCTTTATTTTCGTCCTTTAAAAATTATTCTAAGATTTGTTATCTAAATTGAAATTTTTATTTTCGTCCTTTAAAAATTATTCTAAGATTTGTTATTTAAATTGAAATTCAAAGAAACCATGTGGACAAAATACAAGAAGATGAGAATAGTTTGCATAATCGTTTTTAACATACTCAATCCTATCTTGAAATATTTTTCCTTGCTCTTTTTTTAAATGCTTGTTTTTAATTACACATTAATTTATTTGAAAACTATTATACATAAGTTGTGAGACTGTAACTAAAATTCAGTTACTAGAAACGATATTCTATCTTCATTGGTTCTATTAAACGTGCAACATAAAGTTTCTGCCATCTTCTTTATAACGTTAAAGTTTGCCCGTTTAAATCTCACGAGATATTATGTGCTTCTAAAATCGATATCTTCTCTTATATCTATTTACATGTAAAGACAATTCCTCATCCTATTCACCTTTAGTTCCTTCATTATGTATTCTTTCATCTTTACCCTTCAAACATTATGCCGCTTCACTCCTAATCGCCTCTCCTTTGGCGGCGCTGTCTTGGCACTTGCCACTTGGCACAATCATACACTTAATTTTCCACTTCATTTCATAATTTTACCCTTGAAACCAATAATCTTGAGGAGGCCGAAGGAGTCGACCTGACTTGTCAGCCGCTGGCAGAACATACCTTTTGACGGCCCCTCCCTCCGCCTCCCGCAAAAGGACACCTGGGGGCGCATTCAACAGCGCGACGAGGCTAACACACACATGCAACGCTATTAAATTACATGCCACTGCAAATTACTTGAGAAAACAAAGCAGAAAAAAACAAAGAGTCGAAGGGAAAACAAGACAGACCGCATAGCGAGAACGCCTTGACGTATGCAACAATAATAATAACGGGTTGTGGTCGCCTTTTGTTATGCTTGGCTCGGTGTTTTGTAAGCCGTCAAGCATTTACATACCATTAGACGGGCCAAAATGGGAGTGGTGTGGGTGACAGGCGTATAAATATTGAAAAGCGCCAACGCCTTCTGTTCGCTCGCTGGTAATTGCTTAAGTCGGCAAATTGCCCAGCCTAATAATCATAAATACTACCTAAGAAGGCAAGGCAAACGACAAAGCGAAAATTTGTTTGCCAATGAAATTTTCTTGCGAGAACTTTGGAAGGGTTAGCACGGAGTTTTCCATTATGGGAATGTGCTTCAAATTGATTAGACAAGGGAAATGGAATTAGTATTCAGTGAATGAAGTGCATTGTAATCTAAATATATAGCTGAAATCCAATTACTCGAAAGACAATACGTCGTAATTCATTTAAGCTAAATAGAACGTCTGTTCTTGCTGGTTAGTGTCAGTAAAACAAATTCGACTTATAAACCTTTCAAGTTAAGAATCAGGATGATTAAAAATATAAACACCAAAATATTTCAAAATATTATTGGATACTGCAAGCTGAAGCTAAAAAAATGCTCTGAAAGTGCTTAAAAAAGATTTTAGAAAATTATTAAACTGATATCAATTTGTTTTGGCTTAAATATATTTTTAGAATCTATTGAATTTTAATTGTATGATAATGACATTAGAAAAAAAAAATTTATTGTTTAACGAAATTTACACATTGATATATAAAGTTGTAATAACAACTGTATCCTGTTTTTTGTCGTAAAAACTAAATTATGCAAAGCTTTATGAATGAATAAGCAAATGATCTTCTAACGCATTTTAATAGGAATAAGGAATCCAATCAAGTAAATTTTTTTAATTTTTACGGCGCTTCCCCCTTGAGAAATTCTAATGAAATCCTTTAGTTCTCAATTCCGCTACGCTTGGCAGAAATAATTTGAATTTTTATTATGTATGTCGAAGGGCACGCGCCTGAGACTTGCTCCGGGCCTTAATTTGAGTTTCTTGATTATTAGAGGTGACAGTTTTATAGCTTTGTTAACAGGGAGCAGAGACTGCACCCCCAGCCTTAGACCCAACAATGCTCTCTGGCCAACAGTTTTTGCTTCTTTTGTTGTGCTTGGCATGTTCAGCGCTGATTATGCTTTGTGCCAGCAGCGGGAAAGCGGTATAGCGGTATACCGGGAAAACTCACCCCCAGGCGGGTGGAAAACTTATCGCAATGGGGCAGGGACGAGGGTCGGGCATTAGAATTACTTGCGTGATTAACGCACACCCTCGAGCGTGTCCATTCCCATTCCAATTCCCATTCCCCGCCCCAACGGGCCAGGTCTTATCTATGGCTGCCTGCCTTAATTGTGGGTCTTCCATTTGACTATCGATCGATTTTCGATTCCATTCAATTCGATCACCGTAATGAGGCAACTTCAAAAGCTGCACAGCTCATTAGGTTTCCCTCTGTATATATGTTCATATATATATTGATGGTACCGCGTATATATATATTAGTTATATATTTTCCGACTTTCGACTTTACCCCAGCTCCGATTTCCTTCTGCTCCTCTGCTTTTGCTTGGGCTTCTGCACGTTTTCCTTTGTTTTGTTTATGGCTTCTCAAAATAGCTGAATCAAAATGTAAACAAAAGCGCAAAAATACCAAAAACGAAAATGGGCAAAGCAAAGGAAAATCTCGCACTTCGCTGCGGCGGCAGCTGCGTGCGTCATGTGAACAAATTTTCCAGATGCTTTTCCCCCGCCAGCACCACCCTCCCATTTTCCCACTGTACATCTGTGTATATATACTTTGCATACTTTTTAATGCCTTCGCCAAAGTGCAAAACCGCATGTAGAGGCCTTTAGCTTTCCACTTTTCGCTCTCTTTACCGGCCGAACAATAAATTGTATTTCTGTTTATTATTTATGTGCTGCAGCAGAATGTTTACGGTCTTTTGCATATATGTATAGACCCAGTTTTCCTTGGCACCTTACACACTATATACACTAATTATTTCCTCTCACAACATCCTTAATCTTATTGATATTTGTACTCGGAGTAGCTACTTTCGGTCTAGCTCCATGAGTATACTGCTTATTGTTTTTCCACTTGGCAAATAAATCAACAAGCCACAAAAAAAGTGAAAGGAAAACTCGAATGAGAGAGGAAGCCGAATGTTTACATTATGTTTACATTATGCAAAGGGAAACTCGGCAAACAAAACCGCTAATTGTCGATAAACAACCAATAAAATACAAATTTCCCAAAAACATTTATCAAAAATAATATAAATAATAACAATAACCGCACAACCACACAGGCGAACACACACACACACACATGCACCAAAGCCAACACTCGGGGGCGATAAATAAAAATGGCAAAAGGAAACTTGGAATGAGCCTCGTCGAGTGGGTGAAAAGCGGCGACTGAAGGAGAAGAAATGTATGGAAAATAGTGTTTGACAGCTCATAAAAAATAATGTCGTATTCATTAAGGGTGGCACAACCTGTACGCAGGGGGCAAGTTGCCAAAAGCGAATTCCATTTTATTTACGACAGGAAGCGGGCCAGAACAGCAACAGCCACTTGGAACGCACGCATGCAATGCGAATGGGAAGTGGCTGAGTGTGAGGCGAGTTCCTGGCCAGGATACAGGGGAATGGGGCTGACAGTCCAAGTCAAGCCAGAAATATTTAATTGAAACCCACCCAAAGGAGACACTTGGGGGACACTCGAAATACCCTTTGCTGGAATAGGGAATTTTAGATTCTTGAATAACTTTAACTCCAAACGATTAAGCCTTAAAGTCCAATAAAAGTATCTACCAAAAACTAAAAGCTTCTTTAAATCAATTTGATTTTAATGAAATTGGGAAAATCAAATCAAATAATAATATTTCTTAAAGTTAAAGTTTCTTATATTTCAGTTTTATCCAATCTTCTATCTAAATTGTTTCCTTTTATCTTTTTGCCTGATAAACACTTTTTCATCTTTAAAATATGTAAACACCCAAAGCTTTAAGTGCAAGCAAACAACGTTTCATGACATTGACAATGTCAGAGACTGAACTAATGAGGGAATGATTGAATGACACACTGACAGAATGACAGTTTTCCTTTTTGCCGGTGAGTGTGCAGGTGTTTTACGATTGTAGTAATTTTTTTGTGTTGTGTTGCTGCCACTGCTTTGTATTCAGCGTTTGTTGTTAAAGGTTTGCGTGCTGAAAGTTTTTGAAAGTTGTTCAAGTAAACACGACGTTAGGGAGGATTGGGCTTGGGGGGAAGTGGAGGGGCAAGTTTGTTGGTTGAAACATGCAAATGTTACAAGGTGTTATGCTTTATGTACATTTAATTGAGACTTATTAGGTAGTGAAGTGTACGATAGTTAAATGCGGTTGCTGCTGTTGTCGTTGTTGGTTGTTTGGCTTGTTGATAGTGTCGTTAGTGGTGCCCGAAAATGGGGAGGAGGGGTTGTGTTTTTGCCCCAGGGTATCTGAACTTAAAGGACTCTGAATCAATAATTTTCCAGCTAAACTTTGTTCGGGGTACCCTCTGCCTTTGGCTATGTGGCTCAAATTTCCCATTCTCTCTTCGAATTCAAACCTAATCAAATGTGTTGTAAGGAACAGCTCTTCCAAATCTTTAGACTGTTGCCAGAACAGGGGGAAATTGTAATGGCAAAGTGCATACCTTACACTGAACGCAACCGACGAAATATGGAGGGAAAGCCGGGGAAAATAACTCAGAAATGTATAGTCAGTCCGTAACCTCCGCCCCATTCCATTGCCCCTTTTGGCTGCATTAGACGCCGCCACTTCAATGCGCATTTCAAGTTTATTTTCTCGATTTTCTGCGCGTACTGTATACTGGTGTTCCGAGTTAGTTGCATTTTTCTATTTTTGGGTTCAAAAATACAAAAGCACGAACGGATTCCCCTGCCCCTGCGGATTGCCTTTCAGCATTTTGCTTTCTATTTTCAATAGACGTCGTTGCTGTTGCTGTTGTTGTTGTTGCTGTTTTCTTGCAGCCGACAAACAATAAAAATGATGCGTTGTATTGCAAAAGCGCTGCTGTCCACACCAGACCTGCCCCGCCCCCCCACGAAAAACACCCCACAATCGCCCACTGTTGCAGCATATAGCATATGTTGCAACTCTGTTGGGCGAAACGAAAAAGCGGAGGAAAAGAATGAGGATGTAGGGAGTGTCGGAGTGTGGAGGAGATTTTGCACCCATTGATATTGATGAAAACGACGTCCAGTTACAGTTCGTTGGCTTTTGCTGCATTTTTCAAGGGAAAATACGAAATGGAAGGCGAAACGGGGGCCTTGCAACAGCTGAGGATATGCAAATGGTATACATTTTGTCAAAGCATAAAGACTATGTTTGGCAGGGATATAAAAAATACATGACACATGTACCTCCCTGCTACAAAATGCCGTTCGCAATGGCGAGATGCAGATGGAGATGGAGATAGAAATGCATATGCATCATTTATCCACTGACAGAGGAAACGAATAGTCTGAAATATCCCATCCGAAAAGAGAGCTGACTCTCCAATCTCAACTAATGTTGCATTCCTTTTGAATCCGTTTGTCTCGGACTGGGATTAGATCAGACCGGAGAAGAATAAGTTTGTTTAACCTAGAAGCGAAATATAAGAGGGCTAAGTATTGCAACCTTTTTGTTCTTTTCATTGTTTAGTTAAGGTAAAATCCTAGAATTACCCCTCATAAATAATTATGCTAGTCTTAGACCTACAATGTACGATTACAAGTGTAAAACTCATACAACAATTTGTTAATTGAGAAGCTATCTATGATTATTTGTTAAATTTATTCAGTATATTATGATTGCATGTTAAATTTCTTCTTATATCCGCTTTTACATTAATTCGGACATGTAAATGATCATTGATTTTAGAGAATAGCATTGCCATACGATCACTTTGAAAGTCTGTTCCTCTGGATTTCTATACTCATCTCTGGTTTACACCTAATCCTACATTCAATTTTCCGCCTTTTCCTAACTAATCTGCAGTGCCTCCTAGCAGCACCTTCTATTGTCCGCCTGCCAGGATTAATTTAACGCTCGACGCACACGCATAGCCACCTATTTTCCTGGCCCCAGGACCCCGCTAAATTGTCACTAATACACCGCCTTGTGCTCGGCAGTGCATGCCCTTGCACATAATTCACGGGGAGCGGAAACCGGGACTAACAACTGCAATTGTTGGCAAGAAAAAGAAAACTTAATAATTGCCACGGCGCAACACTTTAAAGCCCCGAGACCGAGTCACATGTGCTGTCCGAGGCCCGAGAGTTTTATGCAAATCTTCTGCCATTCGCTGGAGGTGGAGACTTGCCAAGTGACAATGCAGGACCAGCACATACATCCACACCCACGTGCTGAAAAGATACACAAAGCAGGACACTCTAAGCCGGGGAACTCCTCCTCTTTTGTTGGCAGTCCCTTGGTTGTTTTTTTTTGTTGGTTTTTTTTTGGTTTTTTTCTCCCCGTACATTTCATGCCTTCGTTTATATCCTTTTTTGCTCTGTGCAAGTTTGTGCAACTATTTTCCATGCGCATGGGCACAAAAAGGCAACCACCGCACGACTACCACTGCCAACTATGAGCCCAGTCTCCGCTGTCCCCCTTCGAGCTCCCCCCCACGACCGCCTCCTTGGATCCCCTGTGGATCCACAACCCTTAGCCCAGAATGTGGCCAGTGGCAGGCAGCCAACCAGAGCGTAGAGCAAACTGGAGCATTGCAACTATTTATTTGTTGCAGGGAGGCAGGGATTTTTTCTATTACGCGCTCGTTTATTACGGGAATTCCAGCTCGCGCCTAAGTGTATGCAGTTTTCTTTCCCTTCCCTTTTTTTGGCTGGCAGGACGAGGGATTTTCTTTAATCAGTTGAACTGCCATCGTGCCTTTGTCGCTCAAAAGACAGGCCTGCGGTCAGAGAAGTCTTGAGCACAAGGGCTTTTCACCGCTTTTTAAATTCCTGCAGCTCGCACAAATTAAGCGAATCCCTGAGCTCCCCGTTTTCCCCGATTGATGGCCAACTGTCAATTGCTAAGCTCCTCAGTCAGAGCCTGAATCACAATCAAAGTCGGAGTCAGTCGTTGGCCGGAAAGTTCCGGAGAAAGGCGAAAGCCCCGGGAAGAACTGCTAAACCGGAGACAGAGAATACGAGAAAAAGATAGAGAGAGAAAGGCCAAAGAAAAAAGCGGAGAAAGCGAAACTTTTTAATGATGTAAAGTACAAAGTTTTCTGTCTTGTCGCTGGCGCAAGTAACTTGAGTAAACTTTGAGTTATGCCCTCCCAGCCATAGATGCGAATCCGAGGAATCGGCGGCGACGGCGACGACCTCAAAGCGCAGTCGACGACATCCTTTCTGCACCCACAGCCAGGACATCGATCGATGCGGCTGCTGGTATTTTGTCGTTTGTTAAAAGTTTTCAACACTCATTTTTATTATGACATACGCGAGAAGTACGAGCCAAATTAGTGGCAAATGGGGGAGGTGTGCGATGGCAATGTCAATGGGTGCGCTAATAAAATGCCAATTTGCTGCCATTGAATGGCTGCTTTATTGGCCGCCATTACAACTCGTACGCATAAAAGCCGCTGCCACATCCTGAAACAACCCATACACCCACGCACACACATGCGTGCGGAAGGACCTCTTCGAAGTAGCATTTTATGACGGCAACATTTACACGCATAAAATATGCATGATAAAACTTTGTTGTTGCAATAAATCAGCCACGGCAGTGGGCACCCCAAAAAAATTGTGCAACCTCTTGCTCGTCCTGATGTGATTACAAAACCATTCCGACTGGAATCGGGAGAGGGTATCCCTTATTTATGTCCTGCGTGATCCGAGTTCATAGGGATGCGGTTGTAATGAGTTCCTGGCGCAAATCAATTTCCCAAGCCCCCCCCAGCACCGCTGTCAAACTACTTAAACTGCCATTAAACTATCGAGAGTGAAGGATGCGAAATATAAAAAACTTTTTTTTTCCAAGTTCTTCAATCAGAAATATTATTAGTACAAAAAAAGACGCCCTGCTTTGTTAGAGGTGCAAATGCTGGCTCACAAACAGACAGAGCAAGTCGCCTGCTTCTCCTCAAAAGCTTCCAACTTTTTTGGCCATTGTGTTTTGACTGCCTTTGTTGCATGCATAAAATATTTATGCGCTGGAAAATATGCAGCAACAAAAAATGGGTGGCAAATACAGGGCTGCCCCTCCATCCCCCCTCCCCGAACTTTTTGCCATGTGCGTGCAACTTTTCACACTCAAATGAAATTACGGGGGGGAGGAAAAAAAGGAAAACTTTGCTACTTAAATGTAGCGCTCTCTCGCCACTGCTCCCATTCTCTTTTTTATTGCTTTCTGCACTTTATCAACCATTTTGCCATGGCTCAGTGAACGCTCAATTGCCGGCTGTCAGTGGGAGGGAAAGAGACAGGGGCAGGCGACGGCCAGGGGGTGGGAGGCGTAAACTTTTCATTAATAACGATTTTCCATTAACTATCGATTGATTTCGAGTCCCCAGGACAGCAGTAGCAGCATCCCGCCACCGGCAGCAGCAACAACAATGGGGCCGCAGTAGCAGTGGCAAACGCACTTCAGACAATGCCTGCAACCGGCAGCTACAACAACAACAACAACACCGCCATCACCCAACAACACTTGAGTCTATTTAAAACGCAAACAACAATAAACCGCCAGGGGTGAGGGGTAGGGAGAGGGGGTTGAGAGGCTCATAACCGAGGACGACGCCGCCGCCGTCGACAGGAAAAACTCATTGAAAAGTTTTTCTTTTTTACACTTGGCGCGCTCTCCCGTTTCGCCAGGACCTCCATTCCTTTGCCCCCGATCCACACACCTAAGCGGTGTATCGAAGGAGGAAGTTTTTAATTTTTTATCGCGCTATAGCCAACACGGGCTGATATGCAACGAACCTGGTTACGCTTGTTTAGGAGGAGGCTACTGTTTGCCAGGATACTTTCAAAGATTTTTTAAGGGTTAGGCTGGGTTTTAATCTATCCAAATTATTTTGTAAGCCTCTCTTGAAAGGTATTATAATTTCGATATGAATAATTAAATCTTTTTTGCTTTACAAGTTTAAAGCCCACAACTTGAAAAATCTATAAACAGAAAAAAAAAATATGACTGGTAGATCAAGTGGATAAGTTTTCTTATAATTCTGTAAAAAATATTAACATATCAAAATGAAAAGTAAAACATATTTATATGAAAATATCAAACATATAATTTTAGAAAAATATAAAAGAACCAAGTATAATAGTAATAACAGAACACTTAGAATTTTATGAAGTTAACAACACTCTCTTTATGTTGGATAACCACCCCTTTTGGAAATGCCAGAAGTTTTAAAACCTTTAAACTTGCCCCAGTTCGACGTTTATTTATATCCATCATCTGTTATCGCTGATAATATAGAGAACTTGATGTTCAAAGTTTATTCTATTTGGGAATCCTCCAGAGTATGATCAGTTCGAGTTGCCAGGTGGATGTCCTTCTTCACTTCTCCATCAACTTCTTCTGCAGTTCCTCATCCTTCGTCCTTGTTGCTACACGCGTTACGTTCACGCCGGTTGTGGTTGCTCCTTCGTCCTTTGTTTGCTCCAGCGACTATTATGGGGCAAAAGGCATTATTGTGTAGGTCGTCGGCATTGCGTTTTCTCATGTTACTTTTTTTCTATATTTTTTTTTCGGTTTTGTTTTGCTTTTACCATTTTTATATAGCCAAAGCCCGCTCGGGCGCTACCAATATATATAAATTATTGCATAAAGTTTGGTGCTAAGTTGCAAAAAGTTTCCTTTCATTGCTGCCGCTGCTGCGGCGGCAGCGTGAACGACACACAATAGTCTATAAATCTTTATGGTCAACAGAGATTACATGGGCCCAGACGCGGCGAAGAAAGCCTTCGTGTAGTTTACTGGCCCTGGCCCTTTTGGCCCATTTCCACCATACCCTCTGAGCCCAGAAGCTGCTTTTTAGGCGCTGTGTGCGTTGTTTTGATTTGTGTGCTCCTATTCCAACTGTAGTTGTTGTGGCTTTTGCCGATTGTTACGGCAATCGAGGGCAGGACTGGTCGAGAGTTGAGCATATGGCCATAAAAATGCGGTGCAGACGTGGTAGATGCTAGATAAATCATGCCAAAGCCCCCCCGAAAAGTATGCAATGCTGGCGGCGAATGAATAGGAAATAGGAAATTCTTGTAAAAATCGGCCACGGTTTCATCCCAAAAAAGGTTTCGTGGCACACCTTTAATTGCTTAAATTGTTCTCGTGCCGCGCAGGCTTCGTGGAAGGCAATTCGATTTCTCGTGGCCCCATAAACAACTTTTCAAAAGTATAAAATAAAAAGGGAGAAAACGTGTATAGGTTTACCGTTAGGATCATTTTACATAAAAATGCAATAAATAGCTACAACAAAATTTATGGTGGTCGTGTAAGCAAAGAAAGTAAAGGAAGGAAGGAAGGAACCGCCGGACTCACTCGTAAATGTCAAATGCCGTGTGCTGTGTGGCTGAGGGCGCCTCAAAGTATGCTTATAAATTGCTCTAAATAGCAATTTTGGCTGCTCCACCTCTCTAGAGCTTCGCTTCTGCCGCCCGGTGTCGTGTCATTTGTTCGTTTTCTTTATTAGTGTCATGTATTTTTATAGTTCAAAGGACATTTGAATGATTGAATGAACTGTTTGTCCCCCCACTCCCTTTTTCTAGCTTGCTTGACCGAAAACGACGAGTTGCGCGCATGATTTCATCCCTTGCAGCCAAAGGACTCGCTCTACGTGCGGTCAGCTCCTGCTCCTGGTCGATGTCCTGGTCAGCGGCGGCAGCGGCGGCGGCGAACGGTCCCAGGCACGTTTCATCATGGCCAGCTTGTTGTTGGTCTGGCGACTATATCAAATAACGACTATTGACTACGCCTGTGTGGCGCTCCGTGATGTCGTGTCCCCCGGTCGTCCTTTCTCCGCATTCACGTGTAGGGTTACAAGCCACCCCCTCCACCCAACACCCACCACCCATACCATTCCATTCCTTTCCATCCCGTGACCCTGTGGTGCCGATGATGATGATGTTGTTGTCGCCAAGCGTCGCCATCGCCCGTTGGCGATGACGAATGAAAATCAATATTTATTAGATTACTTTCGAAATTTTATACGAAAATAGAATTTTTATGACATTTTTTTTCCTCTGGTTTCGCCCTGGGCTAACTTCGCCATGTGCCTGGGCGTGTTAAAGTGCTTGCAATAATCAATTTTTGAGGGAAACTTGAGCGAGAGATTCGTGACCCGGGCTTTAAAAGGGTTTTCGGGTTGGGTATCTGTGTATATTACTGGGGACGAAATTATTATATTAATGTTTCGCCCACTTCTCTTCGCTCTTATCGCCCATCATATCTAATTACAGTTTTCGTTTGCCACCCCAGCGCACTCATAATGACTTAATTATACTTTAGCCAATTTTCTTTCCTACTCTCTGTATCACTTAATATTAAACATTTCCGTGTTCTCCCTTGTCTCTCTTTGCAGGTAAGTTGCCATCATCCATTAATACCACCAGCCATCAAATTAGTAAGTACACAAAACGAGCTGCTAACACTTTTTATGTGCGTCTTTAACTGTATACCTCTCGCTCTATCCCACTATCTCTGTATATGTATATCCTTTGGCATTCTTAGTCCTCCACCAGGACCGATATATACACGAATATAAAGCAAATGCATTTTAGTGCCCTCAGTTGACCTCGTTTGGGGCTTGTTTTTATGGCCCTGCTCAGGAGAAGCCCATGCGATGATGCTACTCACGTGGCTCAAAACTAAAAGCTCCCCCGAGTGTCTACCCCATCTCCCACCGCCTTCCCCCTCCCTCTACAAATCTTGAGCTAGTTTTGGGTCTGAACCCAGTCCCACCCCCCGGGAGTCACTTAATTATGAAGCTGCACATGAAGTAAAACGTCATAAAGCGTCGAGTTGAGTTGGAGGCCATATACGGTTGACTTGGGTAGCATCATCAGTCCCCGTCTGTCTGCCAGTGCCTCTTACACATTCTTTTTTCGGGGGCTTGGCAGCATTCTGCAGTTAATTTTCCGTTGCTAAATAAACTGTTTATGGCATTTATGCCAAAAATTTTTGGCCAGAGCAGGAGGCAAAAGGGGGAGGGGAGGGTAGAGAAATCCCTGGTTGAAGGATGACGATGAACCGTCTGAGTATGCGAGTGTGCGTGTGAGCTGAGCAATTTCTGCATAACCAACCACCAGAGGAGCGCTGTGTATCCTGTTTGCCCGGAATTGCCTTTTAATTGTGATTTTCGGACTACTTTAAGGCTATTTTTTTGTGTTGTGAATTAGAGAAATTGTTGCTTGATTGAAATGGAATATGGCAATAATTGGTTTGCTCTTGCACATACTCAGATCGGAAAGAATTCGAGAGGGATATCCTTTATGCTACTGCTTATTGCAAAATGATTTTGTGTGTGTGTGTGTTCACTGACCCCTTACTTATACAAGAGAGAATATTTACATTTTATGCACACAGCGGGCACACCCACGCACACACACACTCTCACACTTTATCCACTGACAATTTGGCAGTCACCGCAATCATAAAAATTTCCACTTCCAAGGAGAAGGCCCGTCAGTCGGTCGCCTCTGCGCCTCATTTAAATGCAAATTTTTGACGAGCGGTTTTAACGTTCTTCTTCATTTCCACTGCCGTTTCTCCGTTGGCGGTGGGTGAATGTGAATGAAAACATTAAAATTAAAAATATAAAAAAATGTAGTCTGCTTTTAGGCAGAACTCTCGGCTGTCCTTGTAGATCTGTGTGTGTTTGTGTGTGTTTTGGGGGTGGTGCCCATTGCTCGTGAGAATAATTCAAGGTGATGGCTTAATTGAAATATGCTTTTAGGCGCTTTGCCACTCCCCCTGGAAAAACGATGCCCCCTCCCCAGTGTGACTTCCATTTTGCATACTTCACTTTGTTGTGTGTCTGGGTGCATATTTTATGGAGCTGCGGTCGACCACAGAAACCGACCCAAAAAAAAAAAGAAAAGAAGCGAGAACGGAAGGGAATCTGAATCGAAATAAAAACTGAAGTGAAGCTGCTTAATGTTATGCAAAGTGTTTGAGCCTGCGGCATGCGTAAACCAATGGAAAAAGCGGCGAAATCGGGCGTTAGGACAGGAGAACCTGTTTTTTTCTGGTGGAGAGGATACGCCATCACCTTTAATTGCTGGCCATTTCAATTCTCATTACAACTTCAATTGACTTTTGCCGGATGTTGGCAGCGAGAAGAAAGGTGAACAGAGGAGTTTCAGAGGGTAGCAAAGGGTATGCAATATATATCCTTCATATGACTTATCGTATCGTAATCCCTCTTGGATCTGCCATAAACATTCATATGCATAAATTTGACATTTGGCTGCTCCATAAAAATACTCCCAGCCGCAGGGCCTTTTGCCAGTCTCCCCGGAGTCTGGTATGTGGGGAAATTTATGCACATAACATCCACTTGACTCCTCCGAAGGACAGACAGTCAGACAGTCAGACAGCATCCCCCAAGTGCAACTCTCAACCGGAGCCAAATGAAAAGCGACAGCCAGCGAAGATGTTCGAGCAACGAGCGAAATCTGGTTTGCAATTTACAAATTGCGCCAAGGCGGTAGAAAAACAAAGGAAAACAAAAGGAATGCTTATATTTTATGCAATATGCCACACCGCGTTTTATTAAGCAAATTACGATGAACGAGATGGCTGCCTGGGAGTTGGAGAATCTCGGCAAGTCCTACTTATGACCTTGGCAAACAGCCTAACGCCTCTGTCCTGAGCCATTTGGCAAACAGACTCAAGTCTACGCCACTCGCCTCACATTTTGCTGCTCTTAACGCACATTTTCATATATAAATTATTAATTTCGCATGGGCCCAAGAATTGTTCGCAGGACGAAAGGAAACCGCACGCCTAAGCAGTCGAAGGATCAGGGGCTGGAAAGCGAATAAGCAGATGGGCGGGCGGTCGAGTGAGTGAAATGCATTTTGTGCTCCATTAAAAAATAAAAGCAAACGTGGCTAAGATAGCGTCTGTCTCTGAGTTCTTTCCTCTGTGTTGTGTACACAATAAAAATCTCACACGAAGCGCATAAAAATAAAGCAAGAGATACCCCAAAGAGGGATTTCCCCATACACACACACACACACACACACACTCATCTTATCTAATGGCGAAGTCAAAGCCCCCATTGTGATTTTTAAGTTGGTAACCTTTATGTGGTAAGGGAGTGTGCCGGAGAGAAAGTGCATAAATAAGTAAACAAATGCCTGTCGCTTAAGATTACATGGCAAATAAGCTGGCGGAGATGCGAGCCGAAGCAGGACAACATTTGAATGTGGAGGCAAAGGAAAAACCTCGCCGCTTACTTACTTATTCATAGCCAGACCTGAGCGGAAAGTGTGTGTCTTGAGGGGGCATAAAAATCAGCATAAACAGCAATTGTTATGGGCTGCGAATGAAGCCCAGATCAGCTCAGCTCAGAGCTCACATCTGTTTTTAGTGAATTGAGGTAATTTTAGGTGGCTAAAGTGCGCAAATCAATGCCACCGAAACAGAACAACTGCAGCAGGAAAAGAATTGAAATTCATCCCGCCAGAAAAAGAAGAAGGGTTTTTTTTTCAACATTTTAATTTAGTTATGAGTACTCACTGCCGACACAAAACAATTCCTGACACAAAATCAGTTGGGAACAACGAGGGTTGAGATGAAAAATGCCGTGCTAGAATTGCCGGGTGTACAGACTGTTTGACACGCACGTGTCCTTTGCCAATGACAAGGGAAATTTTACAACTTTCAAGTTTAATTTGCCAAAAGTAGCAATCAACCAAGAGCCAGGATCCCGAAAAAGAGGGGTGGTTAGGTGAGGAGCAAGGACCAAGGACCAACCCTTTCGAGCTAATTGCTTGGAAGTTGTTAAATGTAAAAATTAAAATGTATAAAATGTGTATATTTTATATTAAACTGAGGAGGAGCTCTGCAACTGTCAGTCACTCACTTTCGCCCCCCCGTTCATTCGTTCACTCATTCAGTCATTCATTCATTTATTCAGCCAGAACGTAGCCGGTTTTATGAGGTGTTAAGTGGGCTTAAATTAAAAGTGGGCGTGGGCGGAATGTGACGAAATGTTTGCATATTTATTTAAGTTATGGCAAAGGGCGAAAAGAAGCATCCATCCGGAGGAATCGAGGGTGGGTCTCACTCATTTGAAGGGGGCTGCAGACTTGACTTCTGTTTGTTTTCCGTTTGACATGAAGGGGCCACATGTGCGTGTTATAAATTTATATTTAATAAACTTTCGGATCTCCGAGGCTCAAGTGGGTATCAGAGGAATAAGCGCCACAGATTCCCACTTACTGGGGCAAAGGGCAAAGGACAAGGACGAGCTTGAACGGGAAAGTGAAAATGAGGCAGTGATAAACAAATGGGTGCCAGATTATAATGAACATATAATGTTTCATGTGAGGGCTTTCAGGCGTCAGCAGGCGGTTCTCAAGTTCCAATTGTGCTCGACCTTTGTCATTTCCATGTCCTGATATCTCATACAGATAATCTGCTTTTCCATTCACCTACTCCAGACCTCGTCAGCCCGATTCTTCTCGCACATTGCATTTTCTCACCGTCTGCAATTAGTTATAGGACTGCCCCTTAATTATATATTCACAAAAAACCCATTCCAGCCTAGCTTTGTTTGCCTTTGACACACCCACAAACCCAAACTAAGACACCGTGTCACAGGACACGTGGCAGCATTTTGAGTAGCAACATCAAATTGCTTATTAAAATAATAACAAGGCCAGTCGGAAAAAATTAAATCTAAATATGGGATGCAGTCAACCCTCGGAGCCTCAAAAACTAACCCCTGCCCGAGGGCACAAGCAATTACAGATGCGGAAACCAACCCTGATAATGAAGGCCCAAGGACATGGTATCTTTAAGTTTTAAAGCCCATAAAATACTACCCAAATCTATGCCACTTTGATCATCAAATCAAGTTGTACGCTCTGTGTTGTCCTTCATTTTCCCCACTCGCCTAGCTTTTTTGTCTTTGGCTGGAGGACCCAAAGAAAGGAACTATTACTGACCCAAGGGACAGGACTAAATGAAATCAAAATTAATACAATTTTCGGGTCGCTGGGCTTAGTTCCAGGACATAGCCTATATTTCCTCTCCCCCATCACCACTGCCCTCCCATATTGACAGCCCCCGAGATCAAAGATGTGTTAAGAACTTGTGCTTGCAAGGAATTTGCGATGAGGAGGAGGTAAATTGAGACATAGACATGAACCAATTTCGTTCATATATGAAGACCGGGCGGCAAGGCAGGGCAAATAAAATAAATGGCAATGAATGACTGAGCAAATGAATAAATGAGAGAAATTTTTGCTTTGAAATTCAAATTTCAAAAGTTGTCATGACATTGTGTTTATGACATTCAGTTGCCGAGGCCAGAAAGAGATGACGAGCTGCAGCAATTGAGATAGAGGAGCATATATGGGAGGAGAAAACTTCTGTCAATGCTTCGTTTTTATTTTAATGTTTGGTCAGGGGGAGTGGGGGGAGCTGGACGACTGCATATTTAAAATTGAATATTTGCACGCCTTGAGCATTTCGGATTACAAAGATATACTTCACTTATGCGCACACAAATACACTTGAGCGCCGAGCATTTGCATGTGTGCGTATCCGTATGCGTATGCGTGGGCGTGTCGTGTTGTCATTTGCATGCACTGTATGCGCTTGTGCTATTTGCACTGCTCAAAGCCATGTTAAGCGGTTTATTTTTTGTGTTGTGTGCTAAGCACACAAAATATTCTCGTCGAAAATTAAATTTAAAGACCCATGAACGGGAAACGTTAAGGACGCAGGACCTAGTCACAAATGGGTGAAAGGAAAGGTTTGCCCCTCAAGTGTTTTACCCCCTTGAACTGCACATGATCAGAATTTTAAAAACTCTAAAATCAGACGGTATTTTCTTTTCTGCATTAAAACTTCAATAACAAACTTGTTATGTTAAAGTACGGTCGGAATATGAAGTTGTTTTAAGAGGTTATCTCACCAAATATTTTAATCATTTTCTGTTTGTTTATTTTCTTAAATAAATTCCCACATTTTAGAAACAATAAACAAATAAATTGAAAAGAAGATTTCAAAGAATACAAAGTTAAACTTTAAAGAGATGTGTTAAAAATCCTTTCATAATTTGCTCAAAATTTTAGATTTTTAAGTATTAAGCCAATTACCCTGCCATAAAAGGAAATGAGTTTGAATTTTGAATTGATTTTTTGTATGTTCCCTTGACTATTTACGTTACATTACCGCTTCGATATTATCCTTTCTTAGCCGGTGTTTCCTTTGATTCCCCACCCATATCCCTTCATCTCACCTCAGGGCAGAGCTTTTAAAATTTAATATGAAATATGAATTCGTGTGATTTCATCAACTGGCGCTGCGGCGATGTGAGTTACTCGTACTATGTGTTTCACAGATACATTTTCAAGCGCACACACGCTGCTTGCTGAGAAACGTACGCGATTGCTATTTACAAAAACACGCTGCCGTATGCCGCACACGATTTTCCAATTGAACTCACACGTGTACACACAGTGGCGGAAACACGGATGCGGAGATACACAGATACGGCGATTGCGAGTCCTGGCGATACGGATACATGCAGTACTGGCAGTCCTGAGAGTCCTGCGAGTCCTGCTAGTCCTGATAGTCCTGCCAGTGATGCAGTCGTGCATTCAATCGCTGCGTCGTCACCTCGACGAGGAGAGTGCGGACCGCAGAGCGGGCTCTGACTGCCCGAAATCATTTCAAGTTAATAATAAATGGAGCATCATCATCAGACATCAAACCCGTAGAGCAAATATCGGGTATCCTTTTGCTCTGTTTGCGTTTGTATTTGTGTTTGCGTTTGTGTTTGCCAGCTTGCCAACCACCCAAACCTGCTCCTCCTTGTTTGCATTGCCATTGATTTATTTTTTTTTTTTTTGGCATGGGTTTTTCAATTTGCTGCAATCTTCATGACATGTAATGAGCTGCCGCTGATGCCACTCCTGCGGCTCCTTGTGCGGCACGAATCAATTAAAATACGTGCCGGGCATTAGAAGAGTGCGACGAGTGCCACAGTCCTGACTTGGCAATATTTCAATCAAATTTTTTGCCTCTCTCACAGCAGAGGCTGTCCTGTCCAAATGGATATTTATGCTTATCATGCTTATGAGGAATTCGCATTAGACTGAAAGTCAAGAGGCTGCCAACATGCCAACTCAATTGACAGTTGGCCAAGGCGGGGCACATGGAAAATATGTGTACCGGGTAGCCCACACATGTATAAATTTAGGTATATATACTATATATACTGTCACTCTGTTGACAGGCTAGGTAGCCCACGCTCACACACAGTGGCAAATACACATGAGTGCGTGTTTGTTGCCCTTAACAGACATTTTCACAGTTGAGTGCGTTGTTTGGGCCCAGCCTCGCCCCCTCTCCCGTCCCGCCCACTCGCAGGAACCCATCCCCACCCCCTCCTCGGAGTCCTTATATAATTTGTAAGCATTTCTAGCGCGCCTGCTGGTATGCAGCAAAAATTCTCCATGTTGCCGTTTCACAAGCTGATGGGTTTTGGATGGAATGGGATGGATGGATGGGATGGGATGGCCTAGGGAATGGGCACAGGATTCGTTCGTTCTTCTCGATTGCCCTTAAAGGTATGCTCTGAGTGCTGCCGCATCTGAAGCCAAAGTAATCAATTGGGTCATCGCCCCAAAAGCTCACGCATTTAAATTTGGCCATTGACTAACCAGCAACTGTAATTTTGGATTTCTTTTCCCACGTAACTTTTAATTAAAATACTTAATGTGTTCAGAGTAATAATAGATTTTATGGGCTTTAAGAAAGCAAGTCAAGTAATTTTAAAGTAAATTCAAAATATTTGTTACATGTTTTTGTGCTCCTCATAATTTGTGGGTTATGTTACTAGGTTGCTTAAAAAAGCTTTAGTTGCTTCTTTAAAAATACAATTTAGAACGTACTAACCTTTTGATTTTAAAGGCAGACACATTACGCAACATTTTTAGCCATCATGAAATGACACTCAAAAGCGGCTGACTCGACCGTTTTCATGCTAATTAGTAATTTTTGGAAGAGGTTTGTCTGCCCACTGAAAGTATTGATTAGCTTTCATTGGGCATTTCGGGCTGCTAATAAATTACCAAAACTAATGTTTGTCTGACCTGGCATTGGCTCGAAGTTTGCCTAATTAATGGCGAACCTTTCAAAGGGCTACACCTTGTTCATATTTCGCTTTCTCTCGTTTTTCGTATTTTCTGAACGTAAACAAAGTATTTTTGTGGGGCAGGACCAGGCTTAGGTGGTCATTAGCATGCGTTAAAATGGCGTTAAATGTGTAACGGAAACCTGGAAAACCAACGAAAGGACATGGAGTTTCGCTTTCATTTTCATTCCTATTCCTTTTTTATAATTTTGTTGTATAATAAAAATGTCATAAATTTCTGGCTCTGCCGCGTGTTTTCCCTCTTCCTCTGTTCGTTTTGTCGGTGTGTGTTAATTTTTTCTAATTGTCCAAAATTTAGATAATTACACGCCATTAATTATTTACATAATAATAACGTTCCTTTTTCTATACTTTCTTCTTTTGCGGGACGAACGCGCGTTTTACAATTTTGTGGTTGACTTGACTGTGGGCGTGGCTGTACATATGTACACGTATATATCAGTGTACGAGTATATATTCCGCGGTGGGGGGCGTAAAATTAAATTTACATAATTTATGACTTGCTCAGCAATGTTCATGGGCGTTGTGTTGCATAATTTTAGGCATTTTTGTTTATTGCGGCGTAAAATTTGAATTATGAATCAGGAATAGCACTCGCTCCACTTTCGGTCACCCCGCCCCCTTAAATTCCCGCCGCTTCCGTGCAAGGGTTACATTCTGAGGTTATTAGTAATTTATTTGCATATTTTGTGTCAGAAGGAGGGTAAGTGGGGCGGGGGGAAGGGATACCACCGGCTGACGGACAGGAGCAGGAACTCAAGTGTCATACGACAGTCAAGTGTCGTGTCTTGAATGAAATACGTTTGAGTTGGGTTGGGTATTGCGACACAGGTGTGGCGTTATGGTTTTTCGAGGCGAAAACTTTAAGATTTAATGAACGATTCTCGCTTTTATATGGCCCTTTTTTATCTTCCCATTTTCTTTTGCTCTCACCGCTTGTTAACAGCTTTTCCCCGTCTGGCACTGCGGATTATATATGAACCAATAAACATTCTTCGGGCCACGCCTTGTTCCAATGGTTGTTCCAAGGTTCAATGCCAGAATGCAGCCAACTTTAATTGCCACTTGCTAATTGCAAACTCCCACCACTGCTGTAACGGCCATTATATACACTTGCCATATTTCATACATCGAGATACATAAAGAATATAGATATTTCCCATTGAACGTGGCCCAGGCCAGGCCAGACAGCATAAAAAGTGGAAGAAGCAGCCACTGATTAGTATCAAGCGGGGAGTGGGGGGGGTCGAGGTAGGAAGGACCAGAGATCACGGAGGATGATATAGTTGCGGTTGGTCGGATGGCTGGGATAGCTGGGATGGCTGGTTGCCCTCCAGCTGAAGCTGAAGCTGAATCTCTGTGGCTGAGGCAGTGAAAAACTTTTGATTAAGCTGCAGTTATGGCAGGTTGTTAGAGCGGAGCGAGCTGTGCTCTACAAGCTTTTGTTTTGCTTGCTAGCTCGTTAGTTTGTTTTGCTTTTGCTTTTGGTGCCACCCTTTTCACCCTCCGCACACATGACAGATGCTTGAGGCAACATTGTCTACTTTTAGGTGCTTTCCCAGTGACAAATTTCTCTATCGGAAGAGGGACTTTTGTCGAGTATCTGTGTGGCCATGTCCACAAGCAACCGGAGCACCAGGAACAGCAGCTCAAAAAACTTTGGCATAAAACTTTGATGATTTTTGTTAGAAAAGAAGCGAACCGAGCGGCGTTTTCAATAAGCAAACCCAGTTTACCTTACCCCATCCAAAACCCCCGGGCTAACCCCATAAAATATTACTTTTCTATCAACAAAAGTTGCCGGGGCCACTCAATTCGAAACCATTTTCCAAACTATCATCATCATGGAGTGGAGAAAGCATCATAAAAATCGCTCTTCATGTGCTCCAGAAGGGGAAAGGCCAACTGGACGAAAGTCGGGGGCCGGCTGCCATAACAAAGCCATAAAACGTAGTTTTAATTGCATTTTCGTTGTTCCGTTTTATGTAGTTCGACCAGCGAATGCATAAAAACAACAACACACCACTGACCAAAGCGGTCTGAAAGCTCGGGCTCCGGGTATTTGCGCTCTAGCCCCGGTTCAATGCGCCGCATTCTAATTGCACATGGAATGGGATGGGATGGGATGGGTTTGGGGATTTTAGGAAGGCACTTACGGCTTGACTGGATCTCTGCATCTCTGGCGCTGTCTCTCTGCGTATTTCGCTTTGCTCACTTAGCGCTCGGGCATCATAAACTAACGCAGTTTATGGGTCCATGCACCCAGCAGCAAAGCCATCCAAAATGGGGATGGGCTGAGGGGGGGGGGGGTCGAGCTCACAGCAGAGCACTTGGCCAAGTTGGCACTTTCAGGCATTGCATATGCGTAGGCGGCGACACTGCGGCTAGTCTCGACCCCTCGACCTCTCAACCCCTCGACCCCTGGAACTCGTCATGCTCGACTTGCTGGGGCGCTAAAATTTGCGGTTTAACGTTGCCACTGGCGCCTGTCGACTGCAATATCTTCAACCCCCCACCACCTCCCCTTCCAGCACACCACCCAAAACCCCCAAAACGACACTTTGTCATAAGCAATTGTTAAGGCTAATTGTGTCGAGGCAGGCATCTTTTGATTCCGCACACAGCCCCGAAAATGAGAGCCAGATTTAATTAGCATTTTGACTCTCAAAGGCTTCGGCTTTTGGCAACATTTAAATTTCAAATTATGTGCGCTAATTACGCGGCCAAAAGAGAGAGACTGAGGGGAAGCCTTTTCTGGCGCTAATAATTAGCTAGACTTTTGTGCAGAGTCAGAGATGCCTTAGAAGGGACGCCACCGCAGAGCTTGGCCAGAGCTAAAGTTAAATTTTCAGAAAATGTGCAGAATTTTTCCCTCCTCATAAATGAAGAACCAGAAGTTCATTAACCAAGGGAAATGCGGAAAAGCGGGCCAGACTTTCATCAAGTGCATTGAATGCCCGATCAATATGTGTGCAGGCTGCACTGATTTCGGCTTGTTGTTTTTGCAGTCAAAGCCAGCCAATTGATGTGGCAGCCAGCTGCGGGCTTCCAGCATTGATAAACCCTTCAACAAAAAAAAGAAAAAACAAGAAAGGAAAGCTAACTTCGGGCGGAGCCGAAGTTGATATACCCTTGCAGAATACTCTGTAAATTATATTCTCCAAAATTATTCATATGATGCATTCTTAATACTCATAAAAAATCCGAACTTCCTAACTTTAACAACAACAAAGTTATGGCATTTCCAATCGTTCAGTTATATGGCAGCTATAGGATATAGTCGGCCGATCCTTATGAAATTTGGTAGGTCGGATTGATTGGCCAAAAATAAAATCCATAGAAAATCCCAACTTCCTAACTTTACAAACACCAAAGTTATGGCATTTCCGATCAATCAGTTATATGGCAGCTATAGGATATAGTCGGCCGATCCTTATGAAATTTGGTAGGTCGGATTGATTGGCCAAAAATAAAATCCATAGAAAATCCCAATTTTCTAACTTTACAAACACCAAAGTTATGGCATTTCCGATCAATCAGTTATATGGCAGCTATAGGATATAGTCGGCCGATCCTTATGAAATTTGGTAGGTCGGATTGATTGGCCAAAAATAAAAACCATAGAAAATCCCAACTTCCTAACTTTACAAACACCAAAGTTATGGCATTTCCGATCAATCAGTTATATGGCAGCTATAGGATATAGTCGGCCGATCCTTATGAAATTTGGTAGGTCGGATTGATTGGCCAAAAATAAAATCCATAGAAAATCCCAACTTCCTAACTTTACAAACACCAAAGTTATGGCATTTCCGATCAATCAGTTATATGGCAGCTATAGGATATAGTCGGCCGATCCTTATGAAATTTGGTAGGTCGGATTGATTGGCCAAAAATAAAATCCATAGAAAATCCCAATTTTCTAACTTTACAAACACCAAAGTTATGGCATTTCCGATCAATCAGTTATATGGCAGCTATAGGATATAGTCGGCCGATCCTTATGAAATTTGGTAGGTCGGATTGATTGGCCAAAAATAAAATCCATAGAAAATCCCAACTTCCTAACTTTACAAACACCAAAGTTATGGCATTTCCGATCAATCAGTTATATGGCAGCTATAGGATATAGTCGGCCGATCCTTATGAAATTTGGTAGGTCGGATTGATTGGCCAAAAATAAAATCCATAGAAAATCCCAATTTTCTAACTTTACAAACACCAAAGTTATGGCATTTCCGATCAATCAGTTATATGGCAGCTATAGGATATAGTCGGCCGATCCTTATGAAATTTGGTAGGTCGGATTGATTGGCCAAATATAAAACCCATAGAAAATCCCAACTTTCTAACTTTACAAACACCAAAGTTATGGCATTTCCGATCAATCAGTTATATGGCAGCTATAGGATATAGTCGGCCGATCCCGGCCGTTCCGACTTATATACTGCGTGCAAAGGAAAGAAGGGTGTGTGCAAAGTTTCAATCCGATAGCTTTAAAACTGAGAGACTAGTTTGCGTAGAAACAGACAGACGGACAGACGGACAGACGGACAGACGGACATGGCTATATCAACTCAGGAGGTGATCCTGATCAAGAATATATATACTTTATAGGGTCGGAGATGTCTCCTTCACTGCGTTGCACACTTTTGACCAAAATTATAATACCCTCTGCAAGGGTATAAAAAAAAGAAGTGAAATGGAAGTCGAGTCTGGGGAGCCCAGAGAATGGATAGCAGAGGGCGCACAACCTGCATGCAGCTTAGCCTTGCCTTTGAGATGCCCTGAGCTCAACTTGAGCTGAAAACATTTTCCAATTTATTAAACCACGCCACATCAATCATTCATCAGCAGGAGCAGAAGAAGGAGCATCCCTGGCGCAGGACGTGCGACTAAATGAACATTTTTCGGTTAAACATTGGTTTAAATTCTGCGGCGTCACCACTTTGAACCCCTGTCCCGCTGTCATCGACATCGCCTGTATATAAAATCAACAAGGCTTCAGTTCATCGACCACTTAATTTATCCAGCTGAGCTTTGAGTAAAGCAAAAGCGCATTTATGTGTTGTCTGGCGAAGAGTGATGAAGTGGGTGGAACTGGGGGATTCAGCATGCCTTTGGTCAGACAGAGAAATGCACTTAATTGCCGTTAGCCGTGTTTAGCCGACCCTCAGTTCCAGCTGCAGTTACAATTAAAAAAAACAGAGGGCCAATAGCAGTTTGGGCCTCCGACAATTCGGAGCACCAGCAGTCATTCATTATGCATTAATGTAAATACGGTAAATGTTGTCCAATCATTAACATAATTGAATTACAAACAAGTCCAATCGCAAGCAGAGAGTACCCCCGAAAAATGTACCATGCGCGTGCATAAATCGCAATTTTAATTACTCGCCTCTGACTAATGGATTGTTCCGAAAAAACACGAATTCGTAGCTGGACTACACCATTAAATATTTCATATTGTGGGTGCGGGTGGGGGGGTTGTTACGAGGTGGCAAAGGGCTCACCCAGACACCCATCCACCCACGGTTATATAAAGCAATTGAATTTTGCAGTTAAAAGCTTCAATCATTTTCAATTGCCGCAAACTAATGGTGTATTATAAAATATTCATGCGACAAGCGGCAGGCGATGAGACGACAGACTTCCATGCGGCCATGCGGCTAATGACAGAACGAGGCGCAGGACCTCCGAAACGGACCGAGGACCTCTGGTGATGGGCCAATCTAAGGCCAGGAAACCCAGGGGCGTGGTTCGGTGCCGCCCCCTTTTGCGGTGTGTGTGTGCGGTGCAAATAAATTACACCTGAGAGAGAGATAGAGAAAACTGAACTGAACTGAAAGGGTCGCCTTCTGGCTGATTATTGATTTGCTCGGGCTTCTGCGGTTTTTGTTGGCCATCCGATTCGAACATTCCGTATAAAGCCCTCAATTAAGTTTTATTTTAATGCATTTCATTTGAACGTCTTTTAATGGGATTTTTCGTGCTCTGGCACGGGCATATTACTCATTTGCCATAAACCAAAAGGTGACCACAACACGTAGCCGTTCCAGACCCATATTCACCCCAATCCCAATCCCAGTCCCACTACCATTCCCATTCCCGTTCCCCATACCGATCCCAAGTGGATGAACAGAGAGAGAGGACGTTAAGTGTTGGCTGGCCAGAATCGACATGGGTCGCTTGGGTGAGATTTAAGCTTTAATGATGCATGAAGCGGCACAGGATGTGGCTGCCCAGTCGTGGGTAAAAGGCAATGAGCGCAAATGTGCAGAGGCGAGGGCGAAGCGACAGGAGATGGGCTTGCATATTGAGTGGCATTTAAATGCTTGAAAATGCTTCGCTGGCCAAATGTGTTTTGGGAGGTGTTTATGAAGAGCTTCTCTCGACCACCAACGCAAGTTGATTGAATTTGAGGGGGCTGGCCGGTGCCAACCACCGACTTAATGGACTTTCCTGCTAACACTGTTAACGCAAAATCTCTTTTTCAGCCGCCGCTCTTGTTTCGCCCGCCCCAATATTAATTTAAGCCTCTTTTCTGCTCTTTTTTCATTGCAGATGAACCGTGCTTTACAGCTGAAGCCAGCTGAAAATGAAAGTCGCAGCGGTAAGTAATCATCTGCCATATTCATTTATGCTCTGTAGAATTGTGTACTCCCAGCCAGAAAATCAATTTGTGAACAACAAACCGAAAGTAGTCTCCATAGGTGACCCAAAACAAATAATTACGAAAAACTTGACCCGTCTTTTTCTTTGGGGAAAGTTTTTGTGCCAAAGCACTCAGCCAAAAAGTGCAGAGCCAGCCAAAGTTTGTTCGTCCCGCCTTTCCTTCCCAAACCTAAGCATTCTCCAGCTATTTTCAACACCTACAACACACGTCAGCAAAAATTACGGGCGCACTTCGATAAACTGTCAAAAGTGTCTGCAAAAATTTGACATTTCACAAAAAAAAAGAACGAATACGAACCTCGAAAAAATACTTGGAAAAGGTAGAGAAAATAGGAAAAGCGTATAGCAAAACAACGTTGAACTGTCAATGGCAGTCAGGCTGGGGAAAAAGGTGGAGGTGGGGTATTTTGGCCAGGCCTCGCTGGCCAGGGCGCCATATTGTTTTTACTGGGTCCCTCACACAGTTGTCGTGCTTCACGCTTGTTTGTGACAGCCCATCGACCCAAGTCCCCTCGATCCAATCCCCCCCTACCCCACCATATCCCCAGCAGGGCAGAAAAAGAATGATAAAGATTTGCATAATTTACACAGCACTTCAACTTTGTTTTTTGGGTCAGCCGAGTGGCACGAGTAGTTGTTGCTTTGATAAACTTATTGACAGGCTCATTATGCAGCAGCTTCAAAGTAATTTCAATATTTCCCCCGCTGTGTGGGTGCGCTGAGACGCCCCTCCCCCCCATGAGCCACCCCATAAATTTCACTCAGTGAAAGGTACAATCGCACAAAAGTATGCTACACATTTCGCAATCATCGCAGGATGCCCCCGGGCATCTAGAATCGGACTGAAAGTCAGTGCACTCCGCAATCTTTTAAGACATTTTGCAGCTGGCAGCGCTTATCACTGCAGAGCAGAGAAATGGCAGCGCCCGAAAATGTCCATTGCACAAATTGCTTGTGCACACAGACACCCTCGCCAGCAGGACCTTCGAATTCAACGAGGGGGGGGTGGAGATCAGGACACACAGCCATTGCTCATAACAGTCGCTGTCGCTGGTGTGTGTGTGTGTGTGTGTGGCAAAAAACCTTGACAAAGTTGATGTGTCAAATCAGCAGCCAGCGAGCGAACGACAGGACCCTCCTCCGGATGACCTTTAAACTTTGGCAAAGGACATGAAAGCACTAATCGTTACGTTGCTCCCTTTATTCATCCGTTCTTCGGCTGCTTCGATTTCGCTTTGCTGCGCGCTCCTTTTCGCCTGGCCCTCTCTCTATCGCCAGCTAGCAACAATTTAAACTTTTCTAATCCGCTGGGGATTGGGAACTTGAAGCAACTCGACTCAACTCAACTCTGGCAACTTGCCGGCAATCTGTCCGCACAATTGTGGACCTGGTCTATGGCACTAGGGCTTGGACTTGGACTTGGGCTTGGGCTTGGATTTGGACGTAGAGCTACGGAGCAGGCCCAAACCATCAGCGACGCAATCAAGTCGACATTTTTGTTTGTTGCTTTGTTTGCGCCCATCCTTTTGGCCGAGTTGGAACAAATTTCTAAGAAATTAAAGCGCTAAACTTTTTGGGCCGCTATCAGCAGAGCACTTGGCAACTCGGCACCAAGTCCTGCGACTTTTGACTTGCCCTCTGTGTGCTATTCTGTGTTTGTGTGGAGGGGATCTTTGGCTTTGGCTTTGGTTCTTTGGTTTAGGCCAAAATGCAATTAGACAAGGACAAGTTTAATTGCTGGTCTTGGCCAGGCCAAAATCCTGCCGGCTACTGCAAGTTTTCACCCCGCTGACATTTGCTTTTTTTAGCCGCACAAAGAAATGTAATTTATTTAAACTCAAATTAAGCATGAAATGTGAATGGAGTGCGGACTGGGGGGATATGAATATATTTATTAGTGTTGACAAGTGCTGAAGGAAAGCTGATTTAAAAGGGTTTCGGGCCCCAATCTCAGCCTGCTAACTTCATCAATTTTAACTTACTGAGACAGGCATTGTTGACATGTCTAGGCTTTGACCAACCCAAACTGAAACCCGAAAGTACAATTTGTAGCCTTTGTCTTTCGTCCTGCTGTATGTATATTTATGTATGTATGTCCTTCGTTTCCCGACAACGTTTGTCGCATTTGCAATCTTCTGTGCCATATCTAAGTCTGATGACTTTCGTTTCATTGGCACAGGCACACACACACATGTCCTAGCTTAGTTATTTATCTTGATATTCCTGCCCTCCCACACACTCACACAGACACACACTCACACACACCATGCTTCATCATTATCAAACTCATATTGTCGTCTGCCGTATTTCCCCTCTCTGTCTCGCCTTAACGCGTAATTTGTACTTGTCTAACACGTAATGATGTCACGTAAATTGCATACGTTCGCTTACGTTTACGTTGACGTGTTACGTTTGATATTCTTTGGCTGCCGGCGAGAACGACTTAAAGTCAAATTAATATCACTCATACGACCTGTGAGCGAAAAGAATCTGCCTTTAGACGGGCACACAAACATAAATTGTGAAATCCTCGCCATTTCCTCGTGCCGGCAAGGACGACGCACAGATTTATGTTTCTAACTACGCATTAATTTCCTTACCTTTATCCCCAGCTACCCAGTTACCCAGCTACCCGGCTCGTCTCCTCCGCTTGACTCCTTGTCACACGTCAGTAAATCAGATGCCGCACCAGCCCTCCTCCACCTGGGGCACTTCCCGTCTCGCCTCATCCATCATACTTATAAATATTCATTTCCTCCTGCGGTGCTCGCACGGCGTTGGGGAATGATTGCGAAAGATTAAAAATCAACTCCATAAAAATTTCCTCGCATCCCTCTCACCTGATGATAAATGACAGTCGAAAATTAACAAAACCCGCAGCCTCGAGAAGGAAGAACATTAAATGGAGAGCACATGTGCGGTTGTGTGGAAATTCCCAGCGAAAGCAAACTTTCCCAGAGAGCTCATTATAGGCAAAGTCTGATCAAATTGAAAAGCAATGAGCTATGAAACAAAACCCCTTTCCACATCGCCTACTAATAAGCAGGCTGCGAAAAGTTTTAGGGCGAAAACTAATAATAATAATAATACGCAGCGTTGCCCTCTCCAATGTCAGAAAAAAACTTTTCTCATTTCGTTTGCTGCCATTCACTTTCCCCATTTTCTTACGCCTGATTACGCATCTGAATTGTATTTTGCCTGCTTTTGTTGGCCGAAATGTTCTCGCGAAAAGTATTATTTTGACCATAAAGTAGGTGACACTTTTTCTACCTGCTGGCGGCCTTATTAGTGTCAACATTTTTATGGCAGCTCTTGCAATTTGATTAGCGAAAATAAAGAGCGACAAATTCAATTGAATTTGTAATATAGATTGACTGCCAATGATGATTGGCTTCAGCTGCGACCGCGACTGCTCGGGGCTGCCACTTCTTTTATCTGTCCCACATGTGTTTTCGTGGGGTGCAAATTAAAAGGACGAGGGGATATTCACCACTAAGCCCCAAATAACAAAGCCTCCGAGCCCAGACAAAAGGCATAAATAAAGCCAAGGCAGCATCTACGCCTAAAAGCAGACATCAATTTCTGCCTTTCTGCGTTATTCGTTTCGTTTCGTTTTTCTTTTCTTTTTTCTGCGCTGTTCTGCTCTGCTCTGCACTTGTCTTCTTTTCTCGGGCGGAGGAGCTCAATTCTTTAATCAGCTTAAATTCACACGTACCAAAAGCGACGCACAGCCATTGATTGGAGGCTTACCCTCCTTCCAGGACCTCCTTTTTTTCGCCGACTCTTCTTCTCCTGCGGCTGAGACTGCGTTGCTTTTATCAAAGCCAGTTCAAAGGCTCGTATGTGTATTTAGGCTTTTATTGTTTTTGACCTTTTTTCTCTGCGAGACGAAATAAAAATCGATTTTTTCGCACACTGACAACTCACGCACAAAAATTCAGGGGGAAAAGCAGAGCGAGGCGAAGGAAAGGAAAAGCCAGCTCAAATAAAAGTAAATCACAAGCATCGCTGCTGGCAGCATTCGCAAGTTCAAATAAGCGATAATAAGTATTTATGGGCGGGGCAAACAGATTCTCGATTCCGTATATACCGAAGGCCCCAAAACAGCCTGCTAAATGCGTTTTAATGTTTTTTAAACTTTTGCCTTGCTCGCCCTTAAATATTTAAGTATACTTTTAGGCGATTCGAACGGGCCGTATAGTTTCCTTTTCATTCCCTTCGACAGTTTTTCCTCTGCGCATCATTTTTCTTCGTTGCTTGATTTTGTTTTTACGAGCGACTGAAGCCTGTCAATTGGCTGAATGCCTCGTAAAAATGCCAGAGGCCTACAAGGAAACTTCCCTTCAAAAGGAAAACAAAAAGGAGGCCAAAAAAGAAAACGATTTGTTATGTTTTCTCAGCGCAGCGCCAACAGGAAACGGAAAAGCACACGAAGACCATTCTGTCTCCTTCACTCTCTGTTTTGTTTTTAGTTTGTTATTCTGTTTTCCTTGGGCCGCTGCTTAGGCCTGCCAAATGTCATCATTAGCGTTTCAATTGCCATTTTAGTCCGTGACACTTGAAGCATTTGCATAAAATACCAAAAGTCAAGTTTGTTGACGTAGACATTTTTGATGGGAACAAGCCGGCTGATGTTTACCTTTGGCAGGAGAGTGAAACGCATCTCTGAAGCAGCCGAAGGAAATATGCTCTTACTCTGATTTTGTACAGAGCCTATTTTTCTGAGAAACAAAACAAAAAAATCATGTTAGAATTTTGAATACTATTTTAAATCCGATGTTAGAATTTTGAAAACTATTTTAAATCCGATACAATTTTTAAGAAATGTATAAAATCAGTGAAAATAAATTTAAAATTTGTTCCGCTTGCTACTTTTGTTTCTAGTTTAACAATCTGAAATTTGCTTTTTCCTTAGTTTGTAAATTTAAAATTTTAATAATGTAAAATTAAATAATATGAACATATAATAAATTATTATAAAATCAAACCCATTAAACTTAAATTTTAATTAATGTGTACTGTTTGATTATTGATGTTTAATGGCTTTAACTTTAACTTTACTTAAGAAGTTTCTTGACATTTACACTGAAATGTATGTCCCCTCCAACTTTTCCACCACCACCACTACTTCCAATTTATGAGCCATTCCGCCTTATTGAATAGAGTTGACGCGGCTTAGCCACGATTAAGCCCCATTCTTATGGCCGCCCTTTGGCCTTCCTTCCACTCAGGTGCTCCCCGCTGGACGCAACACAAAAACATTTCTCTTTGAGCCGATCTTATCGGTCCGGCAATTGTCTGACGCTTTTTGCCTGGGTTTTCTGCTTTTGGGGTGTCTTCATTTTTGTTTTGGCCAAGGGCCAATGATAAGCGACACGCAAACGCGACACTTTCGTGTGATGATATGAGCGGGGGGAAAGGGCCACAAAGGTGAAATTGTGACCGCAATCAATAGACTTAGATGAGTGCCGGAGAACAGGGGGCAGGGGGGCGTATGTGTAATATAAAAAGTAATTATTTCTTATGCAATATGGGCGACCGGTCTGGATAAACATCTGGAACAGCATTTTATTGCCGCGGAGTAAAAGGGGCAGAAGATGGAGGCGCATTGTTTTTAATTGTTTGTCGTGGCAGAGTTGCCAGGCTTCTTTTTGCAACACAGAAAATGCAATATAGATCGTAATCTTAATTGCATTTAGAGTGCCCCGCATTGTAGGTTAATAATCATAAATGTTATGGTAATAGTTACGAGTGTTGGGTCAGGTTTGTGGGCGGGGGGTAGCTGGGGGCGTGGCAGGTGCAGGACATTTCAGTTATTGTCGAGCGTTTCAGTTACAGTTTGTTGTGGTCACAACAATGTGAGAGTAAGTAACTGATTTAAAGCTTTTGGAGGGAAGGCAAAAAGCAGTGGCAATTAAACAAATTGATATGTGGCCTTTAAACGGAATAAGTTAGCATAACTTAAAATATTATTACCTAAGCTAAAGAGTTGGCCTTAGAAAGAATTGATTTTCATCCCTTATAAAATATTTAAAAGGGTTTAAAAAGTCAAGTTCCAATCTAAATTTTCATGTCTTGCTTTATATCCAGCACCAGCTTCTCTCAAAGCTACCGTTTTCCTTCTTACTTTGGCGTGATGTGGAGTGATTGACCTAGCTCTGGGCAAATTTGTATTTATGGGCAGGGGCAGGGAAAGAAAAAACAAACAAGCCAGCTAGCAAAACAAAGCAGGACACCGAAGTAGAAGGAATATAAGCTGCACATACTTTAAATGCAGTTGGCGGTATGAGCAGATGGCCACGAGAATCCTACGGAATCATGAACATGACTTTGAAGCGACTTTGAGCAGGGCAACACTGTGCAAGGAGGACAGAGGCACAGGACACGTGAGGAACATTAATCTTTTCTCCACCAGTACCAACTCAAGACTTATACAGTCCTTGGGCTCCTTGCAGTAATATTCCTGCTTAATGAGCTGTGGCCCTCTGACTGGGCATTAAAAATTATGAAAAGACGGGCAAAAAACTGCTTGGCGGCAAATGCATTTAAAATGCAATAATAAAAATGATAATGGCATTATAATACTAAGCACAGACAGGCAGGCTTTCGCATTTAGAAACAATGGCCAAGGGAGGCAGCAGAGCGCATTTGATGACTGAAAGTATTCTACATTACTTGCAGCTCGTTAATTTTTATAGATTTTCCCGCTGTCCTGCTGTTGCCTTAACATAAAATGTTGTTAGAACACCACCTACGCCCCAATATTGATTTCACCTAAATTAACACACGCAGAGAAAACTTGTCGCCAGAATATAAAAACAACAAAATTTCGTCCCGAAAACTTGTTTCTCCCTGTTGTGGTCGTCCCCCGTTGTTATTTTTATGAGACATTTCATATTATTTTACTTTTTGGCTCCGACTCTTGGCTTTAATGTGCCAAATTTCCACGCAAACACCCCGCCGTCAGCCAACTGGCCAAAACATGTCTTTGCTTTCTGGCAGACCTCCTCCTCCGCCGACGTCTTCTATTAACTTATCAAGATTTGTAAAGTATATGAGGCGAGCAAGCACTGCTGCCGCTGCCTTTGTGCAAGTAAGTAAGTGTGGTGGGGCTAAGGAACGCATAAAACTGCTATCTGTCTCCTTTACACGTCCCCTTGTGGCATGGGGAATGGGAATGGGGCAGAGATACGGCCAAATAGCGTGTTGGCAGGCCACAAGGAGCTCTGTGGTCGATGGAGGCGTCCTGCGGTCGGTTAATACATTAGAGCAGTTGCACAGGATATGGAAATTATCGAGGGCACTGCCCACTTCCCACTTGGAGGCGTTATGGGAACCCCCCAAAAACCCACGAACGTGTCACAAAAACTGTGCAACAGTATATAGCCTGGGACTGCTTTAAGCCAAGTCTCTCGTCATCGGTCAAGAGTAAATGCAGTTGCAACTGCAGCAGCACAGCACATCAATGACCTGACAGATAAGGGAGCTGGACTCCAGACTGCATAGCCCATGGGCTACACTGCGGGAAAACGTAAAAGCAATCATCAAGAAATTTGAAAAGTGACAAAATATGAAAGCAGAAATATGAGATAATTTAAAATATCATTTAACATCATCATCATAATTTATATGTAGGCAAACTTTCACAGATCAAGTACTAGTTTGAATTTGTTAAAAATATATATATTTGATGAGGTAATTAAGTTCTTATCGGACTTATACTATAATTCGTAACCTAAGGAAATAACAGATAAATAAGTCTAGAAAAATCATTAGTCTTTGTGAGTTTTAGGAACCAAGTGTTTCTGAAAATCTCATTTTTAGAAAGCGATTTTGTGAAGTGCAATCTAAATATGTGCAGATTCCAGCCTGACGACCCATTGGTCTGCTGTTGTTTTCGTCTAGCGTTGATTTTACCTTAGATGTGTGTGTTTGTTTTGTTTACGGGATTCGAAATGCGGGGGTGTAGTTGGGGTTGGGGGGCAGCCTGCTAACTAACTCGACGGCTGCCAGGACGCTTAAGCCTTCAATAGCAGGACCAAGCCAGCAGCAACTAAACTTTTTAGCCTTTTTGTTATGGCCAGGATCAGGAGAGCGTGGCCGAACCAGAAGCGAAAAACAACAAGCAACCAGAAGAATTTATATGATAAGCGTAGGACAGGCAAGCGTTTCGGGGTCCGTCAACGTGAACTCCAGGGTCGAGTCCTGGTCCGAATCCAGCCATGTCCTGCGAGCCGGCTCAGTGGGAGACTCTGCTTTCAGCGATAGTGGGAGCGAGTGGAAAAATACGAAATATGACAGCAGCAGGAGGCCTTTTGTTCTCCTCCTCGGCAGACAAACAACATCAAAAATAACAACAAGCAACAACAACTATAAGTCCAATATGTACGCTTTAAGCATAGCATATTAGTTTGTTCTGGGCGGGGTTTTTGGGGATGGTGGGGGTTGTTGGTCTCTGAAAAGTGAAAAAGAGGATTCCCAAATAGCCAGCAGACAGAGACTGAGAGCGGCTCTATCCTGCGTCCTGAGCCTGATGTAGTTTGTTGTGTGAAGACAACAACAACAGCAGCAACGGCAACGGCAAATATTGTTTGTAAAGCCAAATGCATGCAGGATCTGGCCATCAGGAGGTGGAGTTCGGGCAGGGATAATGGGTGGTGCCAGGAGGACAGGACGGACAAAGGCTTCATCGTGCGGGTCAGCGAGCTTCGCTGCATGACTTGCTGCACTGCATAGATGGATGGATGGATAGATGGATGGCCGGCTGAATGGATGACTTGCCGGCGTGCAGGACAACCACCCTCCAAATATATAGATATAGATGGCCGTATGACTCGACTATGTTTTGTTGCGGGCCACATTTGCCCCGGGCAAATATCTCTTCATATACACACACTGCCCCCGAAAACAACAAGCGATTTGTAGGAGTAAGTGCATTGCTACCGAGTGGATTGCCGAGCTTTAAGTTTACTTTTGCATAGCAAACAAACAGAATGCCACCAAGAGCGGTTCGATAAGCTCACCTTATCAGTTCATTTCGCTAACAAATTGCATGGGAGGGGGGGGGGGAGATACCACCTACCTGACCAGGCGAACAACTTATTTGATGAATGCCCATAGTTAGACGTCCTTTGCTCTTTCTCCACCAACTTTGGCTATAACTTGCAATTTGTGCCAAGCAATTATGAGTTTTCTTCAAAACAGTTTTCATCTCCCGCCAGGATATAATGTTGCCAGAACGAGTCCCTGGGTTTCGTTCTTCTGTGTGCATTGTTTTTAATGTTCTCTGGCAGAGCAAATGTAATGCAATATAAAACAAAAAGAACGACTGGGAAAAAATGAGCAAAAGGCATTAAAAGGAAATGCTCACTTTCAAGTTGTTTGTCTCTCTATCTCTCCGCCCCCCTCCCCTGTGCGCACACAATTGTCGAGCAGAGTCCTGCGTCCTGCGTCGAGTCCTGCTTTTCGTCCTCATTCTCATTCTCATTCCCGTTCTGTTCTATCTTGTTTGCCTCAAGTTGCACATTTTCTTGTTGCACTGTTTGACGTAATTATAATTGAAGTGAAGTCATGAACGAGTTTCAGTTTCTGTCTGGCTCTGCCGCTTAGCTCTCTTTCTGCCTTTTCCAGGCCATAATGAGCATGTTAACAGGCAGACAATGGCACTCAAATGCGAGTGTGGTCTGAGCCATAAGCTTCATCATAATTTTATTACCCTTCTGTGCAGCAAGGGACCGTTTGAATGTCGTTTCAAAGTCAAACGCTTCGTCGTCATCCTTGTACTCATCGTCGTCTTGCCAACTTTCAATTAAACTAGCTCACATATATTTTGTGAACGAGCACCCAATAAAATGTAATTTTTATGGCAAAAAATACTGGGTGCCCTGTTTATATCCCTATCACCCCTCACACCCATTAATCATTTATTTATTAATTGCCAAACTCATCTTCACTTTCATTCGATTACGTTTCTGGCATTTTTCAGCAGCTCATCTTTTTCATTATCCTAGTAAATTTTTTTACTATCAGACAATGTGACGTCCTCGTCCTTCGTCGTTCGCTTGCGTTATCCTTCATCTCGAGGCATTATCCTGTTTTTGTAATTAAAAACATGCGCGTTCCGCTCGCTTATTTGATGGACTCTCCCCCACAGTTCCCCACTATTGCAGTCACTCGCTGACTGACTAAATGGCAAATTTCATTACGCTGATGAGTTTATAGTGCTGCCAGCTGGTCTCAGCCAGGAAAATGATACCCTCCCTTGGCAACAGTTGTGTTTTATAACCACCAGGCGTTTGGCTAATTATTATTTGGTATTTAGTTTCCGATGGCGGATTTTTAGCAAGAACATTGCCAGCCATCTTCCTCAGTCCAGAAATTCGGTTGGTCTGACAGCTGTTACGGCTCGAAAATTGTCTCCATTATGAAACAAAACTGGCAATTGGGCCCGAATCCATTTAGCCATCTTATCCCATTTCACGTGGTGCTTTCACATGAGCACAGTGGATGGGAAGTTCCGCGAAAAGGACATGCGGGTGGCTGGCCGTGGCCGAAAGTGACATAAATATGCAAGTAAGCTCCTTAAAACGGCTCCTCTTCGCTGGCCGAAGCGAACTGGGAAAACTTATTAAAATTACACAGGAAGGGGAAGGCACGGATGGATGGCAGGACTCGTCCCTTTAAGCCCGCTCTTCTGCATAAGCAATGAGACCCACTGGGAACAGACGATAAATTTCTGCCCAAGAGTTACGTTACGTCTGCTGGCAATAATTGCAACTGTATTTTAAAAGAATTATGCACGTGCAATTAAATAAAGCGACAGCGCTTGAAAGTGTGCAACGGATAATGCAATAATAACAACAATAAATGCTGCTTTTAGGGTGGACCGTCCAGACCAGTTTTCCTGACAGTTATTGTTGTGTATTTAACTGTGGCCGCCTTCCACTGAGCAGCATGCAAATTAACTTTCAATTTCCTAGCTCCCCTCCCCTGCCCTCTCCGCCCCTGTCCCCCCCAACCAGAGACAATCAAAACAAATTTGCATAAATGTTGCCAAAGCAAAAAACCCGAAATAGCTGACGACTTTGCTTGGTTGTTGCTGTTAGTTTGGCCAACGACCCAGAGAGAGAGAGCTAAATTTGAGGCAGGGGCAGACAGACGAGAATTTGCGAAACAAAAAGTCTAAATTAATAAGTTTCTGGCCAAGAGAGGGAGGGGCACAATAAAGAAGGGGGCTGGCTGAAAGGAGGTTCCCCTGAAATAAATTACTGCTAGAGATCTTGCCCCGTCATCTCTCAAACTGACAGCAGACGCAGCAGGCAGTCTGTCGGGGCTGGAAATGCAGCCTGTGGACAGCTTCTCTACCTCTCCACCTCCCCTCTTTCCCTTTGTCCATTGTCCGAGTCCACTTTGTCCTGGGTAGGTCCTTCGTCCTGCGATGCCATGCGATGCGATGCGCTGCTGTCCTTGGTTCAGAGTGCGGCGTCAAAAGACATCAATAAAATGGCGACCACTGGCGGCATTCGCCGGAATGCAAAAATACAGAAATACCGAAATGCTTTAAGCTCAGCGGGATGTTGAATTTAAGAACTCCGACTATGGGGCATCCCTCGCAGGTCACAAATGTCCTTGGCAAAGGGCGAATATCGACAGCTATCATCATAAATCCACCGTCGACGCCCCCACTCGTTTTCATTCATTTTCAATTTTCGCTGCGCTCTCTTCGCAGCGGCTGGCTGTGGCGCAAAAATTTCACAACTAATTGAATATTTAAAACTGCCAAACCGCAATTTCAAATTTATTACCCCAAGGGCGGGATGGTGGTCACTGGGCCATTACCTCACTTTCGGCTGGGGCTCTGGTATAAAATGTCACTTAATTGCAATTTAGTAAATTGTTTTCCATGTTGTATAACAGCAGCGGCAACAAGCCGTCGCGGTGGGCGTGGCACAGCACAGCCCAGCACTCACACACCTACATATACACACACATGAGTATTAAAAACCATAAATTTTGCGGTGATTTATCTTAATTTAAATGTTGCAACAATACATCGGACCAGAGCCGCGTTATAGTCGGCTTTTGTTTAAATATAACAAAGCAACTAAGAGTATGCAATGGTGCACATTTTTTCAATGAGTATATATATGTAAATTTTTGCCAGGATATGGGTGTAATGTGGCGCATTTCGTGTCGTCTACCCCGGAACATAAATGTAGATGTAGATGCGGCCAAAGAATGTTGTAGCTTTTGTTATTTGCCGCCATGCTGTGTGCGAAAAATCAATTAAAAATTCATCAAATAATTAACAAAAGCAGCGCGCTGAGAGTGCCGTCGCATTGGGGAAAAACGGGGGGGCCACCAAGGGGTTAAACAATAGCCGTCTTCTTCTCTGGGGAGTGTTTAACTTGGCCTCGACGGTGGGAGGGATTGGGCTGTAATGCTGCTTTGGCTGCTCTTGCTGCTTTTGCTGCTGTTCCATGTGTGCGACGCGCAAAACAAATTAAATTCAATTTAGTCAGCAGCAGCCGACGGGGGCAGGATAATGGGGGCGCCTCCTGCAAGAAGGTGCAATTTTGATGGATTGCTTTTGCCTGCCTGCTCGGATGCCTGCCTCCTGTCGAGTGCACAGGAGTTGGGCAGGACCTTGTTTGTTGCTTAGCTGCAAACTTTTGCCTCCGTGTGCGTGTGCGTATGCGTATGTGAACGCCATTTGCATATGTGTGTGTGTGTGTGCAAGTTGAGGCCAAGTTAACGCAGCTGCATTTAAACTTTGTTTGCCAAATGGCCGGGAGGGTGGGACAGCTACAAGAAATTAAAAACTTTACAAACCAACCCCCCCGCTCCTCATTCAGGCTTAATGACATTAAGCATTAAAGCATAGCATACTTTTCCGAGCATAGAGATCATTAAAGTTCGCTGACTGGGTTCTCCATTAACCCAGACCGACGTTCACTTTTGGCCCACATATTCATAATTAATTGTTTGCCTGAGCAGACTTCTAAGTGAATTTCGTTCCCTTATTAATGGCCGACTACCTCGGGCTGTCTGTTTTGGCCCGAGTGGCTAATTAAACACAAAATCAGATCCCGACCGGAGGCAACAATTTTTCTTTTCTACCTCAGGCCACACCAAAAATCACAAATTTCCGTTTTTTAATGAATGCGCTCCACGGCGTAGCACAAAAAAGGGGTGGCAATTGTGTAAAGGGCGTGGGTTGCCACGATAACACGTCGCAGGCTGTAACTGTGTAACTGTTCTGGAGTTGAAGGCGAAGCGGCGTGACATGTCAGGTTTGCCAGGCATTCAGCAGGATCCCTTTCCCATTCCCATTCCCTTTCCCTTCCCATTCCCCCGACCCCACCTAACTGAAGTATGCAACTTCATTTATAACAGAAATAAAAACCCTTTTTCGGCGCGCCTGACTTTTGGCTTTTTGTAATTTATACGCGCTTAAAGGCGTCATGTTGGCAACACCTACCAAATTCCTTCCGCCCCACTTTTCTGAGCTTTTTTGCATAACGTCAACGTCTGACAAATGTGCCATAAGCAGGAATGATACGATGTGGGAGGGGGGATGGAGGTTTTTTAAGGGCGCAAACTTTTGCGTGCGGTTGTTCGGTTTGGTTTGCTGCTGGGCAGCGGTTAAAAAACTTGTGGCCAAATAAATGGGCAAATGGCAGAAAATGACAAATGACCGTCAATCATGACAGGCCAGACGGACCAAAATGTGGGTGGTGGGGGGTGGTTGTTGGTGTGTTGGCGGCGGGTGATAACGCTAAGCTCTGTCTGGGCGGCCAAAAACACACCTGCTGGTCAATGACAGTCGAAAGCTCATCAAATTGGCTGAGCCAATTTCTGGTCTTTTTCTCTGTTTTTTGTTTCGGGGACGCCATCTAAATGAGTGTTTTGAGTTAGATAACTTGACCGGCTCGAATTGAAATAAAATATGGCAGCAATTAGTTGGCCTTATGATATATAGTTTGGGAACTGCATTCGCAAAGAACTCTATTTGGCGCTCCCCCCTGGGACTTGGTAGCTTTTTTTTTGACTGCCAAATGATGGCATGTTTTCGCATTTCCACCCTAGAATTTACAAAACTTTTAAAGCCGGCGTATATAAAAAACGCTCAATAAAGGGAACGGGCGGGAGAATAAACAAAAAGCGCGGGCAAATCACTTTTTAAATTTAATTTGACACTTTCTTTTCTTTCTGAGCTGTGAGCATCAAAGAAGAGCCAGAACGCCGCGACTACAAAGTGTAAACTTTTCGAAAAGAAATTTCATTTTCGTTGCCCAAGGGCTTCGAGTAAGGAGTATGCGGCAGGGGAGTCGGCATTTAAATTCTGTCGCCTCCTTTTTGGCCGAAAGTTAAATGTTTTGTAGTTTTCATTTAAGTGCAAAGTTTTTCTGCGCTGCATAAACTTTGCGTTATTTCACACGCAGGTATTATATTGCCAAAGCAGCGTACAAAAGCAAATGCAATAAACGGAGGAGAGAAAGGCAAAATGTTTGCAATCTCATATTAAATGGCATCAACAACTTTGTCTCCGTTTGCCAGAGCGCACTGAAAGTTTCCCCCGCTTATTATATTCAATAAAATATTTTACAGTGGCACTTTGGGGGATAACCAAGCCCGCCTTCACGAAAACTTCGCCATCTCGGGAAAAAATTTGATAAGATTTTCTTTTTGGCTGTCGGAATTGTCTATCTCTGCCTGCAAGCAGCAAGCAGCTTCTTTTTCCATATCTCTCTAGCTCTTTGGCGAGATTGCAAAATTGCAAAACTAAAATTGTAAATTTTAGACGGCGAACGGTTCTGTTTACTCTGCGAAGTTTCTTGGTTTTTAGTGCCCCATTACGCATACGCAGCGTTGGCCAAGCGTAGCATGCGAACTTATGAATGACTTGGGCTGCTTAGTAGTGGATAAAACACTATGTAAAGTGGGTCTGAGTATCTCTGCCACTTGCTGCAAGTGAAATCCATTTTTCATTTTCATTTTCACGACACGAACTGCAATCTCCGCGGCGATCAATAGAAGGTTCCATGTCCTTCAGGTGCGTGTGAGTGTAAAGTCAACGTTTTTCCGTTTGACTTGATTTGAATGCCAGTGAATTTCCCCCCGCTGTCGTCGCAATCCTCCATTTCTCCGGCCGTTCATTCATTGATTCATTTATTTCGGTAGGCACTTGTGCACCTCGTGCGCTTTCTGTGTGCGCTTTCAATGACACATTTTTTTTTTGCCCCGTCGCCGAACGGCGTTTGATTGAGTGCCTTTTCCATTGGCAGGCAACAAACTTAATCAATTTCAGCGCCTGTGTCCAAACAAAAGGAGTGCCCAAAGGCTGGAAAATTGCTCGGCTCTCGTTCTACTTGTTCTGGAGAGCTTTGGGTCTCTGTTGCATAGTTTTCAGGGGCCGAACTGGTGGACTGAATCACCGCCTTTGCAAAGGCGGTTGGCAGCACTGTCTGTCTGTCTATCTGCTAGCGTATCTGTGTGTTTACCCAACGCAAACGCCATAAAATAATTTTGTTTCAACACAAACACACCCACCGATAGACAGAGAGCCTCGAACACAGAGACATATTTGCCCAGTGCAAATACGAAACACAAATGTATATATTTAATTTGAGCAAATAACTATTTTTGGCAGCAGACAGACAGACAGACGCAACACCTTCCCCCCTTTTCTATGTTTGCCTTCCCGGCAGTTGAAGCCGCCGCCGCATGCAAAATATTTGAAATAATTAGTGTAAAATATTTGCATAGAAATTATTTGTTGACTTGCGGCGGGGGTGGAAAGCCGAAAAATTCTTCGACGCCTTAATTGAGCCCCGCTGAGGTGGACCAAATAAATGAAAGGGCAGGTTTAGTTTGTGATTGCACCATTACGAGTCGGCAGTGCGGTAGGTAATGCCAGTAATTCAGTCATGAAATCTGTACCGTGCTGGGTAGGTTATCCAAAAGGTAATTTCTATGGAATTAAAAACATTGATTTTGACATTCAACTCAATTTTTATAAAAAAAGGTCTGAGCTCAGTAAGTTACTCATTTTTAAAGCCAGAAAAATAATTCTTAGCTTAGTTTTTGTGACATGATATTAGAATTTGGTTTTGTTCTTTTAAAAAACTAAAACTATTGTATTTGAAAATAGTTTTTGATTGAAGTGAGTATAAGACTTTTAAGTAGAGCTGATATAAAATCTGTTATTTTCCAATGACTTTTTAGAGGAAAATATGGATTGTAGATTTCCGAATATCTAAGATAATGATCGTTTATAAAATGGCCCTCTGATGTCTGCTAGATTTCAGGAATCCAGCACTGCAGACAGTCTAACTAATGTTGCAACCTCGAGTGTAGCCAGCATGACTGTGACAGTCAGACCTTTTAATTAAAAACTATTTTGCTTTGCATTTTTAAGGCCTGTGGCGGAGGGCGGATTTCGGGGAGGGGAGGGGAGGAGATAGCTGCGGCGAAGGGCGTGTGTACCCACGCCCACAGCTTGAGCTGGGAAATTTTAGCATTTTAATTTTAATTTAATGTGGGCGTGGCATGGCGTGCAACAGTTTCTGCCGCTCTTCGTGTGTACTCCCTTCTTTTTTTCCATCCTTCTTCCCTTCCTCGCTGCCCGACTGCATTAAGTCAAACGTAATCCGCACATGGCCAGCCACAAACCGGGCAGAAGGAGACAGGACACAGTACACAGTACACAGGACACAGGACTCGGGGTAAAGGACAAAGCAAGGATATCTCACCCTGGCCACTGGGACTCCTCTTACTTTTTGACTTTGCCGGTTGGTGCTGGCTGGTGCTGTTGGTTTTCTGGTTAGCTTCCCTTCTAGTCCTTCTCCTTCTCGAGGTCGGTTTGCTACGGTTCGGTTCGGTTCAGTTCGGTTTGGTTTGGTTTTGGCTTTCGGTTTGCTTTGACTGGTTTCCCAGCTGCTGCTGCTGCTGCTGCTCAACTGGACTTTGCCAACCGACGTTTCATTAAGTTATACAATTTAACGCCCTTTCAGCAGTCGCAGTTCTATTTACATTTGCTTTGGGTCAAATTACACAAATTCTACGGGTGTTGGTTGCGGCGACAAAGGCATCGAACGGCGGCGTCTAAGTCTGTCTGCGTCTGGTTCTTGGTCTGGGTCTCCAAATAAATTTCATACGAACTGTTTGCCCAACGTCTCTTGGTAATTTAAAACTTTGCTCCTTTGTTTTATCGCCGAGGCAAATATTATTGAACTCGGGGATCGGGATTTGCCCCATGCTGCTATCCATAGCTTGGATATCCATCCGTCCTGACCCAATTAGAGTGCTACCTGGTGTGGCTTTGTCCACAGGTCGTAGGCCAAAAGTTTTCCAAAAGGAAAGCAAAGCAGTAGACACCGAGAACCTTTGGCCAATTTTCCATGCTGCCATTATCAAATTGAATTTCGCATGCAAATTGTTTTCGGTCTTCTAGAAAGCTTTCAAGTTTTATGACACGGAAATTGGCTCTTGCAAGTTTCTGCTTTGGCCAGGATGCTGCTCCTGCCTTCCCGTCGTGTCTCGTCGACTGTGTCCTGGCCTATTCCCGCCCAAGGAAAAAAGGGGGCGGTAGTGACTCACGTATCCAGCACGTTTTTGCACTTTTTAACCTTTGGCCAAGCCAGCTCACTCGCTGGCATGCCACACTAATTTCGAGCGCCCAATGCTAATTATGATGTCTTTTACGTGCCAACAAACGCTCAAGTGACTTACCCCAGTCGGCAAGGAGTCGCAGGCTCCACTCAAATATTTATTTTACTGTAAACTCAACCTAAAAACCGTAGACGACTGCCAAACCCCATTCAAAATTCAAGTGGGCGTGTTCTGATGACATGCTGCCTGCTTACCTTCGGCACGTAATGCGCTGGGGGATTCGCCAGTATTAGCCAGGCTCGCAGGACTGCCAGGACTCGAAAGGAGGCAGTGGCAGTGGCAGTGGCAAAGGCAGTTCCACTGACTGCGGCAGAGTCAGAGACAGAGGAAAAAACAATATTAATAACAGAGAGCCAGCCCACAGAGCCCAATCTAGAGGGCCATAATAATACATCAGCTGTGGCAATGCCCCCGCAAGGGGTTGTGCCAAAGAACGGCGAGGACATCGAGGACATCATCCCAACCAGGCAGCTAATAGTCCACCGTTCCGTTCCTTCCTCTCCATTCCCGCCTCCCGGAATCGCTGACGAACTGGGAGACCGGAGTGAACGATCCGGCGAACGAACCAACGAGCAACGCTTCATTGAAAAGTTTCAGCGTAATGGCTTTTGTTTGGCGTCGAGTCGCTGGGGGAGTGTGGACTGGGGGGCCGGGGGACTGGGGGAATGGGTCTTTCTTCCATAGCATTAAGTAATTGATTACATCTCGAGGGACTTTTAAGCAAGCCGAACCAACACGAAATGGCACGACACTATAAACCTCATAAATTTCTATAAAACTTGACTGCTCGGCGCAATACAGTGTAAATATATATATATTTCCTATTTTTTTTCGCTAAACAAGGAGAGGGGCATCTAGCAAAAGGGGTAGAAGAGCAGATTGGGCGGAGCTCCACACTAAATGTGGAAGGGGATGCACAACCAATTTGACTAGCCGCCGACCTTTACCGTGTTTTACCATAAACAATAACCATAATTTAAGTCCCATTCCCCACGAAGTCAGCGTTAATGTGGTTAGCAAAAGGCAATGACTGGAGGGTTGGTTAATGGTGTCTCTTCAAAGGGAAAACTATAAGTAGCTAAAATACCATAAAACGCTAATTGCTTGAATTTACATTAGGGGCCAATATCATGAAGCACCAATATATCAAGTTTAATTTATAGAAAAGTCAGTTCATTGATATATAACAATCGTAATATCTCATTTATTTTTCATCGTTTAAGTGTCGGTATTTATAGTTTTAAATAAAACCGCTAAGTTAATATTGTAAAATCATTTTAAAATCCAATGCCAATTAAACAAACTATTTATTCAATTTATTGGGGAAATAGGTTGAAACTAGTCTGAATTATACATTTAAAGGCAATAATTTCCAAAGTTCTCTGTCACAATTAATAACAGATAAACATAGAATTTAGATTTGTGTATAAAAGCAATGTCGATTTATAAAGCTTTCATTCTGAGCTTAAATATTTTAGCAAAGTGAATACTCTGACCTTGTTAGCCACTCACACTACTCGTTTTTACCTAGATATTTCAATGAACCTTTCCGCCAACCTCCCATCTTATCTATCACTCTTTTCTTGCGCTGCTCACGTTTCGTTGTGGATTTTAAATTAAAAATACAGCGAGTTTTGTGCGGGTTGTGCGGGCTGCCAAACGAAACAAATAAAAACAACGGAAAGAAGACAAATAACCCCGCCCATCTGGGGCGGTTAGCCATTTTTATGGCGCCTAATTGCACATCGCTCCCTGAGAGAAACGGAGCGGTCCGAGTGTGGAGGAAGGACCCGCGGGGGGCGGGAAGGACTCGACCGGGCCTCGGCTGTTATAATCATAAAATTGCTTTTGTGGCATACAAACCGGTTATATTGCTCCCGTGTGATAGTCGCCCCCCTTCTCCCACATTTTGTCCCTCAGCTCCAGGGCTCCCACTGCTTCTTCATTTTCTATACAAATGAAAAATGTTGCGGTTTATTTTCATTTGGAGTTTTTGCCGAGTCCGCGCGCTCTAAACATAATTTGTTGCATTAATGTTGGCCACATACACTGGAAAATAGAGAATGAGCTTCAGCCACCCCCACCCATCTCTCATTTTCCCCAATACACACACATAGTTTTTGTTTAATTTCAATGTAAATTGCTTGAGAGGGATGTAAAGTGCAGGGGAGGGGGTAGAGGTTCATGTGTGTGCCCTGCTAATTGCTTGGAGCCCTTGAGCTAGAAATTTTGCGCATAATTAGTGGCAAATGTGCATATGGAAAATGTGTTTGGAAATTGCCCCGAAACCTGAACGGGTCCTGTGCATATATATTTTAGATACATATATTCCATGACATGGGTTAAGCTCTGGTTGACTTGCCCGCAGAAGAACGGAAACAATTCCACTTTAATCAATGTTAAACTGCCGCCAAGGAGCGCCCATTCGCTCCCCTAGTCGGTGGAAAAGTTTTCATTATAATTTTTTTAAAACGAACCCAAAGCTCCTGATGTCAAATTTGCCTGTCACTCCATAAACCTACATTTAAGGACTTGAAATGCTAAATGCCCCATAAAATATACAGGCCAAGGCATACTAACCGCCCCGCCAAGGTGAATGGACAAACATAAAAATGAGAAATAATAATGCCATTGACAAATACAAAGCCATAAATTATAAATGCGAAATGCTTACTTATACACGAAATCTACTTTTCCTGCCGCACAGCACAGCAGAAAAACACAAAAAGAAAAAAAACACAACTGACAGCGAGGGTGCGATGGCCAAGGAAAATGGAAAACTGAAAACGCAACAGAAATACAAACCGCAACTTGTTATAAAATTAGTAAAATTTTCTCAGCAAACATTTACATTAACTACAAGGCCCACACACACAGAAGTATTCCCCAGGAAGGACCTCCTTCTCCTCACAAGGACTTCAAAAGACCCATAGAAGCGTAACAAGGAATAAGGAGAAGAAACCAAAGCAACAGCGGCAGCAAAAATAAATAAAAAGCAAACGAGACCTGAGCCTGGTCCCAAAAGTATTAAGAGAGCAAAGCAATTAAAATATGAAAATGTACAACTTTCATCTTTTTGAGCTCATTGCATAAATCATTTCGAATGCTTGACAGGGCATTTCGGGGTGGGGGGTAGGATCGCTGTGGGTGGTGGTTTTTCCACCCACCCTCTGACATTTAAATTTACTGTGTCGCTTTTGCTACTAATCAGCATAAGTCCTTGCCAAGCGCACAAATGCTGCCCGGCCAAGCCGAACAAAAAGTGATTTATTTCGAAATTGCCTCATCTCTCCTCGTTTTGGTTTACCTGTAGCTACTTTTTATTGGAGTGGGGGTTGGGGGGTAGAGCAAAAAGTAGACGGGTAGCACAGCCACGTCCACTAGCAACCGACAGTATAGGACATAATTATAATCATTGCGGCCGCGGTGGCCTCAATTGTAATTATAAGTAGGAAACTAAGCCAGCAGGGAGACTTGCCTTGATGTCAGTTGTCCCAACCAATTTCTCCAATGCCCTCGAGGCTGTGTGCTCAACATTTTACATACAACAACGCGCACAGGGGGAATTCTCGTTGCTAAGTACATGGATGCGTGTAGAGGGAATGTCTCTTCATGTCGCCTTCAATTAAAAGTTTGTACAAATTGCCAGCAATTTGTGCGCGACTCGGTTAATTGCCCAGGCCAACTGCTGGAAAGGTATCATTAGATGGGGGCTTGCCAAAAGGTGTTGCTCACAAAATTGGGAAACTTTCCAGCTGGGCGGTGGGGGCCTTACTTATATTTCAATTTTCATGTGCAGCCCGTGATATATAATTGTTTATCAAAAAGAATAAAAATTTAAATCGGCGAAAAATTCAAAAGTTGGCCAAAAGCTATCCGGATTAGACTGTCGAGCACATGCCGAATTTGCATATTTCGCCTGATTTTGTTGTAAATTCTCAACTTACATCGTGTAACAAACTAACAAACACGAGAATCAAAAATCAAATTTAAAACCAAAATAATTGAAGTGTAGGCAGCATTTTGAACGATGCATTTATGTATTTATATATATTTTAACAAATAAATACTCTGCACACATATATCAAGCGGAGCGAGGAGTTTTTGGGGGTTGATCCATCCAAACGAGATGTGCGTATATAAACACAAGTATAACCAATCAAAAATCCAATTAAAATTGAGGAAAATTCGATTTGCATGTAAAATATGGAAAAAAAAGAGACGAGAAACGAAAAGCGAAGAGAACTCTCGTCCCACACGAGGGTTGAGGAGGTGAAAACATAAAAAATATTTGGTATATGTGAAATTGAAAAGCCTGAAAAAAGGGCAGCTCGACACCAAGAGAACTCTGTTAGCATTGGATTGATGTGAATAGGGATCTGGCACCATATAAAAAATGCGGCAAAAGCAAGCGGGGAAAAATGCAAATAATAATATAAAACAAATTGTGTTACCTATAAACGAGCGGCATTTGCACACGGCAAATATAGCGATATAGTTCGGTATAATAGCTCACGAATTGATTTATCTGGAGGAGAATAGTCCTGCATATTTATTGAAAACTTAACTTGATTACTTTTCTTCTCTCCTTTCAGGTAAGTTCAAGTTCTCTCTACCAGAAGTTCAGTTCTAGCCTTAAGCTCGCAGTAAGTTTGTGATCTACTAACAATATCATTTAACAGTTTCATATTTATGCCAAGACTCTTTTCAACCGAATTTCTAAATTCTTCACTATGCAACCCAAGAATTTCTTCCTCTCTGTGTTGACTTTTTTTGTAATTGCTGCTCCTGCATCTGTGTTAGCTGAGTTTTAGATGCTTCCAAATAGGGTTAACTCCAACACGGAATTCGGCTTAGTTTGGCTCATTTGTGCATTTGACACTTTCCATTGAATTGGCCAAAAAGCAATTTATTTAGCAAATTATTAAGCACATTACGTATAGAGGCCTCTGTCGATTTAATTAGTTTATTATTTGCGTTACTGTGTTTGTGCTCTGTGTGTATGTGTGTGTGTGGTAAAATTGCGAATTATTATTGTTTAGCTGTTGTTAATAACTTTAGCGACGTCGATTTTTAGCGCGACTACAATTTTAATTGCATATTTTTGTGTGCCCTTTCGCACAACGATGGTTAGTGTGTGTGTGTGTTTGTGCGGCTGAGTGTTAATTAATTTTGTGCTTGAATCGACGTCAGTTGCATTTGCAATTGACTGCAAAGTGACCCCAGAACCCCTCGGCATTGAGGATCGTTGTGTCGCCGTTTAATTAGTCCTCAATTTCCAATTAAATACTGCTCTTGCACTAATTAAATTTCACTTTTTGTTGCTACCCCTCTTGCACGAAACCCAAGTAATTTGTACAAAATTAATTAGAAATGTCCCTGCCCTGCTGTTTCCTATTTCCCGTACCCTCACTCATCTCGTATCGAAGTGAAGTGAAGGCGAGCACGCAAAATCAAATCAGAGACTGTCGCTGAAAGCGTGGCTAAGAAAAATAACTCAAGGTAAATAAATAATTGAATTCATTAGGCAAATGAAAATTCCCGACACGAAGACCTAAAGGATGTGAAGGATAAAAATAGGAGGCGAAGGCAAAGGAGTAGTATTGACCCAAATCCGCAGGACAACAAGACAGTCGCCTGTCAGAGCTGTTAAAAACGTAAACACAAATAAAATACATTGTTTACCCATACGCACACACACATGACACACCAGTGTGTCCAAAGGACATTACCTGCGTCACGCCCTTCTCGAGTTCACCGTTCGCCTTTACTGCTGCTCATTAGTGACGAAAATCGAACAACCGAGCTAAAAACTAACAACGAAAACAAGCCCCACACATAAAGGATCCTGGATTCAGGATGACGACGATGTCGAAAGATGGAGGCGCTGACAAAAATACGAAAAAATAACAATGGCAGCGACAAGGAAGCAAACAATACGACTGAAATAATACTGACAGGGACAGGTAGATAAATATAGAAAGCAATGGGAAGGGGGAGACGTCGAACAGGACGAATGGGGCATAACAACAACCATAATAATAATGAAGCACACACACACACACATACACATCGCTGCTTTTGTGGCCACATTAAAGGTGTGTGTGCTGTGGTTAGGAGTCCTTCGATATCTGGGTTTTTCGTTAGTTTCAGGTTAACAAAATCAAAGCCAGAGGGTTGGTGGCCGGAAAAAGGCGGCATTATTGATTCTAGAGCTTGTAATCATTGAGATGAAATGTCAGCAGTGGTCGCAGCTGCGGATGTGGAAGCGTCGAATATGTATCTCATTAGGTTTTGCGATGCCCACTTGATGGATGTTATCCAATTATCTAGCATAAATACAGCAAATCCCTGACAAGCACTAAGAATATTTCCACACGAAATTGCATCGCAACCAGGAGTAACAAAACAGGACAGGAGCTGGAGAGTTTGGCAGAGCTCCTGCTACTACCACTACACGCTTCATTATGCAGCAAATTAGGCCCGAGACGAGACCCCGGAATGCCTCTGCCAGCCCGAAAGCCCAAGATGATGAAACGAAATTATGCATTATGCATGGAAAACATGCAGGCCAGATCCTGCCAGGGCCCCATTACACGTCAAGACGACGCGACGACAAACTTACCCACCTGTGCGTCCTTTGCATGGTCCCCAACTTTATTATTAAATCCGAAAACTTAAATGCAGAGAGAGGCAGAGCTCCCTGCGAGCTCGAAACTCTCCGGAGTGCACTCAGAGCACAGTGAGTTATTAACACGCCTTGCCACATTTGCTGCCGAGCTAATGTGGCTTGGTTTAGTGGTTGCCCCAGGCCACTGCACCACCCGGAACCACCCGGAACCACCAGGAACCACCCGGAACCACCGGGAACCCCCTTAAGCCACCCTGATCCACACTCAACCACCCCATAACCTGTCTCCATTTCGGGGGCCATGCTCCTGTGCCTGTCATTATGCTAAACTAAACGGCTGGCAGTGCTAGAATTTGCACCCGCAACCAGGATGCCTCGTGCCTCATGCTTCATGCCACTTGCCACGCCCCCTGCCCACCTGACCGCCCACCTGCACGTGCTTTTCCCAGGTATAACGGTAACATTTCCGTTGCAGCTTCCGCTGCTGCGAGCGCTTTATAATTATTTCGCCTGGCGGGCCTCCAGTTGATGGCATATGCTGCCTGTTGCCTGGATTGTCAGGACATGTACGTGTTGCACGCTGCAAGTGTGTGTGCGCTTGTGTGAGTGTATGGGTGGGTGGCAAGAGTTATAAGCTTCATTAAGCATATGTACAGCACGTTGTAAGCTCCCTCTCTCTCTCTATCTCCGTAACTCAGTCTGTGTGTGCTGCAATTAAGCATATTTAGCATAAGGATTTGTCATTTACGCTAAACTCACTTCCAGTGGCAGATAGTTTTGGGCTAAAATAGATAATTAAATGAGGCGAGGGCTAATGAAGATCTCTTTAAAATGGAATCTCTTGTTCCCCCATTTTAAAGCCACTCTGGCTGACATTTCTATTAAAATCCACCAGCCCATGGTCGCCTCAAATTGCTTTGACCTTTGAGCACCAGATGCGAAGGATTTTCCCCCCTGACTCATAAATCTCTGGTCTGGGAAGCGAAAAAATTCTTCCACACGCACATTAAGTCACGTTTTCGCACCATTAACCCATAAAGAACGAGAGCTTGGGTGGCAAGCAGCAGAAGATTTACAAATATTGAACTTTTTTTGTTGCTGCCGGCTTTCAAGTCGTAAAGCAGTCGCAAGCATATTTTATAGATTTTAATATGCGCGCTACATAACATCCCCTGACTTTTAAATTCACGCCGAAAAGTAGGCAAACGGCAAGGCAGGTTTTTATTCATTCACCCTTGTCAGACTTCCGCGTTCCGTTTAGTGACTTTTTTTGCCTTCGAGTTCCGTGCCCTCTGACAGAGTGTCAACGCACCGAGGGTTTTTCGGATAGAGAGTGTGTGTGTGCCTAAAAAAAGGCAGCTTGATAAGGGTTTATCAATGCGACACAGTAACTTAGTGATTTACTCGTGTGTGCCTTGAATTTTTTTTTAATTTTGAAAATTGAAAAAGTGACTTTTGCTTTCCTGACTTTATATCCCCGAGGTCCTCAAAGGCTGAGGGGGTTTTACCCCAACCTTTAAATGTAATTGAAACCGCCTTAGACACAGATCACGTCTCAGCTCAGAAAGCTCGACGATTTCGAGAACATAGTTGTATCAATATGTAACTTCTCTTTACTTTCTCCTTTTGCTGACAGCAATTTGCTTTAATTGTCATTACCATTGATTGCATTCGCCTGTACTCCAATCCACCATCTTCCTACGCCAACTAACATTTCAATCTGCCAACCCACAAAGTTGCCAAAAATTGTTGTGGCTCTTCCTCCCTAACCAAACCATACACACACACCCACACACACACAAAATATTGTGGGAAAAAGCGCTTTTCATCTTATGAAATCATTTTTGGCTTTCAAGGATTTCTGGGCTCACACACGGAAAAGGAAAGATACACCTGCATAAGCGGGCCAGAGTTGCCAGTGCTATTTAAAATAAATAACACACACACATACAGAGTCGTATCGAAAAAGCAAATAAATTGGTTTCGTAACCGCAAAAGCCAAACGGAGAGGGGCATTCACTTTCTCACATCAATTCAATTCAATCAGACATCAAGCATATACAATTTTCACTCGCAACACAAGAATTATACAATCAATGGCTTGCCAGCGAGCAGACATTCGCAATCCAAAAAAGCAACCACCCCCCACCCCTTATGGATCACCTTCACCAAACCCCAAAGTTAACCCCCCTGAATCCTGGTATCTGGCTGGAAAGGAAATAAAATGCGGCAGGCACGTTGCAACACTATTACTTATTTCGCCGGGCTCACAGACAGGCAGGCGCAGACGACAAGGACGACGTCTGACTGAAATGAACTACGTTTGTTTGTGATTGTGCGGCTGTGCGCAGGTGGAGCAGGTGCTTTTTGCAGAGAAGAGTCCTGGGAAGGGGGGCGGTGGATGGTTGGCAGTCCAAAAATGCAATAATCTTTCAGCGCCGTCGTCGTCAGCGTTTAAACGTGACTTTTAAGCATGATGTTGTAATATTTTAACTTGACTAAGAAGAGAGAAGGGGAAAGAAAAGACGCTTCTGGTTTGGGTGAGGCTATATAAAGGGAGGGTTGGATCCTCCATTGTGTGCGGCTGCGAAATTGTTACAAATGCCCCCAGCGTGCATTTTATGGCCAGTGCGATAAATAAAATGTTGCAACAAACAGGGCGCACAAACACACACACCAACACAAAGGACCAGAAATATGTGCAAATAATATGGGAGAGCGTTCCACGGGGCAAGGTACAGAATAGTCCTGCTCCTAGCTGGCAGGCAGTCAGACAAACAATAACATAAATTTCGTTAGCTATTTTATTTTTTACCCCTCGTATGTGTGTGCTCGTGCCAAGTAATTGTGCAATATGTTTTAGAGGCTGGCAGGCGAGGGCCTTGACCAGGATACGGAGTTGCTTACTACTGGTCGCTAAGTAGTCGAAGTCAACGGAGATCAGGCTGCAAGGACTCCACGTTAGCCTTTAAAGGAATGCAAGAGAAGAAGGTTAAATGTGCGTTAAATTGCTAAACGTTTTGCCAACTTTGTCGGCCATTACAATTACCGTTGGCCGTTCCTCTTGGCCAGGCCCTTCGTCATCGGCTGCTGTTTTCGTCTTCCCCGTCTATGCGTAATTGTAATTGCAAGAGCTTCGCTCGCCCCCGAAGGCTTTCCACAACCCCATCTATCTGTCTTGGCCGAAAGCTTAGACAAGTTTGCTGCTAAGCCAACATAAGTCCCGAAAGCATTTCATATACCAAAACGGAAAAGGCAACAAACTGCGAAACTTGTGTTAGAGTATTTGTCCGAATGATTGTGCAGCTTAGGGTGGACCTTGGGAAGTTGAAAAAATAATTTAAGTAATTTGAGCAAACACTTTCAAGTCTGAAAAGTCAATTTTAATATTTAGCAGAACATTATAGAAGCTATGCTTAAAAATAAATTCTAAACGAATTTGGAAACAGAAAGTCGAAAGTAAAATATGGAAAGTAATTTTTAAGTACATTCCATTCTCTATTTCCAAGGCTTGAGATCTATAATTTGCACTGCTTTAATTGTAAAATTGATTTTCCTATCCATATTCTGATTTTTGAGATAGGGATAGCAATCAAAATTTGTAATGAAAAAATCAAAACTTTTGGATTAAAAGATATAAACTATCACACCAAGTCAAGTCCAGCAGTTTGAAAATAAAACTTTAGGAATTGGTAACACTGCGTATGAGTAATATATAATGAAACCATTTCGCAAATCCTAAGACAGATTTCTTCGAAGTCTTTTCTACTAGTATGCATCGAAAGTAAGGTCCACCCCACTGGTTATGTGTGTGTGGCTTAGTCCGTTTCTGTTGTTTTCGTTGTGGTGTTTGTCTTAGTTAAATTCCGAAAGGCGTAACGGGTAACGAGCGGGGTGCATTGAGTGCGGCTTAAGTGTTCATCGACTCAACCGCAGCAGAAACTCTGCTCCGTACGGAGGTCCTTTCAGCCCCCTCCCCCATCCTTGCCACGCCTCTTCATCCCCTTTCTCCCTCGCCCAGCTGTCAATAGTCTGAGTCTGCTGCAAGTTCAATTAATTGCGCGCAACGAACAAACAAACAAACAGCAACAACTACAGCAACAAGGAAAAGCAACCACAAAAATTAAATTAAAGTAGAGCACACCCCCCTCCCTCCCTTTTTCATTCGCTCTCCCTCTTTCCCCCTATATGCCCTTCTCTTTCTGCCCTACCCTTTCGTGTAAATGAGTGATGTGCATGGAGAGCGCTAAAACACTTTTGTTTGCCTGTGTGAGTGCATGTGTGCTTGTGTTTGTGTTTGAGGCTAGATGAAGACGTATGGTTATTGTGATGACTCTTGGAAAATTGATAAATATTGCAAAACGCACTAGCACACACACACACAAACTCATGCCAAACGAGGGAATGGGGGGAGAAAATATAATTTAATTAAAATGTTTTATGTAAGACATGTTTATTGAAGCATTTTCTCTTAAAACTTCCCAAAGCAATTTGATTGACGGGCTTGACTTGCTTGTTGTTGCAATGTCCTTTACCCCCTCCTCAATTGCTGTTTGTTGATTTTATTTGTTGATTTGTGGCATCAGCTGCTGTCAAGGTGTTGAAGAGTATTCCTCGCCCGAAGTTTTGCATTGATTTCCCAACTGGAGAGTGTTGTTTTCCAAGAGTTAAGTCAGGCAATATATTTTCAATTATGACTGCCTAAGGTAGAAAAGATGATGGAAGGCTTTGTTTTTCAGATTTTACAAGGGCCCTCAGTTTTGTAACATAGGTTTACTAACAAAAATCCTATTTGGTATTCAGTCAACTGTTGTTGTAATTCTTTGGCTAGATTAGTTACCTATAATATAAATATAAACCGATATGTAATCACCATTATTCCGTATATACGCATATGCCGTGTTTTGTTTTCGTGTATTTTAAAATATTTCCTGAATTCTTTGTTACGTATATATAAACGAATAATACTTTCATAAGTTATCTTTACCAATCAGTATTTAAACAATATACAGAAAATTCAAACTTTGATGGTCTTAAATATCAGACATATGTACCCGTAATTACTCTTATTTTAATAAAAGTTTAGCTGATTTTTCGTTTCCATTCTAACACCAAAATTTCCCTCCCCCGCATATTTATCTTAATTAAATTTTCTGTTTATATTCCCCCAATAAAATTTTATACCTCTGTGTTGTTGTTTTTCGATGTTGTGCGTACAGTTTACCACTGAAAATAATGGTCACAATTCAGAAAAGACTTAAACGATTATGCTAAATGTTGTGATATATATACTCTTATTTACGTACCTCTTCAAGAAACTTGCCGCAAAAAATTAAATAGCAAATTTGTATTGTTGTGCCCACGTAAACATTTGTTGTGCATTGTTTTCGTGTTGCTCTTTTCCGTAGTACAAATACAAAAAAATTAAAAACAAAAAAAAATGAGAATTTACAATAACAAATAAACCAATTAATTAACAATATGCAACCACTTTTTCAAAGTAAATATTTTACTGCAAAAAACCCCACGCTCAATCAGAAAACCCAAACAACAACAGAGATTATAAAACTTTATTTATTCTTACTTTTCTCTTTCTTTTTTCTGCTCTTCTCTTTTTTTGCAAAAAAAACTTTTGAAAACACCAAAATACGAAAACCCAAAAAATCTGTACACGAATTTAGCTATCGGCCTGAGAAGCATCGAATCTACGGCGTTCAACTAAAGACGACGTTCACAATGGAAGCTTGGAAAGTCCCTCCGACCCCAATTAACAAATAACTCGACGATTGCATAAATGCAAGAGGAGAGCCCACAGCAAACGTCCATGACAAGTAGATCTTAAGATCTTTGCTTTAAAGGCATCAAAGTTTGTTAATGTAAACTGTTTCATTAGGCCGTGATAAGTAATCGTAATAAGCCGTGCCTCAAGTAGACAGAGCTTTAAGCCCTCTAGTTCAAACCGAAACAAAGTGCTGAACTTCTTTACTCTAACGTGACTACAGGAATAGCCATTTAATTAAAACAAGTAGGAAAGTTAAAGTTATCATTAATACGTCGTAACATTCCAAGAATGATCAAATGAAAAAGCACGGTACTTAAAGTTACTAGAGCAATAACAAACAAAGCCGACTAAGTCTAGCAAGTCAACCAAAAAGTAAGCATTAAATACTTATATGAAGTCTAAGTCTAAGTCTACTAAATTATATTTTTTATTAGTTTTAATTCAAGTAAGACATTTAAGAATTCAGTTAAATTTATGGTCATGTCTTTTGGGCGTTTGGGAAAATCTCCGACGGGCGCTTGGCTTTTAACATATTTTCTAAGAGTTATAAAACGGAGACAGACTATATAATTGTACAAGCGTATGCAGGACGAACTCTGTCTAGTGCTCATAAACTTTAAATTCCGCTTTATCGTGAGTTGCCCCCTATTATACACACATATCTTGCATATATACTTGTATGAAATAAAAAACAAATCTGTACACACATAAACGACAGCCACAAAGGGGACATTCTCCGGGTGAGATTTTCCTTTTTCCGTCGCCATGGCTTTTTTCGCTGCTCTTTCTTTAAGCATTTCACGGGAACACTGCGGACACTTTTATGCGTTTGAAATGAAAATGCCATGTGCCATTAACATTATCCCTGACGCGTCACTACTTAAAATAAAAATTTCTATATTTTTTACACATTTATTTATATAAAAGGAGCAACGACGGAGAGCACCTTTTGGTCGTCGCTCGCCTTTTATAGCCAATTTCTGGTTACCCACAGTGTGCAGCCAATTTCATGTCAAGCTGCAGCCGCAGCAGTACCAGCGCAAAATGATAATCCCGGGGTCATAAAAAATTTTTACTTTATATTGACTTTTAGTGTGATAGTCAAGCCAGCGGAAAAAAGCGGAGACAAGGTGCACATGAAATGTTAATGGCTTGTCAAGATTGCCTTTCCAAGTGCCGGGTTTCTCGCTGCTATAGGTAAAGAAGCTCAAATTTATCACCTGCTGCAAAATGAAATGCAAATGTTTTTTGGGTAAAGAAAGCACATTTCAAAATAACCAAAACCTTCAAAATCACAGCCCAAGTCCGACTTATATTGAAGTTGTTAATAGTCCAAAAGGTTATTCAATTACCCTTCATTTCTTTTAATTTTAAAGTAAAGATTTTTGTTTTTTGTTGAGAAAACCTAAATGGCAATCTTCCAGTCCCCGTTTTTCAGCCACTCACAAAAGTCTGACAAAAGTTTATCCCTTTCAATATTAATTAACACTTCAATACCACAGCAACGAAGGCAAAGTTTCTGCCTTCATCCTATTTCCGCTCGGTCTGCCTTTGACTTTTGGCCCTGGCCAAACAAAAACTTTTGTGCCTAAAAATGTGACTATGGAAATGTCTGGCACTGCAGCCGCACACAAATTCACGCTGACACTAATTAACAATTAGGCGCATTTTAGCGGCTCTTACCCGTTTCCAATTCTCAGAACTCGAAGTGGCTTAACTTTTGAACTACTTACAAGGCTAATAACTAATTTACTTCTAACTTTGGCTTAGGGCTAGGCCTGCATTCCGCCAGAATTTGTATAATTTTGCGAGTTTGTCCCCAGCCTATAGTCGAGTTTTACGCTTATTACTGAAGAATTTCAAACAGACGAAACTGACAAATAAACTCCAAGCTCAAAGTCGCCGGAAGCAGGCCCAAAGGATTCTCGCAACAATGACAACAAAGGCGAAAAGAGCACTGTTTTTGGGGTCTGAGTTATCTCTAGTCATATTTAAACGTCAAGACTGGGGAGACTTTTGACAATTGCCACACAATTGTCGGGGCGACGACACCAACTGTTTGCCACCGCTGAGGGACTCATAAAGGGAGCGTTTAGCTTATTTGCTGTATAAATACTGACACCTCCGTCGGCTGTGCGGGGATGACTTTCAGACCGCCAGTCAGTCTGCTGTCTGAGTGCCATAAAAACGGGATGTCGACGATCCAGTCCTTGGCCTGCAGGCACACTTGCCCCAGACGAGGCGAAACAATTGCCGGCAATATTGATGGGGCAGCAAGGCATTTGCAACATCTGATCCCAGTGATTGGGCCCAACATATGGCGTACGGATTGGAGTCATTTACATTTTAATCAAAGCCTCGAAGAGGATGAATTTCACCACCCCATTCAGTTTCCACCCCTTCTCGTTGCGAAGAAAAGTGCGGAATATTTTTACATTATCCTCGTTACATGTCAAATGAGTGTCACTAATTACATATTAATTAGTTTCCTTTTACCAGTCACTCATTTGCCCGTTCCCCAGTCATCCACATCATCAATCAAACGGGGACTAGAGTAGAGTGCTCTAATAAAATATAGAAAAATGCAAATGAAAAACTACTTTAGGCTCGGGCACAAAGTGCTGCCTGCCTTAATCAATGTATATACATGTTTCTAATTAAATTTTCATTACAAGCTGCTAAGAAAATCGGGCATTTCAACATTAAGGGCCAGTTTAACTGATGGGCAGCATTAAGTATACGATTTACCCATTTCCTGCCTAAGTAATTACAATTTCAATAATTTATAGCAAAATAAACGTGGTCAGACGAGATACAAACACATAAATACAGAATGGCAGTGATTGGGGGTTGAGCGGGTAGATTTTGTTTTCAATCAATTTTTGCCAAGCAAATATTATTCCAAGACGCCACTCGTCTCCCACAAAGTTTTGTAATTATAACGAGGAGCCCGAAAATCCCCACAAAATAATTAATAACTTAAACATATTTACATAGCATTTTGAGCTATCTGCAGTAATCAGATTAAAACATTTTCAGATATGAATTGGTCGCATTACGGTAGGATCTTCATTTGTAGCTGAGTTGGTTCTCAAAATGTTGGCTAAGCTGTGAAAATTAATGGAGTATTTATTTGTTTGTTTAATGATTTATTAGCTGCAATGGGATAGCAAAAGGGTTCGAAAGATTGAACCTAATCCCCCGGCAAAGACGGCATTTGAGCAGAGAAATTTAAACTTAATGCGCACACCTGATGTAGTCACGCCTCCTCTGATGTATTCAAATGGCCCCACCTGTCCAATCGCCTTCACTCGAAGGAGGAAGAACTAATCCTCAGACGCTCATTAGCAGCCATTAAACGTCAATTTACATGTCAATTGGCAACAGTGCCCAGCCAGCCAGTCAAAGGAAGCCAGCCAGTACAGTAAAAAACGGCTATGGCGGGAGTTCGGGGACACATGAGCTTTGAGCTTTGACTTTCGCTTTGTCAGCGACTTTGTGTTTAGTTTCCTCTTATTTTTTTTTGTTATCCTCAGGCGCCGCTGTCTCCACATTTTTTTGTATTATTCATGGACGCGACTGGCTTTTTCACCTTTGGCCAGGACTTAAAATACAATTACTTTTCCCCGGAGAGGGTAGGAAAACAGCGTTGAAGATGCAGCTGTATGCTGGATGCTGGATCCCGGGTCCCGGATCCCAGATCCTGGATGGGAAGATAAGCAAAAACATAACGTGCAACAATTAGTGGCCTGTCCTTGTCGTCTCACAGTGCAGCACATGTACAAAAGTTGCCATGTGGTTAGCTAATTTAATTTGGCTTTCTTTTTGCCGCCCACTTTGATGCCCCTCACCTCTTTGGCGCGGCGGCATCAAAGACAACGACACGTTAATGACTTCTTTTGCCGTGGCCAAAAAGGACAGCCAGGATGGTGAGAAGGCATAAAAATAAAATCTAAAAACTGACACACACATGGCTGGCAAAGGAATCACGAGGACGGAGGACCCAGAACCAGCAGCCACTTAACTTGTCTATATGAGCCTAATGGCCTTTAATATTATTTTCACTGCTCTTTCCTTTAGCTGAGAGACCGAAAAAAATGTAAAGTTAAAAAAACGAGGAAAGTAAAAGCAAAAGAGGAGAACAACCAAAAGGGAATCACTGAAAGCCCTGTGTGCATTTTATCCCTGCCGGTCTGTGTCGTTGTGCCCCAGGTAATTGTAGAAAATTGCTGCAACGCCAGGCTAAACATTGTGCAAATCCTTTTGTCCTGACCTCCACCCCTCTCTCCACCCCCTTCTTTTTCTTATCCCACCCTAGGTCTTTTTTTTTTTGGCCGCAACTGTTAACAGCCAGTTGAACTATGCCATTTCATATGTACAACAGCAGGCGCCGCAAAGTATGCTGCACTATTTTTACCTTGTCCTGGCCCGAAACCTCGCCTCGCCCTCCCCTGCTTCATTTCAACGTGCTTTACATTTTTATTAAGCCAACCCTTCTTCCACTTCTTTTTGCCCTTCTTCTTGTTGTTGTTTAGCATGCCAGGGGCGTTGTTTGGCTTATTGCACGTGCTTGGGACAACGGAAAAAAGGAGTGGGGGAAAGGGGAAGGCGGGGTTGCAGGACGAAAAGGAACGGAACGGTACGAAGCCCAAATGCCATTAGGCTTAACCCGGACACAAGACAATTGCCTGCAGGCCATGTGCATGGGTCCAACGTGTCGTATTAGTTATTTTCTACTTCGATTGCTTTTGCCACTTTAACGCGACAGCAGCTGGGTCGGACTGGCTGTCTGTGGCAAGTGTTTTGCCAATTATGTGACGCTCAATTTTCGATATGATACGAGTGCGAGACGGTGTTCTTGGGTGCCAGTCTATATGCTTTTTGAAAGCGACAAATTGGAAATAGGAAAGAGATAGAGGAGAAAGAGGTGAAATGCGACAGCTGCCTTATTCATTCACCAGTAGATATTGATTAAGTTCCATCGAATCTTTTGCTGATCACCACCACCATCTATCGCTCTCACACCACCTAGCCTTAAAACAGAGACTCTAAGTACTTTTAAGCCATACATTTCCTCATGCTCGCCCGTAATTTTACCAAATCTTTTTTCAAGTAGTGGCTAGCGTGTTCAATATCCTTTCAATGTCTATCCTTAACTCAGTAGCTCTGTGCGTGGCCAGCTTGTAAGTGTGTGTGCGAGATGGTTTGCTTGTGTGTGCGTGCGTGTCTGTTCTATATATATATATATAAATATACATAATTATATATTACGTATTTGAATAGCTAATTTCCATTCTTGTAAGTTGTAAGTTAAACAAAAAACAAATTGTACGACAATTTTACTAAATATCACCCATTTTTATCTTCTTTTCTTTCCTTTTTATGTAACACTTGTTCGTGCTCTATATCAAATATATATGATTGAAACGAAAAAAAAAAATGAATACATCAAAATTGGCAAAATTGGAAAACTGACAATTCTTCTCTTATTATTTTCAAAAACTAATTTGACTTTTTTGTGATTGATTTCGTGTTATTTTGATTTGATTCGGTTTTTTTCCATATCGAAATTTCTACCTTCTTGATGCAACAATTTCAACAAAAAATTTGTTCCGCTTAAACAATCAAAATTTGTACTCCCTCTTCCCACCCCAAAAAAAAAACCTAACCACATTAATAAATGTTGTAATTGTATTTGCTCTATTGGTGCTCAAACTATCCACCCAAACACCAACGAATTTCTCCTTAAATAAATGTTGTTGCTTTTACTTTTCTTTGGGTATTTTGCGCCTGTTGAAATTTTAAAACAAATTACCATACAAAAAAAAACAATTACGTAAATGTGCCTGCTGCGTTCGTTACTCGTTACAAAAAAACAAAATGTTGCGTAATGTGTAACCCTGTTGCATTTACATCTCTCTTTATACGAAACACTTACATATTATGATCGAGAATATATATTTTTTCCGTATTCATTTTTCGGATTTCACTTTAATTTAATGCGAATTTTCTCTGGCTATGGCTTCTTGATTGAAAACTTATCATTTTCACAAAACACGATCGAACACTTTGCCACACACAACGAAAACAAAACACACATTGCCACTTGTCCATTTTGCCGTCTCTTTTGGTGCAACAAAAAACAAAAATCAAAATCGTAAATCAATCGTAAATCAATCAAAATCAATCGGATCGATCGAATCACATGACATGACATGAAACATGAACAAACCCGAAACCAAAACAGAGCATTTAGATCGCAAGCTGTTCGTTGGCATGCTCAGCAAACAACAGACCGAAGACGATGTTAGACAAATCTTCCATCCGTTCGGCACTATAGAGGAGTGCACCATACTGCGTGGCCCGGACGGAGCTAGTAAAGGTGAGTAACTCGATCTTGAACCTATATATACCTATCTACAGCTATACCCCCCTCAATTTTCCCACCTAAGATACTGTTCATATTAAGTATACGTAACGTGTTCGGCTCGTTATCTGTTGTATTTTCCAGTTATTTGATTCTGTTGATCGTTTTTGGCATTAGCTTGGTTGTGAGTAGACATGCTAAGAGTATTTTAGATTAAAACCCGGCTATATCAATGTCTTATAGATTGTGCAATCCTTAGCTGGAACTGATAACTGATAATGTCCCCATTCAAATGTGGTTATATTAAGTATACGTAGCGCCTTCGGCAAGTTCTCTGTTTTATTTGTACAATCCATAGGTACGATTTTCAGGTGGGATGAAGACTGATAATGTTATATTCAAAAATGTTTATATTACGTATAAGCAACGTGGGTTATAGCTAAAGAATTGTATTTTCCATTTATTTAAGTAAACCTAAGATTATTTGACATTAGCTTGATTGTGAGTAGAAATGCTAAAAGTATTTCAGTTCAAAACCCATTCGTCGTATAATTTGAGCTGCAAATTCTTCGTGGAGTACAAGTACTGATAAATATGCCCAACTGATAATGTCCCATTAAAATGTGGGCAGCTGTGCAACGAGCCAAATAATCATCACAAACCATAACCATAACAATTACACCGCTTCGGGGAGTTTGGGGAGTTTGAGGGCCTTGAGGTGGCATAAAATAAAAATCGGGTAAACAGTTCAATTAAAGTTGTTTGCTTTTGGCAGTGCTGCTCGTTTCACACGCCGGCCATTTGCATTTGTATGCGGCATTTGCAAGTAAAAATACGCACACACAATCACATGCAGAGGGCAAACAAATGGTGTATAAAAATAAAAAAAAATAAGAGAGATAGAGGCGGTGGGAAGTTTCGTTTGTTTTAATATGCAAGTAACTTTTTTAACAATAACATTCCATTTTATTATGTCAAAAGTTTTGGTTTTACAAATACACAAACACACACATTGGCAAACACTCGGTCTGTGAGTGTAATTGTGTCTTTGTTATATATTTTTATTTTGCTTACATTTGCAACATTTTTGACTGCCGCCTTTTGTCGTCCTCGTCGTGTGCGTATGTATTTCCATGTTAATGTTTGTTATTGTTGTTCTTTTGTTGGCGTTTATTGTTGCCATTTTGATATGCATGAAAAGGCAGCGTTCAGCGGTCGGAAGGGGGCGTGGCACATTGGCCATGTGACACTTTGCATAGAAAACCAATGTTCAGGGGTATTTATTTTTGTTTGTTATTTTTGTGTACTTTTCTGTTTTTGTTTTTTCGTTTTTTTCCAGGGGTTGTGGCTGCACTTAGGCATTAAATTGGGAAGTGAGTGGAGGCTCTGAGATTTTCAGGCCTCCACCACGACAGCCATCAATTTCAAATCAAATTGATGCCACAAATTTGAATAGCTGAAATATCTTACGCATATATTTTGCCATTCCAACGCACAGGAATGTCATACGAATCGAAGACAAAGCAGCGACATAATTTGATACAAATTTTCATTTTTCTTCGTTTTGTGCTTTTCACTTCCTGTTGAACAGGAAAACTTGTTGTTGATGTCGTCGCCCTTCAAACTTCGACAGTGGCTGCGTGCAAAGCCGCGAAAACTGTCAGTCAATGTGGTTAAATGGTGGGCTGGGGGTTGGAAAATTGCCAGGAGGGGGAGTGGATGATTGCGGCTCTTGCGGCTGCGATGCCAACATATCATTCTTCATTAAAATGCGCTTCAAAGTCAGCTCAACTGGAGCCGAGTCTGGCGCTCCTTTTTCGGAGTCGCAGTTGGTGTTAGGAAAGTGACAGGCGCTAGCCTGTGTAAGTGCCAAAATCCATCAACGTCAATGCCTTTTCTCCTCCTTCCTCGCCACCGCACTTTTCCACTTTTCCGCTGCGAATTATATTCAAAGAAAATCGACTGAGCGGCGAGCGGGGTAATGAGGAATGAACATTGACTGACTGGGCGAACTGCAAAATGTATGCAAATTATGATGCATGTGGCAGCGAAATGCGGTGACGCTGAATCCGAGGGCGAACAATAATAACCCCAGCCCCTCATCGCCGATGTCTGTGTCTGTGTGTCTGACAGGCTACAGGAATAAGCGCAACCATCATGTTAAATTATGCAAATTCGATTTCAGTGAGTGAATGAACTGAAACGAGGTAAAGGAAAGGTTTTTCTGGCCGGGGACTTGGGCTGACTTTGAAACTTTTGCCTAGCACAAAACACAAAGCATGTGGCACAGCACTGGGCGAAATTTACATGCAGAAAAATACCTCCCTGAAAACCATAGAAAAATACATAAGTTCGGATTCACATCCCAGAAAATTGTATTTTTTAGAAGACTTTAGGGGGGATGATTATTTAAATGTTTAGGTAATACAACGTCTAAGTTTAAAATCTATAACGCCTTAATAAACCATAAAATATGTCCTAACTACTTTAGAATCGGATGTTCTACCTCACTTATTGATGTTAAAATATTTAATTATGTTCCTGAAAGCAATAATTAAGTTAATTTATTTCATTTCAAAATTATCAATAGTATTTTACATCATAGGATATTAATTTATTAAATATTTGAGCATACACAATCAGTTTTAGGAAAATTTGAGAATGTTTTAGGAGTGTAATATTTAATGAGTATGGTATGTAGAGATCTAAATTTCTCTGGGTGTAAACATGTGGTGAAGGCGAAAAATTTTACAGCTCGACAATGGCAGGACCGCAGGCAGGAGCCAGAAGCCAGGAGCCAGGAGCATGGAGCCAGGACAGGCTGGCGGCTCATTTGATTAGAATATTCATGCATGCACTTCATTGTCATCAAGGCTGGCAGGCAGCAAAGTTGTCATCTCGTCCTGGGTCTTGTCATCTGTGCAATCAACACAATTGTGTGTCTCCGGGTCTCCGTCCCTCCGTCCCGCTGTCCGTCTGTCCCGCTTTCCGGCTGTCTCGCTCTCCGTCCGCCGGTAATCAAAGCTCCCATGTGCGTGGATATATGAGCAGCAAGGGGTGTCGTCTAGTGCATTTTGCATAAGTAGCCGCACGAGTGTGGAGAGCGGCTCCTGTTGCTGACAGACGGTTGGCGTAAGTTGATGTTGAATGGGCCACGTTAACAAGGCGGCAGTTTCTGGCTTAAAGCGCTTTCCGCCTAATCACTGCGACTGCAGAGCTGTCATTAAGTAATTGGAATCGGGGGCCAAATGGTTGGGGAAGGGCCAGCTCAGCACTCAATTAATTTAAAGAATAAAATGCACACATTCTACTTAGCCACATTTGAATGGCAAATCCTCGCTTAAGACCTTGAGTCAATCGACCTACTCAATTGATGGCATTGTCAAGTTGTGCTGCCAAAAACATAAATTGAATTAAAACATCGTTTAGACTCGAAATTAATTCAAAATGTCTCGCTTTGTCAAATTAACTTTTAATTGCCGCAAAAGCCAGCAGAGAGACCTCCGGAGTCGTCTTGCAGCTGACACACAAAAACAAATTCCAATTAATACGGCATACAACCAGTCACACACCCACACACCCGCACACACACACTGGAGATATTTATGTGCGGCTGACACACACAGACGCGCGCACTCGAGGACACAACAATGGCGCACGCCGTAAAGTAGACTTCAAATGTTGGCCTGCATTGTCGTCTATCATATCAAAAGCGGCGCAAACCCCATAAATGCCAATAATTAATGTGACATTTTCGGCGTAATTGAGGCAAGTATGCAGCAAGCAGCAGCAGCAAGCGGCAGCATCATCGCCAGCCTGTCACAACCACACAAAACGGGTGGAAATGTATCTAGGCATGCGGAGAGTATCCGAATCGCAGTGTGCATGCGTGTATTTCAAAGCATTCCCCAAAACTGCATGGCATGCCAAGTGGCAAACTGTTTCCATACCCCACAAAAACCCATCCGCCCACGCTCTGCTGGCTAATTGAATTTCTGCACATAGCTATGGCAAATTCTACGAGTGGGCGGGCCAAACGCCCGAAAAAAGGAAAATAAAATCGAGTGTGCAACAAAATTGTGTCGCTGCAAACTCAGGTGCGTGCTCCCCTCTCGAGTCTCAGCTTAAAGAGCAAATTTATTGCCTGCAAAAAAAGTAGAGAAAAAAAAGTTAAGTAGCCTTCACATAATTGCTCAGAGAAAAGTTTTAATACCCCATCCCCTGGCTCACCGGGCTTTGCCTCAAACTTTGCAATGACAGTTTAAGTTGTTTTTCAGGCTGTTGCTGCCGCTGCTTTGGCTGCTCCACTTGTTGTTTGGCCAACAAATTTTTACAGCCAGCCATTGTGCGATGGTGGGGGGATAGAGGATGAGTGGGAGGGGGAGGGGGGGGTCTAGAATCCAGGACGAAGCTTCCGCCGGTTGTCAACTCTCACTTGTTCACATGCACATCCACATCCACAGCCACACATATCACCGTGGCAGCTCTCTGGCATCATCATTTCATTTCAATTTCAATTTATATGAGCAAAGTTTTATGAAGTGCATGTCATGCTGCCTGTCGCTTTGCTCTACTCTTATTTCCATCGACCCACCGACCACCCACTGCCGCACTGCATTTATTAAATTTCATTTCATTTCAGCACTATACTATACTCATGTTTATTTTACAGCACACTAAAAAGTTCTAACAAGTGCTGATTGAGTGCGCTGCAAAAACTGTCAAACAAACCCGAACAAAAGCCCGAACCGAACCACGCGCTCTGTTGTAAAACTCAAATTGAATTTAACGCTTATGACATGCGAGAGCTTTGCTTTATTTGATTCTTTGTAATAATGGTTAAAAGTGTGATGAGATTTTGGATTTTGCCCGCTCAAACGATGTTGATTGAATGGAAAATGTGATCGGGAGGGGTCTTTGCACTTTAAAGATAATAGTGTAGGGCCAGCCAAGTGAGCTTTACTTAGGTTAATAGGCACCGATAAGAGGGGATAGGGTATCGGGAAAAGTTACCCGATTTCCCTCGCATCCTCTCACAAGACATCGTTTATCTAATTTAACCAAAGTTACCGTATTTAGAGCTCTGCATATGCCTCCAGGAGCCATAAAACATTGCACTTATGCGCCTTAATTAAAACAAAACTCTCCCTGCGCTCTCTTCAAGTGCCCGCCGCAGTCTATAACTATTTATTGCATGCCAAGAAGCAGCATTTATACGAGCATAAGAAAAAATCGGAGTAATAATAATAATGTAAGTTGTGGCATAAGCTCATAAGTGCCATTTAAGCCACAGTCATCCTTGTTGCTATTGCCGCTGGCAAGCCAAAAGTCCAGGACTACCGACTGCAAAATGGCACACAGGCTAAGGAATTAAAATACATATCAAAAAAAGGCAGGAGGGGGGAGGGGGGAGAAAGAAACAAACGCGAACTTTTGCGTCTATAGACCGAAAAACCGAAACCAGAAAACCCAACAAACTTTGCCGTCGTCGTCGTTGTGTAGTCGCCATGGCCACAAGTCTTTTGTGAGTCCTGATCCTGTTCCTGAGCCTCTACGGACCCAAAAACGAGTATATGTGTGTATGTTTGGCCGCAGCTTGATGCAGCTTAAATTTAATTGCACTACGGCCAAAGTTTCATATGCAAGTGATGGAAGGGGGGGGTAGACGTTTTGGAGGCCCCAGCCGAGTCCAATAAATTTTTATCACATACAACTAGAAAAGGCGTTCCGCCTCTTGCCCTCCTTAATGCTAATTAACATGCAACACGCCCGAAACTATGCAGCGAACTCACAAACACACACATGCGAAGGTCAGGGCAATTAAACGTGGCCAAGGAGCTGGGTGCCGAGCAGGAAGTGGCTGAAATTTGATGCCGTCAAGGCGGGCCAACGAGTCATAAAAGAGCCACAAAGTGCCAGAAACTTATGCCACTCACTGGCCAGCTTAGAAGGACTAGAATAGAAGGTCTAGAGCCAAGGATATTACATAAATCAAAGGTAGATCTATGTAGATCGCATTCCTGACATGGTTTAATTTAATCGTTAAGACTATTGTCATTGGGAATGTACTAAAAGTTAAACAATACTTTGATAGATCACAAAAACGACTATCTGTAGTTCTAACATCTTTGGTTTATTACTAAAAATTCCATTAATCAGTAAGCTTTGATAATAAATTATTATAAGCCCCCGAAGCTGAGTAAAAATCACCTGAAAAACTGTTCTGTTCGTGAAGGAATGAACATAAAAAACTTAGTTATTAACATTTTTTCATGGTCTTGGAACAGAAATTTTACATCTTTATAATAATAGGCACAGTAGGTAAAAATGTTGAATATAATCCGATCGATAGTTTTCGACATTTAAAAATAGAATTTTTCCAAGACAAGATTTCTTCGATATGGCAAAAAGCCAGTTTTCTAATAACAGTTTTTATATTAGAGTTTCGTTTTCAATATACAATCCCCATGCGATACCCTTACCAGAAAAGTGGCTATATTGCTACCTCCCGCTATTTCGTTTCATTATGTGGCCATGTTGGTGGCAAGTGTGCTTTATTAACACATTTCGTGGCCCACCCGCACTCACATATACCTAAGAACATAACTTTTTTAATACCCATCGCCATTGCCATTGCCATTGCCGTCGCCATCGCCATCGCTATTGCCAGCAGCCTGGCAGGACTAACAGGACTAACAGGACCTGGGCCGGGCCGGGCTGGCTTTAGTTGTAATAGTTTAATAAAGTAGTAAAAGCTGCGGAAATTAGATTTGACCGCAACACACGGGCACAGGAGACCGCATCGCCGGAGCCCAGACAAAACTTTGCCGCACAGCCCAGGAGAGCAAAAAATGTTGTACAAGCCACATGGCGAGGTGGTGGTTCCTTGGGCTTCCCGGATTCTTGTCAATAAAAATGTCAAAAAAGTTTCGGCTAAGCATTAAGCACAAAGTTTGGGCCGAGTGAGAAGGAGGGACTCGGTGAAAAGGGTTGCCCAGGCATACTTATAAGCGGCGGTGGCCTGATGAGGATGTATCCCAGCCTCGAGATTGGGATGTGGATGTTCTTATTAAAGGCAAGACGAGTCCCAAAAGGAAGCAAAACCCTCGGCAGCAAATTTAATTAACTCAGTTGAGCGCGCTTCCCTCTATCTTTTGGTCGGGCATCAATAAAAGATTAGTCCTATCAGCCATGAAATATGCCACTTTAGATATTTGTTTTAGTTCCGAAGGATTATTGAAAAATTAATGCAATAAAGGACAAGTAAGCGAGCGCTGAGCTCTTGTTTATCGATTGAGTTCGCGCAGATTCTATTTCCCAGATGCCGTAGGCTTTAATGTTTTTAATAAGCCACCTAACGAAGACACCACTCATCTCTATACTTATTAAATTTCAGACAAGGAGCCCTGCCTAATGGCTCCTGCCGCTCCTTCTGGTCCTGCCACCTGTCAGTTGCACATATTTTGTTATTATCAGGAGGTTGTGCGCAGAGGCGCCCAACCGTATGCCACATACATATTCTGCAGCTCATTTTCTAGCTCATTGCCGGGGCCAAGACATGAGCTAAATTAATTTATTCCGCTTTTGTTGTTAGACAATATCCTTTTCAGCCTGCTGGCTCCTTGCTCCCATCTCCCAGCTTTCCCGTAACAGGATACATGGCAAGGCAGCTTGAGTCGAGCCGCGAAGGCATTTAATGAAAATGGAAGCGTGTATAAGGCCCAGAAAACTGGAAGCCCAGGCAGCCTTGCTGCCTGCTATCCTTTTTCAAAGCTCGGAAGGCACAGAATAAAATAATATAAAACCGACACTGGGGCTGTGGGTTGCTAAGCTGCGTCAAGTGTCGACAGACTGCCTTGGGATATCCTAAGTCCTGAGTTCGGGGAATGAATAGCCAAAAACAATGGCAACAATTCAGCTAAATCAGTCGAGAGAGATTTTAAAATTTGCCTCTTTAGAGTTCCTTAAGTTGAATTTATTCTTAGCTCGATCACTCATTGAGTTTTCCTTCTTCTCTGTTTTAGGTAAGTGCCACTGGCTTCTGCATCCTTACAGCAGAACACGTAATCCACGTGGCGGTAAGCAGATGAAATTCAATATTTATACTCCCAAACCATTCAAAGAATATTTTTAAGAAGCCAAAACTGCTCACTGACCACAGCATATGTTATTCACCACAGAATCAACTCTGTCAAAATGCAAATGAGCCTGGCTATCAAGTCTCTGTATCGTTGTTAACCACAAAAAGTGTCGACTTTCACCAAATTGATACAATGCATAATAATGAGAATTAACTGCAGTGATTTATTTTGTAGGCCTTTGCTGATTTTTGCATAAAGTAATGACAGCACTTTCAGTTAAATAAATATATCACTTTAAAATTTTACTTAACAATCTCTTTTAGAAAATTACTAATCCTGTAGAAATTAATAAGCCCACTTAAATCGATAATTAATCCAAAAAGTATGAAACTAGGAATAAAAGAGTTTTCGAGTTCAAGTCAATTTCGCTTCTTAAATTGTTAAATCTTTGAAAAAGTGAAAAATGTTCTTTGACTTGAAAAAATTAAATATATTTGACGAATTTCGCACATTAAGGGTCCATTTTTTCTGAGTGCAAGCTCAAGGCGTTTTTGCATGGCTCATTCTCTTATTTTCCCCATAGCTTTTTGCCACTGTTTGGTCGGCACTCAATCAAAAATCACATTTCCGTGTCGGCTGTTTGGCGCAAAAAGCAAATAGCACATACAACCGCACAGATGAAGCAAATGTAATTAAAATTCGATATACTTGTTTTCACAAAACGGCCTGCAGAGAGAGATCGCATGGGAAGTGGCTGTTGGGGAAAGTGGGGGAAATAGGAAAATGGGGAAAGGAGTTAGGCCTCGGTTGGACCACGTTTTATATGGCCTGCGGGGCGGTGGCAGTGGGTGAATATTGTCGGGGGTGGAGAGTTGCATACATCATCATCATCGTTGCTGGCAACAGCATTTGGGCAAAAATTTTAGCTTCAATTTAAATTTTTGGTCAGATTTGCACGTACTCAGCCTCGCATCGTGTGTTTTTGTAATTACATATACACACGCTCACAACCACACAATTCATGCAAATTGATGTTGCTTTTGGCACACATACACTTGGAGAAAATATGACTGCGAATTAAGAATAGGTTTTTTTCTTCCAGATATATATTCTAAAGATATATATATTCTAAAGATATATATTTTAAAGATATATAAAAGGAACAATATTTTTTGAGATCCTTTTCTGCCAAAAATTAAATTTATTTCTCGAATTTGAAAAATAAGATTAAATATAATCTCCTTAAGAAACCATTATTCGCAGATTTATATTTTTAAAATTTTTTAAAATTAACTTACCTTTTTTTTCTGAGTGCCAAAATCCTTCGGAAAAATGTGCGTAGAAGCAGCGTTGGAAATTTTTGGCTGTTGTCTGCGCTACTTTACAGAACTGCCCCAAAACAATGAAGATTTATAATACCCTTTTGGCCTCGAGCTCACCTCCTCGTTGTCATGGCAACGCTTCGGGCCTAAAGCACTGGATGCCATAATAGCCATATATTAGGGTTCAGAGGCGATTTGGCCGCAGCCGACAACAATTGAGAGAAAAATGGAAAAACAAGGCAGCCGGGAGTGGTGCGTTTATAGCTGGTAATTGGAGTCAGCTTAGACCGTTGAAGTCCACAATAACCAAACTCACGTGAAACAGGCGGATTTATTTCTGCTGCACGGAATATTATTCAAAGCATGGTTTTAAGCCGATGCTGCTGATGCTGCTGTTGCTGCTGGCATTGTGTAAGTTATGCCAATCACATAACAAAATATATGTTTTTGCCCGACTCAAATTAAATAAGAGCCGCCATTCCCACACCCACTCCCACTAACAACAACCACTGCAAATCGCACACTCAAGCGCAGAGCGTAACAAAATTCAATATCGCTTTTAATTGCATGTTGCCGGGGCAACAGCAACATCACAGCAGCAACAGCAACAGCAGCAGCAGCAACAGCAACAACAGCAACAAGCGACAGACATTGTAAGCCCCTTGCAAACTGAACCGTCGAGCGGATGAAGGGAGTGGATGGATGCTGGCCACTTATATAAGCCTGAATGCCTGGGACGAACCTGTAATTTAGCAAAATGTTATGTAAACTTTAAATCGAGTTATGCATTTTAATTGGTTGTTGTACAATTTTGCAAGCGGCACGTTTTGTTTGCCACATCAGAGAGCACGGAGCTGAGCTTCCATTATGCATACACAGATACGGAATATGAATATATAGACGACGACGAGGAGCATGCTCCTCCACAACAATTGAAAATGCAATGCTTCACAGATTTTTGCGTAATGCAATTGAAATCTTGTTCAATTTGAACAATTTGCAATATTATTTTAGGGAATTTATGCTCTCTTCTTTCATAAGTTTTTCATTCCTTCAGGCAAAAAGTTGGAATTGTAGTGGATTTTTCCCTAAATTATTGTTTTATGTTTTATGGCTTCAGGGATGCAAAGGCGGAGAACAAGAAAATTCCCAGAAAATCCCATTTTTTGAAGGAATTCTTATGGAAGGGCACTTCTGGTTACAAATTTCCGGTTAATTAAATAAATTTCGAGCCACACAAAAGCCCGACGCGAGTGCAGCAAGTGCATCTGGGCTGGCAGCTTAATGTTAATCTACCCCGTGGCTTAATTGCTGCCACTGCCGCAGCAAATTGCACCCAAAAGACCGAAGTCTCGGCTGTCTTAGTCGAAGTCTCAGTCGCAGTCTCAGTCTTACACTCAGTACCCATCTCCATCTCAGACTCCACTTCCTGCGTCTAGGACCCTAACTCATTTTAATGATGCTCCGGCAGTACCTGGCTGGATGGCTGGCTCTTCCCCAAGTGCAGTTGGCTCGGCTCGGTGTCGTCTTCCGCCAGTTTGGTCGCAACTTGGAGGCAATTATGGCCAACTTGCCTGTGCTTACATGTGGCCAAATTGTTGTGGCTATGGCCGTGGCTTCGGCGCCGTCTACGTCTCTTGGTCGCATTAAAAATGAATAATGTGCGCGACCTGGGCGGACAATTTATGCACTCACTGTCCAGATGCTTACCGGCTGGCTTCGGGGCCCCTTTTCAATCATGTCCAAATCCATGCAATCAAATTCCTGGGCGCAATACAATTAGCCCCTGTCCCTCTATCCCGCTGAGAAAACAAAAAATAAATTTGTTGCATGCCTTTTGGACGCGCAGTTTATTAGGCTTAACCTACCTGTCCCGGGGTAAAACTGGACTTGAGGTCCTGCGGATCGTCCTGCTGTTGCCCCCTGCTTACGCTTTGATGTCGACGCTAAGCCCGGCAAAATTGATTTTCCCTACCTGGCCGTGGGTCTCCTTGTTTCTGTCTTTATTTTTATTCTCTCCACCCCCCTCCCCCGACACACCAGCCCAGTCAGCAATAAAGTTCAAATGAAGCGAGTTGCCATTAAGTTATGCGGCCTTAGTTTCCCAACCTCCTCGTTTCTCGAATTTGTTTCGTGTTCTCCGGCTAAATAAGTGGCCGCATAAATCGCCAAAGGATACGGAATGAAATGCTGTGGAATAAATGCTCGAAACAATAAAGGTAAGGTACAGCCCACGTTGAAGAGCATAATAGTTGGCTATCATAGGACGAGGGAAAAGGTCCTCCGCTGCCAGAGAGATTAAAGTTCATTTCAGGCTCCTTTCCATTCCTTGCCAGTTGGAAAAAACCTCGGCGCCCCAAACTGTGCTGCGGTTTTAGTTGCATTTGACTTTGCGGTTTGACGTTGTTGCGTTTGGCTTGTTGTTTTGTATGTTTTTATGTATTTTGTTGCCCCCGCTCCGTTGCCTTCTGCAGCACACGCAACAGCTTTTTGTTCACACTTTCGCCTGGCAAAACAATTTTCCTCCCAAATCTGGCCAGAAAAGGGGGGTCGACTGGATGGGAGTGGAGTGGAGTGGCTGCTGGCGTCGCCTGCCCCGCATGCATTGCGGTTTCTGTTGCATAATTATTATGTTGCGGTTACTGTGCCGCCCCCTGAACCCTGATCCTTGCCACTCCTTGCCACCAGTTTCGTGTTGTTGCTGTTGCTGCAGAAGCATTTACCTTGTTTGTGGTTCGCTGAGCGCTGGCAACAGTTTTTCAGGACCTGAAATTACTTTGGTCTGGCCGATGAGCAGGAGGGGGGTGGAGGTTTTAAATCTTTGACGGTGCAGTTTATTTAGGCGGTTAATGGTACGTTTTTCTGTAATTTTCCCTCCCAAACCCCCACAAACTTTAACGAGTTTTAAAGTGAAATTTGCGGGCAATCGTCAATGATTTGATGCTAAAAGTAATTGAATTGGAAGCAGAGACAATGGCTTTTAACTATATCCGAACTTCTGGGTTAAATTCCAATGATGTTAGGGAGTTCCCTTTTGACATGGGTCTGGGTTCGGTATGCTAAGAATATTTTCGGCATGGCCCCTTGAAAAGGACGGGGGAAAATAGTAAATAACAGCAAGCAGCAGAAGGGCAAACTGACAAGACAGGAAGTTCCACAGCAACAAGAACAGCAAGAGCAACATTTTTTGGCTGCGCCCAACAAATGTTACACAAAACCCGAAGAGGAGTGAAAATGCGAAGGGAAAAGGGTGAGCTGTAGTGACTATTTGGCTTGTCCTGCTCAGGCTGCTTCTTCGTCTGTTGGTGTCATTTGTTAAAGAGGCTTGTCAACATGCCTTATAACAAGCTGGCTCGGACTTCAGGCCCAGAGACCCATTGTAAATTGGAGGGGGGGAGGATGGAAAAGGGGAAGCTGAAACGAAGAAGTTTTTGGCCGAACGCAGCCAGAGCAACCGGGCCAAAAGCAATAATATTTTAGCTTTTGTTATAGGTTTGGCTCTCGCTTTCAGATCGTGTAGCTGCTGTGTTTGTGGTGCTGGTTTGTTTGTTGTTCGTATTTTGTAGCATACTTTTGTGCATTATTTGCACAGCACTTGTACAAAACTAGAGACGAAAGCTTTGGCGTTGGCTTTTCAATTTGCCAGAGACATTTGTTTGCCTGTGTACACAAAATATTATTTTCTTAATTGGTGTTTATTGTGTGTCAGTCGCACACACACGCTGGCCGAAGCGAACAACTCTCGACGGGGCCATAAAAATGTCAGCAATGCGACCCTGCATCCATATCTGGATCTGCTCTCATCTTGTAAATGTTAGCCCGAAATTTGTGCCTTGTTGAAATGTAATTCTCATTTGACCTTTTCGCCTACATTTTCTCATAGTTTCGCTTTTACAAAAGTCCGAGTATCCCAGACAAATTTCCCAGTCCGTCAAAAGACAAAAAGATGCACGTTTACCAGCCGTATCTTGTCCAGTGGCAAATTGCTTATGAAATTGCAATTTGAGCTCACTCTGGGCTCTGATTTTTATTTAATTTGGCCTGCAGTGCCACAGTCCCACATCACAGGCGGATGGCAAGTAAAAAATATATCACATTACACATTCGGGGAGCACTGGGAGCAACTATTTTGCATAGAGAAGATCCTGGCCAAGTCGATTGGGCCATGAATTCGCATATGAAGTGAGCTCGGACTCTCGAAATGTTATTTACTGAAGTTGCAAATCCTCAAAATGCCTCAGGCCTGGCGGGCCAAAAGTTTTGTTGTTTATCAACTGGCAAAAGGTAGTCGAAAGTTTCACCAACCCACACTGGCTCTCCTTTTTTTCGTCCAAAATCAAGAATAATGGTCCCATTGGGCATTCCGAACTACGTGTCGGTCCTTGTATTAGAGTGTGTCCTGGGATACACTCCAAAAAGTCTATATGATTTGTATGCAAAGTGCCGGGGCTCTTGCCTGGTCGAGTTCAATTTCAGCCGTTCGGGGGTTTTGGGTCACAGTTGTGTGTTTGTGTTCTGCAGCTCGTAGTTGGCCATATTGATAAGTTCTGCCAACGACAGATTTGATTAGACATGCTGGTCAAAGTTTTGGGCAAAACACACATACTCATCGGACTCTGCGCAAATAGTTTCGAAACGACATTAGCTACCTGCCCGGACATCATATGTTGCATTTGGATGAGTTTATTTGATTTCTTCTGCCATCTCCCGAGATGCATTCAACTGCGAGTGTCATGCCGCAAATGCAATTTGCAGTCCCCAATTCCAGTTCCAGTTCCATATCTCATAACCCGTCCCCAGCACTCACTACCTTGTTTTCCCATTCTAGCTCCAGACGAGCCATGTGCACATGCATCAAACAAATTCGATAGCCTTGCCATCGCATAATAAGTGTAAACGTTGGCTAACAAGATTCATGCTACGCTTTTGCGCCCAAGAGGCAAACATGCAATGGCCATCAGTCGTCCAGGGGACCCCACCTCATTGCGATCCTGGCCATATCTGGGCATCCTTCCAGTCCCTCCCATCCTTCCAATCCTGCCAACAAATGACTATGACGCGACCGGTGGCCAGCGAATGTCTCGCGCTTAATGCAACTTTGTTGCTGATGCTGATGCCTGGGTCCCCTTGGTCTCCTGGTCAGCAGCGATTGAAAAATCCCACTAGGGCGTTTTTAATTGGATTTTAAAATACTTGTCCCATGCCGGAGCAGTGGCAACATCAGGCATCACAGGCAGAGGAGAGGTCCTGCCTGCCAAGCCTGGCCGTAACATGAGCCTGCCCCTCCCGGCGGCGACCGGCAAGGCCAACATATCGACCAAAACCCCATTCACAGTTGTGTGTCGGGTCGGGTGGAGGGGGGGGTTTGAGGATTGAGGGTGGCGAGGGGGCCTCAACACGCTCGTTATCCTTGTTTCCTGCTGTAGCTGCTGCTTCTTCTGAACTGATGTCCCGATGTCCCGATGTCCTGCTGCCATTGCTCCTGGCCCTGCTGCTACTGCTCCACATGCTGCTCCATCTCCTGCCGCTGCTGTGCGCAATTTGGTTACGTGTTTGACCGGCGGCGATTTTTCATGGCAAGGCATTTTTTTCGAGGGGGGATAGGGCAGCATTGGGGTTTCCCATACATTAATGGCATTGCAAATTTGTATTGCAAATGTGCAAGTTGTGGCCAAGCATGAATATGGAACCCCCTTAGCTCCAGCCACCACCCCTCCCCCATAAATTTAATCGCATGTGTTTCCCCGAAATCTCGTGCAACTCAATTGTCGCAGCATACACTTTTTGGGGGCGGTCAAAGATTGACCCATTAGGACCAAATGTCGTCTGGCAGACAAATGGAAAAGTATGGCATAGGTGGACTGCACTCATAATCGAGATAAAGCGATAGCTTTCGATTCCATCATAAGCCATCTGTAAGCTGGTGATTAAAATAAACTCATGCTTGAACAAGCTTTAACAAGTCTCTTAATGCTTCTTTCAACACAAGTTTATCCAGACGGACGACAACTTTTCTTCACTATAATTTTAATGATGGCTCAACTTTTGCATTAGCATTAGCATATTTGATTAAAAAGTGTCATTAGGCTCGACTCCTCAGCTCTTCCACCAGCTGGCTGCGTCATTTCACGCTTCACCGGAAGTTGCACAAGACGCTAAAAACTTGGCGCACTTGCTCACATTTTAATTTCAACTAATTGCCGAGAATCAGGGAATCATCTCGCTACCTTCTCCTTGTCCGTTAAGTAATTAAGGCGTTGCACTTTGTTAGCTTTGCGAAGAACGGGAGAGTGTTGTGTCCTGCAACAACCTGTCCTCCAGCACTAATTGTTAAAACTGTTGTCCGTTGTCCGTTGCCTTGACTTGATTTGTATGTAGATTCAATTTTCCTGCTTCTATATCAAAGCAAAGTTGAGCAGCTGCGCGATGAGGTCGGATTTGGAGTTGGCCATCCGTCTGAGTCACCTCTTTCGCTGACTAATTTGCTTTTAATTAATATAATGACTCCAAGTTTGACAATTATCCGTGATGTTGAGCGACCGCCTGTAAAGGGTAAATAATCAAATGGTTCTCGGGAAAGTCAACTAAGTCGAACTTCAGTCAAAGACATACAATTATCTGACTGGCAAAGAATCCACACTGTTTGTTCACGATGCTAATGAATGTCCAACTTTGGGAGTTGGGCCAAGGCAAATGAAACTTTTCCATAAATACGAAATGAGATATAGAACTTACGCACTTGCAAACAGCTAAGTGATGTAACAAAGGAAACATTTATAAAGCTTTCTCTGATATCTTTCTCGGCTCTCTTGTTAGAGGTGTTCGAAAATTTTAAGCCTGCACCACCCCCACGTAAAAGTTTGCTTTTCACAAAGTTATGCCAAGAAAAATACATTTCACATAAAGAAAAAAAAGCCTTCCAAAAATATACAGAAAAAACAAACAAACACAAAAGAAACAAAAAAAAAGGGACACAACAGCTAACAAAATGAAAAAGGAAAATCAACTTTGATTTAAGTTTACAAAAATGCTTAGCAATTGCCTTGCTTTTTTAACTTTTTGTGTTGCGTTTGTTTTTTTTTTCCATTTCGTTGTTCTCTTTCATTTTTCAGCTGTGTGGATTAACTGGCAACAAAATATTTTATTTTTTATAGCTTGGCAGCGCTGATTTGCACTCTTGTGTCCCTCTGTTCCATGACCAAGCCCCCCTCCCCATTTTCGTAGGGCGGCCTGTCCTTTGAAAGGGACAGGGAAAATTCTGGATTTTGTTGTCACTTCAACACACAAAACATAAAATACACAAGAGTCGCGTCGAGTCGGGCCGAAACAAAAATCCACTTGAATTTTTTACACTTTATTTTTTGTACATTTGCAACAAGGCGAATAAAAAGGAATTTTCCCTTTTTCGCTGTTGCTCTTCGCGCTGTTTGCACGCGAAATTTGTGCTTGTCTGCCTTTCGGCTTGTCAGCTCGCATGTTGCATGGTTTTAGGCGGGATTTGTTTTGCCACACCCCCTTTCCCACCCCCAACCTCCGATTGCGCCCTTCGGAATAGCGTCAACTACAAAGGCAGCAAAAGCAACAGCTACAGGCCCAAGCCGCAATTTGGACACCCATCCTGTCCGAACCCTCGAAGGGCTGAGGGTTCGGGAATTAGACATTTGGCAGGGTTTTCAGACGGGGGACTTACACCCCCCTCCACCCCACGTCCTGCCCTCCTGCTGGAGGGTCTTAATTTTCAGCATTGTTGATGTTTTGCGTTGAGAACAGAAACAACAGATGAAGAGCCGTAGAGCAAGGGTTAAGCTAGGCCTTAATTAATTCCTTGGCGGCGGGGCTGAAAGGTACTGAATATTCGAGCACAGACATTTTTTCGGTTAGAAACAAAACAAATCAGTGATTTTGAGTTTGGGAAAATAGAGTTTCAGTTCAAGGGGGATTAATAAATAAGTTCATCTTAAGTTAATGCATACGCTCTTTTTGCATTCCCTTAAACTGGTACAGAAATAAACCGCATTAAGAAAACGTTCAGGCTAGTCAAATAAAAATATGCCTCAAAATAAATGCAAGTTAATCTTTTGGACAGTCTCCCTTTATGACAGTTGAAAAATAAATAAATTTAATTAAACTGATATTAAGACTAGCCAAATGAGTCCTTTCGGTTAATTTAAATTACATTTTTGATCAAATTGTAATATTCAATTAAAAATTAAATACTTTAAATTCGTTTAAGTGAAGTAGATTTGAATTTTTAATTTCATATCAATTCACAAATGCAAATTCAACTAGCCATAAATGTGAGCTGTCTATACAAACGAACTTACCTCTCTTAATTTGTTCTCAATTTACAAATGTAAAACAATACTCGAAGCCATTGAGCATTACCGCATTTTTAAATCGCTTTCGAGCACCGGCTTACATGTGGTATAAGCCCCGTTTATTCCCGCCACACTACGCTCTTTTCGAGGCCCCCCTGGAAGGTCCTTACTTTTTGTGGTTATTACTGTATATTAAATTAGCATAAATGATTTTTAATAATTATGCCATTGAAGTCGGGGCCCTGCTCGAACCACTCCAGCTGCTCCCGTGCTCTATTGTGATCCCCTTCCCCCCAACAGCCGTCGCACAAATTACAATATAATGAGCGAGCAAGTGCAGCGAAATTATTTTTTTGTATATTTTTCGGTTCAGTTTGAATTTTACATACCATACAGTCCACCCCGCCAACGCAGGCCGACTATTATTTTTATATAATGGGCGTTGATGGGCGCTGAATCCGAATCCCTGATGCCACCGACCATGTCGATGTTGATTTTCACGCAAGAGTGCACGAAGCGATTCTTGCAAAAATGTTTTTTAATTGCACTTAAAATTTTATTTAAATGCCTCGCACACATGCGAAGGGAACGCAGCTGTAGCCAGATCTGACCTCTTCAACCGCGATTTCGAATTGGTATTTATGGAATGTTTACTGATTTTTAAATTCAATATTCAATACTGTACGAGGGCCGCCGAGCAGAGTGAAGTGGTTTTCACACTGAAAGACTATATATGAGAATAAATTATTCCCTTATCCACAAACATAATTACTAATCAACTATTATATTTCATTTGCAGGCTGCGCTTTCGTCAAATTTGGTTCGCAGCAGGAGGCCCAGTCAGCAATAACCAACCTACACGGAAGTCAAACTATGCCGGTAAGTAAAGACATCCTAAAATTACTTTTGGGATAAATGAATTTGATTATATTCGTGATGGTTTCCAGAGTGGTGGTTCCCACGCCGCTTTTTGAAATTAGAAAATTTTGTTCTGGCCAAGGCTTTGCTTTTCCACAGCACATGATGATGGCACTTGTGTGCGAATAATACGAAAATAATGAAATTTCAAACCTGAAGTATGCGTACTCAAGTTGTTGTTCTCGACTTTGGTGCTGTTGCTGATTCTCATCGTTGAAAAGTACTTAGCAAACTTCATTTAAGCTACAAGTGCCTGTTCGCCCCCAAGGCTTCCACGATTTATAAATAAAATTAGAATTAAATTAAATGCCGTATTATTATTTTTCCTTTTATGCCGCACTTCAATGGCAAATCAAGAAGCTCGTTCTACTCTAATTTTCTAAAAAAGAAAATACAAGAGAATGAAAAAAAAAATAAATCAAAATAGCTTTTGGCATAAGAGAAGAGAAACCCGAGTGGAAAGAAACGAAGGCAACGAAGGTTTCCCGCCAAGTGACTTCATTATGCTCGAATTTCGTAAGGAATCACCATATATAGCCAAGACTGCGGCCGGAGAGCTATATGTATATATATATATATATATATATATATAGCCGAAGCCGTATAGAAGAGCCGTTAGCTCTATGACAACGTAGCCCGGGAATTATTTCGTCTTTTTTCTTGCTTTGCCGCTTGCGAAAAATAAATGAAATTTGCATGACACTTGAGTTATTTTGCACGTAAATTGCTTCTTTTGACAAACAAACAAGCAAATACACAAACCAGCTGCTGGGGAGTGGGAGTGCTAGTGGCTGAAACGCTGCCATTGTTGTATTTTCGGTGTTTACAGCCAGGCAGTCAGTGCAATCCCAAGTCTTCTCCAAGTCCCAGTCCCAGTTTCATCCGAATCCTCATCCTCATCCCCATCCTCCCGTCCTTTGGTACTCGTCCCTTTCGCTCTTCACTCTTTCAGCAAACGAATTTTACATTTCGGGTTTTGTGTGTTTGCGGGTTGCTCCGCTCCATCTGCCTCTCTCAAGTCGACAACTCGTTGGCGCATTTAAATTCAAATTCAAATATTGTTGATGAAATTTGTTGCTTAATTTGCAATTTAGATGCGTTTTTAAACAAACGCCGCGGCGCTCCCAGAGAAATCATGTGTTTACTTAGGCGGAAGTTGATGATGATGATGCACGGGCTGAAGGACAACGCCTGGCACGCAATTACAGTCTTCAGGCTGTGGGAAAACTGGGTAGCTAAATCAATGACACTTGCCGCTGGCCAAAAGTTACACATTCTCCAACGGACTTGCCGAATGCCAAGCAAATACGCACTGGCGAAAACTTCAAAAATATAGCCGCAAGTGAGGCAAAGAAACAAATAACGAAGGTACCCAATTCAAGTCAAAGGCAAGTGCAAACAGAGCGGCTTAAGTCAATTTCAATTTCAAAACGAAACCGTCACATTTTATAGCTGATTGCAGTCGATACACAGCAAAATCAAAGCGTAGCCCGAAGCGAATTCAGTGGGTCGATTTCGATGGAAAAGGGAGCGGGGAAACGGGGATGTTGAATTTAAGATGAAATCTGTGTAAATTGCTATCTACCCGAAACATTTCCATAATTTTTGTCTACCCTTCGCACTTTTCCCCCTTCGCATTTGTGACCTGCATGGCATTAGCAGGGATATCCGCTGGAGGCCTACAGCCAACTGCACTTTGCCTCCAATTACGTTGGAATGCCTCATAGCCCATACCCATTTCTCACCTTTTGCCCCGAGCGTTACACGCTTGGAATGTCTGACCCCGCCCGACCCGACCTGGCCAAGAACACGGAGGGCTAACAACACAGCTGCCATTTTTCACCTGGCCAATTTTTAAGATGAGCAAGACGACGGTGGCAAATTGCTGCCCTGGCCTGGAAAAAAATGGCAAAGCGTTGCCTGCAAAAGCAAGTTGTACATTTTTTACTTGCTTTTTTAATTTTAAGAGCAAGTAATTTTTTTTTTTACCTACCTGCATTAAGCATTTTAATGTCAGTTTGCCCCCAAAAACCCACCCACTAACCCTCAACGCGGCTGTAATTGCAATTTGGCATTACGACTGCGGTGCGGAAAAAGGGGCGAGGTAATTAGCGCAAAACGACGCCAGCTGCTGTGTTGTATAAAAATTTTTAGCTGCCACGCAAGAGTATGCTACGCTTTTTCCTCTTTCAGGCATATATACATTAATTATATGGCCAAGTGCAGTGGTGTAGTGGTGAGGGGTGGGGGGTTGAGAAGCCTGAAGGGGCCCCGAATTGATTGCCTACCTGCAGGCGTCAAAGTTGCGCCAGACAAAACCGCAAGTTAATTTTAAGCTTAACAAAGTCCACTTCCAACACCACCGCCCCTCCCCCTTACTGCTACTGCCGCCCACCCCCTTTGGCTTTCATGTTGATGTACCACAGAAAGCTTTTAAAAAACGAGATGCAGGGGAAGAACATTTTTTGATTACGCCAAACCTTAAGCAGCTTATGAACGCCCCCGGTCCAGGAATGGACCAAGCGCTCATTAAAAAGGAATTTGCAGGGCGCAAAATGGATGGACAGACCAGGACGAGAATGGTGTTCACCGCCTCCTCGTTCTCATCCCTCTCACACGTTCGCTCCCTTGTTAATCTCTTGGCACTCAACATGTTATAAGTCGCTTTTAGTGCGGTTGGCAAACGTTTTCTAACTGCAAAAAAATACACACCCCCACACACACACAGTGTGGGGGAGACGGAGCGAAAAAAGTTTACAGTTTACAGTTGTAAACAATAATTTCGTATTCACTCAACACCCACACAGACACACACGCACACCGCCATTTGCATAAGCCGCTGATGCGATTTTTTGCTGTCCATGCCGTGGGCGCGGCTTAGAAGTGGGCGTGGCCCGAACACTTGTTAATGAAAGCGCGCGCATGCATTAAAGCTGCCTTTGGTTCTAAATGCTTTTGATTGACGAAGCGCAAAAGCCGCGCAACATGCATAGCATCAGTCGGCAAAAAAAAGGGCGAAAATAAAATTAAAAAAAAAAACTGTCACCCTCGGTGGGAAAGGCGCCACACCCCGTTAAATAAATTCTTTAACTTACAAGCAGAGTTACTGCAAATGAGGACACACAACAGTCCCGCACCTTTGACAGAAACGAAATTTCGAATAAATTAGTCAATTAGCATTTCTATTTTTATTTGTTCAGCTGGGGAGGAGTGAACCACAAATAGTGGCCAATATGGTGGATGGAGACCCTTGTCACACCTTGCCGGGGAGAAACACATGTTCCCCGCCAGCGAACGCAGTCATCATCATCATCATCAAAGACATTCTTTCGCAGCTTGCAGGGTGCGCATTTAAATTTCAAATTAATTTCTCGCCATGTGAAGCAAACAAAAAAGACAGATTGAAAGAAATAAGAAATCTGCAAGCTGACAACGCGCTCACACACACACACATAGCAGAGTGCCAGATAAATACGAGGAAAGTCCGCGCTGTCCCAAAAAATGATATGCGGAGCGCTGCCGCAGCCACCTTCGCCTCCCTTCCAACCCATCAGACCTGTTTTCACAGTCATTTCGCAGAACGGGCGCCGTAAAATATGCAAAAGAAGAAACATTTTTGCGCGCAGCTCGTCTCACAGCTCGCTCGATTTTTTCTTCTCCTACTTTCGCCGGCTCCTTGGTCGTTTTGTTTGCGCTGCTCATGGCTGGATTGACGCAACATATGCCATATGCCAGTGCCAGCGTCGAATGTTCTGCGACTGCTGCCGTTGTTGTTCTTCTCGCTTTTTGTTTTTCTTCCCTCGCTGTGTGTGTATATGTATGTACTGTGTGTGTCTCGCATCAATTATGCTTTTATTTATACAACAATTTTCGTTCTGCTGGCCGTTCAATTTTCGTCAGCAGTCGTCGACGGGCAGAACGAACAAGTCGAATGAGCGCTGCCTTAATGCGACTTGACAAAAATGGCGCCCAACGTGGGGCAGAGCTGCGGCTGCTGCTCCGTACAAAAATGGCGCCCAACGTGGAGCAGAGCTGCGGCTGCTGTTTTATATGGTTGGTGTGGGGCAGCAAGAGTTTCTTCTTAACGCTTGAGCGACGCCCACACACACACAGCACACGCATCGCACCTTGACGCCTCAAGCTGACGACCAAGAGAGCATTGCCGTTCTGGCCTGGCTTTCTATTTTAATTCACACGCCATTGTTGCTCAGCGCCTAAAAGAAGACGAGGCGAAGTTGAATTTCTAATGTGCAGCAGCTGCTAACAATGGAAGTGGGGAATCGGAGTGGCAGGTGGACGGGATGGACGGGGATCGACGGGGGAAGGGCACCCTGATTGTGTTTTGGCTGCTTTTTCTTGCCGTTAGTTGTTGTGTGGATGGATGCGTGTGTTGGTTATACGTGGGTATTGTATTCTTCTTTCAAAAGCATACTTATGTACGCGTTTAAGCAATTTTTAAATCGCTGTCGTGCTTGTGTGGAAATGGTCGAATAACAACCGCCGCCACCTTAGACGTTGCATTATTTGGGATATTTTTTCTGAGATTGTGGATGCCCAAAATCCTTGTTAACGAAAATTTAAGCAACCTAAATTGGTATACTTACAGTGAAATATGTGAACTAAATTGAAATACGTTTTCAATTACCGGAGAATATGCAGGGCTTTCCAGAATTCTGACTAGAGTTCAAAGCTAATAATTGCATTTAGATAAAACAAATTTTTGGTCAAGTGGTTCATTATAACTTAGTAGCTGAAAAATTCTCTTAAAATAATCGCATACCAGTTGAGAAATAATGGTGAAATCAATCATAAAATAGATTATCCCAAATAAAAGTTACACATCTAATTTTCTACAGCTTAGAACTTTTGTGCATTTCTTATACAGACCAAGTACGATACATAAATCATGGGTAGATCGGCAAATCCTGGTCGACTCATCCACCACTAAATCATGCTTGATGTTTAGCATATTAGACACATGCACAGGGTGACTGCCCTCCCACACCATCTTAATATTGATTTGCAGCCAATCTGATATCCAGTCGCTCAGTTGCTGAGCCCACCCTCTCAGCTTTCAGGCTCCATCAATTTCAATTTCGCTCCAGCGGCAAATCCAAACAGCTCCTGCCCCATACAATTTCTGTGTGCCTGCAGACAGGTCCTTCCATCTCAACCTCAACCCTCTCATCATAGCCTTCGCCTCGGCCATCGGCATCGGCGTTTTTCGGTAAACTAATTTTCTTGCTCAATATCTTGACAGTGAAATTGGCACGCGGCAGTGTTGCCAATCAAAACCCACACACGGGGATGAAGAGGCAAAGCAAAGCTCCTTTCCAGAGGATAGCATAATTCTGAGTCCGCTACCTACCCACCTGTTTTGCTATTGACATCACGTTCCACGGCCCAGGACCAGGAACAGGACCCTTCCATTCCAAGGACCCCGACTCTTAGCGTTAACTCAGGGCAGAGTGGACATAAATTTTTGGTTTTTAGTCGCCGGAAATTGAAGCGAAATGTCTTGGCAGTGCAACTTCTTTAAGGGGAATCTCGCATTTCCTTGCCACATAAAAGAATCACTGGTAATGGCTTTCTTGGGGGGCTTTCCGCTCATAAAACGAAGTCATGGCAGCTAAAAGCACAAAACTTCCGGCCTTTTTGTGTCCGAATGCGCGTGCATCATTAAAAGCGACATCGGGCCGTGTTGTTTTCCAAAAAAAAAAACAGTGTGCAACATAAAAAGAGCTGCAGCTGCCACTGTCTTTCCCTGCGTGTTATAAACAATTTTAATAGACTTGCTTAAGGGCAAACATTTGCAGGTGACTCTGCCCTGCCTCGCTTTTTCCCCCAGAACCAAAGTCCTCCTGCGAAACATTGTGAGCTTGCAGCTGCTGCAGCTCCATCATCACTGATGGTCCCCCATTGTCTTTTGCATTTCTTCGTCTGTTTCGGCTACGTGCCGCACTGCATTTGCACTGCGCTCCTCCGTCCGATGTGGCGGCTACTTAATTTAATGCACGTCTGTTTGCATAAACCCAAACCTTATTGAATCGACGCCCGGCAACATGAACGAAGCAGCTTGCAGCTTGCATCTTGCAGCAGAGCATCATCAATGTATGGGCACGTTCGGGTACCAGCGAATGATGAGCAAACTTCAATTCTCCACCACCCCTCCCCCCGAGTCGTCTGCCGCATAAACTTTAATGAGCCACACGAACTGGCCAGGAGAAATTGAATGCTGACGTGATTTTCGGCACTGGAAAAGCCGGTTGGGAAAAGTTCAAGGAAATGACTGAGGAAACTCCCCTTTCAGTCGTCCCAGCTTGGCTTTGTTTGTTGCATACCTTGAGGCGCTGTCAACCATTTGGCTTTTGCATTTGCCTTCCATTTAGTGGAAGAAGAAACCCTTTCCACCAAAAAAAAAATATCCCCCCAGGAGACGGCTGCTTTAGATTTCTATCACACATCGAAGGGTTTGGTTGGTGGGGGGGTGGACGACCGAGACCAAGCCAAACACTTCAAGCCAAAGGGAAACCGGGCCCAGCCTTCTTCCGCTTTACGTGCCAATGATGACAATTGGTTTTCTTTCTATCCCTGGTCTCGCGGCTTCGATTTCTGCAATTTCTTCGTTTCGTTTCGTTTCCTTTTCGGTGTTTTTGTTTTGCACGTCGTCGTCAGTTTTTCGCCGCTTGTCTACAATTTCAATAAAATTTTATTAACGAATTCCGGCGAATGGTCGGCGGAATCGGCGATGACAAGGCAAGGAAAAGCAGGGCAGACCAAACCAGACCAGACTGTGGACACTTTTATACCTCCGCCCCGAATCGATATTATTATTACAATAACAACAGCTGGAAACGGTATGGGGTAGGAACTGTAGCAATTGCCTGTCAGCATTGTACTTGTCGATTTTGCAGCTTACTTTGCTGGCATTGCATACTTTTAAGGCGCTTTGACAATTCTTTTTATCTGCGCCCAGGACGATGCCAAGGACTTGGCTTGTTTGTTTGTCATTTACGCCGCCTCAGTACCCCGCCCCCTCCCTCAGCACTTCCCTGGCGGTTTGGGCCAAGTTGAAAGCCCGCAGTTCAATTCTCAATGGCGCAGCAGTTTTTCTTTCCTTCTAATGGCAACGTTTCCGCTCCTTTCCCGTCGTCGACGACGCCGTCGTTGAGTTTGTTTTTCCCCAGCCCGCCCCCTCACTTTTTTTTGCCGCCCAAAAGTTGACATCAATTTTTGTTCAATTTTATTATTTTCATCTTCATTTTCACAGCGCAAAATCTATAATTGTATTTATGTCAACTTTTTTTTACTGAATAGATGATGTGCTTAGGGTCTCCCTCAGTGGCTTTGGCATTATAATAATGACTTTGCTTTTGTGATAACGACTTACGGAAATGTTTGGGCATGTCATTAGCGTTTGGTAAGAAATTTGTCTTCGAACGATATTATTAATAGACAGTGGGAAAAAACGGAAGGGATAGGCGGAAGGGGCGGAGGTTTATTTATGGGGGCGCCAGAGTGTATGCAAAGCAGTAACTGGCTGCTCTGGAAATTTATATGCAAAGTTATAAGTGCAATATAAATTAAATGTGTGTGTGGAGGGGGGGTTGAAGGGTGGATGGGACAAGGACAACGTTGCATGAGTAATGTCGTATGGAAAGCTCAGATATGCCCAATATGAAAATGCAATCTTTTCCACAGTCCTTTTAGCTTAAGCCAGTAAACTTTTTCAACGCTCTCAGCCTAGGTCTAAGCATTTTCGACTTTTAAGAGGGCCAGAGAAAAGTTCTAGTGAAAAACCCAAACAAGTCTTGGCCAAAACTATCAACTGTAATCAAGTTGGCTAGCCTGGAACTACCAACAAGAACAGAAAAGGAAAAAGCTGCTAAAAGGCATTAGGGCACTGCACCTCCGGGCAGACGTTAAAGGGGAAAACTAAAGACGGAAGTCAGCAGACATTAGTGCCAAAAGTGCGTCACAAACAATATTTCCGTATCAGGCAGTGAAACTAAAACGGAGGCATAGCCTAGACACTTTTTAAGAGATTAAATTTTTCGGTCCTCAGTTGTTTTTCCCGTCCTCGGCGTGTGTGTATGTATGTGTGTCTGTGTCTGCCCTCCAACAAAACTGTAACGAAACATTACGGCCAACGCACACACACACTCACACACAGCTGCATGCGAGCACATACAGGGAAGTTTTGCCAAACAACAATGCCGGATTTTAGATAGAAGAGGGTGGGGGGCTGGAGATCCGGGGTGCGGGATTCAGGATTGTGAAGGAACCTGCAACTAAAATAGCCAGCAGCATTTTTGCGTTTGCGTTGTTTAAACATGCGCAAAGTTCAGGGTTTTGAACTTTTATCAAACATACGGCAAGCCAAACTAGAGTGGGAGTTGGGTTACCAGCCCAAGAGCAAGGCGAGACATGCAGCATGCTTTTTGGGATGGCCCGCAAATCTATATCGTCCTGGCAAACCCAACCCCCCACTAGTGAGGATGTAAAAGCAACTATCAGCGCCCTGGGGCCCGGTCTCTTGTTATTCCAGCTTGGCTCGCTTCCTTTTTGGGGGTCCCGGCCGTCCTGCTAGATAGAACAGCCGAAAGGACATTAAGGAAATTACCAAAATTAGTAATAGCATATAAATTACTCAAGGGCGTAGGGGGAGGGGGGATGGTTAGAGGCTCTGAAGAATTTTGCAATAGATAGAAATTAAAATTTTACCCTACGCATCCGCCATGGCATAAATATTTCATGAGACTCGCGGCTGTTGCCGCAAAAAACTTGACAGCTGTCAAAACTTGGCGCGCTTCCTGCCTCCCTAGTGTCTGTTTGAAATTTACATTGCATACATTTGGGCTACTCTTCCAGTTTTGGCCTTCAATTTTCATTAAACCAGGAGCAGCAGTAGCAGCAGCAGTAGCAGCAACAGCAACAGCTCCTTGACGACTGTCAGAAGTTGTCCTGGTCTTGGTCCTATTCTCTCCTTGGGCGCAACAAATAACGAATTTCACAATGGAATCTTTTAATCCCAATGAACTGCGGAGATCTAGGTCCGTGTCCCTGTCTGCTGGCTGGAAAAACAAACGTTGCAGGCATTTACTTAATCGACAAGGGATTAGGTCTGGCCAAGAACCATCCGCTTGCTTTGTTGCCATTCGGTTTCGTGCCCACTTTAAATTGAGAATTATTGTCGCAAACAACAGTCGGTCTGTCTGGAATCGGGGGTGCCGCACCGTCAACTCCTCCCACCGGCAGATAAGGATATATTGTGTCTCACGCAGTTTGGACAGCTTTAATCTCGGACCAAGCTGCGGACTGAGCGCGTACGTGCTTAATTTTGTTTGCACTTTTAAGCCAGCCTCAGCTTTGGCCAGATCCGGACTAGCCACGCCTGCAGTTGGGCTGCAAAAATCACGCAATGGAGTTTGGTGAGCAGCCAGAGGATGAGGCCGCCGCATGCGCTTGGCCAGGGATTAGCGCTGATTGAAATTGCAAATGAAAATTTATTTTTACTGCGCCCGGGTCGAGACCAGACCAGCCCCTGCCCCATTTCAATTCCCCCCGATCTCCCCGCAGAACGCTCAATGTTAGTTTAGCTTAGCTCTTGGCCAGAAACGGAAAAAAAAAGGAGGGAAAATGTGGACCGCCTGCTGGTCAGAGAGCTTGCCCTCTTCCCCACACTCCTCACTCCGATGTATTAAAATTTAATTGAGTTACTGACATTTTATTTTTGTATAATTAAATTAAGCCCCAGCTTAGCGTTTGATTTTAATTTGTGCGACATTTGTCCGCTCGGTCGGACCCTAACTGCGTGCTCTCTCTGCATTAATGTGTCACAACAACAGATGCATGGTGCAAACCCCCGCGAAACCGGACGGTGCCCCCAATTATATGGCCATAAATTTGTTTTGTATAAATATTAATGCGACTGCCGCAGGATTAGTTGCAGAAATTATGTTCGCCGCGGTTCTTTTTTTATCCGCCGCTGTTTAAAGCCTAGGCGTAGGCGATGGCGCATAATTTATTGGCCAGCCAGCTAAACTGGTCAACTGAGTGGTGTCTGTTTGCACAGCTGTGTCCTGGCAGGAGCTTAACAAATTGATTGGCCACGTTGGCGTGGGTGGTGTGGATGGGGTGAGAAATTAATATTCACCGATAGGAATCTTCATTGATGCCGGGGCGAACTTTCGCTAATTAAGAAATGCCGGGGCCAGTTTGCTCAGTGGATAACAATGTGAGGGAATGCGCTTCGCATTAGCCTGGCTTGCCTAAGCAAATATTAACCATCCGCCATGTAAGCCGCGCTTTCGCTCAGCCACTTTTTTAATAATAAAAATTTCATTATTTCAACAAACAGAGGGGGGCGCCCTTTGCATGTACATGCAACGTTTTTAATTAAAAAATCCTTTGGTCAAGCAATTACCGGGCCACATTAAAATAAACACGAGGCCAGGAACCCCGAAAGAAAGAAAGCGGACCAGAGGACCCTTGTTGGCACATTATTAAAGCGAAATGTATTACAAGCTAAGCTTTCATCTTGCGGGATGCGGGGGGCAACTGACCTAAGTAAATATTAATAATACATATTAATAACGACCGGCGTTGCCCTTTCGGCTGTTTGCACGTTATTCCTGTAGTGCATAATTACAACCAGCAGATGCCGGAGTCAGGGCTTATTGAGGCATTAGGCAATTACAAATATTTGCCATTGCAAGTCTAATGCGGCATAAGCTCCCTGAAAGGAAAAAAAAACCGAGCGTCTTCCATCTCCATATCTCATACGTCCCGTGGCCCGCCGCCACAGCCACACCTTTACCCAAAATTTATGGCACACTTTTAGGCGCACTGTCATTAGAATCGGAATTAAGCCTACGTCATTGCTTTTCTTGGCGTCTACGGCCATTGCGGGGCTTACTTAAAAATTACATAAATTTTGCTTTATGTGCCTCTGGGCCGGGCCTAAGCCAGGGCAATCTTTTAAAAACCCATCCATAAAGTATGCAATTAAATTTTCACTTAAACGATTATCACATAAATCCCCACATAGCGCACACACACACACACACAGAAAGCGAGAGGCCAGAGTCAAACGTGTTTGCATTTAAATTAAAAGAGCCATTTTTCTTCGACACGGCTACGATTAGGGATTGTGCGGGGATATAAAGGCCACAAAGAGCCCGCCCACCTTATGATAAGACCATTACAGCGTCTGCAGGAGAGGCCACGTATGTCCTGAACCGCAGGACGCCTCTCACGTACGAACCACACACAGCCGCACACACACTGAACCCAAGCGAACCCGTTGTATATATATTTGCTTATGTTAATTGCCGTTGAATCCATTTCCATTAAGATGCAAGTCCTGCCGCTGACGATAATTCCACACATACACACACATCCTGGGCAAAAGGACGAGGGAGTCGCATAATTGCTTACGGTTTCGGGGCGAGGGCCAAAAGTATGCCTTGACCAAGGCGAACGTTAAGTCCTGACTGCCTTCTCGTTGCTTTTCAATATGCACAGCAATATCCTTGGGTAAACACAGATCCTGGGCCCTGGTCCTGTGGCTCTGGCCTGGCTCTGGCTCTGCTCTGCTCTGGCTCCTCGTAGCTGCCCCGGCTTTGCCATTTTATTATACAATAACAAAAAAGCTCCGGCATACCAAGTGGCGCACTAATGCCGACCCAACACCCTGCGACCGACCCAGCCTCGGAACTGGAATCTCCGGAACGTGCTCTTACATATTAGTAAACTTCATAATTTTTAATTGATACATTAAATTTCGTGCAAATATTGATCGAGCTGAGTAGTGCCGTTCGGTTTGGTTTGGTGCCAAGGCATCGTCTTAGTTGAGTGACAGCTTAACGATGTAAAGCTCGGTTTATTATGCATGGCAGGCATCTGCCGAGTGGGATTACTTTGTTCAGGGCTCGAAAGTAGGCAAGGTTTGCTCTTCGCCAGCACTCGCAACAATCTTTGGAGGCTGAAATGGATGTATTAATAAGCCGGGGGTCAGGCTGGGTTATCCAGCAGTTGAAGCAGCGGTTTCATTAGAGGACTTCTTTGCGTTATCTTCGCCCCAACAAGACATTCGCATTCATATTTTTCGGAGGTAGACAACCGTTTTGCCACATTCCCTCTGTTTGCCGTCTAGGGCCAAAACACTCAAAAGCAATTTGCCCGCATTGACTCTGGCTGCCAGTTTTTCAAGCTCTTGGGCTCCTTTTACTTTGCTTTTTTCGGCACTCTCTCTATCATCGCCAGGCAACGTTTGGCACTCAACCGCAAATGCATTTCAACGTAAAGTTTTTAAACAAATATTTGCGCAACTTGCAGCCGAGCCGTGTTGGCTTCGTTTTTGGTCTTTTTTTTTTGGGTGGGGGCCCATTTCCCTGCCAGTCCTGGCATTCAAACAATGCGCAGGCTGGCAGACTGGAGTCCAGTCCAGTCAGCCAGCCATAAAATGAGCAACGGTGCGCCGTGCGGTATGCAACAGTTTTTTGTGTGTGTATCCTTGTGCACGCTCCTTTCATATTTGCAGCACCAGCAGCAGGCCAACAAATGGCACAAGAATTTATTTGCAACTGTTGCGGCAGCTTGGTCCTTCTGGCTGCCTGCCAGGCAGGCAACTCTATAAATGAATGTCCTTTTGATTTTGTTCAACGAGCCTAGCGAGCGACTCAATTCAGCGGCTTGGCTACGGGGCTCTTTTGTTTTCGTCCTGGCCCGGCATTCTTTTAGGCGGACCGCCTACAACTTGCCAGGTTCCGTGTTCCGTGCTCCATGCCTTTCTTTCCCAGCTGGAGAGTGTGTGTAGGAATGTTTTAATTTGTTTTCCTATCCGGCAGCTCAGTGTCGCTTCTTTTTATTGCCCCGCCGCAGGCTCTGTTTGATTGTTTGCCTCTGCCACTTGTTTATGTGTGGCCGCTTCCTTTCCGGACCCCCCGCGTTCTGTGTTTGCATTCATGACACACGATACGAGGAAACGCGGCATGCTATGGACATTTTCCGCTTTCTACTCCAGTATTGTTGTTTTGGTGCCGTAAAATTTCTTCCTATTTACACTCATATATTTCATTTATTGTTTGTCGGGATGATTAATTGCAGTCGTAGGGATATGGCGGGAATTTCAATTTCATACGAAATATTTAATTAAATCATTTCCCTCTTTCTTCTATTTGCAGGTAAGTGACGTCGCTTGGGTGTCCTAACAGAGCCGTAAGTCCATTCGCCTAATGAACAACAATATCCCCAAGCGAATCTATTGACTGGGAATGAGTGTGTGTGTGTGTTTGTGTAGGGGGAAAAGGGGGTAGGTCCTGCAGTCACCGCACGCTTTTGTATTTAATTACAGAAGCAACTATCTTTCAATTATTTACACCTGCAACAAAAACCGTGTCTGTGTCTGGCCTCAATGGGGCTGCACTTCTGGCCAAGCCAAACAAAATATATATCCGCTCTTTACATTGATTACCCCGTGGACCCGTAGTTTCATACTACCGTAGTCCATAGTCCATAGTCCGTAGTCCTTCGTCCTTGCCAGTCGCTCCTTTGCACAGTCACTTACTTTCGCCCACTTGACGACCGCGCCCACTTTCGATAATTAATTGCAGACATCAGTTGCAGTTGCGGGTATTTTCGGGAGTGGGTTTCAGTTTTTGTTGGCTATTTTCGGGACATTGCGGGGGCAGCAATGAAGCATGCCATCAATTTGTCTCTCCGCTTGTAGCATGCTTTTAGTTTAGGTGGGCAAGCAATTGTTCTGCAGACGCGCGTCGCGAACTGAACTCAACTATTCCGAACTGAAGTGAAGTGCAATTACAAATGCAACTCAAGTAGCAGCTGAAGACAATAGAGAAAGACAGGCAGACAGAAAGGCTGAAAGAGAGGGAAAAACGCCTGAGGAAACGCTATTAGTTAGAGTGACAAAGGCAAATAAGTGCGGGCAGGTGGACTTTCTTATTCTCCAGTATCATTAAAGAGGGAGAGGAAAGTCCCTAAAACTGCTCAAGAATAAATCGTTTTCCCAGCTAACCAACTGTCAAATGTGAACCAAATCAGGAGATCCAGAGACCTCTAACCCTGAAGTTCCTTGTCCGACAGACAAAGTCCTGCAGCCAGTGACCGCAAACGCAATGAAAATAAATAACAATTAATAAATGCTTTGTGTCTCGGCTTTGGCTCCGCTTAGCGCGGTTTTTAAAAGCTTAAACGTGTTGGGAACCCACACACCCCCTCGTGGATTCTTACCTCTTGGAAATTAAGTTGGAATTTCAAATTACCCTAGCCAGAATGAGAAGAGAAACGTGCTGGAACGTACTCCACTGTTTTGCGCTCGCGGAATTTAATTAAAAGAATTGCAAATGTAGCTTGTGGCACTTTCCGCTGACTTTCCGTTTTCAGCTTGGTGCCGGCTAGTTAGAGTCTGTCTAGCTGCACAGCTCAGCTCAACGGAGAACAGCTCATAAATGGCCCAGTGACTAATTGCATTTTATGAATATTGCATTGCATTTAGCGTGACACGGGACAAATGGCTAAGTGGCCAACCTCCTCGTTGTCATCCTTCAAAAGTTAAACCTCAGGTGTGTCCCGGACAGTGCATTAGATTAATGAAATGGTGGAACTTGGGGGAACCCTTTTCCAATAAATGCCAAATTAATTAAAAAATACAGCGGCAAAGTAAAGAGTAGAAGGCCAAACTCAAGCAACCCCGAAAAGGAAAAACTTGAGACACACAATGAGGTTTTCCTTCTTTCCGTTATTTTCCTCCTTTTTATCCTCGCTTTTTCTTTCCATTATATATATATATATGTATATATATATAGGGATATATATATATGGTATCTGCGTGTGTTTGTGTTGTTTTTTCTTTTTCTCGCTGCCGCTGCTCAACTTGAAAGTGTTAATTAAAAATTGTTTCACAGTTTAGCTGCGAAAATGAAAATTGAAAAAGGCAAAGGGAGTCAGTGAGTGGCCCAGTCTTCATATTTTCCCTTCGCTGTCCTTGCCTTATTTTTTCATTAGCCGCCTCAATTTAAGACCCAGACCCGAGTGTATTTATCTTAGGGCCCCGTTGGCCAACTTGTAGTCGTAATTGCAAGTGGTGGAATGCAGTTGGCCATATCACGGCACTTGGCCTTAAAGTGCTCGAGACTGGCCGGCTAACAAGAGTTGGCATGTGGCCTCTATCTGCATCGCTTGTAATTGCAACAACTTAAGCCGCTTCGCTGCTCCCTCAAGATGCCAGCTCAGGCAATTGTCCAACAATTAGGTTGGATCTGCTGCTCATCCACTCATTGGGAAAGCGAATCGAGGTCCGTTCCAATTTCTCTTCACTTTATCCACTCTTTTTGCCGGTAAATCCCGAAAAAATCTATGATGCCGAGCTGGAAAACCAGAAAAAAAGCTTTTCCATCAAAATGGTCGGTCTTTCTATTTGAGTTTTTCATTTGATGAGCGAGAATAGGAAAGAAAAAGGAGCTCCAGCCGGAAGATTTGCCTCCGCCCCGACCATTTTCCGGTTTTGGTTGTTTGTCTTGCACTGCGTGTTTTTAATTTTGCGCGTTTCGCTTGTTCTAATTGAAAGCCGCGCTGTGTGTACACTTGATGGGTGGTAAATGGGAGGGGGCAATGTATGCCTTGCCTGTCTTGTGTTTGTCTTAACATTTATACGCAACACACACACACACAGTCGCACATCCTATTTCCTTCTCCTTTCGTAGATAAATAATTTACTTTTTGCGCACTAAGGCACAAACAAACACTGAGGACACAAAACCAAGGATTTGGGGGGAACAACTAAAAGCGACGACGTCGGCATATCTTTTCTTATGGCAAATATTTATATGTATATATGTTTGTTTATAATATAATGTACATACAACAACAAGAACGGCAGCCCGAAGAAAAGCGAAATTTTTACCAACATTTTTGTGTTTGTTGATCTTGGGCAAACAAAACTTTGCACTTCCTCCCAAAAATAAAAACCCTTTTCTTTACCTCCCTTGGGGGCCAAAAAGTGAGGGGGGATGAAAAGGGAGAACTTAACGCACTTTTCTTTGCTTTTACTTTTCATATTTTTGTTTTTCTCCTCGTCCCTTTTCGGGATGAAATTAAAAATTAAGTTTATTTAGCCCTGGTCCCAAAAACCAAAAAAAAAACGATGAAAAGCAAGCGGTAGACACATCAATTTCGGTTCGGTTTTTGTTGCCGCACTTTGCCCTTGGGTGGTGACCTTGTGGGCGTGTCTCTGTGCACTTATACCATGTGATTGCCCAAAACTAAAAGTATGCAAATGTTGCACATGCCAGGGGGGCGGATGCGGCGATAGAAAAAATTCCCCAGCATAATTTATAGTCGTGCAAAAAACACAACAGACAATTTGCCCTGTGTAAGAGCATGTGATTTGTCTTGGTTTTGCGCTGAACTTTCTCTATGCAGCCGAGCATCCAAGGATCAAAACAAAAAAACAGAGACAAACACACACCGAAAGTGAGATGATGGGGCATTCGCCTGGTATTTGGTTTGCTTGGCAAATGTCAACAGCAGACGAGGCACCGAAAACCCAGGCCAGAAACCCCAAACGCCTGTCGACCATTTTGACGAAATAGACAAATTTGCGTTTTGTTGCAGCCAAATGCCCTGAAACTGGCAGGACTCTGCTTTTCCAGCGCTTTCCTGCTGCTGGGCACATGCATTTCCCCTGCAATAAATCATATGCAGAGCGACGGCAAGAATAACAAAAAAAAGGGCAGGAGCAAAAACAATGTTGCGGCAAAAGTTTCTCCACTCCACTCTCCGTTTTTTATGTCCCCAGCGACACAGCAATGTGACAAATACATAAATTTGCCAAAAATGTCGCCGCCTTTCAAAAAATTTGAGCTGGCAATTTGAAATTGTTGTTCTGCCTCTATTCCCTTCGTCCTGCGGCATTTAAAGTAAAAAGCCTGACGTCGTGGCCATAAATCAAATGGAAAAACGGCAAGTGTGAAGAAGGGTTCGTCGCGTTTGCAGAAGAAGGGTTCGGCTCGATTAATTTTTAAACATTTAATCTACACACGGCCTGATCTTCAATTGAATTTTGAGAAAGGGTTTGGGGTTCCCTAATGGTTCCGTGTTTATTAGCCAGATTTCTGGCTGTCCATCAGCGGAAGCTCATTTTTCATCTCGTTCAACATTAAATTAAGGACGAAAGAATAATTTCTTTGCCGACAATGTCGCAAGAAAGGAAGGAATATTCTGATACATAATTCACATGCCAAAACAGCACGAAATGTTTTGCATAGCGGGTGTCGCGACGGCGACAACAACAAAGTGCAGGCCATTAAATTTCATGCATGCAACTGGTACAGAAAAAAAAAGTAAGGAAAAAGGATATCTGCCACGCCCACGCGCTTTTTCCGCAGGCGGCCAAGAAATGAGTTTGCACTTTTGTTATGCAAAATGCAAAGGAGGCAAAGGATGCCCTCTGCAATGTTGCACCTCTAAAAAATGCTGCTGAGACAGCAGACGCTGTCAGGAGAAAAGGGCCCGCAGAAGAAGAAGACGACGTTGCCCTGAAAGTTTTTAGCATGTTTTTCATATTTATCCTGGCAAAAGGAGTCGGGCAGACATAAACAGGTAGACAGGCAGCCCAGCGGGCCGAGGGCACTGAAGGGTTAAGATGCGTGTGCAAAATTATTTAGCCAGAGTGTCAGAATGCCCGTCTCCTTTTCGCTTAAGTACTGCCCCTCCTCTCTCGCCCATCGTCCTGAAATATTTGTCTGCCTTATTTATTGCATACCCTCAGGCGCGCACACACACACGCTCACACACCTGGGTATGCGGGTGTGTGTGTGTGTGTGTCAGGTGTCAGTGCCTGCAGTTATGAAAATACTTTGTAAACATTTCCTATTTCTATTAGCGATCTCCCCTTCAAAAAATTGCATCCCCAGCCTTGCTGCCAAGTGCCCAAAAACTATGCAACAATGTTTTGTCAGACAGTCATGTATGTATGAGTGTGTGTGTGTGTGTGGGGGGGCATGGTTTCTGAAGAAAACTTCGCCCATAAGTGTTTCGGGGGTCCCTTGGAAAAGTACAAATATCTTGCCACTTCAGCCACCTTATCGATGCTCGGGCTGAACCCGCGGCTATGGGGCCATAAATTATATTTTTGAAGTCGCAACCAGAGACAACAACAACCACAGCGGGTAGACTGAAAACTTTTTGGCAGTTATTACCAAGTGTTTTGTCGTCTTTTTCGCACTCCGACCCTCAAGTTGCATATCTGTAAACATTTTTTGCGACTTTGAAGCGCACCTGAAAAAGTTCTGCCGCCCGCTTTACCGTGGTCCAAAACTTTGACTGCACTCTACGTACGAAAGTTTTTGAAGGTTGCTAGACCTTTAATTATTTTGTGATAAATGATGACATTGGAGTGCTACAGTGCGGCAAAAACAATTACAAATAGAGCGAGAATCTGCCGCGTCAGGGCTGAACACTTCATTAGCACCTGTCGTCCCAGGGAAGATATCCCTGCTAAGACCCCAAGTCCTTTCTGCCTTTGACAAAGCCAAACATGAAAATATTAGAGCAAACAACAGCTGACGCTGACACGGCCCATGATAAAAACAAAGCCTCGTATCGCTCATCTACTTAAAAGCGCTTTAAACTGAGCAACACAACCGAACTGCCGGAAAGTCCTGGCTAGTGTCCACCTTGGACAGTCCTGTCGATGATTGATGATGCCCTGTGACACTAATGGTGATTGTTGCTTTTTTGTCACACATCCTTGCTGCCGGGAGGACTAGAAGCCACCTGCAATTTGTTACTATACTTGAGCTGTTTTTTTCCCAGCCTTGCCCGGCCGTATATCCTTTGGTCTCGTTTTACATTATAATAGGACTTTATGTGCGAGCGCCTAAAACTATGCAACAGCTTCCATGATTTATGATTGGCCCCGACATGACCCCAAAAACAATTACTCAAATTTCATATTTACTTCAACAGGGTTAGCAAGGGATTCGAAGCAAGTGTTTTCTGGTAGATTAAATGTGTACATTCTATGGGCTTCATTTTTATTATTTTGGATTGATTAATGTTTTCGTTAAACTGAAGAGGGGCTCAGGCGCCGACGACAGCTGTTGGCCGAAGGGAAAAGGTGTGGGATTCGAGTGGTTTATAGGTATAAAATATTGCATTTGCGACTTTATCCACTGCGATTGCTAATCCCTGACAAACAATCCATTAAAATACATTCTCTACGAACCACAACAATCGCACTGTCCCATGCTCTCTGGTCATGTACAAAACAATTGTTAATTAACTTTAGTGGAAAACATTTCTCCAACTGGCTGAACATTGGTTAAATTCCAAAAATTGTTTCGCTCGCCACTGAACAATTCACACAGGCGGAAGTCATGGCTGAGCATTGAACAAATGCTATTAATGTAATTTGGCATTTATTTATGCATTGCCATTAAAACAAATAGACACGCAAGCGGCGAATTATAATAATAATATAATAATTATAATTGTGCTGACAGACAAATGATTTTGCACCGCAAATAACAAAAACTGTCCTCGATTGATGAGCTGCGCATTTGATGAACATTGCAAATGCATTTTTACTGGCTCATTTGCATTTGGTTGGAGTGGGGAGCACTAAAAGATTGGGGGCCCAGTTTAATCTGCATATAAATCATTTTAATTTATTTGACTACCACTGTTTGGTATTTTCCCATCAGAGCCTTTATTTTCTATTCGAGTTAATCTTGTAATTGGCGGCTTTTCCTTAATGGACTTTCTCCGCCTCGCCGACGGCCATTGCCATTTTAATTTTAATTAAAAATCAAAAATAATTAGCTATTTGTATAATTACATGAAAATCATTTGCGCCTGGTCGCAGCCATTAATATTTATTTGAAATATATTTTTCTGTCCCCGTTTACGGTGTCCGTTGCTCCTTGTTTGTTTGTTGCATTATTTATTTACGTTTCAAACATGTGTCAACATGGCCGCTGGCTAAAAATATATGCAAATATAAATGAGCGCTGAGATAAATATATTGAAAATGGCATAAGCATGTATCGGATATATACATTCACATGTACGGGTACTTTTGGATGTGGCAGATGAATTATGTTCGCGCCAGGCCATAAATGCATATTTAATTACAAAATTAATTAACATGAAAAATAACTAAAGCAAAAGGTATTATTGCAAACAAAAAAAATAATAACAGTATGTGGGTACTATGCATGAATAAAGTTATAAAAACCCCGTTTATAATACAGAGTTCAGTCAGACATTGAAAAATTAAAGACAAATAACGATATTTTTTCGACACGTTCGATAATATTTAATTCAATTAAATACGTTTATGGAAATTTGTTTACCCATCTATTCCGGCAAGCTCTTTCGCTCCGTTACACCCAGCCAGTGCCCAATCAATCCTGCTCGCCTGATCCCAATGTTCTCTAATCAATTTTAATTAAATTAATTCCTCAAATTGAACCCACATCCGGGCCACAGTCAAGGGAAAGTTTTTCCAGGCGCCCTCAAACCGAAATGAGTTAATATTTGGCCTGGGCAAATATCACTTACTTATGTTTAGTCGTTGGTAATAACTTCTGCTTCCCAAGGCGCCCACCACAGTATTTATCTCAGAATGCCACACAATCTCCAATCACGAAGTTGCGAACAAAACGTCTAATCACCACGCCGATGACACTGCTGTCCTGACAAACAAAAGTATATTGGCCCACATTTGCATTCAACAATATCTGGACGCATTTCACCAATGGGCCATGAACTGGAACATTCGAGTAAACGCAACAAATGTGCCAATGTAACGTCACCAATTGTCGAAGTAGCTGCCCTGGAGTCAGCCTCAACGGAAGTCCAATCAGAGCCCTTCCTCATACAAGTACCTTGGTGTCACTTTGACAAAAAACTAACATTTGCAGGCACATTACTTATCCAACACCTACAGGACCAAAGTTTCCGGATGGCTTGGCTTCTCGCACCACGCAACAAGCTCGCACTTGGCTGTAAGGTCCAAATTATAAATCCATATTAGCGCCAACTCTTTCTATGGACTCCAGGTTTATGGCATCGCTCAAAACCAACCTCAACAAAATCCGGGTTCTGCAAGCGAAAACACTTCGAAGGATCCGGAGCTCCGTGGTTTATGCGAACCAGTGACATCGAACGATCTCAATGTGCCCAAACTTGGAGACAAGCTCAGGAACTTGCCGGAAGTACATGGAAAGGTTAAATGAGCACCCCAACAGCCTAGCCAGGAAACTGGAACTGCTGCCATTAATAACGCTACCCTCGAACAAGAGTCAAAAGAAGACCAAAGCGACACCACCCCAAGACCTACCTGACCGGGTTTGACCTAAACATCATCAATAACAACAACACAATATTTCTCCCTAAAATGCTAGGTTAAATTATTAGTCTTAAGCAACAAAGAGACCCAAGAAACCGATTATATTAAAGACTGATTAGATTAAGTTGCCAATTGAGTAGCAGTGCCTAATCAAATAATAAATAAATAAATAATAATAAAAAAAAAAAAAAAAAAAAAAAAAAATAACTTCTGCCTTCTGCCTCCTTGGATCCTTTTGGCCAAGGATTGTGGCGCCTGCTGTTAATGACACAACCGCAAACAAAGTGCGAACCTCTCACACACACACCCACACACACACATGAGCTTGTTGTGTAATGGCAAAGCTCATTAGCTTTGCAGGCAAACAAGTTTTAAAGCATGCATTTAGGCGCGTTGCGGTTTGACAGCCGCCCGCCTGCAGCCTCTCTCTCTCTCTCTCTCTCGCTCTCTTCCTGTGTATGTGTGTGTGTTGACACAACAATTAAAAGCATTTAAAATAAAGCATGGCATACTCGTAGGCGGCTGTAGGCGCCAGGACAACCCGACCAGGACATGCCATACCAAACCGAACCATACGCAAATGCATAAATTCTGCCTTACAGCGTGCGGGTGCGAAAGTGCGTGGGTGTTGGTGTTGGTGCGTGTGTGTGAGCCACTAATTACCATGTCTTTAGCTTTGGCATGGCTTATGGCATCGCCACCAACTGTTGTTGCAGCCATAAACTCTATTGAGCAGAGGCAATTACAACAGCTACATCACACTTGCGAAGACATCTGACATTCGCACTAGGGATTGTTTTAAAAATCAATACAAATTGCTTTATATACTATATTACTATAGAAAGCTAACACAAATAAAGGAAGACTGAAAAAATAACATTTATTTTTAAAAACAAACCAGTTATGTTTAAAATAAATTAATATCCAAAAGATTATTTAATATTAAAAGGGTTTTCAAGTATATGACCAGTTATTTACAGAAATGTACCTTCTTTATGAAGTAAATAACCAAATTTTAAATATAAACTTTCTTACAAAAAAAATAGAAGATTTCATGAACTTTATATCAAATTTATATAAAGAGAAATGATTTTACTTAATAGATGAAATCGAAATTGCCTTCTTATATGGATAGGGGATGTCCAAATTTCATGTGAAGTCTAAGAGAGTATCCACAGTTCGTCCTTTGATTTAAAGCCTCCTTTCCACAATTGTTATGGCTGATGTCTAACCAAATATTGTTTGGCAGTCGTAATTATGTCCTGCCAGGAGCCATTTAAAATCGAACATTTGACAAATGCCTGGAGATGCCTGGGCCACCCAACGCGGCCCACTCCTTAAACTTGCCACCGCCGCCGTGGGGCAGACACATTAAATTTTCAAGCCATGACAAACAGCAAATTTCACTTCAAACAAAAGACAAATTGCCACAGGGCCAGGGCTTTTTCACCGCTTCCTATCAGTCGCCGGCAATCTGCTGTCCCACGTTCCACGACCCACCTTGGCATGCTCAACTCACGGCAACTCAACTCCAGGTCGCGTCAAGTGTTTGCCGAGGAGAATGAAGCGAACTTATCGAGTTTGCCCCGTTGTTTGCTAAATTGCAAACACATGCTGCTGCCAAGGATTGGAGCAAACTCCTGGGCGGAGCAGGACAATGGCCAAAGTTAAATCAGGCGTGAAATCAAGCAGGTGTTTCAATTTTTACCAAATTGACTCGACTCTACCTGACTGCCTTTGTACCTTTGAATACCCCGCCAAGGATCCTGCGACTTGATGAATCGTTCGTACATTCGTTCTTGGGCGGACACTTTCGTTGTCGTTGTCAGGTCGTCTCATTACAGCGATTATTATGCATTGCATTTCTGATTATAAAACCAAATTAAAACTTATTTATGCAATGGCCATGTATGACAAAAGGCAATCATTAAAATTGTTTTAATTTTTATTTTACTGTGTGGCATATAATTTTTCATATTTACTTTCTGACAATGGCCGAAGACGACGGACGGACGCAAACGGACAATGGCGCCGCTGTCAGACCAATGTAAAAATCAAACAAACAAGCGACAAAAATAAAAATTAATTATATATATATACAAAAAAATACTCAATAATAATAACAATAATAATCTGGTCATGCGTGTCTCAGTACACGCACTGATTTCGGATATCCCTCAATTGAAAAAAAGTGTAATTATTATATAATCATACATACTATCTGCATGTAGATTCCCAAAAGGAGCGCTCAGACAATGCCAGCTCAGCCAAATAGGTTCGTGGATATGTGTTCCGTTGATTTATGAACGAAAAGAATCGGAATGAAACCAAAAGTTGAATGGAATCATCCTCAATTTCATTCCCCCCGATCGCATATTGCGATTGTACATATAGGCTGCATTCTGTATCTGTTTGCTGTTTGTTGATTCGTTTTTTCTCGGTATATTATGTCAAGCATAAATTGGCATTTTCAACTGGATTTGCATGTTAATTAAAATGGCGCACGCACGGACAGTTGAAAACAAATGCAGACAAGGCATTAAAGCTCCACATGCAGTCAGTCAGTCAGTCAGTCCATCTGGGTGGGAATCCCCCAATCCCCCAATCCCCATGCCATTGCCATCCTGGACCAGATCGATGACAGGGCCGCCTGCACTTCACTCGCGGCTGGTTGCATTTCATTCTGAACTCTATTTACTTGAGTGTTCGCCAAAAGCAGGAGCCCAGGGATCTGAACCCAGAACACAGAACACAGAACCCCGAACACAGAGGAGAACGCGACCCGACCAACGACCTACACTTGACTTAACCAGCATTGTCGATTGCAGGGCCACGCCCCCCGGGCAAAAATGGGGCGGGGGGCCGGAGCCTTTGGCGGGACTTTAATGATGATTTCTTCGGCGCTTAAGTCGTTTAAACTTCGCCCCCACTTCGTCAGCGACTTGGTGTTTTCTGGTCTTCGTCGTCATGGACTTGACGAGTGCCTTTTTGTGTGTCTGACTGGAGGAGTCCTAGTCCTGCCTCCTCCTCCTCCTGCTCCTTTTCCTCCACGCCTTTTTATTGCTCAAGTCTCCTTTCATGTGCATTACGGAGCACTCGTCCTCGTCCTCGTCTTCGTCGCAGATCCTTGAGCTGCTTTAAGCACTTGACTTGGCCTAGAGGAGGTAGATAGCCGCCCCCAGGATCCACAAGCCGATGCACGAATCCACTTGGTTGACTTAAAGATTGCGCTCGTCTAGATGGAATTATGGCCAAGTGCATAGTCGTAAAGTTCAATATTTTTATAGCTCAGTATCTTGGTTGTCCTGCCTAAAAGCCTCCCTTTTCCATCACAATTTTCAATCCCGTCTCGCCCATTCCCGCATCTCGAACGGCTGCAAACAGTTATCAGCTATTAAATAAATGTTCAGCTGCATTTTATTTAATTCATGTGGCAGTCAATTTTATAATTTATTATAAGCAGCCTCTGCCTGTCAGCGATTGTCTGGCCATGCCCACCACCACATCCCGCCTTCCGCGTCGGCCATTTAATTGACATATTTAAAATATTAAATTGCATCCGTGTGCAAAAATTTAGTTGGCTTTCTTTTTGGTTTCATTTAAATATTTTTAGAGCTAGGATGGGCTTTTGTGCGCAATTATTAATTTTTAATCATGTAAATAACTCTGTATAGGCAATGTAAACATTCTGGATGGGATAGCCAACAGAATAATTGAGTAAAATTTCTCTCAGTCTTTAAAATTACTTAGAATATTTCTGACCTTTACAGATTGGCAGATAACACTTTAAGGTTTTCAAAATGTAACAGTTATTTTATTCAATTATTGAAAATATGGACGTTGTCCAAAAGAAAAATTGAATATATTTTATACTTGGTCTATAAGATAAAAAAACGTTTTTATTTTAACTTGTACATTTTTTTCCTGACCTTCCTTATACTGTTGTGTAAAAATGAAAAAAATTATTTTTTTTTAATGTTATATTTAAGAACAGCAAAAAAGGGGCTTATTAAATTTCCTATGCATCCCATTCACTTTCGTTAACCGCACATAAAAGCCGTAAAGCCTCACACGTGCATCGGAAAAAAAGGATGGTTTGAAAAATTAATAACCAAATTTGCAACGCCAACGACATGACAACAATCACCCGAGGACATCGGCAGCAGGAGAATACCAGCCGACGGGCTTTGCTGTATTATTAATTAAATGACGCTTAAAACTACGGCAGCGAAAAAGCGTTTAGGGCATTCGGCGATGCAGTCGACTATATTTATTTTTTTGCATCATTTTTAGTTTTTCGACTGCTGCTGGAAATTTATTATCAGTGACAGGCAGACAGACAAACAGCATTGGTAGCCTGGGAGCAGAAGGACTCGTTGACAAAAAATTAATAAACTAAAAACCGCAGGATATTTACGTTGCACTCGATTGCAGGCCAACTATACATAAAGGTTGTGTGCTCCTTTTTGATTGTGCCTGTTTGGCCTTTCACATTCACATTTTACCAAATCATTGTAAAATTAGTTTGCATATTTTTGTGTTGAGTTTTATTTTTCTATGTTGATCAGTGAAAACTGCCTGGAAATTATACGCCTGTTTATCAAATATTTGGCCATGCATAAAATTCGCTGATTTGAGTTGCATAATTTTGAGCACTAGAGCTGTTTATTGAACGGATGTGGTAGTACCCTAAAGGCAATTGACGCAACACAGCCTTTGATTTATTATGGAGAACACATGCCTGCCGCTAGCACGGAAACTCAACTTTAAAATTATGTAGGCCTCTTTAAAGTCAGGGGAGCAACAGAAGAAGCATTTCACTTTTTTTTAATTGCATACATACAATTTTATAATCGAGCTCCTATTTAATTGTTTACATTCTTTTCAATCTCTTTAATACACAAGTATTTTCTAGTTTAAAAACTTGACTAAAACTTAAAATCTCCTAAAGTGATACTAACTTTTTAAATTAATTTCCCTGACGGCACAATTGAATACTTAGAATCTCCTCATAAAATCAGAGCTTAAATAGAAGACATTCAGGAAATAGTTTATATTATTTGGAATATAAAGTTAGTATTTAGCATTTACATATATCATAAGTTCGATGCTTTGCACATCTGCGGTTCAATAAAAAAGATCCATTTCTGACCCACGTAATCGTCGTTTAGTTTTTGAGGCCTTCTTTAAAATTCAGTAACTCTTTAGCTTAAAGTTGTTGGAGCAATTAGGGCATGCTTCATTGGCTGCCAAAAGCTATATAAACTACGTGAGTGTGTATGACCAGACCTGCCCCCCACCCACTCGACCCCGCTCCTTTGCAGATCCAATCCCAAACCCAAACCCAGAGCTACAGACCAACTCAGCTTTTCATGTAAACGCTTGCTTTGCCATTCGTTCCGAGTCATTTCATTTTCACTTTGTTGTTGGCGCACTCGCTGAGATGAAGAAATGGGGAAAAGTTGGAAATGGGGGAAAAGGAGGAGGAGCCCGAGTTCTACAATGCCATTTGCGCCGGCTGCCTTTGGCCCATAGTTCCACCTCACTAGCCACCCATGGCACTGACTTAAAATGACAAACAACATTGGGAGTCGTAGTCGTCGTCGTCGTCGTCGTCGCCGGATCCCTGAGAAGCGAAAAATGCTTTCCCAGGGAAACAGCAGCAGAAGGAGCCGACGCGTACATGCCATTGCACAATCATTGGATTCCGAAACATTTCTAGAATATTTAATAAGAAAACTGAAAATCGTTGAAATGCCAGCAACACTCATAATATCAGCCCCAGCCCTTAAGGTTCGCCCTAAAGGGGGCGGGATTTCTCGATAGAAGGCTAAGGTCAAAGACAATATTGAAATGCCAATTGAACTTTTTGCGATTATTAAAATTTCCCAGCTCCTAAAGACGAGAGGGAAAGGACCCAGTAATGCTGTCGTTTAGGTCTCTTCAGATTAGGTTGACATTTCGTGTTGGACCCTTTAAATGGTTTAGTAATTGATTATTAGAGACAATAAAATTGGTAGATCGAATTTACATTTAAGGGGAATCAAATGAATACTATTTATAACACATTATCTTAGATTTTAGACATGCCCATTTCCACATTAAACTAAATCTAATTTCCTTCTCCTCTTTGTCTTTACAGGTATGTACACGAAAAGGTCTTAGCCCGCAGGATAATCAATCCTTAAAGTGTTCCGTAAGTTCAAGTGCCATTGTCCTGTCCAGTCCACATTGAGCCAATCCGGACAAGACCTAGCCGAACCCTTCGAAGACACTGAAAAATTTGTATAGCTTATTATTAATAACATTGTAAGGAGGCAAAACCCCATCAAGTAGCTAAATCTTGGGAAGCATTTAAGCAGCATGTCAGAAACAAAACGATGGGGAAAAACCGCCGGCCGCTGTGCTGTCCTGGCTGTCGCCGTCGTCGACATTGACAGTGATTACAAGCTAAAAGTATGAAAAACAGCAGAAACTACTTAAGCACAAGAAATAACAAAAGCCCTGACCGAACCAGGCCAGTTCAGTTCAGTTCGGATCAGTTTACTTGGAGGCGAAAAAGGGGCGAAGGGCGAGTGGCGACGGGCGAGCAGACTGTAGACAAATTTTTTGCATAAACACAGACGACAAAGCCAACTACTGACTGCACTTAAAACAAGAGTCAGGCGGTGGGATAAAAATGGGAGAAGGGATGGAAAAAACGAAAGGACGAAAAAAGGGGGAACGGAGCCAAATCGAAGGCGAAAGACGAAAAACGAAAGACGAAGGCCAAAAGCCATCGAAGCCAAGAGATGGCCAAGCCATGAAGAAGGAATTTCCTCAATTCCTGATGTGAGATGCGAATTTTTCAATAAGTGCAACCCAATGGCAAAGGGGCAAGGGGCATGCCACCAAGGGACAGACCGTACTATAATTTCGGACGGGCCAGGACGGGCATCGTTTAAAATATGCCTGGGCGGGGCACAGGATTCGCCTTGGACTGAGTCCCCGGACTAGGAGCAGGAAGCACATAAGTAGAAACGGCTCAAAATGCAAAGTAGACGACATCCGCTTTGAGATTGGATGACGTTCGTCCTCGCCATCGTCGTCGCCTTTCGCCTTTCGCCATCGCCGTCGTCCTCACCGTGAAGTATTAAAAGCAAATAAGTAATAAAAATAATAATGGAGCATTTTTACCATTTTTTGCCCCTGCGAAAGGGAGCAGCTCACACAAAAAAAAAAGGATAAGCATCTTAGCGCAATTTCTTGCTGCCTTCTCAATATAACAAAAGGTCCTTGCGCCCAGGCAAATGTGCCGAAAATGTTTGAGGGCGGGGCAGTAGCCCAGCTGCTGCTGGCCCTCGTCCGCCGCTCTGTTGTCCTTTATTTCCATTTTTTTGCCTTCCCGCTCATATTTCGTCCTTCGCCCCACCACATTCAGTTCCCAATAGGGACAACAACATAAATGCAGGAAATTTGAATGGACGAGCGCAGTGAATGAAATTTGCAAATATTTTTCAAAAATTGAACTTTTCTGGCAAATTTTTTCTCCAATGATGATGGCGAACAGAAGGTGGAAGGAGCTGGCAGGCAAAAAGGAAGGAGAGTATGAACCAAAAGGGACTGCGCCGGGGTTTATGAAAATAAGTGAGGAAAATTGATTTGAAGTACTTTGAAGTGCAAAAACGCGTAGCCAGAATCACTGAAGAATGCTTTGGCATATTATTTCGACTTTTTTGCGTACTCAAACTCTCTGCCAGACAACTTTTGTTGTGATAAGCAAGTCGAGCAGAAGCGGCATGTTTATATGAAAATGTATGCTAGGGGCGGTGCTGAGGAATAAATGCAACTGCATATCTGCTTATGTTTGAATAAAGTTGCGAAATGGAAAAATAACTGAGTCCCCAAACAATCTCTGCCAGCAGTCGTCTTAAAGAGGAGGTCTTTTTTTTCGCATGGCTGACAAGTTTAAAGCTCACATAAGCAGGTAAATTGCTTTCTAGGCTTAGTCACATCCCGACTCAGACAACAAAGGAGGTATAAATCGCCTAGAAAACAAGCGACTACCGACTGCCGTCTATCATTTCCTTTGGCAATTCGAGAGAGTAGCGACAAAAAACTTTACCTGCAGCAGGAAAAATTGTCAAAATATAAACCGCCGAACGGATGGATGGAAATGGGAGTTCCCTGCAGTCAGTAACCAGGACTACTCTCGTTTATCAGCCAAGGAGCAGTCTGCAATTCATTTTTTTTCTCCCTGGCAAAGTGAAACGATTCACGCCGCCAACGCCTAGAAGTGTGCTACATTTTTTTTTCGTTTCCCAGAATCCTTGGCTTGCTCCTGCCAAATATATTCATTGCAAGATTTGTTGTCTGTGGGTGGAGCAGTTTGCATATCCAGGATGTGTGTGCGTGGGAGCCGGAGAGACTTACGCTTGAATTGCAAATAGTTAGAAAAGATTTGCCATGATTTGGGGCTGCCACTCTGCCCCCGGAATGCACTGAGTTGGAGGGTCCTGGCCCAGACCGCAAGTCCTGTTCCTTCGTCCTGCCTTTCAATTGCCGGGGACTGGCAAGTGTGTGTCTGCCGAGGCATGCCAGCGATTTGTGCTTACTGCATTTGGGCGGTTCTCTGGGAGTCTGGGACTTCACTGGCAATGATTAAATCGAGGCAGCCAGACATTGATGGCTTCATTTCTGTTTAAGCGCCAACCGATGAAGCTGTTTTCAAAGGGGGGCCATTTCGGGCATTAAATAAAATGTGAAACAATCAGAAATCAACGCATAACGCAAGCAAATAAAAATATATAAAGCATTTGTGGCCAGTTGCCGTTAGCCATTTGGCCCAAACACACAGCAGTCGCATCCGCACACACACACACACTCACATACACTCACACATATTAGTGTGCAATTTGGCCAAATGTCGCCAACGTGGCAGCCTGTCCTTCGTTCGAAAAACTTTCACAATATTTCCGCAAAACAAATTGCGCGTAAAAATGGCAATGCAATTTTTGGTCGTTTGTTGCGGCGGCCGTTGGCCAACTGGACGCCACATTGCATCCACATTCACATATGTCCTGTGTGCGTGTCCTGCCGGTCCATGTTTCTGTAATGTTTGCCCAATTGAATTTAATAATATTTTCATTTGGATTTTAGTTTAGTTTTTAGTTGAGGGAAAATATTTTTCGAGCCAGCGCAGTCCTGCTCCTGACATGTCCTTTCTGAAATGCTATGTGCATTGGACAAAAATGTCCAGGGGAACAGGACTGTTTCCAAAGCTAATTGTGTTCGCGTGTTTCTGCGGTTAATTGTGATTTCGATTGGAATCGTAATGCTGATTATTATGTTTTCTCCATCATTGGTCTGGCATTTCTAGTATGAGCTCAATTTAAGTGGTTAGCTTGGGGTCTGGAATCCAGACTCCAAAAACCGTAAACAGGAAATATTTCAGTGCCGGACTTATCTTCACGGACCAACTATCGCCTCAACAGCTCGTAAAACCAAAGCAGCAAATTAAACTGCCACCGTAAAAAGGTCCACCCCCCCTCCCTTTCCCCTTTCCCCGTTGACCATTACACTCTGACCATAAATACAATATTTGATAATTTTATTAACAATTTCGACTGTAAATTGTTTACGACTCGGCAGTGGCAGTGGTCAAAGGAGGAGCGGGTGAAGAGGAAGTGCTTTTTAGGCGTCTGCCGGATTGGTGCACTTTTTGTGCTGCCACAGAGCAGATGAAATATTCATGTTCACCGACTATCTCCGTCTTATTCCCAATTCCCCAGCCCCTTGTGCCTGGACTCGTAAATTAAATTTAGCTTCTCCCCAGCATTCTGTTCAATCAAGCGCAAAAAACGCCGCAGACAGACACAGCCAAAAGGGGCGGCTGGGGTGCAAAAGGGGCGTGGCAAGTGCTGCTTTATCCTTGCGATCCCAGCAGTGGTTTAGTTTTTCAGTCTGCTCTGTGTGTGTGTGTGCTGGAGAGGACTGTGATTTTAACTGCATTAGAGGCCCAGTCCTTAGTGCTGGATTCAATTTGTTGCAATGCTATGCTAAAAAGCTGAAATCAGGCGTCCAGCTCCAAGGATCTCGGCAGCCGGAGGTCCTTTTTGTGCAGCTTTTCGCATTAAATTTATGAAATTGTGCGCTTCCTCTTTTTCGGTCATGTTCTCTCAAAACTCAATCATGCTTGCATGCAATATCCTGCCGCCTCCTTTTGGAGTCCTGTGTCCGCTGTCCTTGCTCGTTGAGCTCGGCCTTATTTGTTTGAGTAAGCCCTCCTGGGCCCTGCTCCTCCTTCGATCCTGGAGACATTTATACCCAACAATAACAACAATGTTGACACAAACACACTCAGAGGCCAGGACTCCAAGGTCCTGAGTCCTTTTGAGCTATCAAAAGTATGCAAGACAAATGCAGCCAAGCCGTGAAGCGAAAAAGGGGAAAAGGAAGAGCTGCCTTTAACTATGCTCCACCTATTCCAACTTCTTGAGGCGAAATTGCCCTTAAACTTTTCTGTCACATTCCAAGCATATCTTGGCCCAAGTTTTCCTGGGCCAATTTCCAGCCTGTTGATTGCCCATTTAGCAGGCTCTTTCTTCCCAGGATCGATACTCTTTCTTCTCGTAAACCCATTAGAGATTGCCCTTTGGTGGAAGAGTTTCTCAACCGGCGATCTACTCGCGGATTCTTTGACAAATTTCAACCCCGTTGATTGCCTTATTAGGCCCTGTAGAAAAACGGATAGCAGGACCCGCGAAAAGAACTCTCGGCGAGTAATTGAATTAAATGGCTGGCGCTGTGGCAAAAAGCAAAGTAAATTAAATAAGTTTTTCATTTTGGCCGCGGCCAAGTTGCATTGTCAACGCCGTCGTCGTCTGAGTCCTGCCGGAGTCCTGCTTTTTTGCTTGCCCGCATTTTACGCTTCGCCGGCGGCCCTTTGTCGGGTCGCCATTGGAGGGGGGTGGAGGGGAGGGCGGATCCCGGCCAGAATGCAATGAGCCAAAAGTTGTTTAATGTATGCATTGCCTTGCCCACCCAACCAGCCGTCCAGTTCAGAGTTGCGGTTAACAGCGCGTCGCAACTTTTGGGGGCCCAAAGTAACTTTTCGCATAGTACGTAAATTTCCGGATTTTTTGCCATGGCTTCCACGTTAATGCTGAGCATACTTTTAGGTAGCTTAGTGGCATTTACACTAATTTCGACTGTGACTCCTCCACGGGGCAATGGTGTGATTTATTTGCCGGAAAAGATTACTTACTCTGGGCTGTGGTTGCCCCACTCAGCTCAACTCGGCGTATTGAGGGAAAGCGTTTTGAGCCACCATTTTGACATGACTCTCTTTGCCTTAGACACTGCCGCTGACAGCGAAATGGAAAAGCTGGAAACTGAAAACGAATTTGTAATTAGTTTTACTGCCAATTTTACTCGGTTGTACTTTGTTCCATTGAGAGTTTTTCGGGTTCAGTTCAGGTTTGTCTTTTAAGTGAAAATTAATTGGAAAACTCGTTGAGAACTCGCTCATTGTGACGAGTTCTCCATGCAAATGAAGGATCTAAGACAGGCTTTTTTCGTGCTCTCTTATTGGGTTAATGTAATGCCTAGTAGAACTCGCCACGGCGGCCTTAAATTATTTCGTGAAAGCCCCTTTCTCGGGTAAGAAGAACAACAAACGTTAATTGAAGTGCACTTCCTTTTAATTTTCAGCCAACAAATTACAGCATATCAACGACATGCACGCCATAAACAAGCTGGCATCGTCCTTCTCACGTTGAGCAACCATTCCTGTTCCTGCTTAATTTCATATTTCGAAACATGACACTTTCACACTTTGGCTAATTTAAAAGCATACAAAATGGTTGGTCGCCACACGCACGAGGAGCTGGCTGCTGATGTTGCCGCTTCCTCGCTTCGTGACGAATGTGCTTTGGAGTCGATGGTGTTGCTGTTGCTGTTGCCGTTGCATGTGGCACACACAAAAGGCTGACAGGGATTCCTTTTCGCGGATACGTGTGTGCAACGATGTCGCTCGTTAAATTGTCGCCTGACACCTCTCGCTAATGTCATCATCATTGTGCCCTTCAACCACTGCCAACTCGGGAGTCTCAGCCACATTATTACTGTAATTATGTTGGCCGTGTAAACGTCATTAGGCGTTTTAGCGGTGGCCAGCGGAACGTGCCCCATTCAGAGTGTTGTTAAATCTCTCTCGACCCAAAATTACAGTGGACAAATTACGGGAACTATTGCATTCAGTCTATTGAATGCTCTACCCCACTCACTGAATCAATTTCACACAATCAAATGGCTTAAATCCATTTTCTCTGGGCATGGTCAAAAAATACGGCCCACCATCAACAGATGGCACTGTGAAAAAGAGAAGAAATGTCCATTACCATTAGGCTGGAATTTATGTGCTAGCATTTTGAATACATTTCGCTGTCGCTGCTTTAATTGATAGATAAAAATTGCTCACCATTAAACAAATGCTGGCCAGGCCAGTCCTGGCCAATTCATTTAGCAATTAAAACAAGCTGCGGCCAAAACGAGCATCGAAAGAAATGTAAGGACCCTACTGAAAAGCAAACTATAAAATGCAAATCAGTTGCATATAAAAATATATATAATTCATTTGTTAAAACCATTTGCCGGCCATTTGCTGGCACAGCGTTTTTTATACGCTGGTGGGACAAGAAATATGTTGTCCTTTTAGGCGTTGACAAATCGGCGCTCACACTCGCGCCTAAAAGTATGCAACAAGCAAAAAGCAGGACGAACGGCAGTAGCAGCAGCACAGATGCAAAGCCAGGAGCCAAAGGCATTGCCGCAGTGAACGTGGCGAGGCGGGAATAATAATTTTTGGCACGACTGCCATGTTAACATGTCCCCAGACACGTACTACCAGCCCCCCTTTCCACCCCTCCCACTTCGCTCCCCTCCACCCATTGAATTCGGTAAACGTTGCATACTTCCCGGCGCGAGTTTATTATGTAAGGGGTTGGGGTTTGGGTGGCATGTATGTCCTGGCTGCATTTCATCGCCCCTGTCCGTGGTCCCCGGGCTTACCGGCTGCCCCTGTGGCTTGTAGAACCATTAGTGAACACGGGTTACTGTGATTACCCCAGGCCCAGTATCCCCACCCCCTCCCCCCTGAAAACCCCCAAAAACCGACAGGTTCACCCTGGGATAGAGTCTTGGCGCAATTTCCATTCGCATTTGCATTCGCATTGAAATATATAAATACGTGCGCGGCTTTTGGGGCGGCAGACAAATTACTTTTTAAATGCACTGTAAGCCCTTCAATTGTAATTGGCCACCGTGCGGTCTGAAACTTTGCCAAAAAAAAAGGGGAAAAAAACCATCCTAGAACCCTAGAAATCGAAGAGAGGCGAAAAACTTTGAGTGAGCCGCATTAAAAAACAATAAAAAATATTTGGGCCGAGGAAAGGCTAAGGACTGTGGGCCCGTCGTCTAATGGCGTCACGTTTGTGCCGCCCCGAAAAGTGGCATGCAACATGCGATTGCTGCCAAAAGTGCCGCCTGGCACGAGTCCAGGAGCCCCAGGACCAAGGACCAAGGACCTCCTCTGGTTAGTTGGCTTGTTAGTTGGCAGCCAGCCTGCTGCCTGTTGCACTTCGCCACTGAGGCACGACTGCGATTCGTTTTGGTTCTGGTTAGGCGTGCTGCCAACTACTCTCGAGTCGGAGTCGGAGTCAGAATCAGAGAGTCCTTTCAAGGATGTGTCTGTGTGCCGTGTTGAATTTTTCATTTCATTTGGCGGCAGCAATTCACTTGAATGGGAATTTCGTGTCGTCGTCCCAGTCTCAGACATTGTCGTCTTCGTCAAGCGGAAACGGAAGTGAACAGGCCAAACAACTGCACATATAGAGCACATAATAAACGTTCAAATTGACTGAATGTCTGCCCCAATCTGAGAGCTCTCAGCGTAATAATTCCCCCAGTGAGCCACACAAATTTTGTATTACTTTTTTTTCTTCAACCCAAGCTTTTTTTGGCCATCAGCCATCAGGCGGCTGACATGAGCCGGGGATTATTAGACAATTAAATTGACGTTAATGAATTAATTTATGAGCTTTTGCGGTGGGGGCCCTGTTGCATAGTTATCCAAGGCCAGAGACAATTAGGGCCACAGATTAGCTTCCCTTAATGGAGGTTTATCGCCTTCGATGGCAGGCAATTGAGGTTGAAATACGTATCACCTACATTTTGATGGACTATTTTGGTGTTTAATCTGCCTTAAGCTTCGGCTACAAATAGCTTGTATGTCAGAGATTGAAATTAATTTTCTTGTGATATGAGAAGCGCTGGCCATGCCGGGTGCTATGTTCAAGGTAGCTCATTAAAACTCATTACACGATATACGCAGCATCTTCAAGCCATGCCAGAGCAAACAGGAATAGTTTCTCCTTGCCAAGGACTTCCCGAACTCCTCGTTGCTTATGGCCTTTTGCATAATCTCAAGTTTCATATTTCATTAATTAAAATTATGTTCAAGGCAGGCCAAATAGCCGTTATACTTGAAGCACCTGTTCGTTCCGTTGTAGTCTCATTAACAGCCCTTCCACACACACACACACACACACACACAGGCAGGGGAGGTGAATTGTGCAACACAATATCATTGTTACTTTGATTAATGATTTGCAAAATCATAAAAGCTTTTCTGCTTCCCTAACACTACCCCCTACCCAACCCCCACCCACTCCATCCATCATCATCAACGGGAAAAAGGTTTCGCATTACAAAAACAGTCCTAATTAATACGAAGCAGAATGTTACCGAATATTGGAAATGCCTATTCAATTCAAGTTGTCATACGTAAGTCGACGCATTTTGTAGCAGAGGAGAAGTGGGGGGGAAACGAAATGTGAAGCCTGCCATTATTATGCTAATTAATTGACATCAAAAGCAAAGAAAATGGAGGAGCCCTGGCCTAGGCCTTTGTTAAACGTATTTATATCAAAATCATTGACAGACGACAATAGAAGGCGACAGTTGCAATAGACGAGCGGAAGGTAGAAGGAGAGCCCATAAGCCGCTTTGAATAGAAATGCAAATTGAAGTGCGCGTATGCCAATTATTTTGATATATATTTTTTGTATATAATTATAATAAGATAATAATGAACAGTCGAACAAAGGAAGCAGGTGCTCCTTTCCACCCCCTCCCCCCCCGTGTTGACAGGTACACAGCTCTGTCATCACAAAATAATGGCCTGTAATAGGATTTCCTGTTCCCCAGAGAAATGGTGAAAGGAAAGCGGAAAAGCCGCCTATAAATATGCAATGCCAGGGCACTCGAACCCACTCCCGACTTCACTTGACTTGACTTGACTCCACTCCACTTATTTTTCAGGGTGCATCCTCCAGCCTGGTCGTTAAATACGCCGACACGGAGAAGGAGCGACAAATACGGCGCATGCAGCAAATGGCCGGTCACATGAACCTGCTGAATCCGTTCGTCTTTAATCAGTTCAGTCCGTATGGCGCCTACGCTCAGGTGAGTCCACCCCCCCTCCCCTCGCCCCTCTTTTGTTGTTACCCGGCCTATATAATCAGCAGCTTCCCTCTCCCCCGGAACTGCAGCAGCAGCAACAGGCCGCCCTGATGGCCGCCGCCGCCACGGCACCGGGCTCCGCCGCCGCCTACATGAACCCCATGGCGGCGCTGGCAACGCAGATACCTCACGGCCTCAACGGCACCGGCCAGCCGCCGTCGCTGCCCTCGCCGACCATGCCCAACTTCAACATGGGCGCCAACACGCCCAACGGACAGCCCGGCGGAGCGGCCGCCGCTGCCGCTGCGGCGGCTGCCGCGGACGGCGTCTTCACGAACGGCATTCCACAAACGGCATTCCCAGGACGTGAGTATTTCTAATTAAACATTAAGCATAAAGCATAAATAGAACATAAATGAAATATTAATATACCATTTTCTTTTGCATTTTTTAAACTTTTAAATTTTGTCATCAAACATTTATCTTTTCATGATTTGTTAGCTAAATATTTTAATTGTCTGTGAAATTACCCTTAAAGTACAATGTTACAAGATTAATGATGGATTCGCAGATTTTTCATATTTTCAAAACGAATGGCAGCTCTGAAACAGTTGGGAGCTTAAAATGTTTATAATTTACAACTTTAAATAGAAGACTGTAATGAAAACAAGAGAGAACGCTATAGTCGAGTGCCTAGACTATTAGATACCCGTTACTCAGCTAAACTACTTAATATAAATATGCCTTCTTGTATGTTTTGCGCCGCTCGAATTAGCACCTTGGCCAGCTGTTCCAAAGTCATCCGTTAGATGGCGCTATTGTACCACGGGCCATGAAAGGCGGAAATGTAGGCGCTAGCCAGCCTTAAGCGTTTAATGGGTTTTTGGGCTTTGGAGTGGGCGTGGCAAACTTTTATTAGGCCAATCGATAGGTATTGACGAAACAAATACATATCAATTAAAATTTTCATAATAGCATCAAAATTGTGGCCACAGCTTGTGGCTTGTGGGCGTCAGAGGGGCGTGGCAGGTAGGAACTCCTAAAATCAACATGCAAAATGCCAATCTTCTAGCTTTTATAGTTTCCGAGATCTCAGCGTTCATACGGACGGACCAACAGACGGACATGGCTAGATCGACTCGGCTAGTGATCCTGAACAAGAATATATATACTTTATAGGGTCGGAAACGCTTCCTTCTACCTGTTACATACTTTTGCATGAATACAATATACCCTTTTACTCTACGAGTAACGGGTATAATTAGAATGATCACTAGGAATCGAGTTCAACAAATAATTCTTTTCAATTTACTTAAAAATAATATTTCTATTGCCATTTGATTTTATTTTATATCATATGTTTTAAGAAACTATAAGTTTTATGTCATGCAAACTACATTTTTTTAATGTTATTTATACCAATCATGTAACTCATGGGGTTTCTAAATATTTTCTATAGCCACTGAACTATTTATTGCAGATCCGCTGCACTTGACTATACCGCCACAAGGTTTGCCAAACGGCGATGCTGCTACCCTGCAACATGCCTTCCCTGGTCTGCCACCGTTTTCAGGAGTTGGTAAGTATTGGCTAGCCAGATTAGAATAAGTTTTACTTCTAAGTATAAGTTCCAAGACACTCTTGGCGGAAAAGGTGCCAATGCACGACAGAATCACCAAATTGCCATTTGCTTTATTTTCAAATATCATTGAGTCCCCACTCGACCAAAAGATTATCATTTCATTTCAATCGCGTTCAGTTTGCCCATGATTTGCATCATTCTTGGCATTGTGTACCATTGTCATCACAATCATTTTCATTGATAGCATCGGATTATGTTCCAATGAACCCAACTACAACAAAAAAACAGCCCGTTCATTCATAACTGTTTTTATCGATTAATTAATAATTGTTGTGTCATGCCATAAATATTTATTGTTAGTAACGTGTTACATAACTCTAACTTAAAAATAATAAACTTCTTATTATTTGTTTTTTGTGCAACGGAAGCTATGTATATATTGTAAATGTTTTTCGACGATCCTCACTTTACAATATATGCTGGCTTGCATTCTTTTGCTTTTATTTTATTCAATTTATTTTTCTATGATTTTGTCAATTTAAATATTTTTAGATATATTTATTACTCAGTGCGCTGATATGAAAACAACGATTCAGTAATCAGCGTAGTGTTCTAACCCTTTTCTGAAATCCGGTCGATCTACTATGGCTGGTTAACGACATTTAGTTTGGTTCTTTAGAAATTTGTTTCATTGTCTGTTGATTACTAAAATATAAGAACTATTTAAAATATTTTAAACATATATATATATATTTATACGTATTCTTAATTGTTGTGTTGTCTTTATAAATGTTTCGGAATTTGTGTAAAAACCAAAAACAAAATTATTTATATATAATGCAGCCTTTCCCACCGTCTATGGACAGTTTCCACAAGCTTTACCACCTCCCCTAGCGGCGGTTGCACCCACTCAGCGTGAAGGTAAGCTTTTCATTATAATTTTGTTAATCACCCCCTATATATCCCCGATATCCCCCCATACACGTTCGTACGTTTGTTTCAGTTCTTGTTAAGCAATATTGCATTTGACCTTATACCAATTTCGAATGATTTCGGGCAAATGCAAATACTTATCTGTTAACATTGTACATGTTTCTCCTGATTCTGGATTTTGTTTCGATTCTTTGTCATCGTAAACATGATATACACATACCCACACACACACTAACACACAAACGGTGAACACTGAGAGAAAAAAAGAGATATCGCCTTCGATCTGGCTGATGATGAGCTGTAATTAATTTTATTTGTTGTGCGGAAGGAAATAAAATTTTAAACAAAAGCCCATAAAAATTAATTACTTTGCATACTGTGTTTCTTGGTCCTTATTTTATTTGCCACCACCCACTGCCAAAAAGTAGAAAGGATGGTTTTAATGGGATGGAATGGGCTCTTTCAACCCTTTTTGTATGGGGTTGGCAAGCAAGGCGTAAATCGTTTTTAATGGCTGCATTCAACGGCATTTTATGCGATCGTAAAAATTACATATAAACTGCTTAAAATCATATAAAGACCGTCGGCGTATTTCGAAGACATTTGCTCATAAAATTTTATGTTTCTCTTTCGGTTCGTTTTGCTCATCTTTTTGCCTTTCGTCAGGGACAGAGATACAAGTAATCCATTGTTTCCCCGTAAAACAAAGTGTGTGGGTGTGGTTGTATCTCTGTGTGTACGTGTGTGTGTGTATGTATGTGTGTGTGGCATATTCATCTGTGTGTGTATACTACCTATATGCTAACTATTAACCTAACTTGAGTGTAAAGTTCGTTTGGTTCCATTTCGATATCTGTGCGCCGTAGTCTGTTGTTTCTCTGTGTATCCTCTAGACCTTACCTGCATGACTTTACACCCAGTCGAACACCCATCTTATTGTGGAGTCCACAATATATCCCTACACATACACATATAATCATACAGAAATTGGGGATAAAGCTAAGCTAAAGACTTAAGTATCCATTAGGCATCTCTAAAGTACATATATGCAAACCCTTTAAGAAGTATGTCATTTAGACTGTTCGTTTGCTCATGGTTTTGATTTTGGTTTCCTATTTTTCGCAGACTTATATTGCGCCTTAGTTTTAGTTAATTCGTTCAGAAACAAGATCAGCCACAGAACACAGACCACAAAATAAGAAATTGATCAGACCAAGACCACAAAATAAGAAATCGATCAGACCAAGTCAAAACTAAATCGAAATCAATGCAAACAATAAAACAAGAACAAGCAAGCAGACAAAACTCATAAATTATATATTATGATTTTCCTCATTATTAAATTTAATTTGTTCTCTACTTTGTTTCTTCTCTTTAAAATGTCTTCCTTTAAGATTTTCTGATGTTCCCAGGATGTTCGATATCCGGACCCGAGGGCTGCAATCTCTTCATCTACCATTTGCCCCAAGAGTTTGGCGATGCCGAGTTAATGCAAATGTTCCTGCCCTTTGGCAATGTGATCAGCTCCAAGGTCTTCATTGATCGTGCTACAAACCAGAGCAAATGTTTCGGTAGTGTGATATTACATAAGGCAGCGAACCCGTATATTCTAACTTACCAACTTTCTTAACAGGTTTTGTTTCATTCGATAATCCCGCCAGCGCTCAAGCGGCCATTCAGGCCATGAATGGCTTCCAGATTGGCATGAAAAGACTGAAAGTTCAATTGAAGCGGCCAAAGGATGCCAGTCGACCCTATTAACAATCGGAGTTCCTTAAACGCAATTCACAACAACAACAACAACAACAAACTGGAGCAACAACATCAGCAACAGCAGCTTTGCCAACAACTAACGCATTTTCCACACCGGCAGCAACTTCCGCATCAACGACAGCGACAACAACAGCAGTCCACTATAATAACCACCTTGGCAGCAGCTTTAGGCCAACTTTAACCAATGGAAACTCCAACCACAATGCCCACATGCCCTACACATTTGCCAGCTGGCGCAGTGGTACCTATTGTTATCACAACCACAACAACAACAACAACAATAATAACGACAACTGCAGCGACAACAACAACAATAGAAACGATCCCGATTCTCAATCCAAAGATCCACCCAATACCAATTGCTCCAAAGTGGAACTAGTCGAGAAACTATTCATGTGGCAACAGCAGAAGCGAAAGGCCTAAGTGCAACACCAACGTCAACCACAACAGCAACCATAACAACTGCAGCTACAATAAGGAGCAACTATTGATGGGGTAAGCAGAAGTCTAGAACCAGCAAGGATCGCAAGGATTAATAAATTTATTGATATCGATCGTAGAAAAGTTGGATTTTAATATTGATACATTACATAAATATTTATAAATGTACTTTGAAATTAAAATTTTACAAAATGTCCGATATTAACAACAATTTGAAATGTTAAAGAGTAATAGGCTTTTCTTTTCGATATACATCCGCCGTTAAAACCCACTTACTCATCATATTGCTTTCCTCTTATTTCAGATGGTCGTCAGCCATGCTATGTGAAAACGATTATATAAATTAAACACATGCAAAGCGTATGTAAAAAAAAAAAATAAAAAATAGTAAACAAGAAAAATGTAAATTAAAAAAAGAAAACACCTTAGAGCTGAAAATTGAATAGATTTATATATATAATATATTTATATATATTTATCCGATTATACATTCAACTGAATGCAGTACACCAGTACATACAAAATAATAAGAGAAAACCAACAAAAAACAAAAAACCACAAACAAAATTATAAAATTGAGAAAAACAGAAAGAATGACAGAATTTTTGCCAAAATATCGATTTAATAAAAGTATATATTTATAGAAGCAAGGAACAAACATTGATATTGATAGTTTTGTTAACAACTAAAGAACAAGAACATTGCACACCAGTACACTCCCACACAGAACACAAAACTTGAGACAAAAACTGACTGGCAAGAGACCAAAATTATCTGGGTTTTCAAAAAAAAAAACAAAAAAACAAAACAATTAAGGACGATAAGAGCAGCAACCATTTTATATGAGTAATTGGTGATGGGAATTTATAAAAATTAACAAATCTGCGCAAGGAAAAAATTAGTTGAAAAACAAAGCAAACACAAAAGAACAACTATTAAAACTGAATTTGTTAATCTAATGATGAACTCGATCGGAGTTTACAGTTAATCGAGTAATTAGAAGGCAGCAGTTAAAGAAAGGGTTAAAATATAGAAGGGACATAGAGGAAGTTAGGTGAGAAAGAAGACAAAGTAGGTCTGCAACTTTTTAGCATTTAGTGGTAAGCAAAATGGCAAAGATTCAACAGATGCATAAACAGATTATATGTACACATGAAAAATTAACACAAAAATTCGAATTTAATTAATTTTAAGTAAAACAAAACGGATATAGGAAGTTAGAACTAGACGGGACAGAGCAAGCCACTTAATATGCGAAATGCTTTGATGGCTATGTCAAACCCAAAAAGGGTTTGATCAGCCTGACCACAAGCAAAAATATCATTTTTTATAATATATAAATGAGTACTAATTTTAGAAATATTATAATATGGATTTGTTAGAACTATTGAAGAGAATCAAAGTGAAGAAAGCTTAAACAAAAATCATTGAAAAGATTTATTAAATACAATATCTACAGCGATCATTTATGTTGGCCTATATTCTCTGAGGGAGAAATTCTTGTACTTGTTTAAACTTCTAAAATTATTTGATTCGATAAATTCGTTTGGTTTAAAATTGTATTAAAAAAATCGTAAACGATTTTAAAGAAAATATAAACAAAATTTTGAATAAAATCAAACAACAACTTTACACTTAAACTTAGCTGCTTTCAACAAAAACAATTACAGGTACTTACAGATATACATGCATATATATATATATATATACATAGAAATATATAATAAAATCAAGAAAAAACAAAACATAAATAAAAACACAAGGAAAAGAAAAACAAATATAAATAGGGCTACTGAAAGAATGGAAAACATAACAAACATTTTGCTATGAAAGTATTACTATTAAAATATATACAAATAGATATACAGAACAGCAGAAAACTGAAAGTTTTGGCCACTTATTTTCACAACCAGCTCCGAGAAAGATACCGATACAGATAATGAATCAGATTCCGATCAAGTTGACCATAGCGCGCCCTAGCCAGACTAAGCAAAACTATTTAACGCTAAGCATATATTAATTATTATTGATTGTTATTATAAACAAAAAATTACCATTAGAATTTTTATCACAGTCAAAAAAGAAAGCAAGTATTTTTTAGCAAAACTAGAGAATTTATCACGGCCTATTAAATTAATTCAATATCCTTTGTTTTGTTTAACACTCTGACATAGGACGACAAAACACCCCCGCACACCCACACTGAAATCTAACTAAATATTATTGTCAATAAAGAACCATTAACGATGAGATCTTTATCCGACATTTACTCAACTGTCTGTTGAATCGAATCTTTAACAATTTAGCAGCAAAATCTGTACAAATGCAAGAATACGAAGAGGAGAAGGACCGAAGAGTCAAATCTACAGCTAAATATGCCAAAAAATAAGATTATGAATAGTGAAAGGATAAAGGATAAAGGAAAGAGGGTGGAGAAAATTAACAATTATTTAGAGTTTGTATAGTGAAAATGATAAGTTTAGAGTCGCCTAGTCTGTGGGTTCTGCAGAGGAATCTTCATCTGCGGAACGTATTTGATACTAAAGATATAAAATTTAAATATTAACAAATATAAATATAAAAAATATAAGAAATATTTAAATATGAAAAGAAAAAATTGTTATCAGAGTTAAAGTTAATTTTGTTACCAGTGCAATAAATACTTTGGTGCAGATACTTATGGGTTCCCTCTCAACCAATATCAATTTCAAACATTTAGTTACAGTTTACATTTCCGTTGTGAGTATTGCCAGTCGGATCACTGAGACAGTATTAGAAATCTGGGCAAAAAGGGATGGGCCAGAGTAAGGGGAAATATTATATTCAAGGTCAAATCAATCTGTTCAATTTTTTCCTCTTTTTAATCACAAAATGTTAAGCCTCGAAAGGAGTAATATTGTAAATATAGAAAATGAAACCTAAAGGCGGATGAAAGTCCCACACTGAGAATAAAGGAATGAACATGAGAACGACACATGCATACAAGTATAATTATATACCTACAAACATACAAGTACATAACATATATGAAAATTATCAAACTGATTTTAGCGCCTATTCAAAAGTAGTTCAGCCAGACACACCCGACAATTTTGACAGCTTTGAATTAAAATGCTAAACTAGAATTTTACTTCGAAAAAACTCATCCAAATACACGAACACTCTACATGTATTTACGATCTTGTATGAATCGATCTAGTCAAATTCAAGTTAATTATTGCATAAAGAAAATTAAACCTTAATGAAGAATAAGAAGTATAAAAACCAAGTCAAACTATTGAGATAATAATAATTTACTATTATTATGTACTATGATTATGATTAACGAATTATGATTTATCTATGTATTGAAAATACGAACACAAGTATTTAAATTAATATATAAAAAAAGAATTATTATAATTATTATTATTATATGCTATTATACAAACATTTTTAGATCATATACACTATACTATGAAACATACGGAATCAAGCAAAATAATACATTTTGTGCTAAACTGATTTTGGCAAAATTATGCAAATTATATACCAAGAGGAAGGATACTAAAACCCTAAATTATCGTAACTATTATTTCTAAAGCATAACACACAATAAACTAAACTAAACCAAGAGAAGCAGAACAAATAAAAGAGAAAACAAATTGAAAAACAAAAATACAAAGCAACCAAACTTGTTTTATTTTCTCATTATTTTCCGCGTCTGTAACATCCGGCTTTTGATTAATTTCAATTGGCAGATACCAGGACAGACTAGGTCACATACCCCCAAAAAACACACCATCCCAACCCGAAACAGAGGACTGAGAATTTGGCATAATCCACTTCCCTCCGATTTAAATATCGCTTACCCATGTTCTCCCTTAAGAATCTTTTGATATAACTAAAAACACAAAAACCAAAACACGAAAAGGGCTGTGACACGAACGTTTAACAAAAAGTGTGAACAAAATCAAATTTATTTATCATTTGCGCTTAGTTTGTTTTTAATGATAATTTTAAAGAGCGGTGATAACAAGCAACCACTAAAGCCAAATCAAAATTAAATCGATAAACGAATAAAAATACAATATTAACGAACAATTAAGTCGCTTAATTCAAATTCGAAATGAAATGTGATGAAAGCAAAAGAAAAAAACAAGAAAACTAAATAAATAATTAACGAAAAAACATGTCGAATTCATATTAAACATTAACGAATAGAAAAAGACAATTGTACCTTGAGCATAAAGTGTAAAAATTGGAACTCGTAAAAATTAAAGTATTCCTAGACATAAACCATAGATAACAACCACATTAACTGAAAATGGACAGGTTTCGCCCATCTCTCTTGAGGGGATATGAAAATTGGCACATTTCTTTGCACGTTTTGCCAAAATCCAGTTTAGTGCCAGAAAACTTCCTTTTAAGCTACAATCTGCATTTAGCGTCGTCATACTCCGCGTTTTCACAGTCTCTCAATTAAAACGCACACACACAACGAACTCACCACCATATACACATCCATCATATCAAATACGCGGATATGCGAACCGTAGTCTATAAATTGGCAGACTTCTCGGCGATTCTCAAAATGCTTAGCTGCCGGCGAAGAGATTTGAAATCGAAGGGACCCCCATTGGCATTGCATTTCCTCCTGATTTGTTCGGTTCTTATGAATTTCCCTTTTTATGTTTAGTAGCCAGCTAAGGATAGCGCTAAACTATGAATAAGCATTGTACATTACTAATGAAAATGAAGTCTCTTATCGATGATCGTTCCTTAAACTTAATCTATATGCGAATAGATTTTGTCCTACGCATAAAGTATTTTTATTATACAAAATGCGAAATGTGGCATTCTTATAGAATGTTTATTACTCTATACAAAGCATTACTAATAAAAACTAACTTCTTTATTTATTATATATACTATACACAAATATATTATATACTAGTTAATGACAAGGTTAGACAAAGTAGTGAATGAAGCTTACAACACTGACACGGAGACAAAATAACATGAACAAACAAGAAGAACAACCAAAAACACTGGAGTCCAAGTTTAGAACTTACTAATCAAAAATATATTTAGATACACTTTTCTGCAGGTATTTAAAAGAAAGTAAAACTAAACTAAAGCTAACGATAACGATAAATAATAAATAGAGACAAGCACTTAACCCCACCATAACCAAGGACTTACCAAAATTGCATACACTAGTTTTCTAACTACACCTACACACGGAACCCACACCCAATCAACACTCGAAAAAACAACACACTGACACCGTTACAAGGGCCCAAAAAGGCAGAAGGACGTAGGGTAGGATTGATAGGAACGGAGGAATGGATAGGGGTGCATATCTTTTTTGCCAAGCCTAAAACATTTTGCCTTTAATATAGCGCATTTTTGGTTTGGTTTTAATAGGAACACAAGAATGACATATTGGATACAGGGTAATACATGCAGTTAAATCTAAATAGTAAACTAATCTTATCAAATAACTATGATAATTTGTAATGATACAAAAACAATTCAATTCATTTTGTATATTATTATTTCCCCCAAAGCTTTCGCACTTTTTTCGATACGATACTTTTAAGCTCGAGTCACACTTTTTCGAAGCTTTGCTTACCAACTAGATTTCGCTTGGATAGGCATAGGGTTAGGATCTTTAGAGTATCATCAACCATGGGCATAGTTGGGACAAGGAAAGGCAGTAGTAGCCGTAGGAATATAACAAAACCAGCAACAATAATTGGCGGCGCTTGTAAGAAAGCTCAGAAAGTGCATTTAAAATACAACAAAAAAATATGAAAACAAAATGAGAAAAGGAGAAATTTAAACATTTTTAAAAGCAGAAACTAGTCGTACTTATATAGACGATATATTATAATACTATTATTATGACAATTATTACTATTACTATAAACAAAGAAAGATTTATTAGCGAGCTAAGGTCAACCAAGCATTATAAACCAATTTTGCAATTATACAAACCGAATCGGATGGAATGATATGAGAGGAATAAGTGTACGGCTGGAGATATTGGCGTTGAAAAGGCCCAAAGTTATTTTTTGTAGATAAAACTGTTATCTTTTAGTACTTAGCCAAATGTTAGATCGAGGTACGAGATACAGAGATATAACTTATGCAGTTGGCAGCAGGCTAATCGAATAAAACCAAATGGTCAAAGCGAATTTATATTGTATATAGAATAAAACCCCTCAAACAGAAACCCGAACCAGAGGGTTGAATTATTGCATATTATTGAAAAAGAAAACTAGTTGCTAGTCTAGATTTTAGCATAAACACACATCAGAGGACACACACACTTACACTTGCAATTTTTTTGAGTGTAGCTTGAGATGCGTTTCAGAAACTATTTCTCAAATGCGTCGAACGATAGCTACAGCTTCTTTGTACACTCTATATACTTTCCGTTTAGAAATCCGTCCGTATTTAGCATTATGCAAACACACACAAACACTCAACACACTCGTAAGCAACGGCTTGTGGTTTTATTTTGATAACTTAGCCTCACTTTTAATTGATTTGCTATTGTCCAAAAATTTGTGTAATTACATTCGTATTTTCCGCTCCCAAGAACAATTCCACACAAATAAAGTTACTTAGCAATGATTACATCAATCCATTATTTGAGATTTTTGAAGAGCACCTTTAACGAAAACAATAAGAAATTAGCAGCAAAATGTGAATGAGAAACACAAACGAAAACTAAAACAAAAACCTAACATTAAAATTCAGCAAATGACATATAAAAATAAGAGAACTTGCACTTAATATTAGTATCATAAATGTAAAGACAGAAAATGCAGATAGAGAATTCGTATCAATTTAATTTAAAGCAAAACCAATTCCAAGAAAGGCAAATACAAAGCATGCTTTTACACCCAACACGATTCGTGATCAGTTCCTTTAAAATCTGTCAAGAGGCATTTCGAAAGTGAAAACAAAAGCAAACGAGACGAAATCAAGAATAACAACACATGAATTAAATGTTAAATGTAAAATGGTTTCAGAATCAAAAAGAATAAAATATAAATAGAGCATAAACAGGATCACTGGCACTATGAGCCCGGAACAGTTCAAGAGTTTTTCTCTAGTCTTTCATTGACCTTGATTTGAATTCTAACATCGAATGCACTTTCTACACAAATCGAGCATTTCTCAATTTACACATTTTTTCAATACATCACAAATGAAACGGAAATATGGGCAGAAACATGCACACAGCTATAACATGCATACTTACGTATATTAAATATGACAAAATTTATATTTACACACATAAATTGCCGAACTAACGAGGAAGATGGTAAAGATGTAATAGTCAAAAGTAGTTGATCGATACTGAAGGAGAACAGACGTGAAGAACAATTAAGTAAATCATTTATAATAGCAACAAAAAGGTCTTTATATAACTATTTATAGAAATATACGCTATATACTATACATATGTGTACATTAAATACAATCTATGAATAATGAAACCAAAATGGCGAAGTGTGTAAAATTGTGCATTCGTTCATTAAAACAAAAGGATGAAAGTAAACACCGAAAAAACAATACAGATATATATCTATATATACTCAATCAGCCTTTTCCGCGATGTTTTGCCACGCGGAAATCGGCTGGAAGCCCACAACACAAGTAAATGCTATCGAACAAGAAAACTATTAATTAATTATGGACAAAACTATAAATATTTTAATACTTAAAGCATTATTAACAGAAGTATATTTTAAACATTATTTATGCGACTTACTGCAGGATACAACATAAATAAACCCAGCATAATAATAGATGAGTACATACTACAGTAACAATAACTACCGATCGATTGAAGAAGCCGCCATTATACTAAAAACCCCCGACACTTATTAATTGTTTTAATCCATTTGTTTCCTTCTTAAGAGCTGCTTTATTCCGGAACACACTGAACCACTAAACCACCATGATAACAACAGAAGCAGTAGGAGCAAAAGCAGATTAGTTAGATATCCAGATAGCGGCGAAGGGCTAACAATAAGGAGAGATGGAGGCATAAATCGTAATAACAGAAATATCAAACACCCTAGTATTAATTATGGCCAGTTTCAAAATATGGGCGAGCAGTGTACATTTTGTTTCGTTTGCCAAAAACTGGGCGTCGCTGGTGGGCGACATAAGCGCATTGATGATAAGCAGATGGGGTGCAGGAAATTGGATATAGAGAACTGGAGGAGATTATAAACCAAGTTATAATTACAACAATTAAATTATTATTAATAATAATTATTATACACAAAAACTTATGCAAATGTGTAATAGGTATATAAACAAAGAACAACTGGCAAGTTAAATAAAACAAAACAAAGCAAAAAAAAACCAAACCAAAAAATTATGAAAAATATAAAAAAAAAATAAACAAAAAAACACAAACCACAAAAAATGCAGAAATATATATATTATATATACTTTATAGACATTTAAACATGAAAACAAAACACAAAGGAGAAACTAAAAAATAAAGTTGCAAATAATAAACTTTTACCATAAAAATATCATTTAGCCGCGTCTTTTTGTATTCTTATTCTTATTCCATCGATATGGCAGGCCTGTCTTAAAAAAATATTGGCCAGCTGGCGAAACTGGCAGAACGAATCGGATTTGAATGGAAGTCGGATTAAACGGCAGTTCGCTTTTTGAAGTCAAGCATTTGCATATACGTTCGCATGCTCAGTTACGAGTTCTAGCCGGCTGATGATGGCTAAAATCGCGCTTTGACGGGAAAATGTTAAGACTTGTGATATACTGAGATAGTCCCAAGGGAATACTATAACCCATATCGGGGGGAGAAGAGTGAACTTGACGCAAGGCCAGACTTAAATCATAGAATTCGCAACTGAAATGCGGGCCAACAAATCGAGCGTGGGCGTTTGAAGTGGCAGTTATGGCCATAAATACAAATATGTACGTTCGCGTAAGCAGGTATTGACTGTGAGTGTCGCTCAATAAACATGCTGGCAGTAGATAGCAGCAGCAGTCGCACAATCGCAGCTGCCGAATAGATGTGCAATATTCAAGAGCTCCGGATCCGTAGGTTGGACGCCGCTGGCCGGTGATGTAAGCTCCGGTTCTGGCTTGCCAATTTACCAACTGCCGATTACCGCCGTCTAACCGCCGTCTGACCGACCGCCCGTAGAATGTAAAGCTTCTGCAGGTCGCGAAAAACTCGCCCACCCACTGCCAGCGGCAAAAGCGTCATCGCTGCACAGTGATCTCTGCGAAGTTCGATCTTGCACGCGATGCGAAACAGTCGAAAGGCGATCGATGGGGAATGCCGTTCCCTCCAGCTGAAAACGGGTAGGTATTGGGTGATCAATAAGGGGTCCCTATCGACTCTGGAAACCCAAATCAGTAGCTTGAAGAACGCCGCCCTAAAAGGCATGTTTTCGCTTTTGGATAGTGGCTAACGTCATTTGTGCTTTGCATTCTGATATTCCGAGTATTAGATTGCGCAGCGGAGAAAGTGATTACAAGTGACTTATTGTTATAACTCTTGAGTCCATGACCTACTGTAACAAGCAGCTAATTTAAAAAGACAATATCATTATCATATTATTTGCGTAAAATAACGATAACAGACTATGGAATACGATGCAACTCAAAAATTAACCAAATCCAATAGCAAATGTATCAGAATTCTTGGCAAATAAGTTGATTTATTTATTTCTTAAAATTAGAACCAAGAAATCTTAACACCAAAAACCGTTTAAGAAATGACCGATCTTCTATCCCGAAAAAAGATACAAATTACCGCACTTCTTTGTACTCTTATTTACCCAAATTAAAATAATTGAGATATTCTGTAGAGGATATCTAATATTTTTTTCTACCTTTGTTATGCCCCAAATAATAATTTCGTTTGGTCAAAATTCAGGAGAAGGTAAAATCCCGATTATTTATAATATTGCAAAAATATCTGAATGACGTACGCTTAAAGTATTAACGGTAAATAAATAAGCTGATATTACAAAAAAAAGGGTTAAGTTAAAATTTTTTTCGATATATTAGTTGATCTATTCTTTCTGTGTACCCACTCCAGGTAGAACCGGAGATGACCTATATTGCCACGTGAGCCGCCCGAAATAGAGGACCCGCCTCGATCCGTTTGTCTATTTCGGGAGGTGTATTTCTTTTCCTTTCCTTTCCCGAAAAATCATAATCCGAAAGAGGCACAGGCGATTCTTAGTTGCCCTAACCCGAAGTAGCAAGGTGCTATAAATAAAATGCCATCAAACTGAGCGATCGCATATACGCGAAGCCACTGAGAATGGGAGACGGAACGAAGGAGGGGGCGGTGATCGAACAGGGGATACCCTCTAGTTTTTGGGAGTGGGACTGTTCCCATTGCAGCCAAGAACTTAAACGAAACCAATTTGTTTTCACCCTGATCTGTTGATACAATAAACAAGCCGACGACGAAGGGCAGGGGAATCGCGAGGCGCACAAACAACAGCCCATGAATGAAAAACTGCTAAAGCAAAAAACATTTTCGAAATTTTTCTTTCATTTTTTTTTTGACTGCCGCGTTCTGCGTAATGTGTGGATTGGATGTTTGTCCGATCGGCCAGAAGGGGTCCGTCTATATGGCCGGCAACAAGTTGGATTTTTCTAAAAATGAACACACACGAAATAGCTTCGTCTTTGGCGTTAAATACAGACCACGACATCCATCGGTGTCGAGCAGCGACAACGCATCTCCGTCGAGGAAAGAGCGGCGGAATTTGATTTGATTTTCACTTGGCCCGCTGCTCACCGTCCGCGCTATTTTCCTCTATTGTGTGTGGGGCGTGCTCTCCGCGGCGGTCCATCTAAGGAGCATATTCCGAAGAAGCGATGCTTTCCGCGACTCGGCTTTCCCGCAACTAGTTGCGTTTTGGATGTCAACACGATGTACACGCGCACAGCGGCGATTCTGGTCAACTGTGGACTGCCAATGGCAGCGTGAAGTGAACTGTGGACTGCGGACTGTGACTTCCAAAAGCAGGTGATTCAGCCTGGGATTACCCGAACATCTTGAGCCAAGACTGAACCGAAGACGGACCCGAAACCGATCCATAGAATTCTACGGGGCACCTTAACCGTACAAAGTTTTAAAAAAAACCGAGGTAATAGCAATTCTCCAGGCCACTCATTGTAATTCTTTGACAGGGAAATTTAGATGCCCTTCGCATCCATTCAGGCCGGGCACTTAGACCTTTTATGGGCATGCTTTTCGGCCCAAGGAATCGAATTTCATGCACAAAAACAACATTTCGGTCTCGGAGCGTATATGTGTTGGCTGAGAGAGCGCCACTTGCCAGTTCCTCTTAGACATTTAAATAGAATTCCCGTGCTGGCCACCGATCGAGAGAGTGAGCAGGCCTCCTCCTCCTCATCCGTGTTTTTCTTCCCCTGCCGGCTATCATCAAAATAACAACACAAACCGAGGGAAAAACGTGTGTTTCTCACGTCGCGTATACGCAATGTATTGCCTTGATTCATATTCACCTAACTCCTCTCTGTTTTCAATACTTTTTATGCAGGATCATTGTTGGTACCACTATGCACTACCTTCTACTTCTCTTTTATCAGAAACTCCTTACCCTTCTTCTACTTTACACATCAGAACCAACATTGCGTATACGCAATATGATTTTTTGATTTCACCAACTAACTATTGAGTCCTTTATTATTTTTCCAGCCAGGATCAGAATGCAGGAGCTGACGAGGGTTTGCGACTTAAACGGCAATACTGGCAAAGGAGATCTAATGCCAGTAGCTCCAGCCACCAATAATTTGGACCAGCTCCTGCCCAACATTAAGCTGGAGCATGATCCTGATCTGGAGTGCTGGCTGCCCACGCCGGAGCATCCACAACTTCGCTTGGACCTTAACAGCACCCGTCTGCTGCTGCAGGGCTCGGACGACCCCCTGATCTCGCATGGCTCCACCAATGATGCCCATGACGAGGACCATCCCTTCAAGACGCTGCTGGCGCGCAAAAGTGCCGGCCATGAAACACCGCATAATGGAACCTGCAGTCCGCTGACCAAGCAGCAACTAAAAGCCAATTTGTTGATGGGAAGCCGGAAAGCAAATAGGCAACTGCAGGAGGAACCCTCAACTCCGTCCCCTCAAAAGACAGTCAAACCAGTTCAAAGCCAAGGGCAAAACCGATCCAGAAAGCGAGGCAACGATGCGGGGGCCATGAAGCTGCGATTCCACCACCAAGCATTGCCGGCGGAGTACGCCGCCCACTACGAGGCAACCCAGGGTCGTCAGCCACCAAGGCAGGTGCTCCCTCCCCCACCACCCCCTCCGAGTCAAGCCCACGAGAACGTGCGCAGCTGGCTGCGGAAGATTGCCGAGATCCAGCGAAGTGCCGAGCGCCAGCAGCAGAAGCCGTCATCCACTCCTCGGACTAATCCTTCAGTCTCGCGATCTTCACCCGTTGCAGCAACGTCGGTGGTGCCAGCTAAGAGCTCCGAGGTAGCCACCGCCTCAAAGAGAAGCTCCTTAAAGTATGCCGATCTTCCCTACATGGGAGAAATCACGCTGGATAACTACAAGCCACGACGTGGTCGGAAACCCAAGAAGGCGGACATCTGCCACCTGATCTACAAAAACTACGGAACCATTGTTCCCGCAGCGGTGGCGGCGATGCCGGTGAGTGCTGCTCCACCGGCGTCAACCTCCACGATCGCTGTGCCACTAGAGGAGCCACTGAATCTCTGCCTGAGAGACCAGAGCGGCGATCGCTTCTCGATCTCCAGCGGCGACAGTGAGAAGCCCACGACGAGGACTACTCCCACAACAACCACGGCAACGACGGATTGTGGCAGCTCCTCTCACCGCACCACACCACTCGGTGCGGTGAAACCCCTGACTTTGGAGCTGGCCGGAAGCGACGATCACCCCATGTCAGCCGCCAAGTTGCTACTGCAACCAGTGGGCCTGTACTACCAGCAGCTGGTGGAGTCCTGCCACCTTGGCGGGATGCCCGTTCCCTTGGAGACCATCGAGAAGGACAACCAGCTCTCCCTTAAGATACCCATACCAAGTGGATTCTTTGCCAACGAGACTGCGCCGCTGGCTATGCGCAAACGCAAGCGGTCGGCCATCTTCATCCCGCCCATGCCCGCGGAGCACTCATCGAGTCCCTCTAACGAGGTGAGCATCTGCAAGTTCAAGTTCACCGGCGGGGCCAAGCCCACGCTGCAGGAGAAGAAGATGCTCTCGGTGGACGCCGAGGGCAACTACCGGTATTACAACGGCACCGGGGACAAGACAATGCGGGGCTATGAGTTCATCTCGCGGGATCAGCAGCAACAACTGCACCAGCAGCAGCAGCAGCAACAGCAGGGTCAAGAGAAGCTCTATGTGGATATACCACCACCCTCGACTGATCTCAGTCCGGAGCTGCTGCACATATCGCCGGAGTCGCCCACGTCAACGCTGCTCCTGCCCAGCAGTAACCACTTGGTGGCCGCCGTGGCGCCACACAGTCCGGTCTCCCAGTGCTCCAGCTCCCAGAGTCCAATGCCAGGAGCAGTGTGTCCGGGCCAGACGCAGGGCAAGTCCTCTTCGGAGAGCGAGCGCAAACGGCGATCCTCGAGGCGATCAAAACAGCGCGAGAAGCTGGAGAAAACCTTCAAGGAAAAGGGCTTTCTCATCCAAACCCAACAGCTGCAGTCCGCCGAAGGTGCCACTTACTGCAAATTCAGACAGCTGAAGAAGTTCACGCGCTACCTTTTTCGCAACTGGAAGGATCACATTCCGGAGAGCGATCTGGCCAAGCACCAGAGCGGTGGACGGGAGGACAACCTGTCCAGTCAGGAGAGCCAGACCGCCAGCCAGGGCACTTAAGCCTTCCCGAAGGAGATCCAGATACCAGCAAACCACAAAGCACTGCCAAAGATTTAGTTTAAGACGAGATGATGGGCGGTCCACCACCGGTGGGCGTTGCCAGTTGAGGGTGAAGCACACCATCCCATGCCGATTCCGTCCATGCGGGCTGCCCAACAACGCGATCAATGATCCTCAGCCACGCTTCCTAGTCGTTCATCAGTTTTTCTAGTGCCTAATGAAATGTTATCGTTAACAAATAAACTCAATGTTTAACCATAAAATGAATTGGTCAATAGATATGTCAAAAATGGGTTAAATTTTAACTTAAAATAACTATCATGAGCTAATTCTTTGCTACCTTTGTATTTGTAAGATCGTAGTATACATAGATAAACAACACCACCATATTTGGTTGTAAAAGGCATCGTAGTTTGTATTTTACAAAATATCCGTCAATACAGTTACGTGTTAGTACAAAAGATAAACTCCAAAATGGGTGATAAGTCTATGGGGGTTATGCTCGCTCTCAAGGTCGTTTCAATGCCATTGCGAATACTTATCGTTATCATGCTTATTCAGAAGATGTCATTGCATCCCGGTTCCAAATTAGACTAAATGTTAGTTACAGTTAATATAAAGATTTACAAAATGTTTGCTGGTATGCTTGGGTTGACGAAAGAATTTTGACTCGAATTCCATCGAAAGATGTGTGGAAGATTGGGCGTGCCCGGATAAATTCTTTCTAATATTGTCGCTTGACTTGTTGATTTGGTTGCTTAATTGGTTCAGGTGGCAGTTCATTCATATGGGGATCCTGGGTTAGACTTGGGCTTACAACTAGAAAACATTATGTTGCATGCAATCGATTTGTGCGTCTTCTGAATTTGTCATTAATTGGAGCTCATTGAGCTCTCATGGTCCTTGGACGTCTCCATCCGAGAGCACTCCGGCACCCTCGCATTCATGGGGCACACGTACTCCGTCCAATCAACTTCGCTTTGGCCCTTTGCGCTCTTGCGACGCTTCAGCGAGAACTGGGTGCGTTTCACTGGCTTTAGCTTAGCAGTTATGCTCAGTGGTTGATAGCCGGGTACCGATTCGGCAGCCCGATTTCTCAAGATCACCGGTCGACCCACCAGCTCCTTAAAGTGCATGGCCAGATGGCGGCGCAGCAGGGACTTGCTTGGCGGTATCGACAGCAAGTCGGCCAGCAGATCCGCATTGAAGCGCGGCTCGTACAGCATTAGAGCTCCGTGGATGCCGGCACCACGCAGATTGGGCGTATACTCGGACAGGTCGATGGTCTGCAACCAGCCCATTATGCGGTGCGCTGTCCACAGCTCCACGTTGTCCCTGTCCGGACTGCCAGAGGGCTCATCCTCGCTGGCCACCTTAATGGAGCGCCGAATTAAACCCTCTGCGTTCCAGGACAAACGGCGCATGCACAAGATTCCCGCTCGTAAAGAGGCTATATGCAGACAGGAGCTAACGTGCAGCTGGGACAGATCCTCCAGCGTAATGCGGTGCAGCATTCGACCATCGACCTTCGCCTGCATAAAATAATCCTTGTACTGTGGCAAGCCAATGTCATCCAGCCAGCGTAAAACCCAGGCCACGTCCAGGTTAGACGCCTTCAATGTTAGGTCGTCGAATTCTTTGCCGGTGATTTCGTCGATAGCCAACTGAATCTTCTTTCGGTGAAGAGGCAGCTTAAGATTGAGTTCTCGTTCAATGTCCACTGGCGATGCGTTGAAGATTGACACAGATGGATTGGCCCTCAGCCATTTTCTGGTGGCGGAAAGCTGATATTGTAATTTTTTTATTGTCATATTTGATGACTCACTCACCGGCAATTGTCCTCGTAGCAACCGAGGCCCATGAAGCCCAGCCAATTGCACACTTCCTGTACATCCCAAGTGGTCCAGTGCTTTTCGTTTTCGCCGAACAACGGCGTCTGGGCACTCCACTCGATACGTCCACCAGCAGTGGCTCTGGAACCGCCTCGCCGAAACTCGGGCTCCGCCTGTTCCAAGGCAGTCAGCTCGCAGTTGCTGCTATTGCTGCGCCTCAGCTTGCCCAGAATGTTTCGCAAGCCACGGGCAGATCGTTCTCGCAGCTTTGGTGAGGGCGTAAACTGCGACATGAAGCTAGAAGTCATGGCATCATCCGCTTGATGAGGACTGTCTTCAATCAGAATTTGTTCATTTGAGGCGAAGGCCACGTTCCGCTGTTTGCCACTGCTGTTCGCATTCACGTCCAAGGCACGGTTGTTATTATTGTTCGCCAGCTTGCCATGGGATCTTGGCAGGCTGTGGAACTGCGGCTTAATCTGATGGCGCAGCGCAGAGGGCGGCGTCTTGGGCGAACCCAAGAAGGCCTTCTGGTTTATGTTGCTCAAGCTGCCGTAGGGAAAGCTCGCGGAAATCACGCATCCATCATTGGCCTCCAAGGCCGTGCGATGCAGCTTCAGTTCACTTAAGGCACTCATCAGCTCTAGCTTCTGTGTCTCGAGAGCGGATCGCGAAATCATTTGGCGCTGCAGTTGCTCCTCCTTGGTGCACAATTGCTGGCTCTTTTCCGTGATAAGGCCCTCCAGCTCGATGATCTTGTCCGCTTGTTCGGACACCCGCTCCGCCAGCATTTGGTACTGCAATGCCAGGCCCTCCTTGTCCCGCTGCAAGCGACGCATACGCTCGTCGGAGTCCTGGCGCGGTATGTGCGTCTCCAGCCAGTCGCTTATGATGGCCGCGGTGACGGGATCGGGGGCTGGAGCAGCCAGGCCGACCTATAATAATAAGCATGTAAGCCCTGGGTTTCTTGGTCTTATCTTATATTGAGAGTGACTCACCTGTTGCAGGGCGAGAGCCAAAGTCTTGGCCGTTGATAGAACATTTGTGGCCGAAATCAAGTTGCGCTCGTTGAGGGTCAGGGAGGCTCCTGCTCCCGACACGGATCCCGCCTGAGTGGCCGTGCTCGATATGAGGCCGTCCATTTGCTGGAGCGCTGCCTCGAGCATTTTGCTGCCCTCCGCCACAGTCGCCATGTAGTCCAAATGTAAGCCTCGCTAATCCCGGGTGATCGATGTTGTGTGACCCTATTGCGCGACTAGTGCATGGTTATGTAAGCAGCTCAGGCAAGGCACGTCATTTCGCATATATTTGTGGCAAAATGGCATCTATGGTTATTAATTTTAGCACTAATTGGGAAAAACTATCACGAAAATAGAAGAGCTGCTGCACCGTTGTGCTTCTTCTTGCATCTACTCTAGCCCATCGATATATCGATAGTCCGCGCCCACACGATACTTCATTGCAGCAACAGTTTCCTAGGGAAGAACATGCCTTGCGATTAATATCGGGAAAAATCGAACAAATCTTTATCAAACAAATACAGAGAATTGTTATTAATCTAAAAGTACTTTAAATACTGTTTTAAGCATACACAATTTTTTAATTTTTAGGAGGTTTCAATATTCTTAATCGGCATTTAATAAATTTAAAGAATTTTATATATAAATTGTTTGCTTTAGGAATTTGTGTAATATGTTTTACTGCTTCTCTCTTTTAAATAATAATATTGGTGCCACACAAATAAAATATTTTAAATATCACTTCACCTTTATGAGATTTTCCAACTTTTGGAAAATTTAAAAATTATCTTCAATATGTGCATAGCTATAAATTTGGACTACCTAGCTGGTATGTACTGTACAAATTTTATACCATCTCTGAGGAACCTATGAGCTGGTGGAGGAGTCACGCAAGATAGGTCATCCCCAACGAATGTCACAACAAAACTAAAATAACGATAAAATAACAAACACACGAAATGAATCGCTTCGCCTATGTGGAGGCACGTCTGAGTTCCCAACGAATCCTTCGTGAGCCGCGACAACAAGGTGAAGATATACGATGGGGACCAAAAGGTAAAGTAGTGAATCCCCCAAACGAAAATCCTGCTTTAACTATAAGTTACAATGATTTCTAGACGGAGTTCGAAGAAGGTGAAATTGTACTTACCACCCACCGACTATTTTGGGGTCGTCCTGGGGAAATAGCCCGGGCCGCCATAACACTTTGCCTGCCACTCAGCTATGTGATATCACTCAGCGAAGAGACGACTGCCTCCAACTTCTTTGGTCGTAAAACACGCATAATTATGCACCTTCGTCCGCCGGCACCGGACAAAGGACCCGGTCCGCTGGACACCAGTCGTGCGACGCACATCAAGTTGTCTGGAAAGAATGGACTTAGCTTAGAGTTTCATAGTGCCCTGCGGGAAACTCTGAATGCCCGCGTTTGGGAGATCCTTCTGACCAGCGAGACCATCATCAACAACGGGGCCAGCAGCCCGACCTCGGAACCCGCCAACGATAGACTGGCTCGCATTCAGAAGAGAACAGGAATCGGTGGCATTGAGCGTCACCTGGAGGCGAAGGCCAAGGCCACGGATGAGAACATAGCCATGGCCTTTCAGGATCTCAGTGTCCTGATGGCCATGGCCAAGGACATGGTGGGAGTGTCCAAGACCATTAGCAATAAGATACGCGAACAAAAAGGCGAGATATCTGACGATGAGACTGTGCGTTTCAAATCCTACCTCATGAGCTTGGGAATCGACGATCCCGTGACACGGGACAACTTTACCAGCAATTCGGCTTACTTTAGCAGCTTGGCCAGACAGATTTGCGAGATGCTCCTAGACCCTATCGAGGTAAGAGTTTAGTTAGTAGGTTATCTGTTATACTCATCCATTTTTTCACCACTTAGGACCAAGGAGGCATGATGTCCTTGGCCGACGTCTACTGCCGTGTGAATCGAGCACGTGGACTGGAGCTGTTGTCACCTGAGGATTTGTTGCACGCCTGCGAGCAGCTTAGTGGTCCCATCCGCCTGCGCAGCTTTCCTAGCGGCGCTAGAGTTCTGCAGCTGGAGTCCCACGATGATGCTCTGATTGCCGTTGACACTTTAGAGAAGGTGGAGGTAGCCGAATCTCTGGCTGTGGAGGAACTGGCCAAGAAGCTCGGAATATCCCTTCTGCTGGCCAAGGAGCGTTTACTGGTTGCCGAGCGTCTGGGTAAGGTGTGCCGAGACGAGTCCGTGGAGGGACTCCGTTTCTATCCTAATCTGCTGCTAAACCGGGACTAATTTAACTGTGAATGTGCTTGTTACTAGATATGCTTAATAAAAAATTATTATATTTTACAATGGTGGCTAAATACTTCACATTGGAATCAACCGAATCTTTATTGTCGCGTTTTGGAAAACTCACAATGAACTCAAATCCTTATTTTTCTCTTAAAAAAATAAAAATAAGGAAACTATAAACTCTAGAAATTCAACTTTGGGTCACCTTTTTACAAGACTAACATGAAAATGGGTCAAACTTTTAATCAACGTTAAAAAGAAAAAATTTGAATGCAGATTTTTAAAGAATCAAACCACAAGTCTAACTCCAAAGACCTCCTTTAAAATCGGCTTAAATATGAAAAAGAAATAGACTATAGGAGTCCAATTGTGGGACACCTTTTTACAAATTAGAAATAACTAACACGAAAATGGTTCAAAATTTTTATCAACGTTAAAAAGAACAAAGAAAGCAACTTTTGATATACCCTTGCAGAATGGTATGTACATTATATTCTCCAAAATTATTCATATGATGCATTCTTAATACCATAAAAACCCAACTTCCTAACTAAAAAACACCAAAGTTATGGCATTTGCAATCGGCAGCTATAGGATATAGTCGGCCGATCCTTATAAATGGATAGGTCGGATTGATTGTCCAAAAATAAAACCCATAGAAAATCCCAACTTCCTAACTTAACAAACACCAAAGTTAGGCATTACCGACAAATCAGTTATATGGCAGCTATAGGATATAGTCGGCCGATCCTAATTTGGTACGTCGGATTGATTAACCAAATATAAAACCCATAGAAAATCCCAGCTTCCTAACTTTAAGAACATCAAAGTTATGGCATTTCCGATCAATCAGTTATATGGCAGCTATAGGATATAGCCGATCCCGGCCGTTCCGACATATATACTGCGCAAAAAATAAGGGTGTGCAAAGTTTCAGTTCGATATCTTTAAAACTGAGAGACTAGTTTGCGTAGAAACAGACAGACGGACAGACAGACGGACAGACAGACGGACAGACAGACGGACAGACAGACGGACATGGCTATATCAACTCGGGAAGTGATCCTGATCAAGAATATATATACTTTATAGGGTCGGAGATGTCTCCTTTGCACACTTTTGACCAAAATTATAATACCCTCTGCAAGGGTATAAAAATTTGAATGCAGATTTTTAAAGAATCAACCCACAAGTCTTTAAAGGGTAAGCCACATTGAAATCTGTTTAAATTTGATAAAGTTATGGACTCTAGAAGTCCAATTGTGGGAAAGCTTTTTAGAAGACATCGGAAACTTACAGACATCGGATAACTAACATGAAAATGGGTCAACGTTAAAATGAACAAGAAAGAAAGCAACTGGCGGAGCCGAAGTTGATATACCCTTCAGAATATTATGTTCATTATATTCTCAAAAATTATTCATATGATGCATTCTTAATACCATAAAAACCCAACTTCCTAACTTTAAAAACACCAAGTTATGGCATTTCCAATCGTTCAGTTATATGGCAGCTATAGGATATAGTCGGCCGATCCTTATGAAATTTGGTAGGTCGGATTGATTGGCCAAATATAACACCCATATAAAATCCTAACTTCCTAACTTTACAAACACCAAAGTTATGGCATTTCCGATCAATCAGTTATATGGCAGCTATAGGATATAGTCGGCCGATCCCGGCCGTTCCGACTTATATACTACGTCAAAGGAAAGAAGGGTGTGCAAAGTTTCAATTCGATAGCTTTAAAACTGAGAGACTAGTTTGCGTAGAAACAGACAGACGGACAGACAGACGGACATGGCTATATCAACTCGGGAGGTGATCCTGATCAAGAATATATATACTTTATAGGGTCGGAGATGTCTCCTTCACTGCGTTGCACACTTTTGACCGAAATTATAATACCCTCTGCAAGGGTATAAAAATTTGAATGCAGATTTTCAGAGAATCGAACCACAAGTCTTCAGTGGTATGCCACTTTGAAATCGTCTTAAGTTTGGTATAGTTATAGACTCTGGAAGTCCAATTGTAGGTGACCTTTTTACAAGTTGTCATAATCATTGAAATAATTAGTATAAAAACGGGTCAAAATTTAGATCATCGTTAAAATGAAAAATTTTAATTCAGATTTTCAGAGAATCGAACCACAAGTCTTTAGATGTATGCCACTTTAAAATCGTCTTAAGTTTGGTAAAGTTATGGACTCTGGAAGTCCACTTGTGGGTGACCTTCTTACAAGTTGTCATAATCATTGAAATAATTAACATAAAAATGAGTCAACATTTTGATCAACGTTAAAAGGAAAATTTTGAATGCAGATTTTCAGAGATTCAAACCACAAGTCTTTAAAGGTATGCCACTTTGAAATCGTTTTAAGTTTGGTAAAGTTATGGACTCTGGAAGTTCAGTTGTGGGTGACACTTTTACAAGTCAACAGAATCTTGAAACTAACAAGAAAATGGGCCAAAAAATTTTTCAACGATAAAAAGACAAATTTGAATGCAGATTTTTAAAGAATTAAACCACGAGTCTTAAGAGGTATGCCACTTTGATATCGGATTAATTTTGGTAAAGTTATGGACTCTCGTAGTCCAATTCAGGGTCCCCTTTTTACAAGTCAACGGAAACTTGAAATAAGTAAAAAAATTGATCAACGATAAAAAGACAAATTTGAATGCAGATTTTTAGAGAATCGAATTTTTAGAGTCTTAATAGGTGTCTCTATCTGAAATCGGCTTAAATTTTTTAAGGCTTGCCCTCTCGAAGTTCGATTGGGTCAAAAACAGGAAATTTAACAAATTGGACGCGATCGTTCCGATGGCAGCTATGTAAACTACACTGCGTTACGAACTTCTGACAAATAACACCTTTTTTCAAGAGCTTATAAATTAAACTCTATTCGGCAAAGATTTTCAAGATCCTGCGAAGCTTTAACCGTTTCGGAATGACAAGAATGATTGGATTTTATAATTCATTTCACACTTTATTGATTAACGCATTTGCTTTGACTTTGTCGGCGCTTCATTATTTTATTTTGGTTTTGTCATAATTTTTACTTTTGCTTAGTATTTCTCAAGAGTTTTCTTCGTAATCAGTTTAATGAAAAGTTTCTACAGTCAGGTATTTTGATAAGCAGTTATTGAATTGAAATTACACATTTATATTAATAGTTGTTTTCGTGTTTACATATATAAATATCTTATGCCGCTGCTTAGATTGCTCCGCATTACATTAATAAATCTTTGAATTACGTTTCAATAACCATTTGATCAGACCACACGTATATCATTATCATGTATATAACTTTCGTACTCAGGTTTTTGGCCAGATCTTTGCGTCGCTTTGCTTGAGTAACATTTTCCCACTTCGTTATGCTTTCAATCATTCATTCGGTTTACGTAGTACCATGTTTTCTTTTTCGTTTATTCTTCTTAAATCACATTTATTATTTAATATTAACATTGAGTAATTTATGCTTGAGTGTGTTGGGTACGGTAGGAAATACGGGTAATGGTGAGGTTAATTTGTGTTTTATTTTCTTGTTCCTTCATGAAGAGGTTTAGTTTTTAGTGTTGTACAGCTGAATCAAACAATGCTAAACAATTACAGCAGAGTAGTAACATAAATAAAATCGTTACTTAAATAAATAAATTCCATCTACAAAAACTGGCTTAGTTGAGAAACAAATTTGTTTAGTCAAAGCGTTACTTTTTACACATTACTCGACTCGCATTCGCAACTTCCTTCGCCCACATTCCTTCAGCTGCTCCTGTCTCTAGTTTCATTGTACATTGCGCTATTACAAATAAATTGTTTAAATAAGTGTTGACTTTTTTGTGTATTTTGTTTTGCTTTTCGTTTTTAATGTTTCTGCAATTGGAAGTACTAAATTGGTTGAGGCTACGAATTGTACATTACAAACTAAAATGTGTTTTTCTCTTCTTTTGTGAACTTAAGCTAAGCAATCGATTAAATAATTAGCAATAATAATTTTAATAGTACAATATGAATATTTGTAATTGCTAAAATGAACCCTTATACTCCGGTCCATATGCTCTCGTAGCTAAACGTAATCGTAATAATTAGAATTTCTTTACAATTAATTTACTTTTTTTCTTGATTTTTCCTCCTCATATTATTGCTTTCCTTTTGTTTTCGGCGACTCCCCTGATTTACAGCTTAAAATTAGCACGCTTATAGAGCTAGTCTTAGGACTTAACGAATTGGAGTTGGGAGCCAAATTGATAGGTGTTCTCGTGTGTAGTTTAAATGGCGATTGGGCGCAGGACATATTGAAACAATTTCCATATATATATATGTAATATATATGCGTATATACAACTAGATAAATATTATTAAGATCTCTACACCTAATTCGTTTTTGCAAAGGGGACACGATTAACACAAGCACAGTCGGTAGAGCCGTGTCCAGGCCCATTCTGGTTCCTGATCCATCTCCTAACTAGGTTGCACAACTATGAGCTGCCATGCTATTGCCCATGCAATTTACACTTACGATTACACATCAAAACATATATAGTTATATGGGTATACAATGTACGATAGTAATGATAGTTAGGAGGTAACCATAAACTATAATATCAAGCAATACACAACGCGTAGCCTTTTACTTGTTCGCTCTAATGCTTCATATCTCAGTTCTCTCGATCATCCACATGCTCTACTTGGTGGCATCGGTGGTGGAGCGCCGTCGATTGACCGCAGCCTGCTGCTGTTGTTGTTGCTGCTGCTGCTGCTGTTTGGCCGCCGCCAGAGCCGTCAGTGTCCTTTGACTGATGGCCCCCGAGGCGGTGGTGGCCCTTCCAGCGATCTGAATGTGCTGCAGCTGTTGCTGTTGCTGCGGCACTTGAACCTGCACTTGGCTTGGACTGGGCAGTGTCTGCGACGAGACCGTGGCGGTGCTCTGCTGGTTGAGTATTCGGTGTTGTTGCTGCAGCTGTTGTTGCTGCTGCTGCTGCACGGGAGCCTTCACCGTCTTTAGTTGTAGCTTCTGCGCAGACATCACAATGGGAGTGGTGTTTAGGCTAGCACTGCTGGTCACCACATTAGCGGCTAGATGTGGAGCAAACAAGTGGGTTTATAAATGGTCGATAAAAACGAATCCAATTCCAACTCACCGTTCACAGGAGTGGTGGCTATCTTGAGCGTGGAGCCCCCGATCTGGCGCTGGGTGGTGATGAGCTGTCGGCTGGCCAATTGCTTGGTGCCCACCACCTGGACGTTGCGGGACCGCGGCTGAATGGTGCCCAACAGCTGGATGGCCGCCGTGCTGCTCCCGCCCGACTGCGCCTGGATCGTCTGCTGCTGCTGCTGGACCGTCTGCTGGGCGATACCTATACCACCACCAACACTTGAGGTACGTATTGTTTGAGGATTTAGTTTCTGTACACCGGCACCGACTATTTGAGCTGTAAGCAGAGAGAGAGCAGAACGTGGGTGTGCGGGGAGATTTTTTTGGTTGTTGTTTTAGGTTGCAATGAGAAATGTCGAAGGTCAGAGGTCGGGGAGCCGCCAACTTGGCGTTAAACCAGTACGAGCAGTATGGTTACACGGCTATGGTTATACATAATGGACTCTCTAATCTCAAACTGATGGCATTTCGGGTTAGGACACACAAGACACATAAATCGGATTGGATTAGTTTAGTTGTATGAGGGATCGAAACGAGTTGTTACAGGGTTTGTGTTGTATGATATGTATGTTGTAAACGAGAAACGAAACAGAAAACAGAAGAGAACAAAATTAAGCATGTTCAATCAAAAGAAAAGAGTTACGTAAAATTAAATATGGTCCGAGTATAAATAAATATTGCATAAAAAAGCCAGATCCAGAGTCACATATATCTCTTCGGCCTGGCCGAAAAGGATGGGCAGCATCCTAAGGAGCGGCCACTGCACTAGATTCGCGTTTTTCTTCTACTCACCAATGGGAAGGGTCAGCATGGCCGTTGTGGCGCCTGTTCCTCCACCGCCGCCGGCATTGCCACTATTGGTGCTTCCCGCCGAGACTCCTCCGCCGGCGTTGTTCGTAATGACCACTGTCTGAGTGCCAGGTCCTGTCGAGGGCAGGCTAACAATGGTGCCCGTTGGTGGGGCGTGTTGCTGCTGGGCCTGCTGATGTTGCTGTTGATGATGAGGCGCCGACTGAGTTTGCAGTGTTATGGTGTGTGGCAGTTGTTGTTGCTGGCTGGAGACGGGCACCGAAACCAGGACACTCCGCTGCTGGCCCTGCGCCGTGCCCGCGCCTGTGGCCGCATTCCCCGCCTGCTGCTGCTGCAAACTGTTCCCGGAGAATTGCAATGAAATGGGCTGCGTAAATCCGGGAATCTGCACCTGGACATTCTGCAGACCGGCAAAGTTAGCCATGGCGCCCTGCAGCTGCGACAGATTGATGCCCTGCAGATTTAGGGTGGCGGTGGTCTGTTGCTGCTGTTGTTGTTGCTGCTGAGGCGAGGCAGACGGCTGCGGATGCGGACTAGACATAGGCGAGTGTATCGAGGAGGTGGCGGGAGAGTGAACGATGGTTTTGGTAATGAACTGCTGCGTTTGCGGTTGCTGCGGCGACATGTGTGGCATGGACACGGCGGACACGTTGGAGGTGACATTGCTAAGGCGCTCCAGCAGCGCTTGGTTTTGGTGCGTCTGCGACGACTGCGAATGATCCGAGCCCGATGGCGAGGGCGTAGCCGCGTTGGTCAGCAAGGCGGACAGTGCTCCGCCACCACCGCCTCCACTCGAGGTGGACGCCAGATTATTGGGCACCGCAAAGCCACTGGCATTCGAGGCGTTCGAATCACTGCCCGGCGATGGGGCCGCCATGCCCACCACAATCGCGTTGGGCGGCGCCGTGGTGCTGTCCCTCCTCAGCGAGCTCAGGATGCGCTGCTGGACTGGACCCGTTGGGCTCTGGATCCAGGCTGCAGCAGCCGCAGCACTGTTCCCCGACGAGATCACTGTGTAACTGGTGGTGGGGTTCGTCATCACCGCCGGCGGCGAGGCCAACTGTGAGGCGAGCGCCGACATGGACACTCTCACTGTTTGACTTCCGTCGCCCGCCTGTTGGTGGTGCGATTGTCCCGCTTGGTTGAGGTTGACCGCTATCAAATTGCCTGCGGAGTTTGTTCGAAACGTTGTCGTGGTGGTACCTCCACCGCCGATCTTTCGATTGGCGTTCAACAAGTTTTGCAGCACCTCGCTGGACTGCTGTTTCCGCTGGGTACTGACCAGCGTGGGCGTGCCACGGGTGGTCTGCACGTAGGTAGCTGTGGCCGCATCCGCGGTGGTCGGAGTCGACGGTTGCTGGTGCTGCACAAGCGTAAGCGTCTGCGGTTGCTGTTGGCCGGTGGAGGTGGTGAACGTTCCACTTGCCACTGGGGTGCTAGTCATGGCAGCTGGAGCACTGTTGAGCAGGTTAAGAATTGATGCGTTGCTTGAGTTTTTGAGTGTTGCAGCATTGTTTCCGTTGTTGTTGTTGCTGCCGCCGGGCACTGCAGCATTGTTGTTATTTGGCGTGTTCCCAGCTGTAAAACACAATTTAAAAACATTTTGTAGACGATCCCCAAGTCAAGAATATGAGCAGAACTTACGTTGATGTTGTTGATGCTGCTGTTGTTGTTGTTGCTGCTGTTGGTATTGGTTGGCAGAGTTCATAATGCTGTTGACTATGGCGTTTATTGCAGGATTCGGATGTATGGCCGTATTGTTGTTCATATTGTTATTGTTGTTGTTGTTGTTACTAGTGGCAGTTGTCTGTTGTTGCTGTTGATGTTGCTTCTGCATAATCTGTTGCTGCTGAAGTTTCAGTTGCGTTTGCTGAGGAAGAAAATACTTTTTAATACAAAACCTTGAAAGCTAAATTAATTATGTTTATATCCTTGTCCTTATTATCTTCCTAGTAGTGGGCATAATTTAATGAATTTACATTTATAATTATTAATTCTCTACTTTTATTTTGAAGGGTGTATCTAACAAGTCCAAGAATACGATATCAAATAATAACACCTCTTAACGAGTGACGATTACACTTGTGTGACAAAAAAATGATTCGACTAATGTAGTCAAGGAGTGTTAAACAAGTTTGTTCACTGTCATCTTTTTTTTTTATATCCTACTTCTGCTTTAGATTTGCAGTCGTAAAGCTGTTCACACGGATTGTTTGGTATCTAATAAACCGCTTATCTCAAATGTTAATTTGGCATTCCCAATCTTTAGTATTTGGATAATTGTTTAACCATTCCAGTTATCTGGGAATGATATGTGGTTATGGGTGTGTATTTATTATATGAGTAATATGTTTTAATATTTTTTGAAGGACTGTCACAAATGTTGGGTTTAGATTGTTCATGCCGAATTGCATTAGACTTTATATCACAGATTGATTTGAGGACATCACTGGTTACCATAAACTTACCAGAATTGGCACATTAGAGTTGAGCTGGGCACGCAACGCGGAATTGGCCCCCACCACCGAAGTGCCCTTCACCTGCTGCTGCTGAATAGTGGCGGGCTGAATGGTTATCCCCGAGTGTTGCAGGGCCTGGGCTAGTTGTTGCGACTGTTGCTGCGGCTGCTGCTGTTGCACCAGGACCAGGGAGCCATTGCTCAGACTAACTTGGTGAGTTGTTGTGGAGGAATTGCTACCGCCGGTGGCCAATTGCTGAAGATGAATGTGTTGCTGCGGCTGCTGTTGTTGCTGCTGTTGCGTTACAATCTGTGTTGGGGCTTGCTGCTGCGGTGCCTCGATTGTGTAGGTTTGCTGCTGCTGCTGCTGTTGCGCCGGTTGCTGCCGAAAGTTTTGCTGTATATTAATAACATTACTTCCGGCCAAATTGAGAGTCTTTTGAGTTATTTGTTGTCGCGGCAATGCCACATGATGCACAGTGGCGGATAACTGCTGTTGCGCTTGTTGTTGTGGCTGCTGTTGCTGTTGTTGCTGCTGCGGTTGTTGTTGTTGTTGTGGCTGCTGCTGTTGCTGTTGCTGCGGATTGGCGACAACCACAACATGCTGCGGCTGCTGCTGTTGTTGTTGCTGCAATTGAGTTTGCCGCTGCTGCTGTTGTTGTTGCTGCTGCTGTTGCTGCAAAAGGATCCGCTGCTCGTTCGTCAATCCCGTGTGGGTTACGATCGGAACATGCCCAGGTATCAAATGCGTGATTTTGACCGCCTTACGCCCCTCCTCGGTGAAGATCTCGCGGAACTGTTGAATGTATCGATTGGCATGCACCCGAGTGCCCAGCGCAAAGCGGCACGACTCGCCGTTCCGCTCGCCCTCGCGATAGTCGCGGTCCACGTACAGCTCGCCGAGATACTCGGCATCGGAGGGGCGCTGGAAGATGGACAGTTTGATGTGGTACAGCGCCCGCCGACCTTCGCTGGCCTCCCGCTCCGTCTCCAGCACGTACTCCTCAATGAGCTGCGGCTGGAAGTTGTGCCGACAGTTGGGCTGGCAGCCTTCCTTGCAGGCCTCGCTGAACTCGTTGAGGGGCTCGAAGGCCTTGGCATACTTCTCCACGCTGATCACGTGTTCGGGCACCTTCAGATTGGCGGGATACTCCAAAGTGGGCGGACGAATGGGCCGGATGACCTCGTGGGGTCGCCGGGGAACCTTGGAGGTGAACGAGGAGAGCATGGCCCCCACCAGCGGATTATTGGTGGGCGCCGTGGCCGGTGTCGCATTACCACCGCCACTGTTGCTCCCCGTTCGAGGTCGCTGGCGCAGACGAGCCAGGTAATCGCACAATTCCAGGCCATGATGGTGGGTAAACTGGTCCAGCTTGCGCTTCCGATTGATGGCCGTCTGTGTGAACTTCTTCATCTGGCGCCGCAGCTCGTGGGAGTTGAAGAGCTGGCGCTGGTGCTGGGCGTTGATGGCCTGCCTCCCTATGCTGGGATCCGGCTCCAGGCACAGCGGCTCCGCCGTGGCCAACACCAGCTGGCTCTCCAGGGCGAGCTTGTCCTCCGCCGGCATCTGGCTGCCCATTTGCTGCACTTCCGCGAAGAGGGTGGCGTTCGTCGGCCTGAGCAGGATGTGCTTCATATCACAGATATTCGTTGAGGTGGCAAACGTCTGGCGGAAGTCGCGGATCTGGGCGATCACGCAGCCCGCGTAGAAGACGCTTGGCTTGGCGTACACCCGTGTCCCCTCACCGTCCGACAAACTGACCGTCTCGGCTCCGAGCAGATCCATTAGAAACTCCGGTAGCATCTCTCGATCGATGCACTGCAGCAGGAGATCGTTTTCGTAGGGCCACCGCAGCACCTCCACTAAGCCAAAGTCGTGCTTGGCCTGTCCCGTCTCCGCCTTGGAGTGGCTCTCATCCAATGTGGGTTTAGAGCGGTTCCGATGATTTCCGGGGCCTGCTCCCAATCCCGCAGCCTCGCTTGTGGCATCGTCTTTGTCGGTGGCGGACCATTCGTTAGTTTGCGGGTTAAGCACCAAATGCTCGTCATAGTGCAGGGCCAGCGAGTATCCCTTGTTGCCGGGATACAGGTTGACCACAATCGTGTTGAGCTTCTCTCGCTCCACCAGCCGCTCCAGGGTGAAGGAACGGGTGCGTTGCTTTAGCTGAAATGTTGAGTAGTTGTAGGTATGATATCTTCTCTTTCATAAATTTTCACTTACCCCTGTCTCGGCAAAATAGTTCAGGTCGTTGCTTAACAATTGTAGATAAAGGTCCTTTATTTTCTCGTGCAGATTGAAGAACTTACTGCTGCCTGACTGGCAGACGGAGGAGGATGAGGAGGGTGGCTTGCTGTTGTTGGAGGAGGCAGCGCCGGCGCCAGCGCGCGCTGATTGCGACGACGATGTGGCCGTGGAGACTGAGGCGGCGGGTAAAGCTGAGCTGCGACTAGAGGAGCTGCACTCCTTGCTACTGCTATTGTTGTTGGACTTTTGGCGCTTGTTTGGCGACGACGTGGGCGAGGCCAGGACATGGTGATTGTGCGTCTGGTGGAGGTGATGATGGTGCAGGTGGTGGCCGCCGCCGCCGCCACTCGCTGTTGAGTTGGCGGAAGGTGGCCGCTTCTCGGACTTCTTGCCGGACGACACACTGACCGCTCCCGTCGAGCTGTTGCTCAGGCTGGAGTTGACGCCCGGCGGCGTGGACAGCAGCAGATCGGGCACCACCGGCGAGGGCGACGTGATGGAGTTAAAGTTCGACAGCGTGGTGGTGGAGGATGAGCACGAGGAGGGCGACGGAGCAATGGCCGTGGGCAGGCCGCTGGGCGTGGCCGAGGTGGGCTCTGTGAGCAGGCCGCCCAGCGAGCCGCCAGTGCCCTCGGTGGGGGACTCGTCGTCATCGAAGATGCAGATTGGCGGCTGGGCAGGAATCTGTGGTATGGCCTGCAGCAGGCTGGTCTCCAAATACGACTTGCTGCTCGAGGAGGCGAACTGCTGCTGCTGCTGGAGGGCAGAATGCAGCTGGTACGTCTGCTGGGGCTGCAGTTGCGGCGAGGACCCGGCCTGGTACTGGACGAACTGCGTCTGGTGGACGCCCGATCCGTGGGCGTGGACCGCTAGTCCCTGGACATGGTCCGAGTTGCTGGAGCCCTTTAACTTCTTGAGCGTGTCATTTATAATAAACTATTGGGGGCGATTAAAATATATTAAAGGGTTAATCAGTTAAATTCCAAAGAGAACAGAGATCTTACGTCGGCTTCTTGGCATGAGGAGTCCAGGCTTTGCATGGTGCCAGCGGATTGCTAGGGGAGTCCCGACGGAGGATGGCGCACCCAATTACCGACGACATCCAAGCGTCAGTTTGTTAGCAATCCTGGTCAGGATCGGCGGCATTCGCATTGCGCTGTGGCAGGTGTGTTTGTTATTGTGTGCCTGTGAGTGTTTTCAGGACTGCAGACGCAGGGCTCCGTAGTTGTTGTCTCCTACTTTCGCTGGCTGCTGCTGCTGCCCATCGGTTACTTTCGCAACACTCACTCGGCCGTGCCGCATCGGGATACGGGTATCCTTGCCCCGGATGGATGCACTGCTTCCAAGGACCGCGAGCACCGAATGGAAACTCTTCTCGTTTCTTCACTCTTTTTCCACTTCCACTGCTGCTGCTGCTTTGCGTGACATTTTCTCTCTCTGCGCCCCTCTGCCGTCGACCCTCTTTTTTGGCGCTGCTATTCCGTAAAAACGCAAGGCTGCTTCTTCTGCTGCGATTACGGGGCGAACGCTGGGCTGCTTCTTTAATAATACGCCGAGGATTGCTCGCTTTTAATTGTTTTAAAACTTTGTTTTATGCTTTTTTGCAATGTAAATGTACTGTACGATTCGTGCCGTGCGAATGCCAACAATCGTTATCGTTCGCTGTGAATGGGACAATCGCCGTTCCGATACTAGTTCATTGGGTTGTTGGCGGTGTGGTCACACTGTCTTCGATACAAAGCGTGCTGTTAGGCGCGCTGTTATCGAACTGTTAACGGTCCAAGCGCCAACTGAAAATTCAAAATTATATAGAACGTAACTTTTTATTTTCCTGTTAATAAAAATAAAACACATTTCGTAGGATTGTTCACTTATGTTTAATAGGTATATTATTAAGGATTAGTCTCTACCAACTAAGCATTAAGAATACAAAATTTTGTCACTTGTACGTATACACTTTGCCATACACATATATCCATATATATATCATAGATCATATATCATATATATCCGCGCTAACCGTTATCAATATTCAATAAAATCATTATATCAGAAACTTGTAATACACTCGCAGTTGAAGAATTTCCGTTCACATCAGCATGAGATCTTTAAACGTTAATTGTGTAGTTTGAAATATTTATAATAAAAACAGCTCTTGAGTTGGATCGTTGAGGATCGGGTGTGTGGATTTGGGTTGGGGGGATCTGTGCGGGTGGGTCTCCTCGAGCGGCGCTCCATCCTACTCCTTGTGCCCGCCCTGCAGCTTCTTCCAGGTGTCGCCCAGCGCCTTGGCAAAGTGGTCGTCCACCGAGGCTTCAGTCTTGGTGAATATCGAGATATTCGTGGACGAGGTGGGCGAGGCGGGCGGCGTCTGCGCCGAGGAGGCGGCCGCAGCCGCCAATCCCGGTTCAGCCTTCACCCGAATGATGGCCGGCATGCTGGGCGTCGGCGTGGGAATCTGCGTGGGCATCGGATTCGAATTCGAATTCGGTGTTGGAGTCGTCGGTGTCGGAGTCGGTGTCAAAGTCGGCGTCGTCACAGCAGCAGTTCCTGGTGTCCCATAAGCCGGTGGCGGCGGCGGCGTATTGTATCGGGGCGGCGTGTGATGGGGCGTGTCCAGGATCCGCTTGGCGGCCACCGCTGCCTCCATCACTTGGCTGACGGCCGCGGGTAGCGCCGGTCCCGATCCTGTGGCCGAGGGCGGCGGCGATGGCGGCGTTTGGGTGCGATGCAGTGCCAGCGAGAGTGGCAGAGGTTCCTCCTGCGGCGGCGGCAGTTCCGGCTGTTCGGATTCCAGCTCCAGAATGACCAATCCCGGCTTGGCCAGCGGCGAACGGTGCTGCTGGTAGAGTTGTGCTGTGGCTGCTGCTGCTGTGCTGGTTGACGATGCAGGCGGTCCATAGGCCAGCGGCGAGACCTGCTGCTTGGGCGTGCCACATGGCGAGGGCGTGGGTGTGGGCGTGGGCGTCGGCGACTTCTTGACGAACAGGGCCGCATAGTCCTCGCCCAGCGAGCGCCGGAAGTGCTCGTCAATGTCGCACATAGCTACGTCTGAAAGGAGGCAATAAAAGCAGGTGGTTAGTGGGATAGTTAGCACGACTGCATGCATAGCTTCTCACCTGAGGAGTGGGCCTGCTCGGGAGGTTCCCGCTTTGGGGGCGCCTGGGTGATGACGCTGGGTCGGCTGTTGGCCGCGTAGTTGGTCCCAGGCAAGGGTTCGCGATAAGGCGGCGGCGGCGAGGCACGCAGCTTGAGCGCTCCCGATGTCACCGACATGTCAATGGGGCTGTCCATGTCGCGGTCCTCCCGCTCCCGCTCCCTATCGCTGCTCCCTGCCTCGTGCACCTGGTACTCGGCGGTCCGCTGGCGACGCTCGCGTCTCCACTTGGTGGTGGGCAGCTCTTTGGCCGTCACACGCATCTCTGCAAGGAAAAACGAAACGTTGGGGGTCAGAAACCGATTGCTGGGAAACGAGTTAACCTTTTGGCCATCTCCCTGAGTACACTAATAAAAAAGACTTGGTAAATCCAAGTATTTCATACTATAATTTATATTTTGCTTTGATTTTCATCATTAGCTGTTTTTAGTTGTTTAAAATATGAATATATATAAATATGTTTAATATTTCTTTTGATTATTTTCCAAATAGATTTAAAGATCTAAAATTTAAAATTTTAATTTAAACCAAATTATTGTAAGTAAAATTATAATATTAAATAAAATGCATTTTAAATTGCATTAAATCATGCATTTTAAATTACATTAAATCATGCAATTTAAAATGCATTTTCAACTGGTATTATAAGTAAGAATAAAACAAATTGATTAAAATCCTGAAATTTAATATGCATTTTGTTTAATATTGTGCATTTTATTTAATATTAAGATTTTATATAGTTTAAATATGAAATTCTGGATTCAATTAAATTTCTTGATCAGTGTAGCACTAGTCAATCTAATATTATACCAAAATCGCATTTCAATTAAAAGTCATAAATTTGATTTGGCTTTGTGGTTGATTTGGATTTTTGTCTGGCTAGCGATCCACTCCTCGGTGCGGTTTACGTGTCTGTCGTCGTGGTTTCGATTATGCGGTCGCTGAGTGGGCGTAATGAATCACATGGAGTTGTGGCGAGGCGACTTGAGGCGAGGCTGACTCTACAAAGGTTCTCCTCCGCCCCATCCCCTCGTGGATCCAAGTCTCCACCTCCCCCGTTGCCTGCGAGTTTGTTGCCTAAGTCTTTCGCTTTTTTGAATGAACTTCTGCCAAAAGCTTTAAAGAGTGGTGGTCATGAGGGGGACGGGGGAGGAAGGGTGGAGGAGCAGCTCAGGCAGCACAGAAATTATGCACAAGAAGACGTAGCCGTCACCAGCAAAAACAGAAAAAATAAAAATAAAAAACGGCACACACACAATCGAGCAAATAAATAATAACAACAGAAAGCACACAATCGAAACTCCAAGGCACAAACAAAATTGGTTACGAAAACTCGTTTGCTCTACGCTTTTTTCAGACAGTGTGTGTGCGTGTGTTAAAGTCTGGGCCTGGCCTACACTGAGCGAATTGCAGGACAGGAACGTGCCCGGCCTGCCAATGGGCGATTGCTGGCGTGGGAAGCGGCCAAAACGAGCGTGGGCATCCCGTCGGGATGAAAGATCTCCGATCCGCTCGAGGTGCTGCTCAGTGTAGCCAAGAGAGCTGGCCAGGAAACGGGGTTTATAAATAAAGCAAGAGGCAGCGGGAAGCCAGGTCCCAGAACCCAGTTTCGCGGCCGATATCGAAGGGGCAGCAGGCAAACCAGTCGGGCGACTTCTGCACATTTCGAGCAGCGCAGAGAGCCTGATCGGAGCAGGAGGAGGAGTACGTCCACCGATCCAGGCATGAATGAATGAATGAATGGCTGGGATGGTTGGAGGCGTTTGGCGTTGGCGGAGCAGGCGGAGGCGGGAGCGTTGTCCTGTTTTTGGCAACGTCACTGCGGGCCTGCCATTTATTACTTCTTCTGCGTCCGGACTCCTCGGGCAACCACAAACCGCGAGGCAGAGGAACTCGAGCCCCAGCCGAGTGAGTGGTACCCAGCCGAAGAAGCCGAAACTGGTCTGGTTGGAGTGGAGTGGAGTGGAGTGGAGCAAGAGGAGGAGTTGCAGCAGGCGGAGAGATACTAAACAAAAAAAACCAACAAACACGGAGGCTGGGAGCGAACTTCGGCTGGGGCTCAAGCGGATGATGATGGGGATGATGATAATAATAAAGAAACATTCAAATTTTATTGCACATTTCCGGTCGTCGGACGTCGCCGTTGCCGTCTGTTGGGGGATCGGCAAATCGACAGGGTAAAACAACAACAACAACGACGACGGTGAAGCTTTCTTTTTGAGGCTCAAGCTCCCCCTCTTTCGCGGATTGTGGTCTGTGTTTCTCCCTATCTCACCTTCGCCGCCGCCACCGCTTTTTTCAGCATCCTCTTCTGCATTGTTTATTTGTTCTGCTGCCTTTTTTCTTTTTGCTGCGAGCGTTTTAATCATTTCTGTATCGGCTAATTGGCGATAAAGGGGAGCCCGGCCTAATGGGAATCCGATTCCGAATTGGGGGAGTTCGTAACGGAGCTTGTGAAGGGAAAAATCCATGATTTAGGCAAGGGAACTTCAAGGGGCTCTCGAACGTTTTAAAAAAGTTGTGAAAATCAACAGCAATGATATCGTCTATATCTATCTATATATCAATTAAACCACTGCTCCATAAAGAGGGAGCCTAGCTAGGACTCTTAAAAATCAATTAAAGCAATCAGGAACGATTCAGTTCCGGTGGCAAACTAAATAAAATATTGGAGAATCCCTTCAAAATAGGCTTTGTGGTTGTTTAATCTGTTCGAAAAAAACAAAAGTGGTTAGGTTATAAATATAAAAACCAAAGGTTAAGTCATTAAGTATCTAATCTTTATAAATAATGCTACAGAATTTAGCGTTTGCGGTGTATTTTCTTGGGAATAAAAAAAGGTTCCATCTTGTTTATTTTACTTCAAAAATCCCCATACCTAAATTTATATAAGTACAAAACATTGCATTAGATAGCGAATCTTGTAAACTGTTTAATAAAACAAGTTTATTGAAATAATTTAACGCAAAAGAATCATGTTGCTATTAAAAAGGAATAATCTCTGATGAACCATTAAGAAATATAACAATATTGAAAATCGTATTAATTCTTTGATTACATTTCTCAAGAGGTTTCCTTACTTGACTTTTTTTAAGGAAAACTATTTATAAGAAAACTTTCCGATTGCCTAATAAAAAGAGGGCTTAAAATGCTTGTCTAGATAGTAGAACACGTTATTTCGATTAAAATGCTGTATAATAATTGTGAGCCACACATTTCACAATTTCCGGTCGCGGGAAGCAATCTTAAACGTCTTCTGAGGTGATATATCAGCTGAGGAGCGATTCGAAAGCCGGCCCAGTCAGATCCCAAAAAATCTGGTTCGGGTTCAAAACAACATAGGGAACTTCAGAAAGAGAGGGGCGGAGGCGGAAGGAAAGAGACGGGGCGAGAGTGACAAAACTGAAGCCGCCGACTTGCATGCTTATATGGCTTGGATTGTACTACAAATAGCAATGGGAACAGCAACAACACATCGCATTTGTGGCTTATGCAAACAAGTTGTTGCTGCTCTGGTTGTTGTTGCTGTTGTTGTTGTTGCTGCTGTTGCCTTTGTAGCTTTGTATACATATTTATTTATCCATCATAGTCGTCGTCGCCGCCGTCGCAGGCGTTTTTCATTATTTATATTTTTTCTCGCGCCGGCTCGTGAGTCATGCCCGTAACCACGGATCCCCAAACCCCAATCCCCAAATCCCCCATCTCCGATCGCCGATCTCCGACTGGCCGAGTTTCCGCTATACCCGCATTACCCGCTGGCCGAGTTGATTGCAAATCTGGTTTTAATATGTCAACAAATTAACAAAAGCAAAATAAAACCGAGTCGAGCCAAGCACAGCAGCTACAAACCCCCAGTCAGACCCCCACCTCATCATCATCCATTTATTTTTTTTTTTTATGGAGGTTTAATGTTTAAACAGGCGCTCATTTTTTGCTCTTTTCTCGGACTGTTTTTCCTCTGCTTTTTTCTTTTTTCTTTTTAATTTTTTGTGTTTGCCTGGCGTCGCCATGTAATTGAAAGCATTTGTGTGATTTGTGCAATGTCGCCAATTAACGCCGGCAAACTGGTGTGAGTTTTTGTTTGCCAATCCGAAGCCAATCGAATGCGACGCCGGCGGTGCGGAGCGCAGTAAAAGTGTTGCCAATTTCATTACCAATTTTCCAGTTGGCACAAGCACACAACCAGCCGAATGGAGACGCCATCGATATGGTCTCGCAGCCGGCGTGACCGATTGTCGCCGTGTTGCCAATCTCAATTCCAACACCGATCCCAATAGCAATCCCCCCAATCCAACCCAATGCCGTCGTCATCACGTCCACGTCCTGGCCACACGCTGCCCGCCAAGATAAAGCGAGGCGAATCGGACTGGAGCGAGCCGCTTCCGATACCCGATCCCATTCATCGGGGGAGTGAGTGAGTGGGTGAGTGCTTATCATGGCCAGAGGAAAGGGCACGTTCGCCGATCCATTGAACTTCAGCACGGATCGGGGCACTGAGTGTGGACTTCACGTGGGCAGCAGGTGCATAAACGTGGTCTCAGCTATCCCCACAAATCACTTTCAACTGAACTTTGCCTGCACCCCCATAGATAATACATAATTTATTATGTTGTGACCTAGAACTTCGGTCAACCATTTCAGCTTTTAGTTTGCTTCATAAGCTAAACATCACACGAAAGTGAGAGGAATTATTCCTTCATAACTACTTAAACATCCGAATTGTTTGTAATATTTTAAGGTTTTTGAAAAGCATCACATGTGCCTGAAGTTTACTTAATAAGTAATAATAATCTATTAACATACAGCCTCAATATTTGCCTTTTGTAAGCACATAGATTAATGTTTGAAAACCGGATGCAATAAACGACTATATCCTGTACTTGTTATAGGAATATTCGTGCAAATTAACATATCCGTGGTTTTTAATATTTTGAAGCTTAAAATGAGTTTTATAGGATCTCTTGCTAGCATAAGAAATAATTAACGGCATTTTAGTTTTTAGAGGCAATTGCATCATAGCATTTGTATTAACGTCTATAGCTGATATATGAGTATTTTTATGCCCCAATCAAAATATGTAGACTATATCCTATATGTGGATTATGTAAAGACGATAGGACGCAATGACTTGTTATTATTTCAAGAATCTGAGTATTGGCACTTGAGAAGGTAGTGACTAAAGTTTGTGTTTTATATACATAAATCAAAGATTTCATTTCCGATCATTGGCCAGTTTAAGACATGTACCCTATTTAACTGGTTCTTAAAGTAAACAAAGGAATGGGTATACGTAATTTAATAAGAAGCGGTATTATAATACTCCTAGATTTATCTGCCCCAAACAAAGTTAGTACTATATAGATCATACGAACATAACAGTTGGGCTGGTTATACCCGTTACTCGTAGAGTAAAAGGGTATATTGTATTCGTGCAAAAGTATGTAACAGCTAGAAGGAAGCGTTTCCGACCCTATAAAGTATATATATTCTTGATCAGGATCACTAGCCGAGTCGATCTAGCCATGTCCGTCTGTCCGTCTGTCCGTCTGTCCGTCTGTCCGTCTGTCTGTCCGTCTGTCTGTAGCTGTCTGTCTGTCCGTATGAACGCGAGATCTCGGAAACTATAAAAGCTAGAAGATTGGCATTTGCATGTAGATTTTAGAAGTTCCTACGCAGCGCAAGTTTGTTTCAAAATGGTGCCACGCCCCCTTTAACGCCCACAATCGCTTATATACGATTTTAAAAATTTAAATATTTCGGAAAAGTAAAAATGCAGTTTTATTGTGTTTATCAATACCTATCGAAATGTAGAAGAAATTTTTCAAATCGGACCATTAGTTAAAAAGTTATTCGTGATCAAAGTTTCTATCTCCATCTCCCTCGCACTCCCTTTACCTGAGTAACGGGTATCTGATAGTCGGGGCACCCGACTATAGCGTTCTCTCTTGTTTTTGATTGAAGTTCCTACCAATGAATCTGTTTTATTTATTTATTTTACTTTACTTTTAAGCGTTGCATTTCCCAAAGGTGTCACTATTTATAATAGTGAAACAAATAAAGTTATGTAATATAACTATGAACTTTAAAACAGACGTCAACGCGATCAAAGCGGAACTGATATATTGACACGATGACGTTATGCTAAATTAGATCGACAAATATTAAACTAGGGCTATTCCTATGCCACTGTGGCCTTCTTATATTCAATCAACCTAATGAATTGTTTGCAAATGTCGCAGGTAAGATCACCAGTATGTGAGACTTTCGCCCTTTTTTCAGAGGTCAGTCTGTCAGGGGGGGTCTTTGCTCTTTCGCAAGTCATTTCTTTTGAAGTTTCCCTCACAAAACGAACCTTTGTGCAACTGCTGCTGCTGCTGCCTGTACAGCTGATGATGCATGGCTGCCGCCTGCTGGAGATCCCGCCAGGGCTGCCATAGCAAACTATTGGCCATCGAGGAGGCGTTGGGATCGGCGGCTGTCGGCGGATGCTGCTGCTGATGGCCGGACTCCGCCTGCAACGATTGCTGCAATTGCAGCTGCTCCAGCTGCTGGCGGTGGAGGTGGTGATGATGATGATGCTGCTGCTGTTGCTGCTGCTGGTGATGGTAGAACATGGCCCCCTGGCCCTGGGATCCTACCCCTGGTCCATGGCCCCCCTGATAAGCGGCCAACCGTTGAGTGGCCGCCAGGGCAGCGGCTGCCTGGGCCACTTCCCTGGCCGACGAACTGGGCGGCGAACTGGCCGTGGACGAGGCGGACGAGGATGTGGACGGCCCACTCAAGCAGGATGCCGAGGATGTGGAGGCCGTGGAGCAGGCTGATGATGCAGATGAGGCGGGGGATGCAGCTGCTGCGGCGGCGGCGGCCAAACGCTCTATTTCCTTAATCCGGTTGTAGTAATTCTGCTCGAAGGCATTCAGTATGCAAAGATATTCCATGGTTCTGCTAGATTCTCAATTTGATTCTCGGCGATCGGTGGTCGGTTATTGGTGATTGGTGATCGGTGCTCGGGTGCTTCCTGCTCAATCCAGATCTGCGGGATCTCTGATCCTCTCACATCGCTGCCGCCCAAAAGCCGACTCAGCTGATTCGCGGCGAATCACAAATCACTACCTATTTTTTTGTTTTCGGGGGGAGGGCGCGTATCTGTCTATCAGTAGTTGTGCTCCACGGAGGCTGGGGAGCGGCAGTCTTTTTATTTATTTGTCTTTCTTTCCCTTCCAGTTTATGATTACTTTTTTTTGCGCTCGGCCGCAGATACAGATACACGAATGTGCGCACACAAAACGAGCCGCAAGTCGCGACTATAGATACAGATACAATCTGTTTCTGTTTGTCTGTTTTTTCTGGGCTTTTTTCTTTTCTTTTTATTTTATTTTGTTTTTTTTTTTTTTGCAGCAGCAGCTCGCAAAACGGCGGGCGACTCGGGTTACAGTCTCTCGCAAGTTGAAACGGAGACTTTGGCTGTGCTCCGGCGACGTGAGCCGCAAGTCGACATTTAGCGAAATAAAAATAGCACGCTCTTTTTTCTGGCTGTGTCTTTTGTTGTTACGGCGGCTCTGTCTCCAACTCTGACTCTGACTCTGTGTTTCTTTTCCGAGTAATGATTTGCATAGAAATCGACAAATCGCCGACTGAACTTGAGCGCCAGTTTTCGCTTTCAGACTGGGGGGCAATCACACACACACGAACCGATCTGGACGCACGTACCACAACAGCGGTGGCAAACTATAGCTTCTCGAGCAAAAAAATATATCAGTAGCAAAAGCTGCTATAGCAATAGCAATAGCAAAAGGAACTGAAACTGAAACTAAAACCAAAACCGAAACTGAAACAGCAACGCGACACCGAACTGGCGGCTTCCACGGACAAACTCGAACTGATCGCGTCGGCGAACGGCGACTTGAAGATTGCGACTGGGGCTTGTTATTATATGGGGGCTTTCGAAGCTCCGACTTCGACCGACTTCGACCGAGTCTTCCAGTCTTCGGTTTCTGCGCGGGCCCTCGTCTTTTGCTCGCTCAAAGTCTCCACATGGGTCGTTCGGTTTTGGGGGTACTCAAGTCTGTAGACTTGGGGCCTTTCCGAGCCATTTGCACTTGCGCCAGTTGACGTCCCTTGTTGTTTTTCTTTCATTTCTCCTCTTACCAATTTCCGTTTCGACTCTTGTTTGGCGGCCCTCTTTCTCTCCAGCGGTTCGGTTCGCTTCGTTCTCGACGGATTTCGGATCTGCGCTTGCTTTTGGTGATTTGGTAATTGAAAAAGTACAACTGCAAGCTAACTGGGGACAGGGAAAGAGGGGACTGTTTGTCTGTCTATCTGCCCCGTCCGTAGGATGTGGCTGCCACGCCCCGTTGCCCCATTGATGCTTGGCAAATTGGGCAAAAGGGTAACGAAATGGCAGCAATTGGGAATTGGCCACAGTCCGGAGGAAACCCGCAGTTTGGTAGGAAACTGGGACTTGGGTAGGGCACATGGTGTGGGCGTTCTTTCATGTTTTCCTCAACGCTCTTTTGTTTTGGGGGCCGGTCACTGCATTGGGCTCATTATAATGTTTACTCAGAGTTTTGTTCGTTTGTAGCTGCGTGCAAAAACTACCTACGTTTGGGTGATTGCCGTGTGTGTTTGTGTGTGTGGACTGCAAGCGGGCTTGCGAAAATGACAACCAACCAGGAAAACGAGGGTTAGGCTGGCACACACCGACAATAGAATACCTAGAAGTCCTTAGTGTCAACCAAAAACTGCAGTGACATTCAAAACAATTCATTAGACCTCCAAGAGCTCACAGGTAATTTTTACTCCTATAATCTCTTTTCGGAAAATATCGGGGGTAGTAAAAACTAAGGGTTTATTTAGCATATGAAAAATATGCGCCTTTTTGTTTAACAACTGGCTTTCAATGCCTCTATCATAGAAATTAAAAGTGCTCCAACCAATTCCCTTTGATCAATAGAATATCTTTAATATTCTAAATATTTAAGATGCAATTATTGCAATTATTATTTAAGATGTTTTATTGCCCTTATAGGATCTTTTGGATAGTCCAAAAAATATAATTCTACAACATTACAAAACTAAACTTCGTTAAATTCTCAATTTTTTGCTCGGAATATTTTGCCAAATGTAATCTCGAATAAAAAGATTATCATTTCCGTCAAATCTTGAAAACATAATTAGCATAGAATGGGAAACAAATAAGTAAGAGGTTAAAAATGTACTATCGCTTATTTTTTCCAAAAATAAAAACAAACCCAGTCCTGATTATACATATTTATAAAGATTTGCTAAGAACTACATACATAAATTCAGTAATTCAACGAAAACGATTTACATTTTTGTGCGCCCGATTGCGGAAACTCTGAGCACGTATTCTAAAAAGTTTTTCTAGAGCTAAAAATTATTTCTTTAGGTAAGGTCAGCACACAATAAAGTTTGAAATAATATTCATATAATAATATCGCTTAATGATTTCTTTTAAAATTAAATGAAATTACTTTTGTGTGGATCTTTCTTGATAATTCCTCTGAGTTTTCTCAAGATTTTTGGAATATATAAGAGACTCTTGATCAATGGGATCCTGATGCGAATATCCCTAAATTCAATGGCTGTATCCTATTTGTTTTGACAAAAAAAAATATATATGTTTCCCTTAAGTATAGTTAATAGAACCGATTTATTAGCAATATCCAGCAATCAATCCGCTCCAATTAGGCCAAATTCGATAAACTCAAAAACAGTTGATTCCACAAATCAATGCAAATAGCTGTGGGACAAAGCTCATCACATAGCCAAAATGTTCGCTGCCGCGTTTGCGTTTGTTATTGGAAGCAAACAACAATAGGTCGACGGTGCTACACGTTTGCGGCTGCTTTGGGGCTTGGCTCTGTTTGGCTTAGTTCAGGCTATGGCAATCGGTCGGACCGTCCGTCTTTCAGTCCGTCGGAACAGCAGCAACAGCAACAGCAACAGCAGTTACCATTGCTGCAACTGCAACTTGGCGGCAAGAAAAACGGCACAGAAGCAGCGGCAGAAAGCAGAAAAGCAATAGCAACACGGTGGAAACTCGTTTCTAATTCAATAGCAGGCCCATGAAATTTTACGCCCGATTTGTAGTACAACCACTACTGTTGTCGGTTGCCCCATGAATATTGCTACTGCAACTGCAGGAGGCGAGTGGCGAGTGGACTGGAGTCGATGGCTCCACATCGCCGTTGTGCTGATCATATGGCCCGACTTGGCCTGCCCCGAACCGACTTGCACAAGCTCAGCTGTTGATCTCGCGCCATCCGATCGATCGATCGATCGATGTTTCTCCGCCTATGGTTTTCCTTTCCACCATCTTTCACCATCATCGCTATCGCTCGTTTGCTAATCCCAGTCACAAAATGGGTAATTTCAACCCAACAAAATCGAAAAATGTAACAAAATCCAGCTGAAACTATTGACTGACTGGGTAATGGATTGATTGAGTGCTCCTAGGCTTTGGCGCTTACTCATCATCCGGCGAACGAGCGCGGCTCCGAGCTGTTTGTTGTGCGCGAAAATTTGTATTGTAGCGTGAAACATGCGCACGCATGCGCAACGAGGTCAATCGAATGGCAATCATGGCAAAAAACACAGCAATACGAGTAAAAAAACAATGACAACAACGGAATCAACAGACTTTGGGGCAGAAGACTCCACTGGCTGGGCCAAAACAATGGCAACAAATTACCGAAATCCAAACACAGTAGACCAAAGTAATGTAAGAAGGCGCAAAAACGAAACAAGCCGAGTGGGTAAACTTGACTTGGGGATAAAAGGTAGAGCCCAAATGATGCGGGCATGCTTACAGAAGTCAAATAGAAATCCCCTCACTAATGAAGGGTACAGCTGCTGCTAATGAAGTTCTACATTTAATGATAAGTCCCTTAGCAAAAATATGTTTTTCCAGGAAAACCAAGTAATCATACTTCATTACGTATTTTTTTCCACATTATCTTCCGTAAATAATGAAAGTCCCCTGACTGTTTTTAAATACTTGCATTTAGGGCTAGTGAACTTTTACGGACAATAACAACTTCCTTAACCACAACATTGCGATTGTAATACGAATTATTTATAAAATATATGTTTAATCGAAGTTACACATTCAATGATGAATCCCGCAATTACAGAATTATTGTGGTAATATATATTATGTTTTAATGACAAATTTTTATTTTGTCTTCTTTACAAAAATGACTTCTTTATCTCATTCTTTAGGGACAGGTTACTCAAACACAGATTTACCAAAAATCTTTTCCATTCTGTGACACTGGCTGAATGACAAGCTAAGCAGCAATTTAATATTGCTCCATTGATTCGACGATTTGAAGAAAACAGAACACAAACAGAAACAAAACTCCGGAAAATGCTTTGCTAATTGAAATTTGTTGAGTTGTTTGGAAATCGGCACAGAAACATGAGATCCCTTGCCGGGCAATTTGGGTCAGTATAGTGGCAGTGCGGAAGTCACCGAAATCTAACTTCTTTATGGGAGATCTGCTGCTTTATAGATCGCACAGATGATGATGACACATACACTGATGAGGCGAGGTGGCCGGCAATTTCCAGAACTTGTCGATACCAACAAGACAAATTATGTTATATCTTAACCGCAGTCCCAGTTTGTGAAATCTAACAATCTAATATATGTATATATCTAGTGGGTACATAATATATACGCAGCGGAGACAACACAAATCAGCGGCAAACCAGTTCAAAATTTAAATAAAACTCGAGCGTGCGCGCGATTTGAAGAGAAACTGGTTTTCGATTGCCCAGAACAGCAACAAAAACAATACGAGACAACGGCAGCAGCGATGGCAAATAGCAAAACTAACAATAACATAAATATAGTTGTCATTATAAAATATCATCCGGTGCTAAATCAAGCGTGAGAAAAATCCCAATACATTTTTGCCGAATTTCGTATCGTATCGTATCGGAATCTATGGTTCGCTCTAGCGAATCCCAGTAGATTTCGTAAATATAGATGGCCAGAACTTGCCGTGTTTGTGAGACAACTTTCATTTCGATATTGTCCGCAACAAGTTGATTCTGCCGCTGCATCTCTGGCACCTCTTCCTGTCCAGAGTTTACTGGCAAAAGTCGCGCAGAGTGAAAATTTATGGCAAATAGGCAAATGTTATGTTTAAATAAATAAATAGCAGTCGCTCGGCGGCAGCAGCAAGCAGCATCAGCATCAGCACTAGTAAAAAGAAAGGTAATGCTCTAGTCCCAATCTGTGTCCCATCCACATCCACATCCACATCCCCATTCCCATCCGAGCCGATCCAACCCAATACCAACCCATCCCATCCCATCCAATCCCAGTGCCAGGCCATCGCAATAACAAACCCAAACTGGTTTTCCTGCTGGATTTAACTCCTCTGGTCGAGATTTGCGGCAATTATGCGCACCGTTTGGCCATTGCCAGTAAAAGGAAGAGAGTGTTGGCCCACAGAGTTGGCACTGGCACTGGCACTTGGCTAAAACGGAGAATTGAAAGGCCATGTAAATTACCTGATGAGCCGTCCCGTTCCGTCCTCCGCCCCCCTCCCCCCACCAAACTATGACCAACCAAACGGTTGGTGTCCGTCTCCAGCTGCGCTTGGCCAAGCTCGAAATTGCCACAATTTTTCTTTTGTGCCCAGCTAGGCAGGCCTCAATTTGTGTAACTATTTGTTTATTAATTATGGCCTGGCCATACAGTTTGCTCCTCGGCAAACAATGGAAGGGCCGCTTAATTAACGGCCGCTCCGATCGATCGACCCGCTTTTCTACGTGTGATTTATGAAGATCCAGAATCCGAGTGCCTCGTTCGATTATGACAAATTCATTAATCATGCGCAGGTTAACGACATTTTGCATTTTGCCTGCTGCCGATCAATCATCAAATCGCTCATCTTCGCTAACTCGCAAAAGCGAAACAAGAGTCTACCTTTGAGGCCGCTGCATTGAGAACTCAATTGTTGGCCAATTGTCCATTTCCATGGCCAAAAAGAAAAAAAAAAGCGAACAAACCGCCAGCGAATCGCGTGCGCTGTTCAAATATTTATTCGAGCATCGGAACCATTTCTCTTTCTGTGTCGGCGTGGGCTATCTCATAAATTCTCCTCGGTGTGTTGACAGCTGGTACGCATATATATCGGCCGAGGAATTTGTCAAATATTCAGAATTATAGCTGATAATGCCGTTTCCCAATGGGTAAATAAACAGAAAGAGAAACAAGCGTAAACATAAATTGGGGCTATTATCGGAATTCCATGGCTGGCCACATGATTTGCATGTTATCAGAGCATTTCGGGGGGTTGCTTGGAGCGAAATCAAAATCAAAGCCCAAACAGGCCGCCGAGGGTCGTGTGCTTATCGCTTATCGTTTATAATAATGTGCAATTACCCGCTCGCTTGCCCACTCAGAACATGCCTAATCAAAAAGTGTGTTGTTTTTTTTTTGTTTAACAATTATACCCATATTTGCGACCCAGAGAATACGAATTCTATATGGTGAGAGCTCTACGCCGGCCATTTCTTTGGCATGTCACGCGGTCGAGTCGCTTGTTTGTCGCTCTGGGTGGCGGTGGGCAGAGAATGCAAATTGCAAATGGCAAATGTATAAAAGATATGTCGCCAGAACACAAATATGCAATGCCCGTACGAATGCAAACGCCCATCCACAGCAACAGCAACAGCAACAGCCACATTCACAACCACAATTCGTGCTCGTCAGTCGCAGTGGCACTACGACGACCATTATTGATAAGGGGTCGTCCCCAGAACTCAGTGCCCAGTGCCCCGTACCCACTCCCCACTTTCCACTTCCCAATCCCCAAGTCCGGTGCCCCGACAATACCTCACATATGCGAACCGCTCGCTCGCCACATTGCCATCGAAAATGCGGCATTTGACACATTTATGAAAATCGGAATCGGAATGCGCCGCAAACTCATTTTGTTGGAATGTTTTGTTGTCGTTTTTTTGTACGAAAATAAAACATTTCTCGGATTCGTCGAGTGTTTATGCGTTCTCGCACAGTGCTCGCAGTAAGGAATCCGCTGCGTCCATTGTCGAGTTCATCGATGGCCCCGAATGAATAGAATTTCGGGAGACACTGTCTGTCTGAGTGGGGGATCGCTCTTACAAAGAAGATGTCAGGCTGGAAAGGAGGCAAGGGGCACCGATGCAATCGTGAATCATGACTGGAGCATGCGAAGGGTCTGCGACTGGCTACACAAAAAGAAATAAGCACTATATCAACCGAAAGGTGCAGTTTAAATATATAATTACTCATTATTGGGTAATAAGTGAGTAATGTTTAATGAAGGTGAATTCTTAATTTAACTATTAACTACGAAAGGCAGAAAGGTAACATAAGCCTGGGTTTACAACGAAAACATTGTTAATTAGTTTTAACTATTGTTTATCTCAATAAATACCATTTTTATGCATCAATAAAAAAACGTTATTTCAAAGAAAAAATAATGCTTACATTTGTTTATTGTTCTTTCTCTTGTATCTGAATAATTTAAACTCCTTAGCTATTTAGGTAAAATTAATTAGTAACATTTTTAACGTTTTTTCTGAGTATAGAAATTAATTTTTATGTATTTTCAGAATAAAAATGATCAGAATTTTTTGTTTAGGTATACATATAGATGTGAAATTTTTTACCAATGCAATTAAAATGCTGCGATCTGTTCCAAAATGATATGAAAACCATTTCATTTAACTTTTAGTGTATGTATGTGAATAGAGTTAAAACGAGATTTCTGCAGTGTAGTTACTCGTGATTACAAAAGCGTGGGATTTGGTTCCACCACTGAATATAATAACAAAATGTTTGGAAAGAGCGATATGTCGTTTCATACAACTTTTATTATATCACATTCTGGCCAAACAAAAAATACAAATTTCGCATTTGCGTCGGAAATCTCATTTATTTTATCAAAACTTCGTAGATATCGTAGTTATTTAAATATGTACAAGTTTGTTTTCCAAATAAAATTCAGAAATTTTCTTTAGTTCATTAAAAACAAGAGAGAACGCTATAGTCGGGTGCCCCGACTATCAGATACCCGTTACTCAGGTAAAGGGAGTGCGAGGGAGATGGAGATAGAAACTTGATCACGCAAACTTTTTAACGAATGGTCCGATTTGAAAAATTTCTTCACATTCGATAGGTATTGATAAACACAATAAAACTGCATTTTACTTTTCCGAAATATTTAAATTTTTAAAATCGTATATATGCGATTGTGGGCGTTAAAGGGGCGTGGCACCATTTTGAAACAAACTGCGCTGCGTAGGAACTCCTAAAATCTACATGCCAAATGCCAATCTTCTAGCTTTATAGTTTCCGAGATCTCAGCGTCATACGGACAGACAGACGGACAGACGGACAGACGGACAGACGGACAGACAGACGGACAGACGGACATGGCTAGATCGACTCGGCTAGTGATCCTGATCAAGAATATATATACTTTATAGGGTCGGAAACGCTTCCTTCTAGCTGTTACATACTTTTGCACGAATACAATATACCCTTTTACTCTACGAGTAACGGGTATAAAAAGGGCTCCTAACGAGATTTCGTCTCTCTATTAAAATAAGTTTCGGAGCTAATCAAAGCCTAACTCCAAAAGTATTCTTGTTAAATGTTAAGCTTCTGCCATTTACATCCCCATTGCTCTTTATATCGCATACACTTTTCTCTCTGTGTATGACACATTGTTGAAATACTTTCCGAGTCTTCTCGGCTCAAAGGTGAAAGCCATAAAAGAGCCGTGTGTGTAACCCCCACCCCCACTGCCCCGTCGGGTTGAGTGTGAGTACATCAAGCCATGATGTTGCTGGTCAAGTTAAAATCATAAAAATTGTCCACTCTTTTTTAAGCGGAATTGGTTAATGGCTCATGTTGGGTCGCCCGTTCATTCACTTACCGCTGGGATTGTTTTGCACCATGGTCGCCGCTCTCGAGAGCACATCCAGCGCCGATTCCATGATGGTTTCTACGTGGGATTGGACGTGGACTTCGACTCGGATTCGGGCTTGGATCTGGACTTGGTTTCGCTGCTCCTGCACCGACTCGATCTGCACCGCATGAGTTTCACACTGAAAATGCAAAGAAATTGACCATGAACACAGGCGAACACACACTAGCGATCGTACATATATATATGTATGTTCATATACATATATCCACACAGATATCCGAGTGAAAAACTGGATATATCGGCCGAGCCTGGCATTGGCATATATGTAAATGGAACAAAACCAAACCAAAGCGAACAAAGACTGACTGGCTGACTTGAAACAAGTAAGACGAAGGCGAAATCCTGCTGCCAAACAGTTGTTGCCATCTGATCGGGAATTTGGTGGATGGGGATGAGGGGGATAAGCAGGAGGACGGGGAGGAGTTTGCGGGGGCACGATGCACTTGGGACTGGTTTTCGGAACAGACCAGACCTCGCTGCTGGATTTTTCGGCTATGACCAAACCGAGTACAGCAGCCAAAGCAGCGAAATCACCGACAAATGCCATACGTATTGTTGCTAGCCAAGCAGCGTCAAACAGCCAACACCATTCCAATATACAAGTAATATGCCCAAATAGCAGCCAACAACAACGGCGAGTTTACCTTTCGCCTGGGGACACGCCTCCGAATCCTCGCTGCAGTCCTGCGTCTCAGCTGTTTGCGACTCCTCGCGTTTAATCCTTACGAGTTCAAAGCGTTTCCTTACGATTTTCGCTGGGAAAAGCGAGATTTCGACGGTTTTTGGTATAATTGCAATCACAATAGTTCAGTTTGCGTTTAGTTCAGTGTGACCGCGACGCGACCAACGGAAAATGCTCCACTGCTATAAAATATACCCTAAATATACCACACGAAATAAACACAAATCAGTCAGTGGCGACTCCAACCCGATAATTGACTCTACCGCGGACTTAATCCAATATGCTGTTTCCACTATTTTTGCATTCACATGAATCCCATTGCTATCTACATTAAAACATTCTTCTAAACAAACGACTTTCTGACTACTTTTTATTTACCCATTTGTAATGTTAATGTTGGAAGGCAAAAATATTGTAAGCTTTAAAACTTTTAAGTTGTTAGTCCCTTTTCGATTATTCTTCCAACTAAAAACCTTTATATCCTTTAGCATAAGGATATAGATACCTTAACCATAAACTATTTTTTGTCTTACATATTTATAATAAGAAAATTTAACTAAGTTCAATATAGGCTGCATGTTATTGACGGTAAGCTTAAAAGTATTTTATAAGCTGGAAAAACATATGAAATTTTTCATTTAAGACCTACATTTATCTTACAACTTTAAAATTTAAGGGGGAATTCCAAAGTACTCACTTTCCTCAGTTTTCTACATGGGTAGAGTCCGTGCTTAAATATAGTATTAAAATATGTTTTCAAGACCACCTTACTCTGGTCTCACTGGCCACCCAGCCTGCGGTTTGTTGTTGCAAAAAAGTGTGTAGGTCGCCGCCAGCGATCGAATAATTTAAAATTCCAATCAAATTGGATAATTGGGGAGTTGCAAAAACCTTAAGCTTTTCTTCGGGCACCTGGTGAACACTTCCCGCTGAGAATACAGGCCACAAACTGGGTTTACAAGAGCCACTAGAAATTCGCACAGACTGGAAAATCAATCACCCGCTACATCTGTGTGTGTGTGTGTCTTTGTGAGGCGGCTGCACTTAATTAAAATTTAAGTCAAGACTAGACAACCCATTCAAATTCGGAGTCTTCGCGGGGCGTTGGCTTTCACTCGACGACGAGGGCACCTCGATAAGGCGACCCAGTGAAAGCTGGCTAAGATCTCTTTGTTCAAGGTCGTTGGCAGCAGGAGGAGCGGTGCATCATCATAATGGCCATCAGCTTTGAGAAGAATCGGTCGCAAATAGTGGCCGCCTGGAAGGATGTGTTGAACGACAAGAGCGACACGAATTGGTCACTTTTTGGATACGAGGGTCAGACCAACGAACTCAAGGTAGTGGGCACCGGCGATGGCGGCGTTGAGGAGTTGAATGAGGACCTAAACAGCGGCAAGATTATGTATGCCTTCCTCCGCATCGAAGACCCCAAAACTGGCCTCAACAAGTACTTACTCATCAACTGGCAGGTGAGTCAGTCAGATTGGTTTATCTTATCGCAGTACGCACAATCTAACTATTGCCCCCCTTTTTTTTAGGGCGAGGGAGCACCTGTGCTTCGCAAGGGCACCTGTGCCAACCATATCCGCGACGTGTCTAATCTGCTGTCCGGCGCCCACCTTACCATCAATGCACGCAACGAGGATGACATTGATCTGGAGCGGCTGCTTAAAAAACTGAGCACCGTCAGCTCTGCCTACAGCTTTAAGGAGCCGCGCGGCGCCATGGAGGAACAGAAGGCGCCGGTGGGAACCAACTACACACGGGTCATCCCCACGAAGGAGCTCAACGCCAGTGTTATGCAGGACTTCTGGAAAAAGGAGGAGGCCGAGGAGAAACTGCGCCAGGAAGCAGAAAAGGAGTCCAAGCGGTTGGAGGTACAGAAGTTGGAGCAAGAGCAACGCAGTCGGGAGGAAAAGGAGCATAAGGAACGGGAGAAGCTGGTCATAAGCACCACTAAGCTCCAGCCGGCGCATGTTCCAATTAAAACGTAATCACAAACTTCAGAAAGTCACTTAAAATGGATAGTAAATACTTTGTTATTTCAAACAGTTCCCCACAACCACTTAGTCCTGAGAAAACAGCACCGGGATTTGCCAACAATCTAACCGATGCGGAGCGCATGCGTCAGGCGAGGAATCAGGAGGCCCGCGAATTGATTGGCTCGCGTGTGGGAGCTGCCAAGGCCATGTTCACCAAGCACACCAGCGAGGGCCAACTTCAGTCCAAGTGAGTGTTTACCTTTCTCCTAATCGAATTAAAATAAAACTACCACTTTTGCTCCACAGACTCAACACGCAACCGCCGGCAAAACCGGCTCGCAATTCTATTGCCCAGCGCATTAATGTCTTTAACCAGAATCAGCCTCAAGATGCATCTGTGCCTTCACCACCACGCGCTGTGTCCCCTGCCAAACCGCTGCCCGTTGAGGCTTCTGTAGCAGTAGCCCCTGCTCCTATTCCTGCTCCTGCTGCTGCAGTTTTAGTAGCTGCTCCAGTGGCTGCCGAAGTTGTCTCCACAATAGCCGAAGTGGAAGAGACTCAGCCAATAGACGACCTACCACTGGCCCACGAAAGCGAGCAGTTCTCGACCATCAAGAGGTCGCCTCACAGTAAAACCAACTCACTGCAGTCGCAGTCTCCTGACGAGACCACTTCCTCCAATGAGACAGACACCGCTGTGTACCAGGATCAGGAGGAAGAAGTCCGCACCAAGGTGTCGGTCACCGTGCAGCAATCACAGTCGGCCAAGACGGGGGGCCTCAGCACTTTGGAAAGGAATGCCTGTAATTAACGCATAATATGACACTAATCCGACAATTTTTTAACGCTTTTATTTTTCAGTGACGGATTTGGTAAACGAGGATGATTTTATTTGCCAGGAGACCCTTGGCGACCTGGGACTGCGAGCCCGAGCCCTGTATGATTACCAAGCAGCCGACGAGTCGGAGATCACCTTTGATCCGGGCGATGTCATTACGCATATCGATCAAATCGATGAGGGATGGTGGCAGGGCCTGGGCCCTGATGGAACCTATGGACTGTTTCCGGCAAACTATGTCGAGATCATCAACTAGGGATCGCCCCAAGTGCCAAGCAGCTGGGACACCCTTTTGCTAGATATCTTCACCAACGCAGCTAGCCTCTATACTTTGGATCCGGACTATTGCTACTTAAACACTTTAACCCTACTCTTGAACAATAATGCGATACACCTAAAGGAGACTCAACGATGACTAAATGCGACTATAAGATTTTTATCGTACATCACGCGTCTGTTTTTTATCTACATACATATTATATAACGTATATTCCATGCCACATATGCGACCCATTCATACGTTGTTCCCATCTGTAAACATATATTATATCATTGTTTGGCCTCGATAGCCGAGGCCGTGTTGCGTCCTTTTAAAATGTTTCGTAAGATACATACAGAGTAACCACTTAGTCAGTATTTAAGGCCCGCTCCACTCCCTATCCAGGGTTCTTTTGTATATGTATTATTGATTGAGATTTGTAACCTTTTCGATAATAAACTTTGATATTTGTGCAACAGAAAGAAAAATATGTGTTTTATGGTCAACAATATCTACATTTATTTTCGCATTAATTAGTAGCATAAATAGTTATCATAGTTCTTCTAGACCTTTGTTTAACAATTCACCTGCAGCAAAGCCGTGTGTTTGGATGCGGTGGCTGTGGCAAGCAAGCGCGATTGCTGTAGATTTGTATGAGATCATACGGCGGCTTGCTGCCCATTGCTGCTGCCCCTCGGTACAATTTACGTATAAAAACTGGACTCAGGTTCAAAAATATCCTCATGGTGATCTCTATTCGCTTAAACATAATCAGCTCTTTTAAGTTAGGGACAACTATCGTTGCCAAATCGTTTTCGTTCTGTTAACTTCCGAATTCTATGCAGGCACTTTTTTTCAAAATTAATTTCCTTACTAGCCTATAATCTATGCTGTGTGTGTGTGGTTTGATGAGTGGGTGATGAGATTTGCGTGTTTTTTAAGTGGGTGTGCTTCTACGAAATACTAGAAAAGATTCGTCGCCAGCTCCTCTTATTCACATTCACATCCACATCCAATTCACTTTCACTTTGAATTCAGTAAAACAAAGTCTCTCGCTGTCCTTTGATGAGTCGCGGGATATCGGCACTCGCCTCTTTTTCCGCCTGTTGTCACTTAAATTTGGTTAATTTGCGTAGCTGCTTCGAAACGGTCGCCTTGTAAAGGCGCTGTGTTCATCATTCCGACGTCGTGGTGGTTGTCTCGGTCTGCGCGGTGATCTGAGCTGATTCTCCCGGGGCAGCGGGCTCCTCTGCGATGGCTTCGGGAGCAGCTCCTCCTTCCACTACAGCACTTGGTGGCGGCGGCAGAGGGATGGGCTCCTGGATTTTCGTAGCATCCTGTGGCTGTGGAGTCACTGGCTCCGCAGAGGCTTCTGGGGCAGGAAGTGCACCCGTATCCACGGCTTCGACTGGGGTGGCAGTGGTAGCTGCTGCTCCTGACGCCGCCCTAGCGTTCTCCTCGGCCTTGGCCTCCAGCACATTTATGGAAGCCTGAATGCATCTGCAAGAGGAAATCATTGGATTAGGCATATATAATGGAAAATTTGAACAGGCTGGACATACTTGATAGCTTCCTTTCGGGCCAGGCGAATGCTGTCCTTGCCGTTTGTATCGATGGTGTCCAGCTTGAGCAGGTTGCGGGTCAGCATCTCATCCAGGTAGGCGTACTCCTTCTCCTGGCGCGTTCCCTTGAATTGCTCCACCTTGCCCATCAGCTCGAGCACGTCGCGTTGAATGTCCTGGATTTTGTTGATCGAGTTAAGGGTGTGAGGTGTCTGTGGCGGTAATCCAGCGGCTCCCTCAACTGGCGCCCCTTGGTCAGGATGTGCTTGCTGGGTATTCAGTGGCGTGGGCCTCTGCTGTTGTGGTGCAAAATGAGCCTGTGCCTGCGCCTGAGCCTGAGCGGCCTGGGCTTGGGCTTGGGCACTGGGCGGAGCGTTCTGGTTGGGTATCTCCTTGTGGGCATTGATGATCGGCTCGGTGCGACCCTCCACGAAGATGGGTATGGTGCGGACATAGGTGCCACCCGGTGTCTGTGGGGCTGGCGGCGGGGTCGGCTGCTTCTGTTGGGGATGCGTCTGCTGCTGGGGCGCATAGTAGCTCTTGAACTGCTGGCCTTGCACGGGCGGACTGGTCTGGGTGCCGAACTGTTGGTGATGTGCTCCTGGTTGCTGCGGCTGCTGCTGTTGCTGCTGGTAGAGTAGATTCTGCTGCTGCTGCTCTGGCGGAGGGGCGGAGTGGGAGCGCAATCCCTGATCCTGCTCGGCGGCACTCTTGACGCCCATGTCCACGGTGTTGCGTAGTCCGTGCTGGTTCAAATTGGCCGATGGGGCGCAGTCCACCTCCGATCGGCCGGCCGGATCCTCCGTCTGGATGGCAGCATCACAAAGACGCTTCGAAGGCGACTGCGGCACCTGTGGCTGAGGGGATCCCACGTAGACTGGCTGCTGCTGGGGCGGCACAGCGTACTGGTAGTGCTGCTGAGGATGCTGCTGGGTAAACTGCGCCTGCGGTTGCTGTGGGGTATACTGCTGCTGCGGCTGCTGCTGCTGCTGGGGAACTTGTCCCGGACCAGAAGCAACTCCCGGGCCACGTCTTACTCCAAAACCATCAGGGATATATTGGCGGAACTCCGAGGGAAGCCGATTGAAGAAGTCATCATCGTGATCCATGTGATTGTTGGCTCCACTGGCCATTCGTCCTCGCCGGCCCATCGTCGAGAACCGGGGGAATCCAAAGTCTGCGTCGTCAAAATAGGATGAAAAGTCATCGTCAGCATTGGATTGGGCACTGGGACCGTGCAAACTGCTCCGCTTACGTGACTCGCCGAAGCCGGCGAAGGGATCATGCATCCTGCTCAGGTGCGAGCGCGGGAACATGTTGTCCATGTCCATGTTCGGTTCGAATCCAAAGGTCGGCTGCAATCGGAAGAGGAAAAACCAATTAGAATTAATGGTATATGCACAATAAAAAATATCAAGTCGATATCATATCAACAATTTTATTCTATAGAGATAAATTAAAAAGGCATAATAGAGCATCCGATTACGTGACCAAAAAACATACTTGGAAGCCCAGCACTGCACTATGAATTTGAATATTTTAAATAAATATCATATAATAAGAAAATAATAAGAACTTTTTTTCCGTGCAGGAGTAGTGCAAATTGTTCGGCTCGGTGGGCGAATTGTTTATAAATAACAGGGTGAGTCAGAACCCCATAGACTGGGTGTGAGTGTGGGCAAACAAGTGATGTCAATTGGCAGTGAATGAACAGCTGTTGGGGAGCGGAACAGTCCGATCTCCGAACCTTACCTTTTGCCTGCTCAATTTGTTTACTTTTTCAATGAGCACTGGTCGGCAATTATTTTCGCTACAAGTGTAATTCTACGAGAATTCCGAGTCTGTCCGTCTGTCTTTTCGTTTTTCAGCGATTGTTTGCTTTTCCGCTCGGTGACGTGATGCACTGCGTCCGATTGTTTGAATGCGAATGAGGCGAGTCGTCGGCGAAGAAGGCCTTTTAAAGCGAATGTCGCCCACTCTCGAACCCGCTGGCTCATTCTGGCCACTTCTCGCAGTTTCTACGACTCTCGAGAAGTCTCTGCCTTTGAGTCTCTCCTAAAAGGACGCTCTCTTTGGTCTCAATTGACTGAGTGGACTTGTGGAAGTACTGTGAATTAAGCCTATCGAGAACTTTAAATATGATAACTTAGTACAGAGCACACTCATAATAGTGAACTAACCAAATCCTCTGCATTGAATTCGATATACAAATAGGGATAACAAATGATGTTCACTTTAAAAATAACTAACGATTGTGTTAATTGTTTTACAATAGCCTTCAATTAGTAATATCAATTTATTTGTTTGGTTACATATATGCACACTAAAAAAAAAAGGTATTCTCGTACATTTTCATGATCCAAGTTTTGGTGAGACTGTTACAGTGTGTTTAAGAACTATATTTCTTGAAATAACATTTTTTGAGGCTGAGTTATATTTAATTTACATAAAAAGGTTTGAATAATATTTAATAATATTTTATAATATTTTTATTTTATTTTTAAGGTAAATAAACGAGTAATAGTTTTTTTAATTAAATTAGAAAACTTTTAAATATTTCATTCCACCCTTAAAACCATTGTCCATTTAAAGAATTTCGCTAAAATGTATTACACTTAATATCTTAAGTCAAACTTAACCTGTATCTACTGTACACTAACTCTGTGATGACGTTTTTATATAGTCAACGTCACCAACGCATAGAAATGTGGCCCCCGCGTTGGTTAAGAGGTTGAGCAACCAAAAGACACCCACGCTTCCCATTAGACAACTGGCTTGCTTCCACCGATATGCGCACATATGGAGTGTCATTATGTATTACTGTGCGGTGCTCACCTACAGCGGAAAACACGTATACGCACAGACTTCGGTCGAGAGTCAAGAGCGGCAATAGAGCGATATTTCTACTGGGAATCGGCGCCAAAATAGAAAAAACGAGAGCACTGGCAGAGCTACGCGTCCATTAGCTTGTGTGTTTTCTTCTAGAAATTTTCAAATATTTTCTGCTGTTCGTTCGTGATAGATTTGAATTGCTGGTCATTAGATTAGGCCACAACAAAACAGCTGTACTTTACTTGTCTCTGGTAAAATTCCGCACGCGTTGCGGCATTAATCATACGTAGCGTTGGCCAGCTGAAGAGAGCTTGACACGACATCAGCCCCAGAAACTTAGCCATCCTCCCAGGCAGATTTTAGTAGTTTATGCCCAGTAGGTCAACAGAGTGTGCACACACACTTGACACACTGCACCCACCCCTTTCGCACAAAACCCCCTTTTTTGAGATAGAGGCATTTATGCAACCACACTGACTTTGTTCCATTGTTTTGTACTCATACTGCGATTTAGAGAGTTTACAAAATGCCCAAAGCCAATGCGAAATTTAATTTGAGAAAAGTAAAACAAAAATGGGAAATATGCTGTGTCATAGCACAGTGAATAAATAAAACTTAATCACGTTTTCAAGGAATAAAAATTTTTGTACATTAATGTTAATGTTCTGAAAATGTAAGCTTTTAAAGCCTCATCCAACTAAAATCTAGCCTAATAAAACACTTGGTATGGTCGGTTTCTTATTGTGAAATATTAAGTTGATTGTTCTCGAAGTGCTAATCCAACTAGTGCTTTACTAGATGATAGGAATTAATTGACATGGAGGAAGTTAGCCTAAGATTTGTCGTTTACTTAAATAGTAGATTGTAGGCGCTTAACCCTCAAAAACAACTAGCAGAAGGGTTGCTCTTTGCAGTTATTTCATTAGTTTATTTTCAATGTGTTTGTTTATTATTTATTTGACGTTCCGGCAATATTCATTGATCAATACAAACTTTAGTAATAATATGTTTTGAATATTCAGTCCAAAATAAATCAATACAATTATTGCACACAAAATACAAGGGTATAGAAACTACTGTTGGACCAGTTAATTAAAAACAAGAAAGGCAAGCTAACTTCGGGCGGAGCCGAAGTTGATATACCCTTGCAGAATACTCTGTAAATTATATTCTCCAAAATTATTCATATGATGCATTCTTAATACTCATAAAAAATCCCAACATCCTAACTTTAAAAACACCAAAGTTATGGCATTTTCAATCCTTCAGTTATATGGAATCTATAAGATATAGTCGGCCGATCTTTATGAAATTTGGTAGGTCGGATTGATTGGCGAAAAATTAAACCCATAGATAATCCCAACTTTCTAACTTTACAAACACCAAAGTTATGGCATTTCCGATCGTTCAGTTATATGACAGCTATATGATATAGTAGCCTGATATGGCTCGTTCCGACTTATATACTACCTGCAATGGAAAGACAACTTTTTAAAAGTTTCAAGCAGATAGCTTCAAAACTGAGGGACTAGTTTGCGTAGAAACGGACGGACGGACAGACGGACATGGCTAGATCGACTCTCCTGGTGATGCTGATCAAGAATATATATACTTTATAGGGTCGGAAATGTCTCCTTCACTGCGTTGCAAACTTTTGACTGAAATTATAATACCCTCTGCAAGGGTATAAAAATAAATGTTAAACAACACTTTATAATGCTTAACCTTTTTTATTAAATTTAGAGGTTATAGGTCTTTTTTTTTAATTCCATCTCCGAATAGACATTTTCTTTTTAAGAAATTTAATTTCTGTCATGTTCCAATTGACACCCTGTTTCGATTTCCATTCAACTGCTTCCCGTATGAGAATCTCCCCTGTACTTGAATTGCCACACAGCTAGCGAACAACAAAAACCATGACACTCATACAAATATGTCCCAGCTATGCGATCGAGGTTGGATCGAGGGGACCTGGAGGGGGCGACCTTGCCAGGCGCCAACCTTGGGATCTCTCGTCGCTCGTCTGCCACCCCCTCCCGCTGCACCTACTGCGCCGTACAACCGCTGGCGGCCACTCACCTGAAAGTGTTGCTGCTGCGGCTGCTGATTCGGGGGAACCTGCTGGTGCTGCTGGAAGTGCTGCTGCTGCTGCCTGGGCGATCCGTAAGCGTTCTGGTGGGGGCTGCTGTGGAACTGTGGATTCTGTGCCGCCTGCTGCGGTGATCCATAGCCACCTCCGACGACGTACTCCCGGTTAACGGGTATATTGACTCCGGGTCCTGCGGGCGAACCATTGCCACCGCCGGCGGGATTGCTTTGCGCCTGATTGGCTGCCATCACAGTGGGCTTCATTGCTGATTCCCTGGGCAAAAAACCGTATCCGTAACCGTACCGCTGGCCACTATAACCGCTATAACCGCTATCGAATCGAATCCGCCGTCGTCGTCTCGCTGCGTAGCGACAATTTTTAATTTATTTCCTTTTGTTGATACTTGGCTGTGACTTTTCGTCGGCGACTACTTGTCGTGCCAGTTGTTGAGATTAATTTTTGGACGCGGTGGGGGTAGGGGGTTTCCGTGGGGTTTTTGGGGGCTTGGGGGGGTGGCGCGGGCTCACCTTGAGCGACGACGACGCGTGCGAATAATACCGCTTTCTCGTATGTTCCTGGCAATTTAGCTCCTGCTGCGGTCCGGAGTGTGATGTCACTTTTGGCCACACTTTCTAGCTGCCACTTTTTTACTTCCACTTTGCTTTTTAGCTTTTTAGTATTTCCGCTTGCTCGCTCGCGCTCTCTTTTGGCCCTGCGCGTGTGTCAGTGTGTGTGTGAGTGAGTGTGGGTTTTCGGATTTCTATATTCAATTTAAAATATATATAGATTTTTTATTTTTGCACATTGCCACTCGGATTTGTTGTTGTGTTTTTGGGCCACGCATATGCACACGGGCGTCCTCACGCTGCCAAAGTTTCTCGTCGACTGAGCGGCATCGCCAGTTTCTGCTGGCCATTAGCTCTCTCTATTCGCCCCACTGTGGCGCTCTCAGACAGCGCTCTCTATTCACTCTCCCCGCCGCACTCTCTCCCCCACTCTCTTGCTGTAGGCTTTGCTTGGCTTCTACCTGCATTTCAGCCGTTCTCCTCTCTCTCTCCGTCAATTTGAAGCCTTAATTGGTAAATATTTAATACTGTCTTACGGATACGGATACAGCTCTCCCGGTCACTCTCTTACCAACGCTCTCTCTTTGTGCACTGATCACGGCCCAAGATACACACACATCAGACTTATAAATAGACGTCCGCTAGAAAGTTGGCCGAAAGAGAGAGAGCGGCTCTCTCTGAGACGAATTCCTCGGCAGTCGCATGGCTTCTAGAATCTGAATCTGTAAGCCACACTGCAAAAAAAAAAATGAGATAATGAGGAATGTAAAGGCATTACATATTACTTTTAGGCAGTTTGAAATGTGAAAAGATCAAAATCTTAGTTAATAAGCTAAACTATTAAATTAAATAAGAGCTAATATGATTCATTTTTATAGAAACTTTGCGCAACGCCTAAAACGAAAATAAAATGTGTTCTTTCTCGAATAATTTTAATGACACCTATTACATAAAGTGTCGAGAGTAAGGAATAGAATTTAACATATGTATATATTATATGATAATCAATTTAATAACACCAGCCTTTAAGCTTTAAATGTTTCATATGTTATATCGTAATTTGTTAATCTAAACTTATTTATGAACAAATGTTAAAACTAATTTAAAAATTTAATAGTCATAGGATAACAGGCTTTTGTTAATGTATAACACATTGTTTATATTAAAATATCCAAATGCGTACGGATTTGAACCCAGACTTTTGTCTCTCTCATTATTTGACCATTTTGATGTAATATCGACTCGATATTATCGCTCTTCTTTTTTCCTGTGCACTGGGACCGCCTACATACAACCACTGCGTCACTAACGTCCAATAGCAACAACAACCAAAAAAAGAATCAAAAACAAAGGCAACGGCAAAATCAGCAGCGTAAACAGTTGTCATCGCCCACTGACGAGTCTTGTTGAGCGGCAATCAATCGATCAATGACTAACGATCTGTTGCCACAGCTCCCCCGCACTGAATACCTTTTCGTGTTTTTCGCAATATATAAAAGTACAATGTGCAGTAGCGACAGAAAGTCTTCTGCAGTCAACTGTTATCGCTTAATGATCAGCTGATTGCCGCCAGTTGTTTGGGCCAACTGTTTACTCCACATTATAATGGACTATTAGTCACTCACGCCACAAGCATTTTCATCAGAATGCCAAAATTACCCATACGCACTGTTGCGGCCAAACAAATAAGAGCAAGATCGAATTCGTTTTTCTAATTTGTGAAATTTTATAGATAGCTCTGGTTATTTTATCATCTTTTAAAGGGCTTTCGGTCTGAACAATTTTATTTCATTGATTAACACATATTAATGGAGAATTGAATTCTTGTACATTGTAAAAACTTAACTTTTAAAGTAAAGTATGATTTTCACCATTATAAGTGCCTTAAATTTTAAAATCGAATTATTTTGATATTACTATTTTTACCTCAGCTGTGACTATAGATCCGAGTTCATATGCATGCTCTTGTGTATAATCGGACTGCCGGCGGCGACACGCCCACCCATCTTTATCCGATAGATGTATTTTCCAAATATTTTCTCGGTGTTTGGTCGAACAACTGCGTCGCTAGAGCATATAAAGCCGAAATAATTCATAATTAAATATTGCACATCTCTTAATACATACAAGGTATACATATTTCATTATATACAAACGCTTTTTATTGTTATAAATGCCTAAAAGATACAAAAGCGAAAAGCAATGCGGGGAAATTAAACTCATGTTGCAGTTCTGCGTTTTTCTCAGAAATTGCATTTCAAAAACATTCAGCACATTAACCACCACTGCTAAAGAAATTTTATTACAATTTAAAGATAATTTAATCAAATCACCCCTTTGTTGCAATTTACTTTGCGATGTAGGATAATGTAGGGTATCCCACACAGTCTTCACTAGTATTTCAATCCGATCCATTTATGGCTCTACAAATGAAATGTAAGCCGTCAAAACAAATCGCATTGAATGAGTCAGTCAAAAGCAAGTGTTTATTCTGGCTAAATATGCTGACATCCCCGATTCCCATATCAAAGTGAAACAAATATGAGTTTCACGTTTGGAATTTGAATTTAATACTTCCCAAGAAATGTCTAATCTAAAAGTAAAGCGTCCTCTTAAGCGTTTTATATGATTTTTTTTAGGAAATTAATTATTCTTGGTAACATAGATATGTGGGATAAATTTTAATATCTGATCTACTTTAGAATTTAATGTTATTATAGGTTTTTAATGCCTCTAAAAATTCTGATATTTTGAAGTTGTCTTTTTCTATTTATTTTCTAAGTTGTTAATGACTTTTCATCCCATTGTGCTACTACCATATAGTACTCCATTACCGTTAATATCGAACCTTGGCTCAATTAACCGTTTGAAGAGGGTAGCTTTGAATTTGCGGGCAGTTTGACGATTATTGCTGGCTAGGCCGTTAATTGCCCGCAGCCGACAGGTGAGGACTCACAAAAAATATAAAAAAAATCAACCCACCGAAAAACCTGGCCCCCTCAATTATATAACTGAATCAAAGGTTTTTACGCACTCCTTGGCAAGGAGCACCTTCACTCTCTCACTCTCTCTTGCCGAGCTCCAAATTGAGTGAGTTTTTATTTTGGCGCGCTATGTAATGGCGCAGACTCGGCTTGTTCCCATTCATGCCCGCGGGTATCGGGTGCCTCAGTGCCTCGGCTCAGCCACTACCACTCCGTTTGAGCCAAGTTCCAGTGGCTGACTGGTCTGCTCAGCTGCTCAGTCTGTGACCAGCGCTCGAGCCGATTCGTTTGGCGCAATCCTTCTTCTGCAAAGCGAAACTCACGCGGCGGCTGCAGCTCGTTTTTTTTTTGTTTTCACTATCCACACATTTCACGGCTGCGTTTCTTGCGGTCTGGCTTTCATTGTTTCGGCCCTCAAACGCTTTTTCACGTTTACCTTTACTCGGCTCCCTTCTACAAAACGCTACTTGGCGAAACGACACGGAAAAATGGTCAGGACACCGTTGACCAAGCATTAACTGTCACACAGTTTAGTTTTGTGTTCACACTGAGAGAAAAGCAGTAAAAAGTTAGAGAAGCGAATCAAAATTTCGGCATTTGCAACCGCCGTCAAGAGGGGCTCTGAGGCACCGTGATATAACAGGAGTTGCCGCTCGACTTTCTCCGCCTTTCTCTCTCTCTCTTTGCGAGGCGAAGTCGAAGTCGAGGTCCCCATGTGGCAGTTCCATTGACCAGGAGGCAAGCAACCGGAGCGCTGAAGTTAACGTAAGTCCTGCGATTCCCTTAACGGCCACATTAATGCCACATTCCGTTGGGTGACTGACCCGCGTCCGATTCTCCTTAAACGCAAATGTCCCGAAAATTATACTCCAATTCTCTTATACGAAACAATTTACGGCTCTTACGAATAATTATTTTTCTGTTTTTGGGCACGCAACTGGGGAATTAGCGGCAGTCCTCCGCCTTTGTCCCTCCCGTGTCAAGCGCGCATAAGTGTTTTCCATGTAAATCTCGTCCCACGGGTCGTATGGGTAATGGTAATGTGTGGCCCGGGCGGGTCGTGATCTGGTCTGGACTGTCAGCCGGCCGTCAATGCCGAATTGGTGTGAAAATGCCCCGAAACGTGACTGTGAAAACCTCTGGCCAACCCAGACTTGCAGGCCTCCGTGTCTGCTCATAGATGTCTCGAATTGAAAAGGGTATGCAGTCATATTTGGTTAGTTTTTAGTCAGATCTTGTACTTTGAAACACAAAGTCTTACATTTTTTAATGCTTGCAAAATAATCTTTTTTATTTAAAAGGGAAATCAAAAATTTATATTTCCGTCTTAGCCACTATTTTTTCTTTACGGGAATTACACATAATGACTTGTTTTGTTTGCTCGTAAATCAAGCTGCAAAGTTTATGCTTAGCACTACTATAGATTTTTTTTCTGAAATAGAGCGGATTATCTAGGCTTAAGTAAAGACCATACGGATTAAGAAAAGCTTTTAAGAATGTTAGGTGGTACACAGTTGTCTTTTCATGATATACCGTCCAGGATTCTTAAGACATGCCTGACCCGTATTTTATGTTGTATCAAAAGTCATCAAAACTTAAAAAAATTACGTCAGTGAATATCATAAAAAAACGGTATGTAAACAAAATCGCGTATACGCCTAGTTAACTACTAATTAGTTGGGAAAAGTCACTTAAGATGTACAGTACATAAAATTGTTTGGGGCCCACATTCCATAAACTTCTTATTATCCTCCTATTTATTCCCCTTTTTTTAATCCCCCAACCACAAGCCCTCAATTTGAATGCTTCATTTCGCTTAATTTCCCTTGTTGCACACTAAAAAGCATGGCCAAACTTTTTACGCCACTCTCATTGCATATGTAAAACGAAATTAATATTTTCAGTCATGCAATTCGACCGCTCCGCTTCGCCCACCTGCCTAATTATTTATTTAAATTGCGTTCTGTCAGCAGCGGAAACTTTCGGAGTCGAGTGTATGGTTCATTAGGTTCGGATTGTCACATTTCGAGGCTTTCATTCCGCAGGACTCTCTCCTGAATGCAGTTAATTAGCTGTGACCCCTACAGAAATTGCAAATGTAGATGTAGCGGGAGGGAGTGGCAGGGAAACGGATGCAATCCAAAATCAAGGTTGATGTCCCCAGATTGGCTCAGATTATGTGTGCCAACATGGGGTAGGTGATGCCAGGCGATCAGTTTTCAGTTTTATTACCACGGCGATGGCAACACTTTGTCTCTGTCAAATCGTGGGGTGCAAAAGGGGAATTATTTGGGGGACCATATAGCCGGTGCCCAGTGAAAATAGTTTCTGCTGGCACTAGAATTTGTTCAGGACCCGGTACAATGTTTGCTTCGAGCAATGAAATCCTCGAAGCTCATGAAATCAACAACCATCGGCAATCCCATCCCCACTGAGCTGTTGTATGTTAATAAAGCATTTTATGGCAGCACGTGCCCTCTGGAGAGAAAGTTTTGCTTAGTCGGCTCCTAGCTCCTGACTACTGACCCTTCTCCTCGGAGGATTGCTGCCGGTCCATTGACATATCCGTAGACAAAGCGGCGCTATTTGGCTGCCGGCTTGGCTGCCCCTATCCTGTGAAGAGGGGCAAACTTGACTGCCCCTAACCCTCTACCCTTTTCCGAGTCCCTTCCCCATGTGTGTGAGGGTGTAGCCTTCGAATTTATTTAAAACTGCCTGCCTGGCAGCAACGAAAGCAAAACATAATCGCCTATTTCGATATATTTATAGTACAGTAGCTATTGGGCTTGGGGAACTATGTAATAAAATCTAAAGTTTACAAGACCACCCATGCTATTTACAAAACTAAAATGTTTATACAAAAAATACAATTTGAAATTGCTGTTAAATCTAATTTTTGTTGAGATTTTAGTTTGTGTGATTTAGGCGAGTTTAAAAACTTAAAACTAAAAACAAATTTTTGCTGCTAGTACTGAGTTCTGCAACTAACTCTTTTAGCAGAAGTTCACTTTAGATGGGTTCAACTGTTCCCTTTATAGGCATCAGCGTGTTTGTCTCCTTTCATGCCTGAAACATTTATTACAAACAAAGCACGACGGAAAAAAACTCATATTTTTCACAGTCAGTGAGCAATTGGGACCCATGGTGTCCCAGTCCCAGTCCCTGTCCCTTCCACGGGGTTCCCCCAACCGCCATATCACTCCGCCATTGACTCACCAAGTAAGCCCAGCGATGGAGTCATAAAGCGTCACCCGGCCCTGTCGGTCCCAATCCCAATCCCATCCTGTCCTGTTAGGTGCGGCTACTGGTGCCGCTGGCATGTATTTTATTGCTCATGTAGAATGTCTAAACGATATAATTGACTGCCAACCGTAGGGGGCGGTGCACGAGATGGGCGATGGGACAAGGCCGACTCCGGCTAATTTATATGCATACGATATACATACAAAACTATCACCCCACCCCCTCCTCTTTTAAATGACATTGGGTACAAAAAAACAACCGAATTATAAGTCGATTGAAGGCAAACGATAATGAAAACACATTCGTGGAAAAACTCGCGCCATTTCGGGGAAAACCCAAAGTGAAAAAGTTGGCAGCAACTCCTGGTCAGGAGGAGCAGAAGTGGGGAACGATTTAATTTGATTAAAGCTTTCCATAAATTTCGCTTTACTGTCTGCGCCTCGGGACATGCAACACTTTTTTCCTGTCAGACCTGGGAAAAAATCGCCTTGGCAAACGGCCCGGAAATGCACGGTCGTAGGGGCGGAAGAACAGGCCACCACAATGCGATTTCATTAGAAGTTTGTTGATGAATTCAATGCAAAACTGTTTTTCAATCATGGCCCCTAAAATATTTGGCCACCGGCTAAACCAACACATTCGTACACGGACACACAGACACGAGGACACAAGGACGTCACAGGCGCACAAGCGAGGCTGTTCCAGCTTCCACTTTCCCCTTACACAAATAATATCAATTTGAACTGCTTCTCCCCTTTTTAAATTCCCATTTATTATATATATTATTTTACTCTGTCGTTTCGAATGCTAACAGTTTTGCATATAACAAAATCCCGTTAAAATTTTTGTATATATCAATATATCAAGATAGTTTTTGATCCTGTGGGGAGTGCATATTTCTTTATTCCTATAACCAATTGAATAAAAAGGATCTTTGAGAAATATATGCAAGCTTTAATCAAGACGATTTTTTTAACAAAGGTTTTTAAATTGATTCATATCAAATTTGTTTAAATGGTTATCTATAGCGGTCTCATTTTACAAGATAGGGACTTCATTTATCCTTCTGAAAGTTTCGTTGAATTAAATTTTTACATTCTTGCCTAAATATTAGCACAGCAAAGTGGAAATAGAGTCGCAGTCGGGAAAAATCATACAATATTCAAGGTTCAAAATTGGAATAAAACAAAATAAGAGCCCCAATAGGTTTCTTAAATATCAGTATCCCAAGTCAGTTATCTGGTTATAACTTTTGATCTCGCTTACACATAAATTAATCCCGAATCCATCATAAGGTAATACATAATTGTTTTGAGTGCACCAGTGCTCCTTTAATCCCGATCCCAGTTCATCTCCCCTGAGCTCCATCTCCATCTGTGCGGAATCGTAGGGCGGAACACGGATGTTGGGGCGAACGAAGTGTCACATCAATTGAATTGAATGGCTGGGGCCGACTCTTCCTACTCGACCTCGCAGTGGGCGAAGACTATTTATAGGCACTGTGATGCTGATTGGATGCACTTGAAGTCCATGTCGCCGCTGTCCAAATGCTGCTAAGCAGCAATTTTGGCTGATCAATTGCCTCCGATACCTTCGAGAGGATGAAGAGGCTAGATTGACTGCTCTAATTTCGTAATTTCCCCGGTACGGAAGTGGGTGACCACCCTGGTCTAGCTGACTGGTAAATGACAGCACACGTGCCTTATCTGCTCCTGCTCCTGCTGCTTCTCGTGCAGGTCCTCCTCCGAGAGTATGTCAGTCAATTTAATGCCCGTGGCTGCGACGACAACGTGCCGGGAATGAAATTACAACAAAGCGACACTTTGCCGAGACAACTTATGCAAATGTGGCGGATTCAAAGTGCACCCAAAGGATGGGGTTGGTGTTTCAGCTCCAAGTGTGTTATACAACACACAAGGTGGTCTGCCCACGTCTTGACTTTGTGATGAGGCAAAGGCCTTTGCTTTGCCATTATCCTGAAAAGGAAGGATGGGCAGGAAAGGCGGGCAACCAACTGTTGCAAGGACCCGTCTGCTAACCTTGACCACTTTTGGGGGCCAGGCCAGGTATGCCAGGTGCTGGTGGTTAGCCCCTGGCATTTCGGCCTCAATACGAATCCGAAATCCTAGTCCCAATACCAAAACAATCCTATCTGTCTGTCTGTCTGTCCCACTAATGAGATGCAGGCGAGCCAACGTCAAGGCCTGTTTACTTCCGCGACGAAGGCGGCGACAAAGACATCCATTATGTCCCGGCCATGGCAGTGGTGGCAACAGCTTGCCACATTCGCCACTTGCACTTTCATCCACAACAACAAACAGCATTTAGCTGCCCCACCCACCACCACCACTCACATTGCCATTTCCTCTTGGCCTTCGCCGGGAATTTTGCGCCCTGAACTTGTCAAATAAAGGATTCTCTTCCTCTGCTTCTTATCCTTTCAGCACTGTGCTTTTGGGCCAATTCATTTCACAATTGAGGAAGTGAGCCGCAACTTTTAAATGAAGAAACATGGGGAATGGCATGAACAAGGTAAGAGAATGAGGACGAGATTTATGGCTGACAAAAAAACACCGGAAACCGATGACAACAGTTCCAAGGTCTGCACAAAACTTAAACAGCCATAATTGCAGTATTTTCAGAACTGTAATAGCGAGGCCTAGCTAATAACAATACATTTCACTTAAACTGACTAATGCTAGAATTAGGATCAAAGCATTAATTTAATTGAAATTTTAAATCAATCACTAAATACGATTCGATCACAATAATGAAATTCACCAAAAATGCTCTAATTTTTTTGCACAGTATCCTTCTGTGTGTTATATTATTTTTGAGATATCAATTTTGTTCTACCAACGAATTATACTTTTAGCTCTGGTTATAAGTTCAAGGGTATATAAATATTCGGCTTAGCAAAGCCTGATTTCTTATGCGATTACCATTTTTGACTGCACTGGCAGTATGGCAGTATAGATCGGTGGTTAAATATCGATAAACAAACTAGTTCCGCAAGCACGGGTAATTGGTATTATGGTACCAACTTCGCAGTGAGAATCTATGATTGTTGTCACGGAAACATGTCAATGGCAACAAGAACTAAACAACATGCAAGGAAACCAATACATTACATGTACATTTTCACATCTCCATGAACAGCACTCAGATTCGTAAGCACACCACACACAACCGGAATTTATTGGTATCTGATCGGCACACAATGAACTGGCACATGGGAAAGGTAAACTCTGAGCGGGCATGGTTTAATCCTTCAACAATTTCCCATCTTCCTAATTATTCAGGTCTTGCCGGGACTTTATGTGGGCAACTACCGCGACTCCAAGGATCATGCACAGCTGGAGAGGTTCAAGATCTCGCACATCATCGCAATACATGACAGTCCGCGGCGCCTGCTGCCCGTAAGTTGATTCTTGGAAGAGACTCTGGGATACTCTCTGATGTTCCCTTTAACCCTCCACAGGACAAGCACTACCTGTGCGTGATGGCCTCGGACACGCCGGACCAGAATCTCTCCCAGTACTTCTCCGTCTGCAACGACTTCATCCACGCCGCCCGTCTGCGCGAAGGCAACGTGCTCATCCACTGCCTGGCGGGGATGTCCCGTTCGGTGACCGTGGCCGTGGCCTACATCATGACGGCCACCCACCTGAACTGGAAGGAGGCCCTCAAGGTGGTTCGTGCCGGTCGCGCCGTGGCCAATCCCAATACGGGTTTCCAGAACCAACTGCAGGAGTTCGAGCAGTTTAAGCTGCCCGAGGAGCGTCGCCGGCTAAGGGAACGCTTCCCATCCTCGGCTCTGGAGCAACTGGATCGCACAAAGGTGGCCACGGCGCTGGACAACTACCAGGAGCTCCTCCAGAATCGCGACATCTGCGAGGGTAACTGCTCCCGCGGCGAGAAATGTCCTACAGGTGCGAGCCAGGACTTAGATGGGGATGGGCAGGTTAAAGAGGAGGAGGAGGAGGGTGAAGGTCTTCGTGGGGTCAGGAAAAGCTTGGCCTACACACTGAACTTTGCGGTGGACAAGTGGAAGAGCAACACCTTTGATAAGCCCAGAGAGGAACTCCAGGATGAAGTCCCATTGGACTTCATTTGCGGCGAGGATCTGATGCCCAATGTGCGTTACTACGATGCGGATGACAACAAAGGTCGGTTCGTTAAGAACTGTGATTCGGACGATGATGAGGCCCGGTACAGTGCTTCCAGGGCTTCCACGAAGCAAGAAGATCACATCAAGCCCACAAAAAAACTCAGAAATCGCCGTCAGCCAAAGTCCGGCTCAAAGTCCCAAAGCACTCTTAACAAATCTTAATTACCACCAATAAAATCATCATTCGGTGCCAGTGTCTCATACTTTCTCTTTGATTTGTCTTTCGGCTCGGTATTAAAATATTAACATTTTTTAAAGATTCATATTTCATTCATATTTTGGTATTTATATGGGTAGAGTTAAAAAATATCCATTAAAAAGTTAGGGCATGTTATAATGTTCATGTACGCATTTTTCTTTCTGTGTAGGCGTCTGCAACATGGACCCCACCAAGGGCTTGTTCCGACGTCGTCCCTCCAACGCCTCCACCCACTCGCGCCTGCGTGCCCAGTCCTCCAATGCCAACGCCTCGTCCAGTTCTCTCAGTGTGACCAGTGCCGCCGCCCAGTCCTGCCCCACGTCGCCCAAGAGCTCTCCGCTGCCCATTGCCCGTCGCTCGGTGGGCAACGAGCGCATCCCCGAGGACGAGATCGTCCTGGAGCAGCCGCCCACCACGTCTCGGGAGGCAGCCGAATATGCCGCAGCCTTCGAGGACGCACGCCGGGAGACAGAGCAGCGCCAGCAGCAGCTGGGCAAGAGTCAGCGCTCCCCCGGCCGGGCAACTCCTCCAGAGAAACACCCCGGGTAAGCAGCGCCGGCAGTCGGAGGGAGTCCGCCGCCAGGGAGGGGAACGGCTCCGCCCAGCTGCAGCGGAGTGCCAGCACGGTCAGCGGCTTCGGAGTGCGTCCGCGGAGTAGTCCGGCTGGACTGCACGCCTACACGGGTGAGTAAGATCCTTAAGCTGGTTGTAAGCAACACTACAAACATTATAAGGGAGATTACCTGGTCTCGTTAATTGCAATTTCTGTAATACTTGTTCTTTAATATTTGTGGAACAAAATGGCCTTAGCAAATATTATTAAAAGTCCAAGTATCTCAAGAAATGCACAACTAAAATAAAAACTTCTAAGTCTGTTTTTTTATTAATCTAATTTAATAAAAAAAACTTAAGTACCTTCCAATCTTTTAGAAAATCGTCTCCCGATCTATATTTATTTGTAGCTTTTCTAGAACATTTAACCATTAACTATAAATTGTGCTTATACAAAAAAAAATAGATATTGAACCAAACACTAGTTTACAATTATAATATATATATTATATAATATATTAAGATTATAATTAATGTATTTAGATTGTTAATATCACATGATCTACTAAACTAAAATATTGTTTACCGTTACTGTTTGCGCTTATAACAAAATTATGCAATATTTTTCGATTAAATGATGATGACTTATTCACCGAATAAAAAAGTTTAGTAGTTTACTTGAAAGTAAATTCAAGTTTTTTTTAGATATGTCTAACGTACAGAAATAGGATATTTATTTATTTTCCTTTGACAGGCTCGGTTCCTTCCTCCGTCCACGGGTCTCGAGTGGATTTGCGGGATGCCGACAAGGGATCGGCTATCTACTTAGGCTGCTCGGCGCCCAGGGCCTCCACCCTGTCTATATCCTCGTCGAGGGGCTCGTCGGGTGGCTCTGCCCCGCCCTCGCCCTGCCACACGCCCCCCGCCAGTCCACGTCATGGCGTGAAAAGGTTAGTCCCTGCATCACTTAATCTATTTGGTAACTCATAAACCCTCGTCCGCAGGTCCACCAGCCTGGTGAAGAAGCCGAGATGAAGGCCTGAGCCAGTCCTCACACGGCGAGGAGTTTGTTTTTAAAAGGCGAGTTGCATTGGCAACCAACCACTGCATCTTAATCTGTAATCCTTAAGCAACTGGCACACACTTTGGCAAAATGCGCGCGTGACCTGCAGACTTGTTTGGAAGAGGACTACGGATCTCTGGAATTGGGATTCATAGGATCCTCGAGTAGCTTACTGTTGTTAGACGCTAGAGCTGAGACATCCTTCGTTTCCGGCTTTGGCTACCAAAAGTTGTTGATCAATTTTTAGAAACGGCATTCGAGGCACTCGCCTTCGAGTGCAGCCTGAATCAAAAAAAAATCAAATGTTGAGAGATTATTTTTCAGAGACGCATTTAAGAAATACCGACATATACATATACACACATATTTACTGTATATTATATAGCGTATTTATTTATACGAGCAGATTTGTTGTCGGTCCACTTGGAAGGACTGATCCCCACTGATCCCCAAGGCAAATGGCCATTTGTTAGTTTTGTACCGAAAGTTGGCCGGCGAGCGATTGCGGAGACAGTCGAACAATAATAATTGAGAATTGTACAATTGCGTATTTTTGATTATATCCATTGTTGTTGCAAATATTTTGATAGCGAAAAAAAAAAAAAAAAAAAAAAAAAATGGGGACAACCCAAGAGAATCGTTATATACATTCATACCTAGTTGATATAGTATTGACATATGAGATTTGAGATTGTTATTTAGAATTGTTGCATTGTGTAGCATTGAATATATAAACAAAGTTTATTAGCTCACCCCACCCTCTTTCTTCCACACACACAAGCTAAAGAAAAAACTAAAAAAACCTCGGACCCCCAAACGAGATGAAAAGCAATATTGAGCGGACTTTTTCACATTAAACCACAAACAAAATTTAATCTAATCTCAACAAATCGCATTAAAGTGTGCTTTAAAGCTTGTGGCTTATCATAATGAAACCAAAAACACAATTAAAATTATAATCGAATAAGAATGTAAAATTATTTACAACCTTTCCTAGAATATCGAAAACAATCTAATGGACATTTGAGACGTTTTTGCAAGCTGGCTTTGACAAAATAAAAATGGTTCAGAGATACACAAAAATACATACATATGGCGATGAACGGCAAATCAAATACTGTATTTATAATGCCTAGAGAAAAATGCACAAATCGGTTTTAAACTAAAGTTATAAAGAAATCGTTAAGTTTGTCAAATGCATACAATTATTATACAATAATAAAAGCAACTGTCTCCAAGACATAACAATTAAAATGAAATCTAATTGCAACAAATAACATAATAAAAATGCCCTTGGATACTCCTAGACAATACCATGCGATAAGCATTTGATTTATTACTCTTTATTCATATCGTTTAGTTTAGATTATTGACTATTTTAATTTGATTTAGATTAGCGCATGAATGTGTTTAAACAACGACTAGATTTATAATCACTCTCACAATATGCTGATGCTACAGTTACCACAATTACATTACAGACCTCATGGATAGTGGATCTGCGTCCGACACTAAAAGCGATACAAATACTTGGCTAAACATACTGAACACAAATTCCACTAAGATCCCTGTAGTCGGGTTGAAATAAGTACTGGGCCTGCGCCTTTAAACCTCCACATGGTTCATTAGCAGCGGCGTATTGGCAGTGGGATATGAGGAGGGTCGCCTTTTGCCATGTTGGCCACCCAGAACTTCAATACTTTGGCAGGAGAGGGTCAGCGAAAGGGTCGTCTCCTCGTAACGCGATTGAGTGGAGCCCCCTGATGAACGACGTAATCCCGTGTAGGAGTCCACCTCGAGCAGAGCTTCATCACTGAAAGAAAGGTGGATTAGGTACTACATCTAGCTATTCAGTATCAGAATTCCAACCTGTGATACCGATGATGCTCCAGGAGACTACCAGCGGCAAATCGCAGTTTCTTGGGCGATTCTAGACTGGAGGAGCGGGTGAGCGAGTTGCGTGGCAGATTTTTTTGCTTGAGCGAGGAGCGTATCCCATACTCATTGGCCTGCTCCTGGGCCTGCTTGATGGTGCCCTGGATGAACTTGTTGAGCGCCCTCGATCCCCTTCTCTGGGATCTCTCATAGGTGCGTCGGGTGCGTGCCTCCTCATCTTCTCCCAGCAGCCAGTAGGTGCGCTGGTCGCCCTTGCCCTTCATGGAGATGACTCCTCGCTCCTGGAAGTGATAGCCACCCAGTCGCTCCAGCAGCTGTCGGCACTGCCAGCTGCAGTGGATCTTCAGGGGCACGCCACTAGACTCCATGCGGGAAGCCGTATTAACGGTGTCCCCGAAGAGACAATACCGGGGCATCTTTAGTCCCACGACTCCGGCACAAACGGGTCCCGAATGGATTCCTATTCGCAGGAGCAGGCGGTTGGTGGGGCGATGGCGAATCTTGAACTCGGAAACGGCGCTGAGGAGATGCAGCGACATGGTGGCTATTTCCGCCGCATGAAGATCGCCATTGCGCAATGGAAGTCCCGATACCACCATATACGCATCTCCAATTGTCTCCACTTTGTAAACATCGTAGTGTCCGATAATTGAGTCAAAGCAGGTGTACAATTCATTAAGGAAATCCACCACCTGCAACGGAGTGCACTCGGCGGACATGGCCGTGAATCCCACGATGTCACTGAAGTAGATGCTGACCTGTTCATAGTGCTCGGGATCTACTTTATGACCCTTTTTCAACTGATCCGCCACACAACGTGGCAACATCTCGTGCAGCAGGGCATCCGTCTTTTTCTTCTCCTCCTGCAACTGATCCGTGCGATCGTCTACAAGGGCCTCCAGGTTGTTGGCATACTTCTCCATCATGGCCATCATGTTGTCGAAAATGTTAGGCCGCATTCCCTTGCGCAGTGGTCTCAGTTTGGTCCGAATGGTTTTGAAGTCCGGTCGATCCTCAGGTCGCTCCGCCCAGCATTCCCTTAAGCACTCGCTGACACAGTCGAAGGCGGTTTCCAGGGGTTGCAGAGAGGGTCTGTACGGGTTCAGTTGGTCCTGGGGCTGGAGAACCTTCTGCAGGCACTGCATGGGTGTCAGACCTGTCTCCCCAAAGGGTCCTCGACGCACATGCATTTCGTAGAGCAGGATGCCGAAGGAGTAGGCATCTCCACGCTGGGTGCCCATGACCAGAGAGGATGGACCCTGCCTCAGCAACTCCGGAGCTCGGTAAAGCAGTTCTGGAATAGATTGCGTATCGCAGGAGTCTTAAACGTCAATTTTGGAAGAAGCACTTACTCAGGCACTTGGCCGACATGTGCTGCATATCCGTGGTGCTGTCTTCGATGCCCTGTTTGAAGGCGAACAGGCCAAAGTCCGTCAGCTTGACCACCCATCGCGAGTCCACCAGGCAGTTGGAAGTGCACAGAGCGCCGTGGAAGCGAATGGGCGAGTCGTGCAAATAGATGACGCCCTAAACGGCGGCGGCGACGGGGGTGGAAATGGAAATGGAGGTCAGTGGGTGGGCCAACCATTAGTATAATGTTACAGCACTCACGCGTATAATGTCCGCCACCATGGAGGCAATGAACATGTTGTCCAGCTTGACGTCCTCGTTTTCCAGAATGTCCTGCAATGGGAAGGAAGTGGGAATGGGCGTGGAAGGGTCGCTTTGGGTCTTTCAGGCTGACCGACTGACCTTAAGGCTGCCCCGGGTGCAGTACTCGCTTATGATGCAGATGTTGGGCGGATCCGTGCAGGCGCCGATAAAGGCGCATATGTTGTCGTGTCGGGCATCTCGCAGCTTGGGAAGATTCAGGGATGTTAAAGGGATGTTACCAAAGCCTATCGCCTACTCACCAGCTTGAGTTCCTTCTTCATCTCCCGCGTAATGTCGACACTCTTCTTGCGCACCTTCTTGATGGCATAAAGCTGACCCTTGTAAAGTCCAATCGGCGTGAAAATGGTCGTGTAGCGAAAGTCTGCATCGGGATTGGAGCTCAGGCTCACCTGGCTGGTGCGGATCAGCGGATGGGTGGACTGCGGAGGAAGACGACGCGGCAAGTAATTTAGCAAGTGCTGTTGTCAGACATGCAATGGCGGAAGAAAATGCTTAAACGGAAGGACTTTTGACAGTTTCCGTAATATAATAAACTCATGCTGTTGACATGGGCTCTATTATCCTGCATCGCACATGATGTTTGCTTTTCTACACAATTTAAAAAATAGTAGACTTGACTATGGACCTCTAAATTTGTAATGTATTATTGGTCAATCGATCCTTTCTATATTTCGTTTTGCCGTGAATGACTGTTACTATTTATTGACTTTGTAAAAAACTAAAGGTAACAAAAATTACAAATATAAAGATTTTGTTTTAAACAAAACAATTTTGTTACCTAAATCATGTGTATATGACAATTTCTTTCAACCTATTACTATAAACTGCTGAAATTTATCTTAAAACTTATGACCGTTATCGTAATGGCCAATTGGGCTTGATGTTTACTTTAAGTGCAGAAAAAGGATGCTATTTGCTATCTGGCCCATTGGGAAACTGTTCTTTTAAGGCCATAAGACTGACTGTGTGCTTGGAGCCACCATTAGGCCAGATGTCACTGCCATCGTTGTAAGATGACAGGGACCGGGACTTACGCGCGTCTGCTTCTGACTTTGCTGCTCCCGCTCGTTCTCGTGAATTTGCACCTCGCGAAAGTCAATCTTCCAGAGGAGGCTATCCAGTTCCTGTTCATACCGCCAGTTCCGATAGAGGACCAGGGAAACCAAGCTCAGCAGGAGCAGAACACCTCCAGCAATGGCAGCGGAAATTTCGCCAGTGTAATCTGTGGTTTTAGAGCTTGGGTTGTTAGTCCATACGGTTGGTCGGTCAAATTCCATACTTACTGACGCACTTCTCGCCACCAAAGCCGCAACGAGGAGCAGCTGCTGGTCGCGAACCACCCACCCAGTCAATGGGGCTGAATAGTTTGAGATCCTGCGGGAAAGCAAAGCAGAAACGGGATTAAAAGAAAATACCGGGGGCAAACGGAGCAAGGTGTGTGATTAGTTGGACCGGGCAAAAGCGCTTACCTGGTGCTGGACGGGCCAAGCGATTTTGGAGGATTGGCAGAGAGCTAGTTACAAGAGCAGTATGTGAAAAGCGGGGATTTACTTACGGGCAGTGCCTTGCTGATGCTACTGAAGCTGCTGTTCCGGTGAATGAAGGTTCCCACGGGTCGCAGTCCCAATACGGTCTGATTGCGACCATTCCGCACAGTTCCCCTGGCTAATACTGTATAATTTCCAGCGGCATCGCCATTCTCATCGATATAGACGTGATAGCTGAAAAAAAGACAAGTGCTAGAGCAATAACCGGATTAGCTGTCAAATGGGCCAACACACTCACCCCATGGCGCTGCGATATCGCGAGCCCTTGATGGCCGCCACAATGGCGCTGCCGTTCCTGGGCCTCCCACCCGAATCCTGGACTTCCATCAGGGCTTTGGCATACAGATGCACGGCATCATAGAGATAGGCAGCCTCGGCGCTTATCTAGTGCGAGATGGGAAGAGGTTCGAGGTCAGTCAATGGTTATGGTTTCGGTTTCGGTTTCATGCAAGTGTTTTTTGTCCAAACCTGCTTGGCCCCACCGAAACGACCCACTGGATTGGGGAAATTGAATGGCGGTCGCTCCATATATTTGTTGACCTGAAAGCAAACCGAAATGAGGGTCAGAATGTGTGGTCAATGTGGCGAAAGGACCGACAATTATGAGACGGGCTGATGGCGGATGCAGCGCATCAATCACATCACTGTCAGGACTGTCAGGACCGTCAGCGAACAAACCTCATTGGCGAACGTGGCAAAGGAGACGGAGGCAGTGGGCACAATGGCCAGATAGGACTGAAAGGCCTGCACGGCCAGCGGTTCCACATCCTCCAGAAGCAGTCCACGTAGATACTTTTCCGGTTTCGCCGGATCATACTGCTCGATATCGATGCCTACTACGAAATAGTCGCCTTTGGATAATAGCCCCCTTTTTTGGAGGCTAACCAGCAGACCAACGTGCTCATAGTAGTGACCCAGGATGAGGTAGACTATTGGAAGCATAAAATATAATTAGCATATTAGAATGGAGTTTTTGATTCCACACTCACTCCTCGTGTTGGCATAGGTCTGCTCCACCAGCGCCTCGAAGGGATTGTCCATGAATCCGTGATGGTAGATGGTGTTCCAGGTGCGAATGTCCCGAATGCTCACTCCGGCCTCACTCAGCGTGCTCAGGATGGTCTCCGCCACGGGCTGGTACTGCCCACTCAAATCGTCCAAGTACAAAAAGCTAACTTGCGTCCAGTTGAATGCCAGAAGAAGGGCCACCACGGACTTGGAGATCTGTGTATCCGGCGGTCGCGTCCTGGCAAAGGTGGGGAAATCAGCCTTGTTCGAGGGATCCCGATGGGTGCAGTACTGATGGGGGTTTAGTTATATAACGGAGGTATAAACACAAAGTGGATGAGTAACTTACATAGGATATCATGGGCAGGTTGAAGGCGGCCGCCATGCGACCTTCGTGAACGCAAGTTTCCTGGGGGCCAATGTAGGCGGCCACCTGCTGCGTCCACAGTGCCGCCGTTTGCCGAATGCTGACCACCTCCTCGCCATACGTTTCGGCCACGACGAACTCCAGCGAGTGGCCGCGATCCCGGAGTCGTCCCGCATTCACCTCCTCCACCGCCAGCGAAATGGCGCCGGAGATGGTGAGACCGGGTCGGTTGTAGTCCAGATTTCCCGGGCTCCGTTGCGAGGCCGTGAGGTAGCCCAGCGTGAAGACCTCTCCATGAGTCGGCCGGAAATGGCTAAAAGCGAGCAGGATGTGGAGCAGGAGGAGGAGCAGTGGGTGATGCAGCAGTCCTGAGTGGTTGATTCCAGCTGGAGCAGGACAGGGATGCGCAAACATTACGCGGGGAGAGGAAGGGAGTCGTCTAAGATTGCGCTGCTCCTTTTGGTGGCGCTTAATTCAAACGGAATTGGTTCGCGAAACTGATGAGGAGGGTGCCCCTTTGTGTGACAGTGTCCTTGGCAGCAGATGTTGATCCTTCGAGGAGATGCAACATTTTTGTTGAGTTTGCATTGCCCCCTCTACAGTATCCTCTGCCTTGTTGTGTTGTGTTCTGTTCGTGCCCTCTCCAGTCTGGTTAATTACGTTCTCTTACGTCCTGGGTTACGTCCTCGTATCCTGACGGTGTTGTTCTGCAAGTAAGAGGTCTTTAATCACAAAGTCGTTTTGCCGGAGCCTTGTAACAACACTGGGACGAGATACGGTCATGCAGGACTGCCTCTGATTTATGCGGGGCCACACACATATATCCTGCCTTCCCCCAAAAGCCAAAACACCCATATGGGTGGCAAATAACACATAAACTAATGCAGGATACTTTAACGGAGGCTTCATAAAAGATGGCTGCCGTAATGACGCAAAAGATTTCATTTATGTACACTTACACACATGCGCCATAATGCGACTTACTTAAGACAATTAATTCAGTCAATCTCACACGTGTCTTCATTTTTTCCAAGATTATTTGGGAGTTCTGGGAATTTTAGATGAACATCATCATCGAAATTCCCCGCAAATTTGGTGTGAACTCAAAATGGAAATCTAAATTTAAGGGAATCTAATTTTGGATTTTAGAATTACATTTATTATTACATTACATACTTTAATATTATTGTCAGCAAATATACCGCCGTCATCAAGTTCGTATTAAATTTTTTGTCATTCTCTTTCCTAACCTTAATAAAGATCTTCAGAGTTC